>NC_141689.1:1086826735-1088026735 GCF_964263255.1 Lissotriton vulgaris | reverse complement strand
TGTATACATTTCAACTCATCCCAAGTGTCTACAGTTTCCAACAACATGGTTAACTCGGTCCTTTCCTGAATCCCACTCACTTCTACCTCTGTAAAGGAATATCCTTGTTCTGCACAATAGCGTGCAACTTCATCAGCATATCTGTTGCCTTTTGACACAAAATCGGTATTTCTAGTGTGAGCTGTGCATTTGACAACGGCAATTGCTGCTGGACCTTGTAGTGCTTCCAACAATAATCGAACAAATTCTCCATTTCGGATAGGTGAACCTGAAGAGGTCATGTAACCTCTTTGAGACCATAACTGCCCATAGTCATGAACTACCCCTAAACCATACTGGCTATCGGTGTAAATGGTGACTCGAATTTTGTTACCTGCTAAACAGGCGCGTGTCAAAGCAATGATTTCAGCTACCTGAGCGGAGTGTACTCCTTCCAGGCAAGCGGCTTCCACAACTCCGGTAATAGTGCAAACGGCATAAGCTGCTCTCAGCTGACCAATATCGTCTCTTACGCATGAGCCATCAACAAAGAATATTTCATCTGGGTCGGTCAATGGCTCATCTACGATATCTGGTCTTGGTTTGGTGCATAGTTCAGTCACATCAAGGCAGTCATGATCTGTACATACATCATCATCAATGTCATTTGGAAGTGGCATCAAAGTGGCAGGATTCAAAACAGAGCATCTCTTGAGGGTCACGTTCTCGGCAGCCAAAATGACTTGCTCATAGCGCGTGAGCCTGCTATTTGTCAGATGCTGTGTCTTGGTCCTGGTCATCAACAGTTCAACAGAATGTGGTACATACACCACTAACTGGTGTCCCATAACTATATTTTCACACCTCTCAATGCTGACACCCGTTGCAGCAACGGATTTTAGACATCCGGGCAAAGCTGCGGCTACTAGATCTAAGGTAGCCGAGAAGTATGCAACTGGTCTACGGGCATTTCCGTGTATCTGGGCCAAAACTGACAAAGCACAACCTTCCCTCTCACAACAGTAAAGTAAGAATGGCTTCTCATAGTCTGGCATTCCTAGAGCCGGGGCACGACACAAGTCCTCCCTCAGCTGCAAGAACGCCATCAAACAATCCTTGTCCCATGGTACCGGATCACTCACCCCCTTGTGCGTCAGCTTTTGTAAAGGTTTTGCCTTCAGTGAAAAGTTGGCTATCCACTGCCGGCAATAACCAACCATTCCTAGAAACATCCTGACTTCTCTTTGTGTTGTGGGTGAATTCATTTTCATGATCGCCTCTATTCTGTCTGGTGACACCTTCCGTTTTCCCTTTTCAATCCTGTGGCCCAAGTACTGTACTTCTGTCAAACAGTACTGCAATTTGCTTGGAGATACCTTGTGTCCGTTCTCAGCCAAGTGATTTAGTAAGGTGATGGTGTCTATTTTGCAAGCTTCCTCAGTTTCTGACGCCACAAGTAGGTCGTCTATGTACTGAACCAGAACCGAGTTCATTGGCAGTACTAGACTTTCAAGATTTTTCTTCAGCAGCTGGTTAAAAATCGATGGGCTTTCTGTATACCCCTGTGGGATACGACACCAGGTTAAAACGCGATTTTCCAGCTTAAAAGCGAAAAGATATTGGCTATCCTCATCTAAGGGGATTGAAAAGAAGGCCTGGCAAAGGTCTATCACTGTGAACCACTCAGCTTGGAATGGTATCTGAAACAATATCACTGATGGATTCGGTACCACTGGACAACACGAAACAATTATGTTATTAATCTTTCGAAGGTCCTGCACTATTCTGTATTTACCACTAGGCTTCTGCAAACCCAGAATCGGGGAGTTACATGGGCTTCCCACGATTTCCTTCAGTATTCCCTGCTTAATCATGGATTCGATCACAGGCTTTATTCCTGCAATCGTCTCCGGGGTCAACTTGTATTGGGGTGTTCTTGGATACTCAGCATTTGGTTTTACCATGATCTTTACTGGCTCTACCCCTTTGATCAGTCCTATTTCTTCCCCAGTGAAATCCCACACCTCAGATGACACCGCACCTCTCAGGTCCCATGGAAGCTCCTCCACCGTCAAGGTAGGATATAGCTCCACGCATACCTGTGAGTTTGCAACCTTAAAATCGGCATCATCATCGTTAGTCTGTACTTCTACTCCTTGAGGTGTGCAATATATCGTACAGTTCAGTTTGCATAATAAGTCCCTTCCTAACAGACACACAGGGCTAGAATCGCAAACTACAAACTGGTGCTCATCACTGTACTTCCCTATTTTCACCGACACTGGTTCTGTCAGAGGATTCGTCATTCTCCTATTTGCGACTCCTACTACTTGGATTGTTTCTCCTGACATTGGCAGACCTGGGACTACTGCTGATCTCAGAGTGGATCGAGTGGCCCCCGTGTCCACCAAAAAGGTCGTAGGACACCCTGCTACTTCAGCCTCCACGTATGGTCCCCTCTGGTCTACCTCTAAGGCTGCCCCGAGGGTACAATCTTCCTCTCTATTCACTCGCTGTCCCGTAAGGGGATCAACGTAGTAGCATTCCTCTCCTCCTACGAACAGTGGCAGTTGTCTATAGGTCTTTCCCCCAGTCGCAATTCGGGGTGGTTGAGGGAACTGGGCTCGAGGAGTCGGGGTCCCCCTTTGATAAACTTTCCCTTCTGTATCGTTGTTCCCTTCACCAGACTGCTCTGGACCTCATCCTCCTCTGGTTCTAATTCTCCAGTCTCGATATTATAGGGGCACTCGCGTTTCCAATGCCCCACCTCGTTACACTGGTGGCACCTAGTCGTCTTTTTCAGTGTCGCAATATCCACCCTAGGTCTCTGTTTTTCCTCATCGTCTTTACTCTGATTGTTTTGCTTCTTTCCTAGTGTTCCTGTTCCATGTTGCCGCTGTCCACCTTTTCCAGCTGACTGCATCTGTACCAACATCAGTTTTTCCTTAAGTTTCTTTGCTTTGGAGTCTATCTCATCACTGCAGTACCTTGCATATCTCAAAATGTCATCTAATGGTTTGTTTTGCCAACAAATTAAATGCTGCTGGATCATTAAACTGATGTCAGGTCTCAATCCCAGAACGAACTTTGACACAAACTGTCCTATGTCTCTAGGATCCATTACATCCAGCCCACTGTACTGTTTGAACGCTTTCAGCAATCTCTCATAATACTCATGGACAGTCTCTTTAGGTTCTTGGGTGGTTCGATCTATCTTAACCCAGTCTATGTCCTGCAACGGCACTTTATCTTTCAGCCATGCCATTACCCTCTCGTATTTCTCCATGACTTTCTCTGATGGCCCGTTAGTCTGGGCGTCCCTATCCGGTTCAGATGTTGGCCATTCAACGCTAACCTTGCATGCCGTCCACAAATCCCCTGGTACTACAATGTCAAACAGGGTGTTCAAGTCAACCCACAGTACTTTGGATATCTTTACGAACCTCTCTACCTGCTTATACCACTCCACTGGGTTCTACCTCAGCTTAGGAAAAGAATTGGTAAATGCCGCTAAGTCCCCCCTACTCCAGGGCACATGTACATAGCTTCCATTCGCAATTTCTCGCAAAGGGTAAGCTTCCATTCGCGGTGGCCCTCCCTCTGGGGACATCCCAATTGTGCTCCTTCTGACGGTCCCTCTCTTGGACCATCTTTCCTCCCATTTATCCAAATCCCTCCACGTTCTTATACCCAAGATCAGTTCTTTTATGTGTATTTTCAACCCAATTGTCCTCCTTTCGTCTAAATCCTGATCCGTGCAATGCAGCCTATGGTTACCCTGTAATGCTTTAGTTCTTGATAAGTCTATCATGTACCTGTTTTCCAATTCCGATAGCCTTTCATGTACTGACCTCGCCTTCCGAGTAACATCTTTTGCCATAAACAATATCTCATCTTGTTCATACAGGTCGATTCTCTCCATTGGTAATGTGCCGTCTATTATCTCATCTAGGTCCGATTTTAAACTGGTTACATCGAGTCTCTTTGCCTTTACCTCAGCTCTCAGTACCTCATTCCTAGATGGTCCGTTTACATTCGTCCCGTCCCAACTCCGAGTCCTACGCCTAGGCTCAGGTGAGCTATGAGGAGTCCTCCCTTGTTCCCATCTTTCTAAATCCCATGCTCTTCCATCTTCCCTAGGTGTATGGTGGAACAATGCTCTATTCCCCACCACCCCATTCTGTCTCTTCGGTTCTGCCTCTCTAGACACATGATAGGATCCCCCACTATTTTCTGAGCCTTCGCAATTCCCTTGATGTCTGGTGTCACTCAGTAAATGATAAGGTCCCTCACGGCTCTCCATATTCCCGCGATCCCGTCCGTGATCACTGGATGCATGGTGAGACCCCTCGCGACTCTCCATATTCCCGTGACTCCAATGTTGTACATTTTCGCCCGGTGTGTGGTGAGTGCACCTGTAACTGTCCCTGTACTCCTGTGTCCTTCGATCTCCTTCACTGAGAATGGGACGAGGCACCCCCCCACATCCTGTACTCCTGTCTTCATGCATTTGTCTATTGCCACCAGTGGTGTGGTGGGTATCTCCTTTGCTTTCCTGACTCTTTCCGTCCCACTCTGGACTGCTTTCGCCAGCTCCGCAGTGAGAGAGGATTCTGTTATCTCGGCCTCTCCATTCGGCTTCCGTTTCTATTCTTTTATTCTGAGTCTCTACGGCAGCATCCCATTCTTTCAAGTACTCCCTTAACTCCTTAAAAGATTTCGGTCGTGGTCCCCTCAGATCCATCAGCCCTCTCTGATCCCCTTGCTCTATTAAGGGATCCGTTACTGAATCCAATGGGGTACTCCGACCTCTCGGTCCTAGCAACTGCCTTTGTGAATTAATCGTATTGTTCCTGCTTTCCATCTCTGCTCTTTCCCTGTCCAATCGTGCCTGTTCCTCCTCTCGTGCTCTCTCTGGGTTGTAGATCGACACTACAGGACCTATGGTAACAGGTACTTGTAGAGCGTCCGGCAGTTGGTACGACCTTGCACACTCTGTTTCCGGCACCTTTTGTACCACAAACCTTCCGACCACCCTCTGTACTGGGCTAGGTTGAGGTATTTCCTCGCCTTTGTTGGATTCCCAATCTGATATGGGGAGCGGTCTATATTCCCCTTTTCCGGCCCCGTCCCCCTGCTGGAGCTCGGGACGTTCGGCCTCTCTATTGTACGGAGGTGGTCTGTCAAATAATAACCTATTTATCAGGCTGTCATCTGTCTCGCTCTCATCATCCTCCTCTGGAGGCTTCTTTTCTCCTGTGACTTCCATCACTGGGTACAGTTTATCTGCTTCTATTCTCTGCACTCTCCACTTTTTAGCTTCTTCATCCCATTTGGCATCCTGCACTGCTCTTACCGATCGTTTCACTCTTTCTTGGCGCCTGTTCAGGCTCCGGTCGTACGCCGCCCTGAACCATGCATTGAGGGCTTCAAACTGTGTTGGTCTGGGTAGAGGTCTCGTTGCGAGCATTACTGCTTTCAGCTGGTTCAATGCTTCTAACCTAAACGTTCCGTATCTCGGGAACGTCAGTTCCTCATTTCCCTCTGTTATCTTGCTCCACTCAGAGATCCACAGTATAGTATGTAACCCAACATTCACAGCCATATAATGAGCTGGTGTACCCTCCGGCGGGGCCTCTTCCCCAGCATATGAGTTCCCTCTGTCTCTCTTAAAGATCGCCCTTAGACATTTAAAACACTTCACTTTCAAGAATCTACGATTTTCCTTAATTCTCTTCCTTATTTACTTCCCGATGGCAAACCACCAATCCCTGCGCGGCTCTCGATGACCAGCCTATCCCAGCGCGGTTCTACACCAACCAGCCTATCCCAGCGCGGCTCGCTCTGACGTCACTCGTCCCCTTTGCAGCAGCTCCCCTCCTTTCTCAGCTCGTCTCCCGGTCTTGCATGCGTCTCATTCATACACCGAAAAATGACTACTTCCGACCAAGCGATCACTTTTCTTGACTGTACGTCCACAGTCTAACTGTAATTGTCACCTCAACTGATGAAACGTCTTCCGTAAACGTTCAGATGATCGCCTTGACTGATAGGTTTCTTACACACAGTAAACGTCCGACCAGCGTCCGTTTACTCATACACTCACTCTTACGTTCCCCCTATCACGGTCCTACGGGCGATCAATGGTACCTCATGACCCCCTTCACAATGGTAGACAATTACTCTGGATGTCCGATACACCCGAACCACTTAAGCCCTTCCCTGGACTTAAGATTTTCACCGGTTGCGCGCGCTCACAACCGTCTCACAATCACACTACAGGCATTCAACTCCGCTTGACATTACAACACAGGTACAACACAAAACACCGCAATCTGGCAACGCATGACCCTTATACTCACTCTCGACCGACTCTGCTGCTTTTCTCTCTCGCACCGTCAGCACCTTCTTCGGCAGGTAGCTCTTCTTCTGGTCGTCGTTCACTAGGGGCCTTGGGGTAATCTTAACCTAATCTAGGTCGCCTTCCTCAAGAAGCCAACCATCCTCTGCTACCAACTGCGGACGTGAGATTTTGATCGATTATCTGATCACCCTAATTCTTATCTCACTTGAGTCCCTTTGGATCGATTATTGACTGTCATTGAGTAAAAGGCAAACCCTACATAGGTTAAATCAATCCCAAAGACTGACGCAACTCTAAAGAACCACTTACTACGGAAAAGTTTTAAAGGTTTATTATAAAGCCAAAATCAGTTGCAAGTACAAACACCTCAATATAAGGTTCAAAAGATACACAGGTAATAGGATGAACATGAACTCTCTGAGAGATCTTAATCGACAGAAGAAAACTACCAAAACCAATTCAAAAATCAGTAAGTTGAATATCATTGACACAAGATGAATCTTAAGCGTCATTTACAGAAAGTAAATAAATCAGGTTAAACTGACCATACACTATGCTAAATGACATCCCTACTTAGCAAGTTCTTTACCTAAAAAGGTGTCAGCCGTTGGACTTCCAAAGAAGTTCAACCTATCTCTTAGTCTCAGATGGAAAACCTATATCGCGTAGCAGTACCCTTTCTGCCTACCCATCCGCTCTCTAAGGGTCCTCAGGCCATCTGCTCTACCTCCTCCCCAGGGTGCTGTCCCTAATACAAAATCACAGTATGGGTGGAACGCCCCTTTGAGACGCCCACCACGTACACAATTCACGTGGTCTCGTTTCTGTTTTTTTCCATAGTTTCGTTTCTTTGGATCTTCTGTTAAGTTGACCTTGCTTCCCAGGCTCCGTCTCCAGCGTGCTGGTACCCCCATGACATTCCAGTAGACTCCTCCGGACCCGAGCCTATCTCCTCAAACAGAGCTCTATTCATCAAGCTTTTGATTGGTACCCCCCTCGCACCTGCAAACAGACACTTCGAAGCAGGGCCCCAAATTCCAGGCTCCCCTTATCGGACTAGGCCGTAAAACTTCGACCAGCATTGGCAATTTATTTTAACGAGGCTTGACTTTTAACTCACACGTGCAGATCAAAGACGACCCTTTATCTCTCCTGGCCTACTAAATTATGTGCAGTAGTCTGCACTCTGTGAACCCTTATTTCTTAGCTTAAAATAATATGCTAACACACCACTCTTGTTATAAAAACACTCATATAAAATACAGCCTTTAACATATATGTAAGCAAAATCATTGGATAATATAGAATCCATGCTACGTGAAAGATGCAATGGTACATTTCGTTCTTACACAGTGCCATGTGGTCTGCACGTTTCTTCATTTTACATTTTACATCCTTCTTCATTTAGCAGCTACATAACATGGAACCTGATTAACCCATTTAACATTTCTAAGCATTTCCACACATTTCTATTTTAGCCCATACTCTATAGGGGCTCTCTATTTCTAATAAAACACTCGTGAGTAAATACGGATATACTTCTCATTTCTCTAGTTACTTTAGCTAACTTTACGCCACGGGCTTGTACATCTGGCGTATTCATACGTTTCATTCAAATTGCGCTCTCTCACCGTGAAGGCTCATTCTGCAGCGGGGAAGGGCTGGGGTGGCCTTCTGTGCTGAAGTCAATGGCTACTATTCTTTTACACTACCACTTCATGAGCACTTGACACTCAAGACCTTGCTGGTCCCTGGGAGCCCAGTTTAAGCATGACTACCGTTGCATGCCTCAATATAGTAATGCAGGCCAATGTGATATGTGCTGCCGCCCAGAGCATCCTGGTGCAAAGACACTGTGTAAAGTGAATTCACCAAGAGATTGTCACCAACCGGAAAGTCTCATGGTATTGACAATATGAGGGAATTTAATGCATTTTAGTGATAGTGCACTAAAATGCATTTTGAAGAAAACTAGTGGCTGAGTGAGGGTGATAGGGCAAGGCAGGGAGGGAGTTACAGGAGCAGGAAAATGTAGAGGGGGAGGGAGAAATGACACAGGGAGGAATGGGGTAGAATACAGTGTATTGGGTGAAGGCTTGGTCAGGAATGGGTGGACGCAGTACGAGTAGGTAAATACACATTCTTGCATGGGATACAGAGCAGAGTAAGAGAAAGGAGAAAAATTAACACAAAGGCATTGCAGAGGCAAGTTAGAAGAACCCTTGTATGTGACAAAAGCACCAGATGTGCAGTGACCACTATGAAACCTGGTTGTAGGCGCACCTAGTTCACAAGGTTTCCAACTGCTTCCTTTATGGAACACATACATTCATAAGTTGTATCAGATGACTCTTAGAGTAGGACAGAATATTAACCCAAAGTGTATCAATGATCAAACAAGGACCATTTCAAATCTGAGGAGCTTTAATCAGCTGTGTACTGTGCACCATTTCCATGAAACCACCCTGGTTCCAACAGAGTGATAAATATGCTTTGCTTTAGAGTGTTTCAACAGTCACATGTGATTCACCGTTGATGAAACCATCAGGCATGTTGCCCTGGCTATTTCCTGCAAACATGCAGGGAATTCTTCATATGAAAACATTTTCACAGAGTTACTCTCTTTCTTACATTCGTGCAAAGCATGTGGGCACCACGCGTGTAACTACTTTGAACATTTTACAAACGCTTGTATTAAATCCAGTGCCAAAGCCAAATTCTCTTCTGAAATGTTTTCTAATAAAAAAATTAATAACCCTCTCTGGTCTTCTCAGGAGAAAGACCAGGAAACACTGGCTGTGACCTCTCACTCAAAGTTGATGCTTCTTTCAAAATCCGGTAAGTTATCCCGTTTGAAAAAACATATTTGTGGTTAATTTCACAATTGCACTGAGAGTTTTGAAACTCCAAAGTCATTGGCAATCCCCTGCTGCACAAATTATGAACGGGATTTGTTAATTTACTTGTAATCACATGCACTTAAGTGGCTAGTGTTGGATGTGGGCCTTTTTGAAGGGTGTCAACCAGATTTTTGCCTTTTGTTGTTGAACCTGTTTTTATTGGCATTGCACTTTTTCCCTTGCTAACCAGTGGTAAATTGCTTGTGCTCTTTCCGTAAAACATGATATAATTGACATCTATCTGATTGATACATAAAATGTACTTATATGTCCTTAGTAAACTATACTACATGTACCTAGGGCTTGTAAATTAAATGCTACTAGTGGGCCTGCAGCACTCCTTGTGCCACCCACTAAAAAACCTTTTAAAACATGTTTCAGGCCTGCCAATGCAGCCTGTAGAGCAGTTTAAACTGCCATTTCGACCTGGCAAAATAAACCTTTTGCCCGGCCTAAACCTTCCTTTTTAATACTTATAAGTTATCCCTAAGCTAACCCCTAAAGTCCCACAAAGCAGGGTGCTTTGTATTTAAAAAGTAGGAAAGGTGGGTTAAAGATTTACATGTCCTAATAATAAAAAACTCCTAAAGTCGTTTTTTCACTACTGTAAGGCCTATCTCTCCCATTGATTAACATGAGATTACCTTATTACATCTAATAAATGATAACCTTTTAATGGGCGAACAAAGCAAACACAAGGAGATGATAGACGGAGCACTGAAACTTTTCAGACACTCAACCCCACTTACAGATCTGGGTTTAAACCATCATCATTCTTTAGCTCACTTTGCGACCTCAGTTCAGACCCAGCTATATGCAAATCAGTCTTGACCCTGTGACTCATGGTAACAGTCCAGCCGGGACTGCCAAGCCAGGTCTTCGCTGAACCGGAAACAAGCTTCCTGGGACCGGTTTCTGAGTAACACCCTTCATCAGCCAGGCTAGCATGAATCCAGTGGCAAAATGAGCAAGGAACCCACGTCCGGGCATAACCTGCCAACTTAGGGTGTACAAAGCAAACACAAGGAGATGTTGGATGGAGAACTGAAACTTTTCAGACACTCACCCCCAGTCTTAGATCTGGGATTAATCCATCATCATTCTTTAGCTCACTTCGCCACCTCAGTTCAGACCTAGCTATATGCAAATCAGTCTTGACCCTGTGCCTCATGGGAACAGTACAGCCCGAACTGCCAAGCCAGGTCTTCCCTGAACTGGAAACAAGCATCCTGGGACCGGTTTCTGGGTAACACACTTCATCAGTCAGGCTAGCTTGAATCCAGTGGCAAAGTGAGCAAGGGACCCACGTCTGGGCATACCCTGCCAACTTAGGGCGAACAAAGCAAACACATGGAGATGACGAATTGAGCACTGAAACTTTTCAGACAGTCAACCCCAGTCACAGATCTGGGTTTAATCAATCATCATTCTTAGCTCACTTTGCCATCTCAGTTCAGACCCAGCTATATGCAAATCAGTCTTGACCCTGTGCCTCATGGGAACAGTCCAGCCCGAACTGCCAAGCCAGGTCTTCCCTGAACTGGAAACAAGCATCCTGGGACCGGAATCTGGGTAACACCCTTCATCAGCCAGGCTAGCTTGAATCCAGTGGCAAAGTGAGCAAGGGACCCACGTCTGGGCATACCCTGCCAACTTAGGGCGAACAAAGTAAACACAAGGAGATGATGGACGGAACACTGAAACTTTTCAGACACTCACCCCAGCCACAGATCTGGGTTTAATCCATCATCATTATTTAGCTCACTTCGCCACCTCAGTGCAGACCCAGCTATATGCAAATCAGTCTTGACACTGTGCCTCATGGGAACAGTACATCCCAAACTTTTAATGTTAGCAGATAGAAATATGGTGTTTGCACTCAAATGAATTGTCATTTTAAATCCTCTTTAATAGTAAAGTCAGAGTTTAAGTCACAATTCTAAATATGTTACATTTTAGAAAGTTGGCATTTACTTATCCTAAACATTTGTGCCTTCTGTAGTGTTCTGGATCATATGACCATGATTTGCTCTGAAGTTGGAGTGTGTGTATTTGTTTCAGACAGTGACACAATGGGGATTAGGTGTGGACAGGATGGGCCATGCTGCGAGGATAGTTGGGGCAGAGCTGTATCATCCTCACTTACAATTCAAAGGGCTTTACCTCCAGCACACACAAAGGAACCTAATACTAGTCTCATGTCACCCAAGACTTCTTAGAGCCTTGACAGGAGAAGTTAAGAACTTTCCAGATCCAGATGTTGGGGTAGTGAGGGGAAATTCCCCCACTTCAAAGACTGGCGCCAGGTATAAATATCGGATCTCCAGAGCTACTCTTCAGTACAGTCCTGAAACCATGGACATTAAAAAATATGGACTTCCTTTTCCCCAGAGGACTGCTCTACTACTTGATGCCTGTCTTGCTCGCCAAAGGGCTGCCCTGCTGCTACCAGAGAAGCTCCCTGTTGCTTTGCGACTGCCCTGTTTTCTGAGAAGGAAGACTGGAACTGCTCCCTTCCTCCATGGCTACCTGTGTTTCACCAAGTCAGTTGGGTGACCTCCTGTTCTGAGCTACAGGGGCATAACAAGCTCCAGAGGCCTCCGTGCAACTACCCAGCTGACCTGCCACCCTAGACCTGCCTGGACCTGCCTCACCCCTCCTGGCCTCTTCTAGAGTGAGTCCCCGATCGCCAAGAGGTACCTCTCCAGGGTACTTGACCCTTGGCTGGCATCAGAGTGCACGCCTCTACAAGAAAAGGTAAAATCCTGAGGTTTTGGGCTGTTCACAACCATGAACGGGACCCTGACACTCATGACAACTGCCAACATAAAGCTCCTGTGAACCTGAATCTTCATGTTACAGCAACTGCCTGTGATGACCAGCAACATGAGATCTGCACTTCATGCTACAGTAACAACCCATAATGACTTCCAATGCTATGCTCCAGCAACAACTGTGCATGACATATGGCCTGCTCTTTGCTATCCAAAACACTCTCCCTACTCCTGGTTGCCTCCTCCACTCCAAACGGAACTTTTCATGCAGGACTTTGAGAACATGACTTTTTAAGTTGGACTGACTTGATCCCTGTATCTGCCTTGAACTCCATCATAGTTGGGCTGAACTTGTAACTTTCCCTTGGTCTAGCATGACCAGATGACTGCGAGTGAGTGCCTATTTGCACTTTAGGGGCTATACTTACATAAAACTTTGAAATTGCATATCTCCGGTTCTACTGATTGGATTGTTGTTGTTTAGATTAATTGTGTTTATTAAAATGTATTCTGTGTTTCTAAATTGGTTCTGGGATTTTTGTTGTGTTATGTTTTTATGCGCTGCATAAATACTTAGAGCACTTTTCCTCAATGTTAAGCCTGACTACTTTGTGACAAGCTACCAGAGGGTTAAGCACAGGTTAATTTAGTGACTTTTGTGGTTCACCCTGACAAGGATTGTAGTTATTGGAAAAGTTCAACAGTGGGTGTCTGTCTCAACTACTTTCTACAGGCAGGTTTCAAACAAAGTCTAAAGCAGTCCATTCCAGTTGCTCAGTGTGTTGCTCTTCACTGCAGCCCTTTTTCAGTATTTTTTGTGTTCCGACCAACCAACATCGTAATAGGTCCCTAAGAGGAGACCAGCTTTACAAACCATTGTAAGCACTCTTAGAGCATTGAGTACAGGTGAGTAGCAGGTCTAGTCCTCTTCCATGCAGACAGCAGGCAGTATGCAGACGTCCTCTTTTGTCCTTGAAATCTCTTCCAAATTTGAATTGTGTTCTGATGAGCTGGTGGTGAGATAACAGCTTTACTCTCTACACTTGCCAGGGAATTTTCATAATACCTGCTCCAATCACACAGTCCGGCTATCACACTATTGCAGCAGTTACTGTTTGCCTGCCTGCAAATTATCCCAGAAGTTTTTAGTCAAGATGGCAGGGCCCTTGCTCACTGCCCAGACCTCTCAAACTCCACCAGGATCCATCCTATAGAAATTAAGATCTATTTAAGTCAAACTTCTTCCTACTGTTGTGGATTCAGGATTTCCACCAATGGAGATCAGAGACAGAAGTCTGAGAGGGATCGCCCATTGAAATACTTCCTTCACAATAACCCATTTTTTATATAAACATGTCAACAGCTAGGCTTCACCTATGGCCTTTTGTGATGCCCCCTGTTTCTGTCCACATCTTACTGCAACATTCGAGGATAAATGGCCAGCTCCTCCCAGCATACCTGCTCATAGGCACAATTCTATTACCTTTGCATGAAGACCTTTCAACTTCTCATCCATCCCTAATCACTATCAGAAAGAAAATACAGCAGAACTGACTTAATTACTGTTAAAACTTTCAGGCACCACCAAATATGGCTTGACAAACTTACCCTTCTGGTATATTTATCGAGAATATACTTTAACCATCAAATTTCATTTTTGATAAACATTAATAACAATCTTTGAATTACATGTTCATCACAAATGGGCCTTTCTATAGGAAAAACAACATTTACCTAGAAATAACACTTTGTGGCTACTTCCTGTAGGTGCAAACCATACATAATGGGCCCGATTCACAGAACTAACTTAAGACAAAATCCTAAACTTACTACCATTTTGGTATTCACAGAAGGCACTTACTCATTTTGGTATTCACAGAAGGCACTTACTCATTTCGGTATTCACAGAAGTTAGGAGTCCTAACTTTAGGACTCCTAAATGCCTTCTATGAATGCAGAAAGTCTTAAAGTTAGGATTTTTCTCAATTTAGTAGTAGTAAAGTTAGGACTCCTAACTTAAGGACTCCTAAATGCCTTCTGTGAATACCGAAAGTCTTAAAATTAGGACTTTTCTCAATTTATTAGAACTAAAGTTAAGACTCCTAACTTTAGGACTCCTAAATGCCTTCTATGAATACCGAAAGTATTACAATTAGGATTTTTCTCAATTTAGTTGTAGTAAAGACTCCCAACTTTTGGACTCCTAAATGCCTTCTGTGAATACCGAAAGTCTTAAAATTTGGATTTTTTTCAACTTTACTACTTCTAAACTGAGAAAAATCTTAATTTTAAGACTTTCGGTATTCACATAAGGCATTTAAGGAGTCCTAAAGTTGGGACTCCTAACTTCTGTGAATACCGAAATAAGTAGGCGTCTTCTGTGAATACCAAAATGAGTAAGTGCCTTCTGTGAATACGAAAATGATAGTAAGTTTAGGATTTTGTCTTAAGTTAGTTCTGTGAATTGGGCCCAATATGTAGCATGTCCTCCTTTTAAGCTTTAAGCTCTCAGTCTTGTGGTCAGAAAGGCACACTTAGGTGAGACTTAGATGATATATAAAAGTAGGTATTACTACATGCCAAAAACTGTTTCTTTCTCACTTGTGGTACTGCTGGGTTGTAAACTATAGCCAGTCACGTCAAATTGAAAGGCTTGAAGCCAAGACTGAAAAGTTACACTTATGGGTAGTGTAGTCTACACCATAGCACATGTTTGACATTAAAGTTTTATGCCACTGGTGCACTTTTATGTGGCAACTTACTGTGGTCTTACTTAAGTGTTAAATAACCATTGAGTGTCACTAATGTTACCTCATTTAGGATCAGACCGCATGCATTGTTAGGCTAAATAGCAATGTGACAGTTATGTATGAAACTTATATAGCGCTGGACTTACCCTGGGGCATCTCCGCGCTTGCTTAGGGAACCCGTCCTGGTATTCCCCTGTGAGATAACCCTGGAAGGGTATCCACAAGGCGAAAGCCAGGCATCCCGCCGCGAAGGGCCGATGTGGAGATTAAGCAAGCTATTGCCCAGAGTCGCAGAGTGTGAGCCCGTGAGTCGAGAAGGCACCGGAGCGAGAATTATCGAGTCCGTGGGATTATTGAGCCCAAGACCCGCCGAGGCGGGGAATTGAACCCTGGTCCAGGGCCGAAACTCAAGCTCCAGGTCTGCTGCCTCTAAATACTAGCTAATATCAATCAAAAAAGACGGGGATGACTCAAAAATGCACTTTCTCATTTGGGCTATCATCATCTTGTACAATCAACAAGGTTGCATGCTTTTACTGGTTCTAGTCTTGGGCTTGAATGAAGAAGCTCCATTGTATTGTATTGTATTGTATTGTATTGTATTGTATTGTATTGTATTGTATTGTATTGTATTCTGTTCTATTCTATTCTGTTCTATTCATTGCTTATGAAGTGCATGGACATTGGGGTCGGAAACAAGTTCCATGCATATGCATGCTCCTTTGAAAGGTACTTTTAAATGTAGCATTCTTGGAAACAGGGTTGCTAGCTCAATTTTTCTGTCTTTTTTGCAGAACCCTTGTGGATTATAGTCAAAAATTGATCTTTAACAGCCTTAAAGATATAACTAGATTGCGGAATCGGCTTCTGGTCTTTATGTCAGGATGCTGTTTTGAGAAGGCTATTCCTGAATGCTTTCTGAGTGAGGTAAGTATACAAAACATCATTGCACCACTCAATGACTGGTGAAACAAGCCTCTAAAACGTGATAGCTTCAGTCTCTATAAACTTCATTCTGACGTGTATTTATTTATTTTGCATTTTTATGAAGTGCAGATAAGACCTGATGGATAACAGATAGCTTTTCATCTGTTAAAATTACATTAATGACAGCAAACAAATCAAGACAAACAGCATGTATATTTGTATGAGGCATCAAATGTTCAAAAACCTGCAAAATAAACAAAGGAGTAAAATAATAGAGTATACCATTGACATTTCATGTAGTTCTTTTGGTTTTTCCAGGAGCTAGTTTTACACCAACTTATCACCCAGTGTAGACATTTATTGAAAGAAAGATGTGGATGTTTTTGAACTACGTGGTAAACCAATAGGGAATTTGGGGTTGATATGGAGTTAAATGCTGAATCCATTAAAGCAGGGGTGTCCATCCTCAGCCGATTTTACCTGGATCAATACCCGATTTTGAGGACAGTCACTTACTCTGGAAATGACTTCCATTTTGATTCATTGCTTTCAATTGTTTCTCATTTGGACGTCCTGAAAATCTGACTTGGGTCTCACTCCTGTTGACCAACATTGAACACTCCTACTTTAAATTGTTCCAAAGTTTCTTTTCGGACCATTTTCCCCTCTGATAGAAGGAGTGCTGATCTCTGCAGCGACCTGCAGAAAATGTTCCCATTATCTGGGAAAAAGTACCCCATTTTCTGGTGTGATGTCGTGAATTGGTATGTGCATTTTAAAGCATCTGGCAGCCTGGCCCTTGCATACAAGGTCATCTTTCACATTTCTATATTTAGTAGCTGCTCCTACCGGACAGGGGTGGTGGGGTGGTGGTGAGGAGGGATGAATAGAATACAAAAAAGGAATTACTTTGAACAGACGACCGCTGCCTATCCTCCGTCGTCTGTCCTCGTAATCTTTAGGTTTCGGCGATGGCAGTAGGAAGCACAATGGCAGACAGGCCCCCCTGAGCCAATCACAATGCTGGGCATTGTGATTGGTCAGAGCACCGTGGATCGGCGCTCAAACTGGAACAGGGAGCCTGTGCATGTTTCTGACCAGGCTGTGTAATGCAGCCTGGTAGAAACACCCAAGAGGGCCGGCCAAACATTGTAATGCAGCCTGGTAGAAACACCCAAGAGGGCCGGCCAAACAGTTCATGCACACTATGGGAGTGCACACCACTCCTCTCCTGCACTGGCCAGCCCCGCCCACCCCACCACTGACTACAAGAGAGAAAATAAAATGCTAATAACAATATGTTACTATCATTTTATTTTCCCTTTTGAGCAGTGGGGTGACGCTCCTCTGCTTTAGCAGAGGAACCGCCACTGTTTAGAATGCTGCGTCTTTTTCACTTACCATTTTACTCAACAACATTTGAGAATTTTCCCCACTGTTCTGAGGGCTTTTGTTTAAATGCTTTCAACAAAGGGGTCTATGGTTGCTGAGGGTTTCATTTTTTAAGACATATTTTCCATTTAATTTTTGCATTGTCCATAAACTTGTAAACTTGTAGAGCGCGATTTGCTGCCCGGAGGCGTCCAAGCGCTAAAGTAACCAGAACCTGCCGAAGAGCAGAGGAGGAGGAAACTAGGGGTTAGTGGGGGGAATTAAACAGGAAAGTCTTTAATTGTTTACGAAACACAGCAAGGTTGGGATTGGCTCTGAGATGTAGTGGCAGAGTGTTCCAGGTTCTGGACGCATTGTAGGCGAACGACCTTCCGCCTGATCTGGATCTTTTTATTCTTGGGCCACTGCTAAAAAGGTCTGGCTGGAGCGAAGGCTTCTGTTGGGAATATAGTGAGTGACTAAGTCACGGGCAATGCTGGGGCCTGTGTCCCAGAATGCTTGGTGGGCTATGCACATTGCTTTAAAAAGAACTCTCTGCCGAACCGGTAGCCAGTGAAGGCTAGCTAGTCCGGCCCTCACTGATTGTCTACGAGGGATCTTGAGCAGTAAGCGCGCTGCGCAGTTCTGCACTATCTGTAGTCTGCGCAGAGTGTACTCTGGGGAGCCGAGATAGAGCAAATTGTTAAATTCGAGGCGTGAGTGTATGAGACCTTGTATGGCCACTTGTTTGGCTTCCATGGGAAGGAGGGGGAAGATTTTATTTAACATCCTCGTGATGCCAAAACAGGTGGCTGATAGTTTTGTGGCTTGAACGTTGAAGGACAGCGATCTGTCCAGCCACACTCCGAGGCTCTTAATAATGTTTTTGGGGGCTGGGGGTGGACCCAGACACGGAGGCCATGAGGAGGGGGGGAGGCCAAAATCTGAGGGGCCTAGGAGCATCAGCTCTGTTTCTGTAACATCATTTTCAAACATTCTTTGCTACTGTGAAGATGTTGTTTACACAATTTGGGGCATATTTACAAGCCCCTATCAAACCATTACTTTCAGGGACGTTCTGATGGTGATAGGGGCTTCCCCTTATTTACAAGGCAGCGTTAAGCCACTTAACTTCTTGTAAATAAGGCACCCTTTCACGCTGGACTCAGCATGGAAGGGGAGGGCAATGGGTGTTGCGGTGGGTATTCCATCACAGCACCCATTGATTTTGATGCTGCCCCCTATTTACAAGAATGATGTAAATAGGAGGTAGCACCAAAATTAAGACCAGGGAAAACTTGATCTTACATTGGCGCAATGAGGAGAAATGCTTCATTTCTCCTCGTTTTTGCTGTTTCCATGTGTGCTGTCTTGTGCAGCACCCAGAAACAGCAAATTGCCATTGACTGTGTATGTGCAAGAAGGTGATCCTTCCTGCACATAAGCAATCTCCCTCAAAAATGATTTTTTGCAACTTATATGTATGCTGCATTAACCCCTTCCTTGCTGCCGTCGCCCATTGGCCGACGGCAGCACTACCTTCCAAGTGCTGCCGTCGGACAATGGCCGACGCGGCCCCGCCCGTTTTGCGGAAGTGCCGCACTGCGGGTAAATCGGGGCCGCAGGAAAGGGGTTAAGCAGCACACTTAGAAGTTTCAAACCGCCATGAATGATTGTTTATGTGCAGGAAAGGAGACCTTCCTGCACATAACCAATAATTTCCCCAATGCAGACACCCTTGCACTATGGTGCAAGGGTGCCTGCATTGGCGTTAGGCAGCTGAACTCCGCTCCATTGCTAGGGGAAACTCAGGGGTACGCCGTATTCTTGTGAATACGGCGCATCTCGGCATTTTCAGAATAGAGAAGTGTGCCGTTAGCAATGTTTGCTTAATGCCTTGCTTCTCCATTCTGTTGTAAATATGCCCTTTGGTTTTTTATGAACATCATTGCAAAGAGCTTAAATGATGCAGTTCTTTATTTTTGTGTTTTTAAAATGACGTCTTTATTTTGATTATGATTGCACTATTGAAATGTTTATGTGCAGAGGTCAAATTTATGTACTATAATTCTTACCTCCCTATACACCCTTTGAAGTGTTAGCCACAGTAGTATTCGCCAAAATACTGTGGAAACAATCTTCTGATACAAGAATATCATGTCAAAAGTGTTGTCAACTCAAAATATCGTGTCCCACGATATAGAAGGTAGAACATAGAGCTTCATTTATGAAAAGTGACAGCGATGCATCACTTTTCATTGCACCCTCCTTGCGGCACCAATGATGCGTCATATTTATAGTATGACGCATCATGTCACAAGGAGTTACAGATACATCAGTATTTCTGATGTATCTGTAGGCGCAAAAATTACGCATTGCTGGAGTGTGTCACAAAAGTGACGCAACTCCAGCAATGGGTCATTTCACATGGGCAAGTCCCATTTCAAATGTGCCTACGTCAGTCTTATGCCTGCTGTGATACAGGCGTAAGATATTCATGCATTTGCATCCTAGATGTGGCGCTTTTGCGAGGCTTACTTGCGTCAGAATGCCCACCCTGCCTAAATTATACCTGAAGCAGGTATAATGTAGCGCAGGGGTTTACAAAGTGGTGCATCTATCTAGAAGATTCACTTTGTAAATATGACGCAACATTTTTTACGCTGCTGGTGCATCACAAAAGTGACACATGGGCTCGTAAGTAAGCCCCATAATTTTATAGGTACATTATATCATTTTTAAAAAATATTATTGTATATAATATGCTTTTCTTTAATATAGTTGTATAAAATATAATTTTTTTATTAATTTCTTTTAGTTATTGTAATATTGAAAGGTATTAATATTAATTTATGGTTTGTGTTTTATTTTTTGCAGTATACTTGTAATTGTGAATAAACAATATAATGTTTTACACATTTAATAGCAATTTTTAATTTAGTAACAGGTTTGTGGGTTTGTAGGGAATATAAAGGACCTTTTTTTAAATGTAAGTTCTTCTTTTTAATCATCTTTTATGTTAATTCAGTTAATGATGTTTATGATGATTATGTTAATTGATCAATCCTAATTTTAATTAACATGTTTTTTTTAATGAATTTGTATTTGGTCGATCAGTTTATTTAATTATAACATTTTGTAAGTGATTTTTATATTTATTAATTGTTTTAATTTTATATGCTTTATTAAATAATTCTAGAGCATGAAGGCTATTCTAGACACTCATCAATCTGGGCAGGACACAGTATTGACTCTGTTACCCTTAAAGTACTGGATGATGTTCACCACATCCTCAACTGTGGCATTTGACACAATATATCGCAGCAGAATATTAACATTTGTTGAACACCGCATGGGCTTCAAAGGAAATGTCCTAAACTGGTTGTTCTCCTACCTTTAAACAATTGGAGACCACACAGCTGAACCAGTTGAATTACCATGGAGGTTCCTCAAAGGTCGATCCCCACCCCAAATCTATTTACCATTTACACTGCTTGTATTGTTACTGGTAGATAATAATGTGAGCATACATCAGTACGCTGATGACACTCAGCTGCACTTAATATTAGCCAACTTGCAAAATGCTGTAACTCTTTACCAGTCTCAAACTTAGCTAAACAGAAGTTTTCTCCTTAATTAGGAGAAAGCTGAGTTCCAATGACTTCCATCAGCAACAAACAAGTAGGACTTCTCACTATCAAACTTGCTCAACCTGAATTGTTAATCCCATTATCCTTTCTCTACAGTCAAATGACTTTGTTTAAATTATTGTCAAAATCTATCATTTAGTCAACACATAAATAAAGTATTACATACTCAAAATGTTCGACTCTGTTGAATAAAGAAAATCAATCCTCTACTCTTTATAAAACAGCAGAGCATGTCCTAACCTTCCTTAGACTTGATTCATTAAATGCCACTGTGGCAGGAATCCCCTTTCTCACCTGTTCCCTCACAAAGGCATGGTTCTCTTTGCTGTCAAATTAGTCCATCTAGAACAAAAAGCAATCACATCAAATGCATCCTCTGAGACCCTCAGTGACTTCCCATTCTAGCAAAGATCATGTTCATATTCCAAACGTTCCGACTTCTCTAAATGAAAACTCTCTCTTACCTCAAATCCTGACTAATGCAGGTGGATCTTTAAACCTGAGAAGGAAATGCTCAATTTTTCTGGAAGTATCCAAATTAAAATATACATTGGCTTGTAACCAATCTTCTTGTGGCAGCGGCCTCAGCCTGGAACTTACAACCAATAAACTTGAGGAGATTAACACAATTTATGGCTTTTAAGAAACAAAGTAAAGCTAGATTATTCAACATTTCCTGAACTAAAGTCACACTTTCATACGTATAATCAGATAGACGTGTTCATTGTTAACTGATGCTAAATGACAGGTGCCAAAATATATTGGAAACTTATCTTTAATGCTTTACCACTACTTCCTGCTCCTGTCCATTGTAATCCACTTTCTTATTTTTAGTTTCTGGATCGTTCTAGGACACCCCCGCGCCGCACGGCCACCAGCTGCTGCGTGTGCCCCTCCCCGCCTGACTGCCTCGCTGCCCCGGCTGCCGTCGCGTGACCACGCCCCTTGCCTTCGAGCGGCGTGGTTCGTGCTCGCCTGACCCACAGGCTCCTGGGCGCCGCTTCTCACCCTGTGCCCCTGTTGTCATTGCTGTAATTGATTTGTATTGTTTCTTTCTGTATTGCCTGTTTTCTTGTTTATAAGTTGCCCTTCGTCTTCCCTCCCCGCTCGCCGCTTCCCGCCACCGCCGCTAACCCTGCCCCTTTTTCCTTCTGTACCCTCCCCGCTCCCGCCTCCCAGCTGCTCCGCCCCCCCGCGCACTTGGCCATATATGGCGACCGTGCGACGCAGGTGAGTGTGACCTAGTTCTAGGACACCCCCGCGCCGCACGGCCACCAGCTGCTGCGTGTGCCCCTCCCCGCCTGACTACCTCGCTGCCCCGGCTGCAGTCGCGTGACCACGCCCCCTGCCTTCGAGCGGCGTGGTTCGTGCTCGCCTGACCCACAGGCTCCTGGGCGCCGCTTCTCACCCTGTGCCCCTGTTGTCATTGCTGTAATTGATTTGTATTGCTTCTTTCTGTATTGCCTGTTTTCTTGTTTATAAGTTGCCCTTCGTCTTCCCTCCCCGCTCCCCGCTTCCCGCCACCGCCGCTAACCCCGACCCTTTTTCCTTCTGTACCCTCCCCGCTCCCGCCTCCCAGCTGCTCCACCCCCCCGCGCACTTGGCCATATATGGCGACCGTGCGACGCAGGTGAGTGTGACCTAGTTCTAGGACACCCCCGCGCCGCACGGCCACCAGCTGCTGCGTGTGCCCCTCCCCGCCTGACTGCCTCGCTGCCCCGGCTGCCGTCGCGTGACCACGCCCCCTGCCTTCGAGCGGCGTGGTTCGTGCTCGCCTGACCCACAGGCTCCTGGGCGCCGCTTCTCACCCTGTGCCCCTGTTGTCAATGCTGTAATTGATTTGTATTGTTTCTTTCTGTATTGCCTGTTTTCTTGTTTATAAGTTGCCCTTCGTCTTCCCTCCCCCCTCCCCGCTTCCCGTCACCGCCGCTAACCCCGCCCCTTTTTCCTCCTGTACCCTCCCCGCTCCCGCCTCCCAGCTGCTCCACCCCCCGCGCTCTTGGCCATATATGGCGACCGTGCGACGCAGGTGAGTGTGACCTAGTTCTAGGACACCCCCGCGCCGCACGGCCACCAGCTGCTGCGTGTGCCCCTCCCCGCCTGACTGCCTCGCTGCCCCGGCTGCCGTCGCGTGACCACGCCCCCTGCCTTCGAGCGGCGTGGTTCGTGCTCGCCTGACCCACAGGCTCCTGGGCGCCGCTTCTCACCCTGTGCCCCTGTTGTCATTGCTGTAATTGATTTGTATTGTTTCTTTCTGTATTGCCTGTTTTCTTGTTTATAAGTTGCCCTTCGTCTTCCCTCCCCGCTCCCCGCTTCCCGCCACCGCCGCTAACCCCGCCCCTTTTTCCTTCTGTACCCTCCCCGCTCCCGCGTCCCAGCTGCTCCGCCCCCCCGCGCACTTCGCCATATATGGCGACCGTGTGAACGCGCAGCGGTCACGTGCAGCGGGCGCGCCGATTGTGCGCCGAAGGCGCGCCAAAGGTAAGCCCGTCTACGCCCGTCCGCGCCTGGACCGCGCCCAGTGCCAGGACCCATGGCCCACGAGGACCCCGGCCAACCCGCCTGACGTACACCGCCGCCACCCTCATCGCACTCAACACCGGCCGAATCCCAGGATGCTACCGAGCCACCCCACGACGCACCCACGGACCCTTCAGCTGCCACGCCTGCAAGTTCACCTGCATCCGGACCTGCCCTGCACCAGCGCCTGCCAAGCCGAACACCAGCAGCAACCACCTGAAGTGCATCCTGCTCAACACCCGCTCCGTCCACAGACACGCCATCGAACTCTGGAACCTCCTCGACACCACAGCCTCTGACGTTGCCTTCCTCACGGAGACCTGGATGAACGCCTCTTCAGCGCCCGACATCGCCATCGCCATCCCAGAGGGCTACAAGATCACCCGGAGAGACCGCACTGCCAACCAGATGGGAGGAGGCATCGCCGTCATCCACAGGAACACCATCCGCATCACGACCAGCACCGACGACACCCTAACGACCGCCGAACACCTGCACTTCCAGATCCACACCGACCCGAAGACAACCCTCAGAGGCACCCTGATCTACCCACCCCCGTGACCACGCACACAATTCAGCGAGGACATTGCCGACTTCGTCAGCCCGCATGCCCTCCCCTCCGCTGACTACATCCTCCTGGGGGACCTCAACTTCCACCTGGAGAACAACAACGACCGCAACACCATCACCCTGCTCGACAACCTCGCCAACCTCGGACTCAAGCAGCTGGTGTCCACCCCCACCCACCTCGCCGGACACACACTCGACGCCGTCTTCTCATCCAGCAAAGACATCGCCTTCAGCCACGCCACAGAACTCCACTGGACGGACCACAGCTGTGTCCACTTCACCTTCAAAAGAACGACGATCCACCACCACCAGCAACAGGTTGCCCGTAGAAGCTGGAACAAGATCACTGCCAACCAGCTCGCCGCTTCCCTGAGACAGCACCCTCCTGCCAGCTCAGCGAACCCCAGCCAGGCCGCCGACAACCTCTCGAAGTGGATCAGCAACTGCGCGGACGAACTCGCCCCTCTGAGGACCCCGCCCAGCAGACCCGGCAGCAAGAAAGCCCCATGGTTCACCAACGAACTTAAGAGCTCCAAGAAGAACTGCCGAGCCCCCGAGAAAGTCTGGAGAAGGGAACCAACACCGGACAACATGACCACCCTCAAGCTCGCCACCCGGAAGCACCACCAACTGATCCGCGCCGCCAAGAAAACTGCATTCAAGGACCGGCTGGACAACAACGCACACAACTGCAAGGAACTCTTCAACATCGTGAAAGAGCTCTCCAACCCCATCGCCGGAAACAACGACATCACCCCATCGCAAGACCTCTGCAACTCCCTCGCCTCCTACTTCCACAACAAGATCGCGGACATACACAACAGCTTCAGCATTCAACCGACGCACGCCACGACCGCAGCAACGCCGCCCACCACCACCCTCCGCACCTGGACTCCGATCAGCACCGAAGACACCGCCCGCATGATGAACTCCGTCCACTCCGGATCTCCGACCGACCCCTGCCCTCACCACGTCTTCAACATGGCCGACGCTGTCATCGCACCCCACCTGCGGGACATCATCAACACCTCCTTCGACACCGCCACCTTCCCTGAGAGCTGGAAGCACGCCAAACTCAGCGCTCTCCTCAAGAAACCCACAGCGGACCCCACCGAACTCAAGAATTACCGCCCCATCTCGCTCCTCCCGTTTCCAGCCAAAGTCATCGAGAAGACCGTCAACAAACAGCTGGCCGCCTTCCTCGAGACGAATGGATCCCTCGACCCCTCACAGTCTGGCTTCCGAGCCAACCACAGCACCGAGACCGCCCTCATCGCTGCCACTGACGATATCCGAGCCCTGGTGGACAACGGAGATACAGCGGCCCTCATCCTCCTAGACCTCTCCGCAGCATTCGACACGGTCTGCCACCGCACCCTAGTGCAGCGACTCAGCAACGTCGGAATCCAGGAGAAGGCACTGGAATGGATCATCTCCTTCCTCGACGGAAGAACACAGAGAGTCCGCCTACCACCGTACAAGTCAGAAGCCACCGAAGTCATCTGCGGCGTCCCTCAAGGATCCTCGCTGAGCCCCACCCTCTTCAACGTCTACATGAGCCCCCTCGCGGCCATCACACGCCAACACAACCTCAACATATTCTCCTACGCCGACGACACCCAGCTGATCCTCTCCCTGACCAACGACCCCGCCGCCGCCAGAGCCAATCTGCACGAAGGGATGAAAGATGTAGCCGAGTGGATGACGACCAGCCGCCTGAAACTGAACTCAGACAAGACGGAGGTCCTCATCCTGGGCTCCTCGCCCTCCGCCTGGGACGACTCCTGGTGGCCCCCCGCCCTGGGCACCGCACCCAAACCGACGGACCACGCACGCAACCTGGGCTTTCATCCTGGACTCCTCCCTCTCCATGACCAGGCAAGTCAACGCCGTCTCCTCGTCGTGCTTCAACATCTTAGGCATGCTACGGAAGATCCAACACACACCTCTAAGTATTGAAAGAAAAAACAACATTGCATTTATTTAATATATGTGCAGACCATATACGGAAAAACACATTCAATAGTACAATGTTTTATTAAACAGTATGTATAAGGCAGGTGTTGGTTTGTATTACCTCATCCGTTGTTGATTTCCTGCGTGAAATGTACACAGGAACTACAGGTAGGGTAAGATTTGGGACCAAGGGGGAACTTACAGGAAGCTTCAGGGTGGAAAAGGGGGTCAGACAGGGCTGCGTGCTGGCCCCCTTTCTATTTACTGTCTACACTAATGGACTGGAAGCCGCGATGCTTCAAGGCAGTAAAGATTTACCTACAATCGCTCGTCGGCAAATACCTGCATTATTATATGCCGACGATGCTGTCATTTTAGCAAGAACCCCAAATGAACTCCAATGTGCAGTAAACAGATATTGTACGTTCATGGCCACCTTGAACTTAAAACTAAATGTTAAGAAAACTTACACTATGCAAGCCGGGAAGGGGTCTGGGAAGCACCGAAGGTTGTTTGTAAAAGGTGAACCACTAGATAGAACGGCAACCTACCCATACCTGGGGATAGTAATAGACGAGAAGTTCAAGTGGATCCCAGCGGTTAATGCCAGGAAACTTGCCTTCTTGAGGGAAACTGTCTCATTAAAAGCATTTTCACAAAAACTGGGCCAACGTCCAATACAAGTAATGAGAAAAATATATAATGCAAAATGCATATCCACGGCAATATATGGGGCAGGAATATGGGGATATGTAAATGTTAAAGCCATTCAAAAAATTGAGAATTCCTTTTTACGATATTTACTTGCGGTCCCAAGGAATACCTCCACATACGCATGTCACACAGAATTGGGACTAGACTATATAACAGACATCATAAAACAACAGCCAGTAATGCTGTGGCGTAGAATATGGGTTACAGATCAATGCCATTTAACGAGATCCATCATTGAAGACACTCTGAGTCTCGATCAGTGTAAAAAAATCAAATGGCTAACTTACGTCAAAGCAATTCTTGAGGACTTGGGCTACAAGAAATATTTTGATAATCCTTCTAGGATAAATGAAATTTCTAAGGCGGATCTAAAAAAAGAATGCCTTGCACATCTGAGGCAGATACGCCTAGTAACCGAGATCCACAAACAATCTGTTCAGAAATCATACTAGTGCAGACTGTTTTTGAATCGGAACCCTATTTGTTATATAATCTAACCCAATATGAAAAAATGCTGCTAACTCGCTTAAGGTTTGACATGTTTCATTTGCTAGTTTCCTTTCCAACCCAAAACGACTGGGCGTCCACACGGACATGCTGTCCATGTGATTTGGTATCTACACAATCAACCATACATACTATTCTATTCTGCAAATTCTTTGTAGAACCCCGTAGACGTTGTTTACTCCCCATCCTAAAACTTTGGGGGCTTCGCCAATGCCGTCCTGCATTCTTGGCACTACAATATTTAGAAAATGAAAAATATGCTAAAGCAATTGTACGTTTTCTTAAATTTTGTATTCAACATCGTCGCAACCTATGAATTGATCTGATTAGGAGAGATACAATGAAGGCGCACAAATTTCTAGGTTCTAAGATGAATATAAATTGTATGATATATCTTGCTGCTTCCTTTTTATCAGATCTGCTTTTTTAAATGAATTCTAATTGTTTTTAGTATTTTAAAATTGTGATCTTAAAACACGATCAACTTTGTAAATTGTATTTTATGAACTTTTATGGTGTTCTTATCAAATGAACTACCGAATAAAGTATTTTTGATTTGATTTGATTTGATTACCTCATCCGAAGGTAAGATTGAACTACACACCCATATGTCATTGGCAAAGCCAAGAAAGGGGGTATAAGTTTATCAGGATAAGCGTGACAATACAAATATTGGTTTGAAAATTAAAAGGCACACTCATCTCTCTACGTCAATGTATCTCAGCCCTTTCAATCAAATAAATTGGGTTTTCATCAGAAATGTAATATAAAGACAATAAAAAGGAGAGCACAAAACCAAGCACATACAGCTGTTGCCAGAAGAGGAAGCATAACAGACTCACATCACTTGAACAATAACCCTTCTTTATGACGAAATACATCTCAATCTCAATGGTCAGGGTACATTATCTACAAATAGGCATGTCCGCCAATCCAGCCAAAACATTGTTTAATTGTATTCACTTTAACATCTTACCTGCTACCGAAGGCGTCCCAGGTAGAGTTGCTAACAAATGTAACACATTTTTAGATTATTTCATGAACAAGATTCTCTCATCAGAAAAGATGACTCATCCAAGACTATCTCATCAAGAACGATAGGATAAAAATCTATGGGCCTCATTTCTGGGAAGTGACGCATCGCTGCGTGAAAGCAGCGATGCGTCACTTCTCAGTGCGCCCCCCTTGCGACATGATTGATGCGTCATATTTACTGTATGACGCATCATGTCGCAAGGAGTTACTGATACGTCAGTATTTCTGACATATCTGTATGGCGCAAAAGTGATGCATTGCTGGAGTGTGTCACAAAAGTGACGTCACTCCAGCAATGTGCCCTTTCACATGGGGCAAGCCCCATGTGAAAGGGCCTGCGTCAGCCTTACGCCTGCTGTGAGGCAGGTGTAAGATATTGATGCAACGGCGTCCTAGAAGTGACGCAGTGAAATCTCATAGATTTCACTGCGTCACTTCTACGACCCTTTCTTGTGTCAATACGCCCCCCCCTTGCATACATTATACCTGGCACAGGTATAATGTGGCGCAGAAGTTTACAAAGTGACGCATCTATCTAGATGCGTCACTTTGTAAATATGACGCAACATGGCTCATTTGTTACACCACTGGTGCATCACAAAAAGTGACGCACCAGCGGTGTAAAAATGACGCAAGGCCTCATAAATAAGGCCCTATGATTATGTGGAACCACTTCCAACTAAGCATGGGCGGAAAATCCGTTTCGCTCGCGGATTTTGCGGATTTTCGGGAAATTCGCAATCCGCGAGATTCGCGAATCTCCCGCAAAATCCGCAAATCCGCGAGCAGCGTATTTTGCTCGCACTGCTCGCACTGTTCGCGTGAGTTCGCGGCTTCCCAGTACAACTTCGCGCCCGCGAATAAGTGCTAAATTGCAGAAATACGATCTTAGCAAAACTGAAACTACTTACCAGGTTCAAAAGTTCAGGCTCATCATTAGTAGCCATTTCCTGTAGTGCTTCCTGAGGGGCCCCTCCAGAGTTCAGTTGCCAGTTGCAACTATTATGTGACCCTGCTCTGAACCTCAGAATAGTTACACATATGCCACAAAGGTCCTGAATTACAGCTAAGGGAGACAAGCAGGAGCCAGGCTGGAAGTTAAAATCCATTAATCAGCCCCTAATTCATTATTGTCAGTTGGGGCAGGGCAGGTGTTGTAACTAATTTTGCAACAATGAAAGCACTTAGCAAGTGCAAAAGATCACTAATCAGGGCGCACTAAGGAAGCAGGTGCCAGCTAAAAAAATATTCTGTGACACATTAATCAGCCCCAAATTAATTCAGGTCACTTGAGGCAGGGAAGGTGTGCTTTGCTTTGCCGAAAATAATGTACACTGGACAACCAGAGGGTGTGGTGATGAAACAGAGGGTGGCATGGGTGGGCCAGAGGGTGGCATGAGTAGTCAGAGAGTGGCAGTGGTGACAGAGAGTGGCAGTGATGAAGAAGAGTGTCCCAAACAGGCTGGACACGTAGAAACAACAAGTTCGCAAAACTTGCGACCCGACAGGTAAGTTCGCAAATTGCGAAATTGTAAAAACCCTCGCGAACTGGCAGAAACACGGGCGAACACAAAAAAAAAAAAAAACCGCAAATTTGCGGGAATTCGCGGATTTTGCGGATTGCGAGTTCGCAAATCCGCAAAATTCGCGAACGCGAGATTCGCAAAATTCGCCCATGCTTACTTCCAACCCATAAGCGCTGAAGAGCATATATTAAGCATTAGATATCTCAAGCCCACCCTGTTGCACAGGCACCCAAGCAATGGGTATTGTCAAAGCAAATACATTATTTCCCTTTTTAGTCCTTTCTGCATCCTTTGAACAAGGAATCTTTCCTGAAATGCTGCAATGTGGACAAAGAATTTCATTTTTATAGACACCAAACATTAACCTAGAATTACCCTTGCTACTGACTGGTAAAGAATTTCCTGTGGTTGGGTAGAGCCATAGAAGGATGCATCTCATATGAATGACTACTTTTCATCAGCTCAGAGAGCCATCTAGGGCAGGTTGAAGCATTGAAACAGCCACATTAACAAATCAATACAACATCCATCTGATATTTGATCAGGCTGCCTTTGCAGAGCTTCTCAATCTCTGAGGCATTTTACATGATCGACCATGAACTCCTTTTCTGTAAAAGCTGCTGATATGCAAAGTGTCACCATACTTTTCAAGTGACCGAGTACCATATAGAACTGTTAAAATAAAGAAATGCATAACTGGGGAAAGAAAAGATGAAAAGGAACCAGCAAGAGTGAGATGAAGAGATAGGACGTGAGGGCGATGGAAGATAAAGGCGTGAGACAGAATCAAGACTAGACAGCTCTGGTATCCCTCAACTCTAGCACTCTGCAGTGCTGGCAGTGGGATCCTGATAAAAAACTTTGAGCCACTCCAGTTCTTTTCACAAATTTAGCACTGAGGGTAACAATTACTAAAAACAACCCATGACTGATGAAAAGTTAGACTCCAGAACGTGTTTTCCATTAAAGAAAATATCCTTCCATTAAATCTCTGGTTTTATTTTGTGAACATTTCTTTTCCTAAGTCAAGAACATATGTATCTATGAATGCAGAACCTCTAATTTTGATTGCTTAAAGGTTGATCAGAAACGTGTTAACAATGTTACGTGCTGTCTCACATTTTTTCTAGAGTGCCATTTTCCTGGGCAGAATATGCGCAGACAATATCTCCCTGTCTAAGAACAGGGAGGCCTTCCTTTGCTGTGGTAAGGAGCACCTGGACCGAGAACTGTGCTTTAAGAATTTGCAGAACAGGCCTCCCGTTCATCTGCCTGCGATCAGCAGCCATTTCAGCCAGGACGAAGAATGCCTTGCCTTCTCAGCGAACAAAAACCTGCTGGTAGAGAGGTACAGCCCCGCTAACAATGTCAGCCAGCGTCACCGTGTGAATGAAGGCTCCAAAACGTGACTGGTTCTCGCATTTGAGCGGCGTTATCGCCGGCATTGTCTGGATGCTGTCTGTGTTCACGATACTGTCGAGCATTTAAGGTGCTTTCAAAAGTTTTGTATGGTGAATCGTTTAAGGGGTGCACAGCCTTAAACGGGATCCAGAAATGTTTAAAGATTCGTATCACAGTGTCCCTTGGGCAGAGGTTAATAAACTCCCGCCCATAAACTTAGAAACATGTCATTGTGTTTTGATGTTGTGTGACTTGCTACATGTGTGTTAATATTTTGGCCACCACTATTGTGTTAACTAATAACTGCCATCTGCGTTTAACTCTTAGGCTTGCAAACAAACTCCTTGATATCAACTTATTGCATACGCAGTATAAAAGCAGATACTCAGAGTATATGCTATGTATTGCCTTAGTTGAGTGTGGGGAGGAGCCATGACTCACCACATGTGAAAACTCGTGTAGTTGATGATGCCCCGCCCCTCCCTCAACAATGGTAATACATGGGGTCAGATTTACAAGCCCCTTGCGCCTCTTTTGCGCTGCCGTTGCGTCACATTTGTGATGCAGCGGCGGCGCAAAAGATGCGCCATGGTGCAGGCTATTTACAACGTGACGCATCTGGGAGATGCGTCACGTTGTAAAGCCCTGCGCCTTAAGGAGGCGTTCTGGTGCAGGGGTGGGGGGGGCGTTCCGGCGCAGGAAACCTCCTAAAAGTGGCTGAGTGAAATCTACAAGATTTCACTCTGTTACTTTTATGCCAATGCTACGTCAAAACCCTGAGCCTGCTTTAAGCAGGCGTAAGGCTTGACGCAGCATTAGTAGAATGGGTCCCCTGAGCATTGCTGGAGCTGCGTTGCGCATGCAACGCAACTCCAGCAATGCGATACCTTTATGGCACAAATGCGTGACACATCTGTGCCGTTTTTGCCCCATGGTGCGCCGCATTGTAAATGCGGCGCATCATGGGTGGCGGAGGCATGGCGCACAATTACTGGCGCATCCCTGCTAATTTGCAGGGATGCGCCAGTAATTGTAAATATGCCCCAAAGTATATTACATTCTGTGTATCTGAATATATGTATTTATTTGTTTTAAAAAAAGATATGTAACTCAAAACCCAGGATGCAAGGAGTTAAATTTGTGCAGAATGATACAATCTTATTGATACGTCTATGTCACCATTGGAAGAATTATTTTGGTTTGTAAAGTAATTTTAATATGCAATGTGTGAGGCAGTAAACAGCGTTTTCATCAAGTCAAGTTTACTTTACTGTAGCAATATACTGCAATTTGACCTTCGTATTGTGGTAATAAATGTGTGTTTGCTAGTGCAGTTGCTCTAAATACCATCTGTTATTGCACCACAAGAATTATTACTACCATAGCAAAAACAGTGTACAAGCAGATGCGCTGAGTATGATCTGTCATTGGATACTATTGGTGAGCGTGGGAAGGGCCAAGACTCACAAGAGTCGAAGTGTAGAGTGGTTCGTGCTGCCTCTCCTCTTCCTCGACAACCTTATTAAATAGCATACTGCACTCTACACATCTGCATTTGTGATTTATGGCATGGTGCTTTCTTGTGTATCTGTTTAACCCCTTCCATGCTGATGACGGCCCCCGTCCGTCATGCACTACGGTGGGCGTGTGCTGACGATGGCTGGGGGCCGCCATGAACCCGCCCACTCATTAAAATCGCTGCACAGGCGCAGAATCGCGGCTGCGCCCAATGGGTTAAAAAAGTATTTGTAACCAAAATCTGGATACAAGGACTTTAATTTTTGCCATCAAGTAAAGTCACTTTGAAGAGGCCTCCTGACGTCCAACAATTATCTCCCTTTGTAAAATCATAGCAATAAGTAATCGGTGAGTTAGTAAACAATGTTTTTCTCATGTTTATTTTGCTGTTCTATGGTAGTAGCATGTAATGTGACCTTTACACTATACTAATACATGTGGAAAAGTATGTCAATTAGTACAGTTTCTCTTAATAAAGTATATTATAGGGCCACATGTATCGTAACTGAATTGCCTGGTAGTCTGCCTGATTGTAGACTGGTGGCGCTAGAGAGCAACACGAGAGAGTTCGCAGAGTTCGCAGAGGAGTAGTGGAGCAGGCGAGAGGTGAGAGCTGCGGCAGCGGCGTTTTTCATCGAGAGCCGTAGCTGTGAGCCGAAGCTGAATACAAGCTGCTTACAAGCCGCTTTTCAAGCCGTAGTGCAAGCCGTACCACGGAGCACCGAAGCAAAAGCCGCAAAGCCGCCAAACCGCTGATCCGCTAAGCCGCCGGCGGCCGCCAGTTGAGGAGATTTTGAGAGCCGAGGCAAGGCGCTTGAGTAGTGCGAGCTGTGCGAACTGGTGCCGCCGGTGCTGTGGAGCTGCTGTGGAGCTGCAAGGGATGGCAGCAGCGGCGGTGGCGGCGGCCAACTGAGCCAACTGAGACAGCGAAAGTGGCAGAGGAGTTCGGATACCGGGAAGCCCTCTGAGCCCTCTGAGCCCTCTGAACCCTCTGAGACCAAGAGGGGATTTTGAAGGAGCTGGAGCAGCGGTCTGGAGCCGTTTCAGCTAAGCGGCTCAGGGCGTCTCATTGAGAAGACGAACTACATAGCAAACAAAGCTAATGTAAAAGCATCCCCCAAGAGGCTTAGGGCGCTGAGGACACCAAGCCGGGGGAGCCGAGAAGTGATTCTTAAGGACTGTTTCAAGAGCTACTGAGACGCACCGGGAGTAGGCGGACTCTAGGAACAGGCGACGGGCGACATTGTAGCCGCTGCATCACCTACGCACTTGAAGCCTGAAGTTCGAGGAAAAGGGGGAAAAGGGGGCAGTAATATCAAGGACCCCTGACTTCCCCCTTCCCACAAGGTGGAGCAAGGTGGAGCAGTAAAGCATAATCTTGGGCTATGAGCTGGGTCTTGGGAGCAGCAAGGGGCAGTAAGGGGCTGAAGGAGTTGGAGGAGCCACGAGTGATCTCGAAAGATTAAAGCATCAACCCGGAGAAACCTTGAGAAACCTTGAGAGATTTGAGAGCTGGGACAAGCCAGAGCCAGCACAAGAGGGAGAGGCAAAGTTCCAGAAGTCGAGCGACAAACTCAGCGAAAAAACAAGTAAGGAGTAGCAAAGGAACAGGGTCCAAGGGTCTAAGGGGACAGCAGAAAAGAGAGGGGTAGCAGAAATTACTGGTACTTGTCTGGTACTAGTCCAGTCGACCTAGTTTTGGAACCAGAGCAAAGGGGCTGGAGAGTGATACCTATGAGAACAGGCACTTTTTGATGGACCAATAAGACATAAAGAGGGATCGAGATAGCGGAATCATCCATTCAAACTGAGTCCATTTTGCAGTAATATAGAACCATATTTTCACAGTTCTTGCCAAAAAGCTTTCTATCCAACCATCCAACCATCCGACCCCTGATCACACTTCCAAGTGTACTCCCCGACGGCAGCTGTCGCTTAAGCGGCAGACGGGCTTGGGGAGTTTTGGGAAAGACAACGCAGTATAGGAGCGGGAAGGGAAAACATTCCGGAAATTTGCAGTTTTGAAGATGCGGTCAGGAAAAATCCGACAGTCTCGAATACAGAAAGCAAAAAGAAGGTTGGCAGTAAAAGGGAAAAAAGAACAAGAGAATAAAAGCAATTTAGAAGAGTCAACCGGGAACGAACAATCTGACCAGGCACATATCCCCATGGCCGAACCTTTCAAGTTTGGAGGTGAAAAAGTGAAATACAATTTTCAGTTCTCAAAAGAGCAAGGGGCAGTAACACTAAGTAACAGCAATGGTGTAAAATCTCAAAAAAGTCCCCCAAAAACTACCGGCTTGACTTCATCACGTAAAAAACGCAAGATGAGAAATGACTCGAAATAAGTATGAGTCCTAATCTCAAAGAAAAATCGACAATAAAAAATTGGCTGATTAAAACCTCGGCACAAGTTCATGCACCCTGCAATCAAACAAAGTTAACACCAAACAAAACATCAGATGAGGTTAACGAAAATAGCCCAGTACTCATTAATCAGAGCAATTTAGGATCCCAAACAAATCTTCAGAAAAGCGCACAAAAGATTGAGTGGTCCAAATAATTCTCGATCTTTGAAGAAACAGAACTGCGGAGAATGCTCGAAGAAAATACACACAAGGAAACCGACCCAATGCAACTAAGTCTCGAAAATTTGAGAAAATTGGAACATCTCGAAAACATTGGTAAAAGAAATGCAAACAGACAAAAAAGGAAGCCAACATCCTCTCCAATTATCCTTACATCAAGCCCAATTAGACAACCGGCTAATAAGAGCCAGGTTTCTAACACAGCAAAGAATACAACAAAAGAAGAACACCCTATAACTATCTCTTCCTCAGAAAGTCTAAATAGGTCAACAGGGGCACAGTTGCAACAAACTGAAGGAAAATCCACACTCTGGGGGGATGTGCTCCTAAAAAGTTTACTACAAGCAATTAATGCGCTGAACTTCCAATCAAACAAACTCGACGTGCAGGTAGATCTGATGAACCTAATTGCATCTCATATATCGGGAATACATTTAAAACTGGACAAAATGTTGTTATACCTCACAAAAGAAAAGGAGGAAGAAAAACAATGGAAAGAAAAATTAACAGAACAAAATTGCGTCTGCAAGGACATAATAGATAAACTACCAACCCTACCAGACATCTTGAAAGAAATACTAGCAGTAACATACGGGAAAACCAACAAAGGTAATCCCAACGTAGAGGCCAATAAAATTGGAAATCAAAATAGAACTATCCACATCATTGAAGAAGAAAAAACTCTAAATGACACAGATGAAAATGAACCATTAAAGAGAGGTCTGGAAGAAAACAAAACAATGGGTTCATCGGGTATGTCAGAACCTCTAACCAAAAGACAGCGGAAACGGGCAAGGAAGGCAAGAAAAAATGCTACTAAAAGTAAGCAGGCAAAACAACTCTTTGCCATCTTCGAACAAAAGACAAAAGAGGCCCCAATTAATCAGATCACAGACTCCTCTACCAAAGAAGACGGAAACAAAGAAAAAAACACAGACGAAGTAGAAGAACAAACAAAATTTCCAGATCGGATCAAAATAACAGCAAGTGCACAAGGAAAATCAAAAGACGAGGAAAAGTCAATCACAAACAAAGTCAATGACAAAAGTGAAACTCTAAAATCAAATCATAGAGAGGCCACAGAACAACAAAAAACACAGGAAAATAAGCCAAAAAGGGAATGTGAAACATTGGCTCACAAAGGATTAAATTGGCACACTGGAGGAAACTCACCACTTATCCAGAAAAAAATGGAAAAAGAGCAAAGCGAAAAAATACAGGCAGACCAAGCGAGGGAACCAAATATTGGTCTGATTATCATGGCAGGAAATAAAGGAAGAACTTGCAGGGACTACCACGAAACTGAGTCAAATGATAAAATAGGACAAAATGCAAGTAATATACAAATAGGTCGAGAAGAAATTCACCTCTTAAAAAAAGCATCCGCGGTAGATTATAGCCGACCGGATTCAAAAACCACGATCTGCCAGAATGATAACATATCTTACATTCGATTTGATCCAATTGAGGGAAAAAGGAGAGTTTATCAAACCCGACATCTCAAAACAGCAAGTATGGAAACAGAATGTAAATTACTGTTCAAACCGGAATTTCAAACAAAAGGAAATTCAGACACGCTGAACAGGGGAAATATCCTGCGATTAAACGAAGAGATACCAAAACTAAGGGGAATAACAACAAGTGACCTGAAATCAGTAGAATTCATACAAGGAAACAAAGATAAGGACACAGAAATAAGCAGTACCACCTGGGCATCTAAAGAAATAGTAGAGCTTATTTTCTCAACTAGGACACACCTTACAGAATGGGGAATAACTTTAGAGCGTCACACCCCAATAAAATATCCATTCCCCTTATTAAACAATAAGATTCCTCAACCTAACAACGTAAAGGAAAAAACTCAAACAATCTTGAAGGGAGCAAGAAACAAATCAATTTCTGAACAAGATCTGAGTAGTACTAAAGCAAAGCAGCAACACCAGGGTCTGAAGGAACACAAGGACTGGTCTTGGTTGGCACAGGCATTAAATTTCCATCGATCCTGATGTAGGCAAATTAGCACAAAAAAACCAAAGACAAAACACCAATTTAACCTCAAAACCAGAAAGAAAAATAAGGATCTGCTCATGGAACGTACACGGTTTTAAAGAAATGTCCCAAGACCAAGAGACAATAGACTACCTGAGTAAATTTGAAATAATACTACTCCAGGAAACATGGAATCTAACCCTGAGGCAAATCATGGGATATGAGGAACATCACATAACAGCAGAAAAATTTGCAAAGTATGGACACCCAAGGGGAGGTCTGTCCATCTTTATTACGAATAATTTAGACTGGAAAACCGAACTGCTCGACTCAGGGGAGAACTGGATACAAGTGATCAAAGTAGAGCCAAAAGCAAGCAAAAAGAGTCCCGGATGAAATTTACTAATTATAAATCTATATATCCACCCAGATAAGGCCACAAAAATGTAAAAAGCTCTAACTCTAACAAATTTGATAAAAACCTTACACAGAACTCATCAATCCCACGAGATATTCATTTCCGGTGACTTCAACTGTAACCTAATAAAAGCCAATCGGAACAAGGATAAAATCCATAATATTTGGAGCGATCTGGAACCCCTAGGTTTAACAATTCTATTGGAAACATGGAGGGAGACATACCAGCCAAAACCACTTTCACCAGTGGTAAAAAGAACTCTACAATTGATTTCACCCTAACAAGCAACAAACTGAAAAAGAACATAGATTATTTTGGAATACAAATTCGACCAGAGAGTGACCACTTCCCACAAGAGACAACAATGATAAAAAATATCGAAGAGAAAACACAATTAGAATTTCTTACCGCAATTCCGGAAATATACAAACTGAAGAAAATCAAAAGCAAGGGCCCAGTAAAAAAGGAGATAATGGACTCAGTACTGGAACATGGAATTTATACAAAGGCCATTGAAAATCAATCACCCATAACAAAATGGGAAAATTTACATAAATTTGTGCTAGGAAAATTTGCGGTAAACACACCAGTAATTCACGGTCACAAAGCAAATAAAGAACCGTGGTATAACACCAAACTAAGAGATAAGAAAAGGGAAATTGTGAAAAAATTAAGAATAAAGGCCGCAGAAAAAAGGTCAGGAAAAGAAGTAGATAACAACGATATACAAAAAATGAGGAAAGAATATAAAGAGGATTGCAGAAAAGCAAAAAAATCTTACACAGAGGAAATCTGGGAAGATCTTTTAAGAACAAGTAAACTACCAAACAGTGGAGAATTTTGGAACATAATAAATAGGTTATCGAAAGGAGCTGACGGTCAACCTAATATAGGAATAAGTGAAACAACATGGGCCGCTTATATCGACAATCTGTACAACATCCAAAGTTACCCAATCAACATAGAAACATCTAAAAACCCCAAAAAAGGTCAAGAACAAAAAGAAACAGTTCTTGGACAAAGGAAAAACGACCAGCAGGAAGGCACTGCCCAAGAGGAACAAGTGCCTTTGAAAACTATCAAACATTTAACCGCCCTAATAAAGAAAATGAAAGCGGAAGGAGCAGCTGGCCCAAATGGAATGCTAAATGCCTTATTCAAATATGACACCGACTTCTGGGCAAAATACCTGACACCACTATTTAATTACATCCATAAAGAAAAAAGACTCCACTGTCCTGGCAAGGAAACATCTTCCACCCAATACACAAAAGTGGATGTAGAATGGAACCCGGGAATTATAGATTAATAGCTTTAATCGACGTGGAGGCAAAGCTTTTTTCATCTTGTGTATTGTCTCTATTACGACAATGGATAAAGGATAATAAAATAATACCCAAATTCCAAACCGGTTTCAGGGAAGGCATGGGCTGTTTAACCAATCTGTCAGCTCTGTCATTATTAATCGAAGGAGCAGGGAAAAGGAAGACCGGATTAATAGCCTGCTACATAGACCTGAAATCCGCCTTCGACCGAGTTCCCAGAAAACGCCTATGGAAAAAACTGAATCTTTGGGGTCTTCCGCCGGCATTAATGGAAACAATAATGGCACTATATAGCGGAACATGGGCAAAAGTAAAGTTGGGAGATGGAAGAAGAATATCCGCAGAATTAAAAACAACTAACGGCCTTAAACAGGGCTGTGTACTCTCCCCAAGCCTTTTCAATATATATCTGGCCGATTTGAAAGACCAACTCAAGAATGTGAACGGACACCCGCCAAAATTGGCTAATGAAAGCATCCAGTTCCTCCAATATGCGGACGATATTGTAGTCTTAAGCCAAACACCAATAGGCCTACAAAGAACAATATCCGAATTAACAGACTACTTCGAGCGAGAAGGCCTGGAATTAAACATCAAAAAAACAAAAGTGGTGAGATTGGCGGGCACCAGCAGAAGATCTTTCAAGTGGTACACAAAAGGCAAACACATCGAGGAAACAACTGCTTACAAATACCTGGGGGTCACAATAAGTAAAAACATGTCCCTTTCAGACCAAAAAAGAATTATCGCTGCAAAAGCACAATCACTGAGCTTTGCGTATAAAGTCCTCCAAAAGAAACTGCAATGTCCATCATACGACCACCTGCTAAAAGTAATGGCAGCCCAAGTCTTACCATCCCTCTCATATGGACTGGAAATATGGCATGGGAAAGAAGCAGCCATTTTAAACACCCTCCAGACAAAAATATACAAATCAGTGTTTCACCTATACAAAGGATCAGCCCCGGCCCAAATAAGGCTGGAATTTGGCTTGCAAAATCAAATATACCAAAGGAAAGCAGCCCTAGTGAAATGGTGCTGGAAATTGAGATTGGCGGAAACAGGATCTTTAAACAACTTATGTTGGCAAGAAATTAAAAAACAATATGACCGACAGGAATCCAACTCATGGGGCGATGATCTGCGAGAATCATTAGAAACCCTCAAAATAGAGGAGATCTGGAAGAATCCACCAGAAGAATCATCCTTTAAAAAGATTTGCAAGCTAAATGCAAAAGCCCTATCCTTGGTAGAAGATAAAAAGACTTTGGCCAAACGGCGACATGCATGGCCCATTCTAAACTCGTACAAACAATTAAAACCTCAACCCTACCTTATGGCACACTTCCGGCTATCTTTAAAAACAAAATTTATGGCCCTCAGAATGGGTGACCATTTCTCAAAAGACTTGATCCCGTCATGGAAGGACAAACAACAGGGACCAAGATGTAGACTATGTGATTACCACAGTGAGACCTTGTGCCACCTCCTGTGCACCTGTGAGTCCTCCAAAGAAAAGAGGAAAACCTTACTGAAACCAATTTTTAATAGGCTATAGATTCGTACCTGCAGGCAAGCTGTGACCAGCTGGATGGGAGCAGGTTCAAACATCCTAATATGCCGCGGGGTAAAATTCATGAACTCTGTAGAGACTCAGCTTCAAAAAGTAGAAACAGACCACAGATAAGGTCTGGGATAAAGTGTTTAATTAAAGAATGAGAAAGCATATTTTAACTAAATGAACTTTTAACCTGTTGCTATTTTAAATTGAATTTTTGTACATGTATGCTTTATGGTTGTGACAAACCAAATAAAGTAAATTTTTGACTTGACTTGACTTGTAACTGAATTGCCATAAACTGTAGGTCATTGACTTCTGGCAAGATTTGAAGGTTTTTGGGCTCTGTAACTAGCTAGCTAGCAAGACCACTACAATGTGCAATTTGGTAAATCTTAACGTGAAATAAAATTACGTTTGTAGTTTGAGACCAATGCTTTAATCACGGCAATTCAATTCATCATAGGCGATTGAGGATTCTAATAAAGTATTATCATATAAGCAAACCCAATTCAGGGGATGTGCATTTTAAAATCTACTATATCATTTTTTAGCTACATCCATGGCTTGGCCAGAAGACTAACAGCGTTTTCTCCACAAATGATCTCCAGGATTTCCTATGCATACATTTTGCTATACATCACATGCTGTACACAGGTTGACAATCTGAAAGAATGCTTCTCTTTTAAAGTAAGTTTATACCTTCATCCTCACGTCTATTTGCACGTTTGTTTCCTCATTTGTTTAATGAATGTGACTTGTTTCTAATCTTCTGTGGTGACAATGTAAGCCTCTGGCCCTATATGATCCATTTATTACTGGCTGGTTTAATGTTATTGCAGCCTCAGAAAATTAAATTGTGTTTGAGGACTCCTGATAGGTAATTAAGAACAACAACCCAGCTTATGTGTTACTGGAATAGAAAATCAAATCAAATAATATTCATAGAAAAACTGTTACTTTTAATCCTAGGCTTCTCATGATCAGTGTGTTACAGGGGGAGATACCGTGGCTGGCATTACCAATTCCAGACGATATTGTACTCCCAGCCTTCAGTTACCGGGCACCACAGGTTTCTGGACATTGAATTGGGGAAAAAAATGCACATCTGAAAATACTTGGTCCAGTTCTACATATGTTCCCTGCATAGCTGCCCTCCACACAATTTCCTTCCTACTAGCCAGATAAATTTACACCCAAGGGTATTTGCACGCTTTATAAGTTGCATAAATAATAATAAATAATTTATTGGAAGTGGCTAATAGAGGAGGCATAGGAGTACAGGTGTTGGTGATAGGTGAGAGTTCTAGGATTAGAAATATTGTAGTCAACATAAAATTGGCCTTATCTTACCTCAATGTCCAGGTTGCTTTTCTATTCTCATTGGGTGCGGAAATCCTATAGCATTACACCAAATGAGGAAGGAACACAACATTGCACTGTGAAATTTCGAGGAAAGAGATTTATGAGTGCTTCTTGGCCGATGAAAGCACATTAGGATGAGGCATCCTATGAGTAACTCCTGATGGTAGCATGAGGTATAGCTAATGTAGTTACCTTTGATGGAACGATGCATGGAAAGAACACCAATGCTACTGTTTCACTGGATCTAATTCTCTCTGGAGAAAAGACACATCACAATTCATAGTAGCGTTTTATTCAAGAGAGCACCTATTTCAAAATGGGACCTTGGTGGTAGAACCCTGTGAGTTGGAGCCACCATGGAAAACAAAACAATGGGACAAGAACTTGAAAAATCTAGGACTTGAGCATGCGCTGTCAGACTTGTCTATGAATCGCTTCTTCAGGGGAAGAAGTTGTTGATTTAGGCAAAGGTATGAAAGAACTATCATGTCATAAATACTGAAGAAAGGTAATACTTTTACAAGTGTCAAGGGGTGGCTCGTGACCGGACATGGAAGGTAAATGTGCAAGACTTTAATAGACAAGACAGCCAAATGAATTTATTCTGCCAGTAGGATTGATAGCAATTCCAGAAGAGTCTGTTAGCATAAAAGTGATTGCATATAAATCATAAAAGCACTCAATTAAACCACTTGCTGGGCGCAGGACCTTAACACAGGGTATTGCCTCATAGGACTTAGAGGTGGGGCCATGGGACCTTGTTTGGCGAGGAGAAGGATTCTTATGCTGTGCTCCCATAGGCACTGAAGGTTGGAGATGTCTGCTTTAACACCCGTCTCTGCTAGATATTTAGTAAAGACAATCAATACCTGTGTCCATGTAATGGTTATTAATTAACATTCGGGCTACTCTGGTACAGTGTTTGGCAGTCTATTTCCAAGCATTTAACTTAAGATACTAGGGGCCGAGCCTAGTGGCTAGTCTTCGTATTGCATCTAGAGTCGGTAAGGTCATGCACTGTTTAAGTAGGTAAGTGTAGGAAAGTGCCTCTTTTTGCATGGCTATCCCCACTTTTTGCCTGATGTGATTTTAAACTGTAAGTGCACTGAGTTCATATTAACTGGGTTCCCAGGGGCAGATCTCTTTCCCCAAAACTATACCACGATTGACACAACTTCAGCCACCCCTATAAGTCCCTAGTAAATGGTACCGCAGGTACCTAGGGCTTGGGTACTGAAGAGGGTTCTCTGGGACAGCAGCACTAATTGTGCCACCCCCAAGGCACCCTCAACAAGTGTATGCACTCTACCACTGCAGGCCGCATGTCTTGGTGCAGGAAAATCCGAAAAGTCGACATGGTACACAGCCCTGTGTGCCATGCCTCCCATGTACTGCATAAGGAATGAGTAAGCAACCCCTACTGCAGTCCTTCAGTCGTAAGGCAGGGTGCACTATGTTCTATGTGTGGGCCTATCTGCATGAGTGGATAGGCCCCTACAAGGACCAGCCTATTCTGTAATGTTGTAAGTGACCAGGGAAGCCGTAAAGAGTACATGGGCTGGATACTTTTAAACACGAGTTTCCCAGCTCCATGATGGCTTCACTGATTTCTAAGATGTTTGGTCCCAAATATCTTCTCTTAATAAATCCTCACTGATGCCAGTGGTGAATTTTTTAATAGATTCACATAGGAGACCCATTTAGTTGGGCGCCTGAAAACCTAACCAAACACTAGTGGGGGTCTCTGGCCAGTTTTCAACAGCATGCCACCACCAGACATGATTCTGACCTCATGGGGGGACAGCCAGCGCTCTCAGAATCCAGAAACAATACCTTCTCAGGGTGTGGGTGTTTCACACCTCCTCTAGGACAGGATGGTTTTCCCAGGCAGGAAGTTTCAAAGGTGATGCCTTCTTTGAAATCCCACCCATGAATCCCAAGATAGAGGGGAGGTCGAGCCCCCGTCCCTGCTCCACTTTTGGCAGGTGGAAAGGCAGGAAAATGAGTTAGATGAGGAGGGGGCCCCCCCTCAGCCTACACAACCCAAGGGATGGGCAGGCGAGGTGAACACCTCTTCTGAAATTCCACCATCTTGAGATGGTGAGAAATCCTCCAATCAGGGATAGGATAGTGCCTCTTCTCACAGGAAGTAGTCACTAGAGGGTTTGGACACCCTAAAGGTGAGTAGCCCATTGGCTACTACGTGTCTCGCCATGTAACACCCCTAAATTCAGTATTTAGGTGGCTCCCCAAGACTTTGACTTCGGATTCCATGGACCTAAAGAAAATAAAGGAAGAAAATGTGCTGCTGATCCAGGAACTAAGTCCAGCTGCAGAAGAAACCGCGCTAAACCCTGCCAACTGCGAAAGGACTCGACAACTGTGGTCTGCCGTCCCAACCTGAGACATGTGTATTCTCCAAGAACCCTGCCAGCCTTCAACAATTGCCTGGGACCTCCCTTTGGACTAGTGGGACTGTGGGACTGATCCCCAGCACACTGCCAGTAAAAACCGCCACGAGGTGAAGACCGTCACGGACTGTGTTGATGTGATTCACCTCACCACCCAAAAGTTGCAGCAGCCAAGGCCTGTTGGTCACCATTCTGGTATCTGACCCCTTCAACGCATCCACCAGCCTGAGGAATCCTCACAGTGCCTGTGACCGGCGTTGGAAAGTCCCCCGGTCATGTGAGCCTGAACCCACTTCCGGGTGGCTTTGACTGCATGCAAATGCAAAAAGGACAATTGATGGACATAATGCAGAACAATGCCATACATTCACCCCAGTATAGAGATTTGAGCCTAAATCCATTGTTTTTTGCTCCCCATGCCATTCCAGTTTGGACCCAGCCATATACAAATCAGTCTTGACCCTGTGCCCAATGGGAAGAGTCCAGCCCGAACTGCCAGGCCAGGTCCTCCCTGGACTGAAAACAAGCATCCTAAGGCCGGTTTTGGACTTTCAGCCCTTATCAGCCAGATTAGCTTGACTCAAGTGGCATGAAGAGCACGGGACCAACATCTGGGAATACCCGCCTCACTCTGGGTGACAAATGCAAAAAGAACAATTGATGGGCAGAATGGTAGTTCGGGCCGGACTGTTCCCACAAGGAACAGGGTCAAGACTGATTTGCATATGGCTGGGTTTAAACTGGGGTGGTGTGGTGAGAAAAAGAATGATGGATTAAACCCAGATCCTTGTGACTGTGGGTGAATGTTTGCATTGTCCAGCATTCCGTCCATGAATTGTTTCTTTCACTACATATAGAGCCAGCATCTACAGTGAGCCTATTTTAAGAAATTGTTAAATGATCATTTATATTCTTCCTTTTGACTTAAAAATGTTTCCCTTCAATCTATGCAAAATATTTGGCCAAAAATTGAAAAATTGTGAGCTAGCAGTTCTAAATATTTTCAAGATGCTTAATTTCAAGCAGTCACAGAGAAACACCATGACGTGGATATCATTGTATTTTTTGCAATGCCAGAAAGAAGAGTTTTTGATGCAGATAAAGAATGAAATTGAGACTGAAAATAAGATATGCTGGCAAAGCAAATATGGAGTAGCTAACAGCACTATTGTGTAAGTACTTTCATATAAGAATGAGAAACTTATGTCATTACCTATATTTGTATTTATTGCGTGGTTCATATTATGTTTCTCTTCACTGAAGTGGGTCATGTGACTCACAAATAAATCCTAGTGTAGTACAAAGAATAGTCATAACTTGGAGGCTTATTTGGGAAAGGAGGCTGTTTTTTTCTGTGGTTGAGAAAAACACATTTATGCTTTAAGGTAGTTGGGATGAAGATGTATATTTTGTGCTTCTTTCATTGAGGGAAAATAATTGTGGCCTTCACAGTCGATGGTAGTAAGTTCCAAGATGTGGTGATGTGGAAGGAGCTGTGGAGAAAATGCATCTTAGAACTGATAGCTTCACTAACCATCTCTTACTAAAACATTATTTCTCAAATGCACAGGTTTCAACTTCAGTGAGTTTGGTAGAAAGCTGTGATGGGTTTCCCCAGTGGAGCATGGCAAATTGACTGAAAGTGGATGAAGTGGTGTCACTACACTGTTGGACTTGGATATTACGGCCTTTACTTGGTCTGTTAGTGTGGCGAAGGACATTTTCTCTGCCACCCTGACACTCCGCCACCCTGACGGACAGAAAAATTAAGTACTTGGAGATTACGGCTGACCCAGTGATGATCTCAGTATCTTCAGAAGAACCACTGTCATAACGGTTCCTTTGAAGGTACCAAAAGTTTGGTAGACAGCTGATGTTGATTTTGACATCTGTCTACCAACCTTTATTTGCAAAGGCCTGGGGCTGTATTATACATACGCCAAATTTTTCTGGATTGCGCCAGGCACACTTTTAAAATGTGTGCTTGGTGCAATCAAGGAAAATGCGCCATATTAGGGTGAATGTGCTGTCCCCATGGTAGCCGCAAAATTGCACTGCCCTGGGGGCAGGGAATTCATGTGAAAAACAGAGCGGCTGCTTTGAGGCCGCTCTGTGTTTTCACAGTGCAGGCGGCACCTGCCTGCACTTTAAAGGGGATTAGAGATAATCTTGCAGGCGGATGCAGGGAGTGATTGCACCCGCCTGCAAGGGGATGTCTGGGGAGTCCATGGGACTCCCTTTCCCCCCTCCAGAGGGCTGCAATCAGGGAGCGCACTGACAGTGCGCCACCTTAGGTGGCGCACTCTCAGGGCACCGCCTGAGACCTTTCTTTGCCTCTGCTCCCGCGTCTGTAATACAGCGCAGGGGCAAAGGAATTCCCCCAATTGTATGGGGCCATGCCTCTATGCAAATGAGGGTACATCCTCTTGAGGAAACACTGGCACTGAATGTGCACCAGTGCTTTCAGTATTACAGAAGGGGACGCACAAGCATCTGCGGCTCCTTCTGTAATACTAAAGTGGGAGTTTGTTTTTGATAAACAAATAACTAATGACACCCACAGCCTGGAAGGTTTTTTCCTGGGTGTGGGGGGCATTCATTCAAAGTTTCAGGTCACCAGGGTTAGCTTTCTTTCGACTGAGCCAACAGTGGCACTGGTGATGGAAAAATGACGGCCCAGCCAACTGGAGTGTTGTCAGATAGGGTAATCTATCACATTTATGATGGAGTACCCTGTCCACCAAACTCTAAATAAGGCTCTGTGCTTGAAAAGGAAAATAGAACAACCTTCATAAAAAGTTTGAAAAACCATGCTAACTGGTTGATTTGATATGGCGGTGCTGTTGAAGTGGATGCAAAACGTTACTAAGAAGCAGTGCAGTTAAGGGCCACTGAAATTATGCAGTAGTGGAAGATCATCCCACTCTTTTGGTATTGCACACGCACCTATACTATGTGGGCAAATGTTTAATCTCATTATTTGTACTAGTTTGCCACCTGAATATAGCAATATTCACCTAAATATTGATCAATTAATCCTTGCAATGGGTCGGCCACTGTCACCAAATGTTATGCTTATTTATTAGTTACTCACGATCCTGTTGAGTGAGAAATATTTGTTTATTGAAATCTGCAGATTATGTAGCTGATGTTCAATTGTGTGGCAATAGCGTACCTCTATAACCGCATCACTGCGGCAGCTTTTCCCGCTGTGTGCGGCATTTTTTAAATTACCGCGTTACATGACGAGCTCAGCTCGTCATCAGCACACGGCAGGTAAGCCTGATGACGAGCTGAGCTCGTCATCAGCATTGAAGTGGTTAATTAAGAGGAAAACCCTGCAGCTACTGATTTGCATATTTCCCGTGACCATGAATATTGGAGAACCGTGAACCACGTGGTTGCTGTATATGAGTCAGCTCCACAGATGAGTGAGCAGGCAGCAGTATCAACATTTGTTTGTAAGTGTGGGGAATATATGTTGTACAGGACAGAATCGTTTAAGATGATCAACTACTATTAACCAGGTCTTACGTTTTGATTATCTGGTCTATATTCATATTCATATGAGGCGCTTCTAGCAAGGACAAGTTTCGTTCTTAAACTTTGTTGCTATCATCGGATCCAAGTTTTAGTTTGCTTAAGTGGTTGTAAGCTGGAATAACAAAATCTAAAATATCTACCTACAAAAATATTTTCATTTGTAGAATATTGATTATCATTGAATCGTTAAAGCAACGGCATACAGATAAGTATATACATGTGTGTGTATAAATATATATATATATATATATATATATATATATATATATATATATATATATATATATATACGTTTTGCTATAATCTTTACAGGAGATGACTGAATTTGTTTAATATGCTCCTACAGTAAAAGTTAGATATTCTGCATACAGCGATATTGACCAATAACAGCCATCATAATGAGTTTTAATTATGCCATTTTTATCGGCCTTTTTTCTATTACATTTTTATTCACTTTTTTGTATTTTTTGCACATATTGGCTTAGCTGGTAGCACTTTATAGAATTGCACTTGCACTTTTGAGATTATATTACACATGGACAGGTTTTAGATATGGGAAAGCCCACTTGGGCTCAATTGTGAATATGTATCTATACTAATATAATCAAGATAGAGCCCAAACCTTTGAGGTGGGTAATCTCAGGAACCACAGCACCAATCACAGCACCCAATACAGCATTGGAAAGGACAGTTGCAGCAGATGGACATAGGCTATACAGCTGCCCACCATATACATTAGAAATGTAAAAGAACCTTACCGGCAAAGTAGTCCTTTGTGGGCGTGGGAGTGACGCGGCATGACGACAAAAAAAAAGCGTTCCTTAAACGTGTGCGTTGTGCAGGGGGCGTGTGCTGGGGGCATGAACAAGGCATCTACCATCCACCCGGTAGGTGCTCTCCCTTTTTCGAGGAACTCACCGACTTCATCAGTGACCAACTGTCTCAAAGTGACAGACAGATCTACCTGGGTGACTTTAATCTACACTGGGGCTCTTTGGAAGACTCTGCTGCCAACAAGCTTGCCACCTTTCTCTCAGCCAATGATATTTTGCAACACTGCTCGGAAATTACACACTATAAGGGCTCAATTCTGGACCTTGTTTTATAGAAAACAGACCTGCTCACTATTACTCCCCCTGTCAATGTAGACTGGTTAGACCACTTCCTCATTCCCTTCCGTTTTCACCTGTCGCACGTTATAACTCTCGGCCAACCCAAAAGGGCACGTACCTGGTCCCGCAACACTAAAAACATTTATCTTGACACTCTGTGTGACTCTCCTTTGCAATCTCTTCCTAGACTATAACGTAAACGTGGATGTCAATGATCTCACCTCCAGTCGCCTCTCAGTCCTAGCGGTCGAAATCGATAAAGTCGCTCCAATCCAAAGCAAAAGGAAAAGACCCACCCCCTCACCTCCTTGGTTCAAAAAAGCTCTCTATGAGGAAAGGAAAGGAAAGGAAAGGAAAAACCTTAGAATCTTGGAGAAACAGTGGAGACAATCTCCTTCTACCACAACCTCTCTCACTTACGTTCAGCAAGATCCAAATACCACAAGCACATCTTCCATGAAAAAGCATCACATTTCATATCCCTCCTCGACTCAGCCAAAAACAGACCCCAAAAACTTTTTGACCTCATCAAAAACCCAAACTGCTCATCCCAATCATCACGCCTGAGGATTCTTCAAAGAAAGCAGCAGAATTTGCTATATTCTTTGGTGAAAATATAAATCACTAGTGGATCAGGTCTCCCACCCCACCCCCATTGAGGAGCGAAAATCCTTAGTCTCTTGGCAGAACTTTGCCGCCATCTCAGAAGATGACCTCCTTAAGTGCATCCTTGAAACCAAACCTCCAACCATTCCACTGACCCTATCCCTGGTGGCATCACCATTGATTTCTACACCAATACTCTCTCTCGCTGGACCAGACTAGTTAACCTCTTCCTCAGTCAAGGCTCCCTCCCAGCTGCCCTCAAAACAGGACAGGTTTCCCCTCTTCTAAAAAACCCCTCTGCAGATGTGAACGACCTCAACAACTTCCGCCCCCTCAGCAACCCCCCTTTTCTTTCTAAAATCACAGAAAAATGTGTTGTGAAACAACTTTCCTTACATATTACGGACAATAATCTCCTTGGCGTGTTCCAGTCTGGCATCATTCAAAATTGCAGCAGTGAAACAGCCCTGCTGCAAGTGATTAATGATGCTCTGCATATACTCGATTCTGGGGAACCGTGCCTTCTAATTCTTCTTGACCTCTCTGCAGCCTTTGACACTGTTAATCACAACACCCTCCTTAACACTGTTCAACAAAGAATGGGTGTGGAAGGCACAGTGCTTAAATGGTTTGCCTCATTCCTCTTGGACAGATCCCAAATGATCAAGATATCGAACAGTCTTCCGTCTCCATTGACGGTAGGTCAAGGCGTCCCTCAAGGTTCTATCCTTGCACCCATTTTGTTTAATCTCTATCTGGAACCATTTTGTAACCTCCTAAGTAAATCTACCATCTCTACCCCGATGACACTCAAATCTACCTCAAGGTTCTTCCGCACACGATCTCTCACTACTCAACTTTACTCTTTACTCTCAACTCTATTCACATCTGGATATTAGTTCACTAACCCATCCTCAATCCCACCAAAACTGAATTCCTCCTCTAATCTACCTCTCTCTCCCCTCCTCTGGTTCAATCCTGGATGGATCAGCTGAATTTTCTCAACAATAAACCCATCATTGTTGACAGCGCTAAATCCCTAGGTGTCATACTTGACAAAAGACTCAACCTAATCTCCCACATCAACTCCATTGCTATGAACGCATGTTACCAGCTTCACCTTCTGTGGGGGATACGTCGGTTCCTCCCGGAGAAAGACCTAAAAACATTGGTCCAATCGCTAGTTCTCTTAGGCTGCATTACTGCAATTCTCTTCTGACTGGCTTACCTAAATCTCACATAGCCACCCTCAAATCTGTCCTCCATTCAGCAGCTAGCTTTATTTCAGGGTCCAAACGAAGTGACCACATCACTTCTATCCTGTCTACTCTTCAATGACTTCCCATCGAGGCAAGATCTATTAACAAAACTGCCTGCATCACTCATAAAGCCTTGCACACTTCCTCCCCTCGTTACCTGGCGAATAAATTAAAAATGTCAGGAGGTTCACGACCTTCTTGGAATGCAGAATAGTTTCTGCTTGAGCCCCCCTCCTTCAAAAGGAAAAGATCGATGGCTCAATCATTCTCAGGTAAAGCTGTGAGAATCTGGAACTTGCTCCCGCCATTGCTCAGTGCCACCACCTCCATCCAGATCTTCAAAGCTGATCTCAAATTTCTTCTCTTCCAAAGGCACTTTCAGAACTAATACCCTCATTCTCAGACCCCTCTAGGAAGTTAGTTCATCATTGTAAATTTGTAATATTTTCTTGTTCATTCCCCACCCTTGATTACTGTGTTTGATATTGTGTTATTGCCTATATGGTTTTTTATTTTTGTAATGTTCTATTTTGTACCTTTCCTCTCATGTAAAGTAACTGGTTCTATTGTACAGTGCTCTGACACCTTCGGGTAAAGTCTGCACTATATAAAAATGCATAAAATAAAATAAATAAATAAAACATGCATACAACAAACAGGTTGATTGAGAGACTGGTGGCCAGCCCATTAGCCTACCAGCAGAGACCATCACCTCTGCTCCTTTGCTACCTTCTGTTGTTTCAGACTGAAGATTCTTTGGCAATACTAGGCAGACTAGCGTGGACCAACACTTGGCCACTATTCTGCTCCCACAATTAGAAATGGGAAATAATTGCCAATGTCTTCATTTATAGCAGATGGTTACTAGCCGCAAGAGCATACCTGAGGCTTGTGTTAGTCTTACTGGGCCAGGTTCAAAATACTTTTTGGGAACGTAGGTATCCAAATCATGCCACATGTGGGTGCAAATGACAGCTCATGACTCATAGAATCAGGATTTGTGAAAATCTATGTCAACAGATGAAACATATGACTCTGAAAATCTACCATGGTGGAGGAATTTCCATAGTAACAAGTCTAGGGCTACAGATGAAAACAAAGTGTTCCAAGCAGGGCCAGACTGGCCGTAGCAGGCCCTAGGTGTTTCCCCGTGGGCCGGAAGGGTGGGGCCCGGTTGCCGGTTTTGGACCAGTGAGGGTGCTTTTTTGTTAGCGGTGGCCGATTTTTCAGCAGTGCTGCGAAATCGGTCCCTTGTAACAAAAGCACACGAAGGAGCGGTTTTCCCGCCTGCACCATCATATCCCCCCTCCCCGGGGCCAGTTGGACTTAATTGCCAGGGCTAGATTGTAATCCCAGTCCGGCCACGATTCCAAGGGGATAGCCAGGGAGGAAGGGCGAGGTGGTGACCGCTGTGAAGGTTTCACAAGTGGTGTTTCCTCTCCAGATTTTCACACTTACTAATGGTACCATACAATGTGGGCTACGATTGTGAAATTCTCTCTCCCACAAAAACAGCAGTTATGTAATGAGATGGAGGAAATTCTTTAACTTGAAAACATATTTTTTAGGTTGATAAAAAAGAAATACCTAAGTTGCATTTTTGACATTCCATCAAATTGCAAAGTTTTTTTAGTCTCAAAATCTCATGGAATTTATTACATATATTGTTTTTCAGGGCTGTTTTATTTTATGCTCAGAAAAAGCCAAGAGACTCATGGAAACAAGCACTGAACTTTGGTGAAACCTATGCCAGATTTGCTTCTAACTGCTGTAGAACCGAATTTATGACTTCAGATTGCTTTCGTAAACAGGTATTTTAAAAAACGTATAAATATAATTAAACAAGCTTATGCAAAGCCAAAAAATGTGGCTGTTTTAAAAATAAAAGTTATTTTCCCTGAATTGGTGAGTTTGGGTTTGTACGTGTATGGATGGGTGGGTGGAGGAAGGTGTAAATGAGTCAATGGTTGGACTAGGAGATGGTTTGGTAAGAGCATGGGTGAGTTAGTGTTTGAGTGCACAGATGGAGAGATAAATGAGAGAGGGCAAGAATAGATGGCTGCATGAATAAATGATTGTATGGATGAATGAAATGGGTAAAATTATGACAGTGGGTGGGTGGATGAATAAAAGAGACATATTTGAAATATGTATATAGCCAAGCCTGTGACTTATCAACAGAATTAATTCAATGAGCATTTGTCCTCAACAGGCCAAATATTATTTCAACCTTTAACTTTGCTAAAACAAACAGTGAGAAAGAAATAGGATGTCCCTCCCTTTGCAGACAGGTACATCCACCACACCATCGTATGCAGATGCACTTTCAATATATAGACTAGAAAATATAGTTAAAATTCCCAATGACAAATGCTAGGATGGGCTCGTCCATTGCCCTTGTGCAAGAAAGCATTACCAGTTCAGTCAAAAAATGCTGATATGAGAAGCAAAGTGCTTAGGGGTTATGCACCTAGACCACTAGTGGTGAGGATGGTAAAGAAAGATTTCCATTCCAAAATGGAGAGCGGACTTTCTACTGGAGACTTGGCAGATGTTCTTGCAGCTGGATCAGTGCTCCTTCAACACAGTTAGAGCTTGTGGTGTTAGCTGATATTATTTTACTCTCCCATCAAGCAAATAAGCAAATTATAGCTGATCCCTTTTTGGCATGGTTGAGACATCCAGCCGGCCTCACCATAGGCAGGACGTCTCCCTCCCACACATTCACCTAAGTGTTCGACTCGAAACCGATAGGCATCTGCTAAATAGATTCACTTAAAAGAATTTGGCTTTTATATTTAATTTCTGAAATTATTTCATTTTCTTTTTTGTTTTTCTCTTTTTAGTCAGATGTTCTTTACGATCACTTCTGTGCAAATTCTGCAAATGGGCCTCACAGAGACTGCTGTCTCAAAAGGGAGTCTGAGAAACCAGGTTGTTTGTCTCAATTAGCATCCCAAGAATCCAGGACGATATTGAACACTTCCCTCAACTTCGATCTCCTCTGTGACCTCAGCAGGGAAGGTGAACTGGAGGTTCTTAGCTGGTAAGACTATGGCTCCTTGTTGAGAAGAAAACAATGGCACATTTGAAGTTAAAGTTAACGTTCAGATGTAAAGATACATATTTATAAAGATTACAGAGGTATTTTTCTGTTGCACTTTCATTATAACCTGAGTACGACTTATATCGCGATGGCTGTTGCATGACCGAAACAGGACAGACCACTATTGGGGCTGATCAGAAATGGCACAGTAATATTGGGGCGATAACTTTGCATCTAGAATTACTGGTACTGTCCAGTATCTCGTCATTGTTACCATAAGCCTACAAGATGATAAACTTATAAGAGGAAATGACTGCAGACACAGACTTACCAGCCTGTTTATGCATGTCTCATTAAGCACTTTGCTTCATTCAAATTATTGTGCAAATTGAGGTTCATGAAGGGGTCTCTGAGGAATCTTTAGTCCAGCCTAAGGCTGAACATCACATTTCAATATATTTCAATAACGTGAAACTAAGTTTCAAGCCACAAACTTTTGTTAGAGGATTACCAAAGTAACAAATTCAAATCATCAAATTAGTTATTAATTAATCCTCAATTCATAAATACAGTAGGCAATGCATAGTTCAAAGCAATTCAAGACATAAAGACAAACTATTATACATTTGTCTTAAAAAGAAAGTTGAACGCGATAGATTCTACCATAAAGGAAACACCCTTCTATGCTATGTTGGAGAGAAGGTTCTGGATAAAAGCCAGAAAGAAAGGCTTCTACGAAAATTCAGGCAATGAAGCTGACAGAGAATCATCTAATAAGTCAGGAAATAGAGATTCTGAATTCTCCTCTACATTGTATTAGTTTAAATTACACAATTCTGACATTTGATAAACTTACATATGGTTCACCATTAACTGACTAATCAGAGTTAAGGCACAAGTAGTTAACTAAGCTCATTATTTTCTCAGCTACTGTGCAAGGAGCCCACTCTAAGCATCCATCAAACTCACAGTTATCTGCAAGATAACGAGAAACATTGGGCCAAGCTGTACTCTGCAAGCACATCACAACAGCTCGTTAGCACATTATACAAGGATTGAGCAAAAGAAAACATTTCTTGTAAGAATGGAAAACCAAGGGCACATCAAGATAATACACATGGAATTAGTTTTTCCTGGAAAAGAAAGACGTGTTAATGTGAAGCAGGATGGCATTTAAACGTTTGCCATTTTAAAATGCAGGGGCACGTTAGTTATGGTCAATCTAAATGCTCAGGACATTTACATGTTACATATTAATGGTGATATGAATGAAATACTCTCAGTATAAAATATATCTCGATCATGCCTTCCCATTATCGAGGACTTTTGCTGGACATGAGGTCCACCTGGCTTTGGTAGGTGATACTTATTCCTGTTATCACTGGAACCAATATTTACCATTGCAGTGAAACCAAGAGACTCAGAATCAGCAGGAGTGGTCTTTGCCATGGAGACTTGTGATCAGACCTTAACTGAAGTGAGATGCTGCATGCACTGCTGAGGAGCAGTGTTTCATAACAAGAAAAACTCCAGCACTGAAAGCTTTACAGCCTGCACTTGACCTGGTACCCAGATCCAGGCTGTACAGGTGCTGGCTGATATGGGAGTTCCCAACTATCTTCTGTTCACTTTAATGAGGCTTCATGAACATAATTATGCCCAGGTTAGATGGGGACAATTGGGCAAGATGACTGAGCCATTCCCTGCAAATAGAGGGGTCAGACAGGGTTGCGTCCTTGCCCCCACCCTCTTCACTCTTTACTTCAATGATCTGATAGCTTACTTGAACCAATGTGAAGGTGATGCCCTTTGCTTGGCAAGCATCAAGGTACCCACCTTGATGTTTGTCAACAATACCCTACTGCTATCTATATCAACCATGGGGTACCAAAAATATTAGATTGGTTTGACAATTTTCGCAGACAGAACGGTCTGAAAATTAATGTGGAGAAAACCAAATGCAAGGTCCTAAACCCTTGTAACTCCACAAGACCGAAATCCAAGCCTCATGGGACCTCCCTGGAAGGTGTGCACACCTTTGAATACTTCTGGCTTAATCCTACAGAGCAGCTAGATTGGCAGCGCCACAGAAAATATTAGGAAAATGCCCCTTCCTGAACGGGCATTTCCTGTCCAAGGCAACTTCTAGTTCTGCCTCACTGAAAACAGATTCAGCCTGCAAAGTGAGATGAAAATAAGGAATTGTAGGTCTTTATTTATTTATTTCTTCAGGCTTTAGTATAGAGCAACCCATCTTTTACTTTGTGCTTTAAGGCTGAAAGTCTTCCTCAAAAACAGAGAGTAGGAAAAAGCTGAATTTAAAATGCAGCCTTTGGGAGGTATGAAGATATAAAATAACGGTACTGACAACTGTTTAGTGCATATTCTGCTACCGATATGGCCTTGTTTCCCTTTCAGCTGCCCAGTCAATTTCATCATTACTCTGGGCTCACCAGGAGTCACATAAACCTGATTCAGCTTGTGATGATCAATGCAAATATTTACTTTAAATTGTAATTAAATTGTTTTTAATCGAATTTATTTTCCTGTTTCAGGAGTACTTATGAATATTCACGGAGACACACAGATAAGAGCATAAACAGTATTCTGAGTCACTGCTCCTTTATTAGCAACGCAGCCAATCAGTGTTGTGCAACTAAGGATTCACAGGCTTGTTCTCTTCAAGTGTCATCAATGTTCCTTGATTGAGCTGTTTTCAATATTCCAGACTTGCATATCACAGTGATTTGATGTACAACCACCTTATAAAGCTTTACATCTAATGAAAGTCTAGGCCTCTTTGTCCATTGTATATTTAACCTAATCTAACTAGTTGCACTTCATGTTCCAGTTACAACTGGTCACGTGTGAAATCTGAACTGTTGAATCTATGATTACATTTTTGAAGTTCTAAATTAGGGATTTCCAATCTTTTCTGTAATAAGAGCTACTTATGTCCAATGAAAATTATCCTGAGTCACTGTAAGTGGTGTGATAGTACATTCAAGACCGCCAGCAGTGATCACACCAGTGCATTAGGCAGGGTTGCCTGCAGTAAAAAAAAAATAAAAGATACTTTTGGAATGCATCTACATGGGTAATAAATAACAGCCATAGCTACTATTCCCTGGCACCAAGGTAATATTATGAGTTATGAATGTCTCCAGTTCAAATATTAGCTTTACATTTATTTTGGAAATTGAACCATTTTTCTCCAATCATCAGTTTATGAGTTCGGAAAATTCACACATTTTTCTCTCAAATACATGCTTTTTAATTTTGGCATACAAATAATAATATAACAAAGCATAGGATTTCAGGTTAGTGGTTTGAGATGCACACAGGTGATCTACTCACAGGTAGCTGGAGAGGTACACGATCTACACGTTGGAGACGCCTGTTCTAAATCCTAAAGTCTTCTTAATTTGATGTTCTCACACTGGGTTTATATTGAAATCTCAAGCATGGGCCACTGGGAGGTATTTGGTATGCACATTGGGCTCTGTCACATAAATGGTGGCATTGGGATAAAACAATTGAACACATGTATTGTGCAACTTTTTTGAAGTTTGCTATATAGTGAAAGGAGCAAATGGGATTTCCCTTTAAAGTAAATTTTCGCAACAGGACAAAAATGGAGTGAATTGCTTTCTGGTCACCTCACAGCAACAAAAACAATTACACATCTGCAATATTAAAATGTGAATTGTGGACTCATTTTGCAGCATAATCTGCTGGCACTGATTGCAATTCCACAAGCAACAAAAATGGTGCGAAGCAGATGTGGTAACATTTTTCACCAGTGCACGGTCCAATATGTTTTATGATGCTTCATCTAACCAAAGGTTCTCCTTTGAGTAGCTCATGAGCTACTGGTTCCTCTTCACCTAACTGCAAATAGCTCTCCTCTGTGTATCCGAGCCTACGAAATTGGAACCTATTGCTTGGTTGAATTAACATACATATCGCAAAATTGTGTATTCAAGACAAAAATTGAGTTATCTTCAGCACTCTTGAGCTGATGTTTTTGAAGAAAGAATGGTTGAATTTCCAAAATAAATGTAAGCTGATTTTTGGGTGAATTGTTGGAGCTCACAGTGATCAAAATTGAACATAAGATTGGAGACCCCTGATCTAACCTATTGCAAGGCTATGCTGTACAGGTCAGAGTTTTGGTTCCAATTGATTTGTACCTTGTTACCAATTTACTACCTTTGGATCCTTTACAACACTATTTTTATGCACGTCTAGCAGCCTGAGAGGATTCTGACCGTAGATGATATTGCATGTTAAAATGATGATCAGCGATGCCCATCAGTGGTACGCTATGTTATTTGTTGGACGCACCAAGCTCTTCCCTGCCAGTCATGCTGGCAACTACATTTGCATTTCAGAATGCTTACAAGTGAGTAATGAGGTGTGAACTCGTGCCTTCCTACCCCACTCTGCATAAGAAGGTGTAAAGTTTGAGATCTTTCTGAAACTGACTGCACAAACTTCACGAAGACTTCAAAGTTATCAAACCCTTCAAATGTTTGCTTCTGTGACCATGAAGCAGACATAGTCAAACTTTGCTTAATGGTAAATCTGTTCACACAAGGATCGAGTTTATTATTAGATTGTACATGTTCACTCCTAATATGGTTGTTGCTTTGCTGTTGTGAAAATGTCAGTGAAGTATTATTTCAGTGCTTGTGTAATTTTGGTATCCTGCCTGGCCCAGTCACAAGTACTTTCAATGATATACTGGGGCATATTCACAGGAAAGTTGGGAAAAAAGTTAAGAGTTAGGGCCTAATTAGGAGTTTGGAGGTACTCCTGTAGGCCACCACGGCAGCGCTGCACAGGAGGTCCGTCAAAGCTGTGGTCACACCGGCCGGTGGTTTCAGAGTTGAATCCTTGGTGGGTAGTGGGTGGTGCGGCAGTGTGACAGTGGTGCCTGTCTAAGGCTCATAGGAGAGCCTTTGCCGGCCCCACTGTGACAGCGCCACAGCACGTTCCTACACTTTGCGGCATGCACCATCTGGTGCATGCTGCACCATGTAGGAACTGGGGTGCAAATTTACAGGGCGGCACAACATGTGCCCCTCTGTATGCACTGCTAGGCTCTGAACTGGCAGGGGGGCTGTTAGCGCCCCCTTTGCTGACTCTCTGCCACACTTTCCATTGTGGGCTCATCATCATTGAAAAAAGTGGTGAACAGGCAACTCGTAATATGCTCAGTGGTACCGCAGTGGCACTTCAACATATTGCAATGCCTGACCACTGCGCCACCGTTGCAGGATCCCGGTGACGCAGTGGTCCTGTGGCAGTCTGATCCCCACACTCGTAATGTGGGTCATGGTGCCGTAGTGTGGTGGTGGTTTGTCTGCCACCGCAAGTACGCTGGTCCTGTGGACTGCTGTACTTGTGATAAGGGCGTTAGTCACCATTGAAAATTTGGAGGATTGGAAAAATGTTACTGCCAGGAAGCAATAATCTCATATTCTGAATCCAACCAGAGTGATTCACTCTTACAACCCTCCCCACAGCCACCAGAGACCACATACAATATAATATCTTGAACAATACTCGAATCGGTGGAAGGAGGCTGTGATGAGAGAGAAAACAGAAACAATAGATATATTCACTCTCACTCGTCACTGCAGTGTAATTATGTCTGCAGGTCAGAACGTGTTTCTAAATCCAACAAAATATATGTTCGTAATCTGCAATAAATATTCTGCATCTAACCTTAACAGTGAAAGGATATACGTGTGTTACTACCTCTTTGTGCTCTTGAAATGTATCTGACTTCCTGACAGTGAAGGTTAAAAAAAATTCATCACCATAAGCTCACCAATTCTTCTGCAAAATTGGTGAGAAAACTACATGGACTTCATGATATACTCTTTCTGTTGCTGATTCCAACTTGTCTCTTAAAAGTATTTGACATTCATTAAATTCAATGAGACTTCTTCTAAACAACAAATGTATCACTTGCTTGATACCTGTAGCTTGTGTGCAGATTCATATGTACATATCAAAAGTAAACACAATCTTGATGCTATTTTGTTCATATTCATGTTGAAAAAAACCGAAGTTCGCAAACTGTAAGTGATCCTAAAGGTCTTAAACTAATAAGACCAAATGTTCAATCAATAGTTTAAAGTTTATTTTAAATACACAACTTGATTTCCAGAACACCCCTCTGTATTCAAACTGTCCTTCAGCAACCTTTCAACAAAGTAACTCTTCTTCCAAAGTGAGTCACAAATACAAATAGCAGTGTCCTGGCCACTGCAACATTGTAGCATGATTGCCTAGCAGCGATGCTGTAAAATGAGCAAAATGATATCCAATATTCCCCAAACACCTTCAGACTTCAAGGATTCTTGGGATTTATAATAATTCTGTTGCTTGGTGCCATTGCATGATCCGCCTTCAACAAGTATGAAGACTTTTGCCAGGCTGCAAAGATATACTCCTTCAACACGGCTAATATTTTAGTGCTTAAAGAAAACTCTGCACAAGTGGATTTGGTGTAGTGTATCTCCGCACTCGCTAAAGCATTGGTGGTAAGGCATGCCTTCTGACCTGCTTCCTTACAGCTACCCAGGAAAGACACAACCTTGGCTGGCACTGTGGACATCTAGGGTGGAATTTAGGCAACCTAGCCGACTCAATCTTGTTTAGATTACGTGCCCGCACCACTATAGTACTCAAGCATACAGCAGGGTTAATATTAGAAATTGCAAAATGGTAATTTGCAGATCTTGACTCTCCTGTGCTGTGAGAATTATTAGGAATGATCCCCACAGTGTTCTTGTCTCAGACTTGGTGTGCCTCAAGTTTGAATCCATAGTGGGAAGGATGTTTCTTTATTATTTGCCTTTTCAATTGTGACAGGATGAGCTATCATGTACTACTAATTAATGTTTATTGTTTGTCTGTATGCTCTGCCTGGAAATGTTCATTACTTGAGGAAGGTATATCTGCCTGTGCTTATTGAAGAACTGTTAGACATGCATTAGCCGACTCTGACTTATCCTGCACTTTCAGCTGGAATAAAATGATTTTCTCTCCAAGAATCTTGTGCCTAAGTGTGTTTATCAAATCATGCTTTGACAGCACTATTTCCAGATTTGGTCCATTCAAACCTTTCACTGTGAAGTAAAAGACTACAGAGGAAACTCCCCCTGAAGATGTCAAACCTTATGCAGCTGTGCCCTGTTACAAGTTTCTGCCTTGCTCTGCAGGGACATTTCAAAATCCAAATAGGTGACTAAGTCCAATAGGGCTTGTGGGGGGCGGCCGACCAGCGGGAGGCCTGCCCCCCGGGGGGTTTGGGCCAGAGGGGCAGCCAGAGCCCCTGGGACTGGTTGGGCTCCATTGGGCTGACGTTGGGCTTGGGTTGGGCTAGGTTTGGGCTTGGCAGCCAGAGCCCATTGGACTGGTTGGGCTCCATTGGGCTGTTGTTGGGGTTGTTGGGCTTGGGTTGGGCTAATTTTGGGCTTGGCAGCCAGAGCCCATGGGGCTGGTTGGGCTCCATTGGGCTGACGTTGGCCTTGGGTTAGGCTAGTTTTGGGCTTGGGTTTTTTATAACCAACCATCTTGTGTCACAAGCCACCATTTTGGTGTTTGTGACACAACAGCCGGTCAGGGAGGACACTGGGCAGTTTAGCTTTGTTGACTTTAGCTTTGTTTAGCTTTGTGTTTAGCCTTGTGGTGGGTGGGGTGGCGTTCTGTTGTGTGTTTCGCCGGGATAGTGGCAGCGGGAGCCTTTGGTCACCAGCTACGAGGGACGGTGTGCGGTGTCAGCGAGGAGATCTGAGGAGCTTCTCTGCACGGGCCCATTGATGGGGAGGGATGGCGCGCTTGGAGGATCCGCGTGTCCTAGAGGCCTTCCGCCTCTTAGAGGATGCGGGACACACTGACATGCTGCGGCCCGACGTGAAGGTGAGGCCTCCTAGGCATGCAGCGAGTGGTGTTGCAGCGGCTGTAATCACCTGCGAGCCGCCGCGAGCGCAGAAGCTTGTGACAGCGAAGGCAGGGGGCGCGGCTGCAAGGTGCACGCGGCCGCGCCTGTCAAACGCCCGCGTGGTGCTGCTCCAAGGCCTACCTTGGTGTTTAGGGAGGGGCGGCAGGGCCCAGGGAGGGGCAGGGGAGGCGGGGGTGAAGCAGGCAAGTGGGGGTGGCGCCCACAAGCAGAAACAGGGCAATAAGAGAGGTGCGGTGGCCCCATAACAGGGGTGGAGCGGTGGGGGGACGCGCCTGAGGACCGGCGCAATCGGTGGCAGGCCGCTGGGGACTGGTGGAGCCGGCGGGATTGTCGGGTGTCGGGGGTGCCGGGGGGGAGGCGCGGTCCGCCAGCAGCTGGAGTCCTTGGTATGGAGTGACAGGGAGGGAAGTGCAGGTGACTGTGGGGAAGGGGGGTTGGGTGCTCAGAGCAGGGGAGTGGGGCCTGGGGCCTGGTGGTCTACATCGCCACAGCAGGGGGGCCATTTGTCCGGTGCGGTGGGGGGGCTCCCGGTGGGATGCTAGTGGGTTTGGCGGCTTGGGGAACAGGTTTAACCCTGGCATGTTGGACTCAGCAGGACACCATGGCGAGGTGCTTGGGAGAGCAGCATGCGGCTCCAATCCACTGAGAGGATGGGCCGGCTCTGCCTCATGCGGGCGGTTGCGCTCCCACGAGGGACCTGGCGGTAGCGTCCTACAGGAGGCGGGACAGTAAGTCCCTTCCAGCCCCACCCCGATGGGTTGATGCGGCCACCGGGGCTGGAGTCCGAGGTGGACGGCCCGTCACAGTCGATTAAGATGAGGAGAGTGTGGAGGAAGGAGAATTATTGGAGCAGAGGCAGGGGGAGGGTCAGGATGGGGCGGGATTGTAGTAATGCTGTTCCTAATTTCTTGCAGGGTGCGCAAAAGAGACCTGAGGTGGAGAGAGTGACGGCCCCCTGCTCAACTGGTTAGGCGGCGGGATCCAGTGCGGACGCCTACCTTGATGCCAGGTAAGGCACGGGACAGGGTGGGGAGCGGGTCAGACGAAGCCCCACAGGACAAGGTCTCAGATGGCACACATGCGAGAGGGGAGGAAGAGGGGGTGCGTTTAAATAAAGGAACATACGTGTGGGACGCGGGGTGGGGCCGGAGGAGACGGGTCCAGGTGCGAGCAGGGCCACGGGTGGAAAGGCGGATGGGGGGATACCCAAGGAAGGCAAGGAGGGTAAGGAGAGTCATGAGGTCCAGGTGTACAAGTAGCTGTATATGAGCATTACAAAGCCCTTGGGGACACACTTGTCGTTGGCCACCAAGGATAAGATATGGAAAGGGGAGTACGTGGATATCTTAAAGCTCCAGCATCATGAGCTGACGACAAAGGAGGGGTCTAAGGAGGAGGAGCTGGAGTTGACTAAGCGGCCAATGGTGCCCCTAAACATTGAAAATTGGTTGGCGGGTTTCTTGATCTTTGCCAGTGTGTACTGCGAAAAGTACCCAGACCGGTGTGTTGCGCTCTTTAAATAAATGGACATGATCCAGCGGGCGCAGGTCACATACGGGGGTTACGCTTGGTCGCACTATGACGAAGAGTTTAGAGCGCACTGGGCCTGGGACCCGGAGGCAAAATGTGGGGAAATCGATTTAGATCCATATCAGCAGACCAGGGGGGGGGGGCAAAGTTTGGCAAAACGATATACCTGGCTAGCGGTTTACTGCTCGCGACTCACCCCTTTCGAATCCGCCCCTGCCGCGGTGGGGTGGGGCAGGGAGGGAATACCGTTGGTGCCACAGTGGGAGGTTCTTGGGACTACAACATGGGCGCTTGTGCGAGACAATGTTGCAGGTTCCGGCACGAATGCTCCAAATTCGCAGGGCGTTACCCGGTGTGTAATGCTGGGGGATGGGAGGCCGCAGTCAGGGTCAGCAGTCCGCGCCGGTGGGGCAACAGTCGGGGGCAGGGGAGGTAGGGGAGGACAGGGGTCTCTGGGGAAAGGCTCATAGCCGGACCGGTTGGAAACGTTGGCATTTTATCCACGGACCGAACATGCTGGACTGTTCCAGCAGGGGTTTTGGAAGGGTTTCCAGCTGGGGTACGAGAGTACGAGAGCTCCCAGATGGGCCAAAAATCTAAAATCTGCCAGCACACATGGGGCGGTGGTACGGGATAAACTGGGAAAGGATGTCCGGGAAGGGCGGATGGCAGGGCCTTTTCAAGTGACCCCTATTCAGGACCTGATTATCTCCCCTATCGGAGCGGTGCCGAAGAAGGAGCCTGGACAGCATCCGTTGATTCAGCATCTGTCATGGCCGGAGGGGGCGCCGGTCAATGATTACATAGCGGCCAATCTGTCATTGGTTTCTTACTCCTCCGTGGATGTGGAACGTCAGCTGGTCAAAACGGTGGGGAAAGGCGCCTTCATGGCAAAATGCAACATCAAGTCAGCTTTTTGGCTGTTCCCGGTACACCCGGAGGACTTTCAACTATTCGGGATTCAGTTCGAGGGGTCCATCTTCGTGGTCAAAGCTTTGCCCATGGGGTGTTCCTTGTTTGAGCGGTTCAGCACCTTCTTGCAGTGGGTTTTTCCGTGGCACACAGGCAAAGAGACGGTGATGCACTACCTGGTTGACTTTTTCCTGGTGGGACTGCCAGGTTTGGCAGACTGCCTGCAGCAGCTGGACAGTTTTACAGAGCTCACGGGCTGACCTGGGTGTGCCCCTGGTGCCAGAGAAGACACAAGGTCCCAGCACGGTGCTGACATTTCTGGGTATAGAACTAGACTCTGTAGCCATGGAGGCCCATTTGCCGGGAGATAAGAAGGTGCACATGCTGCTGTTGATCAACACCATGTTGGCCAAGCAGAAGATCACAGTATGGGAGGTGCAGGTTCTCCTAGGGCACTTGAACTTTGCGTGCCGGGTGGTGCGAGCCGGGCAAACCTTTTGCAGACGTCTGGGTGTGTCCCTGTCCGGTTTGACACTACCGCACCATCATCTGCGCCTGTCGGCGGGTATGACGGAAGACCTGTGCATGGCTGGCATTTTTGGAACGATTTAATGGTATTCCCATGGCCCCCCGGAGGAGTGGGAATGGGACGCGACCATCTCCTCAGATGCGGCGGGGTGGTTGGTGTTGGACTATATTTGCAGGGGAAGGGGTGCGCTGAGGTTTGGCCCCCACAGTGGCAGAACGGGGGGAGGAGCATTGAATTTTTGGAACTGCTTCCCCTGGTGGTGGCGGTGACGGTGTGGGCAGAGGAGCTGGCACACAAAAAGGTGATTTTCAAGGTGGATAACATGTCGGTGGTACAGGTCGTGAATAAGCAGTCGGCCAGGGACCCACAGGTGCTCAAGTTGTTGAGGTTATTTGTGCTGAAATGTTTGGAACATGACATTTTGTTTCAAGCCCGGCATGTGGACAATGATATTGCGGATGCTTTGTCTCGTTCACAGTGGCAGAGGTTCCATGGGTTAGCCACAGAGGCGGAGGAATGCCAGACGCCGGTGCCGACAGGGATGTGGTCAGTAGGAGAGAAAGGGTTGTTCAACTGGTAAGACGGTCAGTGGCTGTTTCAACGTGGAGGGCGTACGAGCAGGCTTGGCTGGACTTTTTGGACAGTGGGGTGACGCGGCACAACAGTCATTGGGTGAGGGGTGAGCAGGTGGTGTACTTCACTTTGGCAATGATGGACAAAGGAATGTCCAAGGTGACGATCGCGGGCAAGCTGTCAGCCATAGAATTCATGGGAAAATTGTGGTGGGGCTATGCGCCATCAGCAGGTGAACTGGGTGCACATTTATTGGAAGGATGGGGGCAGGAACGAGGCACCAATGCCTCGCAGTGCCGACCCATAATGGCGGGGATTCTTGTCTGCTTGATAAGGCTCATGCCGGAGATTTGCCGCAACAGAGAGGAAGCTATTTTGTTTTCCACGCTAATGTTGTGGATGCATTTCGGGGCTTTTCTGGTGTCAGAGCTCTTGGGGACAAGAGGGAAACAGGGGGTACGGTGGGGGGAGGTGAAGTTGCGGACCGGGGAGTTGGCGGTTCTTTTGTGGCCTTCGAAGACTGATCAACGGGGAGTGGTGAAGTGGGTTGTCATGGGACCCGTGGCGGATCAGGCAGTGTGCCCCGGGGTGTGGGGTGAGGTGAGATGCCTGCGTCCAGGGCGAGTGATGAGGCGGGTGAGGTTTTTCAGCAGCCCGAGGGTAGCCAGGTGTCAGAGGCGCAACTACTTTGGGTTCTGCGGCACGCCCTACGCGCTGTGAGTGAGAACCCCAGACTGTTTGGGACGCACTCCTTCCGTATAGGGGCAGCAACAGACACGGCGAAGAAGGGTTGGGGGAGGGAGGATTTGATGCGACTGGGGCGCTGGAAATCAGACTCTTATAAGACATACATCGGATGCGCGGTTTCGGGGAGGAGGAGGCTTGATTTGTTGTCGCTTGTCTCACATATGTGTCTTTTCAGGTGCGGTGGCGGGACCGACCGTAGCTGGATTGTCCATCCTCATCTTAGGACACTCTTTCTTGAAACGAGTGGAGCGATATGAATGGGACAAGACCAAGAATTTGAATCTATAATTGGATCCTAGGCTTTTTCGTTGCTATTGGCAAGAGAAGGGGGGCATGAGGTGGCATGAGTTAATTCCAGCGCTGAATAAGGTAGTTAAGGAGGAGTTTGCCCCGATATCCTGGTTATTCATTTAGGGGGAAATTATCTGGTGCAATGCAAAGGCTTGGCGTTGATGAAACAAATGAAGCGGGATTTGCTGGCGATTCAGCGGCAGTGGTCTGGTTGTCATGTGATATGTTGGAGAGGCGGGGATAATCTGCCCACATGTGTGGTGGGCGAGGGGGAAGCGGGGTTTTGGAGTGGTGAGTGTTTCCTACATTGGTGGGAAGCTGCGAGAAGAGCGTTTGTCAGGCAGGTAGTACCTCCTCACTTTAGTGCTATTAAGCACAAAACACCCTCGCAGGCTCATGATGGAATGTGACTTCATTTAAACAAATTGTTACTAACGGCAACACTTACTTTCAGGCCTTTTCTACCATAATAGGCACATTTGGCTTTTTTTACACACAATATTACTTATATAGAGACAGCGTAAGTCTGCCACGTGTGAGTAGGGAAGGGATCTGTGCACCTGTCCTGAAGAAGAAGCTTTACGCTTCGAAACATGTTGACGCACACAGGAGGTTGTGTACATTAAATACACTTACAACCTCCATCACACTTTTTTTAATAATACAGGAGGCATATTAAAACTGTTTTAGTCCTCACACACCAGGTATTTTTTTTGCCAGAGGTTTTTTTTTTGTCAAAGGAACCAGCCAGTATTTTTTAACACTCATTTGAACAATTAACTTCTGACCCTACCACTCACCAACCTTACAAACCACACATAGTGTTTACATCAGTGCTCCCGCGTATTCGTTGGTTAGTAGCACGCCGCGTTTCGTAGAGGGACGCGAAGACCCCTATGATGAAGTATAACACCAAGGGCCCTTTTGGTGTGTGAGGGGTATTTAAAAAACACTAAGTGATTCCCGCCAGTGTGGGGGGCACTCGCCATTCCGGGGGCCTGCTTCCTTTTTGCCCGTTGTCCATGTGGGTAGATTCTCTTTGTTTCTTTAACTGTACTTGGGGAGACTGAATCCGCCCCCAGTGTCCAGGTGGACACACCCTCTCCGCTCCCTCCTTTTGAATTGTATGTCATGTGATATGGTCTGAGTTTATACCGAGGAGATGTTGGAGAGGGGCCGAATGGCTGGCGGACATAGATAGGGCGCGGAAGAATATTAATAGGGACATGAGAGTTTTTTGCGACAAAGAAGGGTTTGGAAGGATGGAACATCCGGAGCTGCGCTATGCGGTAGTGTATTTCTTCAGGAAGGATGGGGTGCTTCTGTCCCGCTATGGCATGGAATTGTAAAAAGTGAAGTTGAAGGAGGCTTTGGACAGGGCAATAGGGGTGTGCAGATACCCGAAGCACCAGGAGTCCTAGTGGGGGGGTCGGAAAGCGGCCTTGGTCGACTTTCTTAGTGGCGTTTTTCCTAGGTCAGTTGTGGAATAATGATGTATAGTTACAGTTATGAAAGAACATAAGAAGTTTACCTAGTTAGGTAGTTGTGGAAAGGTTAGGAAATTGCAAGTTGTGTTTACAATTGTTGCAGGGGGGAACATGTTTAAGGGAGGGGGTTGGGGTAACGTAGGAAGACAATATTTATTGAGGTTTAAGTTTTGTAGGGCACAGGCCAAGGGAATTTGTATGTAAGGTGCACCTGTTTCCAATAAAGCAGCCTTTTTCACACCAACAAGCTAGTCTGTGGTCTGTGCTGCCCCCCTTTTTGGCCCAATTGGGCTGACCAGCGGGAGGCCTGCCCCCAGCGGTTTTTGGGCCGGGGGAAGCCAAAGCCCATTGGGCTGGTTGGGCTCCATTGGGTTAGCGTTGGGCTTGGGTTGGACTAGCTTTGGGCTTGACAGCCAGAACCCCATTGGGCTGGTTGGGCTCCATTGGGCTGGTGTTGGGCTTGTTGGGCTTGGGTTGGGCTAGTTTTGGGCTTGGCAGCTAGAGCCCATTGGGCTGGTTGGGTTCCATTGGGCTGGCGTTGGGCTTAGGTTGGGCTAGTTTTGGGCTTGAGGGTTTCATAACCGGCTATCTTGTGTCACAAGCCACCATTTTGGTGTTTGTGACACAACAGCTGGTCAGGGAGGAAACTGGGCAGTTTAGCTTTGTCCCGCCCTCCCTCCTTAGGGGACCGAGCTTCCGGCTGGTTTTTGTGGGGTTTGTTGTTGGATAGCTTATTATCTTTTCAGCTAGGTAGTTTTCTTGGAAGCAGGTGCATCGGGGAGGAATTTTTTATTGCCGTTGTCGCTGGAACTGGTGCTGGTGTGGTGCGCTATGTTTCTTTGGGGTGTTTTTCCTAGGTCAGTTGTGGTATAATGATGTATAGTTCAGTTATGAAAGGACATAAGAAGTTTACCTAGTTAGGTAGTTGTAGAAAGGTTAGGAAATTGCAAGTTGTGTTTATAATTATTGCAGGGGGAAACATGTTTAGGGGAGAGGGTGGGGGGTAAAGTAGGAAGACAATATTTAGTGAGGTTTTAGTTTTGTATGGCACAGGCCAAGGGAACTTGTGTGTAAGGTGCACCTGTTTCCAAGAAAGTAGCCTTTTTCACACCTACAAGCTAGTCTGTGGTCTGTGCTGCCCCCCTTTTTGGCCCAAAGGTAAAACCTGGGACTTTAGATTAGGTAGCAAAGAGACATTGGCAGCTACAGAATCCAGCTTTGTCCCCTTTGAGCTTTTGGTGCCAAAACTGAAGGCTTTAGCATGAACCTGGATTCAAAATATCTGACTTCAGGGGAAACTAGCTGGCTACAGTGCACACAGGAGGAGACTGACTTTCAGAAATATGATGGAGGGACTCTTTTATGTTTTGGTAGAGGCACTGCCTTCACTCCCTTTGCAGATAAAAGCATCATAATTGGAGATCCAAACCTGCCTTTGAGGGATCTAAGTGGAGCGGACTGTCAGTCACTGTGACCTGGTAGCCCAGTGGCAAAAGGACCCTCTGTTCAAAGGCTTCCAACTGTAGAGCCAGCTCAGGCTTCACTGGAAATTCTGCAGTTCCACTGACTCTAATTGCGATGGGGTAAGCACAAGTTTGGCACAGCAGGAGCAACACCATTTTATGGTAGAGCTCCCATCCCATGAATCTCTAAATGAGGCTAAGTTCTAAGGTAAAACTTTGTGAAAGGTGTGGCCCTCTAGGATTACCCAACTCACACTCTATCACAGTCAGAGTGAAAGGGCACCTGGGTCCTGGTTAATCACAACTGTTCACTTGCATGGATGCTTTTTGTTTTCTTGGTGCTTTTGCCATAAAAAGTTAAAAAATCAGACCTCCTGTTCCCGTAATCTGATCTTGATAATTTTTCTGTCACTTTGTCCATTACATTTTCCTCCTTCTTACTACATTCATTTGGAAATTATGTTGTTTTGTGACTTTAATATTATTTTGTATCTGTTCAATTAACTAACACACATTTCTCTGGACTAAAGTCACTGCTTTGGTCCACAGCTACCAGGAGTTAAAGCCAGATTTTATCAGTGAAGTGTTCTTTAGTATAGCAAGATGATGAATGTTCACATTGTGGGATCCATCCTTGCAAATTAATAATGCAAAATCTCACATCACCAATATACATCTATGTTACAATGCAAGTGTAATCAATTTTTTCATTTAAAAGAAAAATATTTAGTTGCAGTTGCAGGAAATTACCTTTTTTCTATGGTCGACCTCCCACCCCCCACACTTTTTGTCCCTATGCTGATGATTATGACTCTGAAAGTGCACTAGAGCCTGATAACCAGTGCCAGTGCTCTCTTCCTAAATATGATATATGCAGGTTGGCAACCCCAATTAGCAAGGAAAGGAATTTACCCCCTTATAAGTCCCTGGCAAGTGGTTCCAGTGGCATGGGAGTTAAAGAGGACACCAGGGCCTAACGTACTTATTGTGCCACCCTGAGTGACCCAAGGAAACAAATGACATTAGTCCTTCAATTGCAGACTGCAGGAGCAGTGCAAACTGCTCAAGCTCAACACAATTTATAATATATGTTGGTTGCCCTTTATGTAGGGTCCTGATCCGAGGAGGCAAGGTACATTATATTCAGGGTGTGGACAAATAAGTTTAAGCTTATATATATTCCTATATTAGCCTCTCTCCATTTAAGGCTACTATCAGTGTTCAAGGAGCCATAGGCTAGCATGGGCTGACATCTAGGCTCCCAAGGTTGCCAGCTCCATTTGGTCCCATTGAAAAGTGTCATGTTTAAGTATCAAACAACTCATCTTATCAAATTTGACTTCTTCTCAGAGTCAGATTTAATGTGGCATGCCCACCTGGTTGCTTCAGCCTTTCCTGTGACCTGGCTCACAGCCTGCAGCTGCTACCACCAAGGCCAAGAGCTGTGAACACTCCCAGAAGTCAAAAACAAAGGCCTGCCTGGGAAGGAGGTGGCACCTCCCTCCCTGACAAGATGGCTAGTGAAGTGGCACATCAAGGCGGTGAGATTCAAAGCTTACGCTGCCTCTTATATGAATCCAGGCTGCCTCCTAAAGGAGGAAACAACCACCCCCTAACACAGGCACATTTGCTCCGGGGCAGGTGATAAAATTAGGAAGTCAGGAGGTGTTCACCCTCAGAAGGCTAGCCACACCCCTAGGGTGGGCTACCTGGCCTGTACACCCAAGGAACGTTTGAAAAGTGGCAGAATAGAGGGTTTTGTTTAGCAAGGGTGGCACACCCTTGATTATCTACTTGGCACACCCCTGATTATCTACTTGGGATAGAAGCCAATTGGCTACTTGCACCGACATACCTAAAACCCCTAAATATAGGATTTAAGGGGCAGCCCTGACACCAGAACCTCAGATCTGATTTGACTTGCATAATGGACAAATAAGAGACCCGAGTTTGCGACTTCAAGGCCTGAACAAAGAAAAGGCGCAACAACCTGACCTGTGGCAACCACCCTGCAAATGCACAACTGCAACTCATCCCAGACCAAAGACCAGTTCCCCCAGATAGATGGACACCTTTAAGAGCCAAAGGCTACTTCAGAACTGCCTTGGATTAGTCGCACGAGTCCCTTGCAGTCCGCAGATAAAGCATGCTCCTGGAACCAAATAATTACTGGCCATTGGGCCTACTGAGGGATCACCCAAAAAGAAATGGGCAATTGCATTGTGGGAACCATAGTCCTGACCTCCATCAAGTTTCAGGTATCTGACATTTCCCCCCGGACTCTAGGACGTCGAAATAACTCAAGGCTGAGCTTGCCACTGCCAAGGCTTGTTGGTGGTCAGTCCGGCTACTACTAATCCGAGGCATCTTCAACTCACCAACCCAGGGGCCCTGCTGTCGTTTTTGTGCATCCGTTTTCTCATCAGCACAGTCTAAGCAGTAAAACCAGCTCCCCTGCGGCTCCCGCTTCAGCAGTAGGAACAGCAAGGCCAACTCTGCACCCAGGCCCTACGAGCCAGGTAAAATTCAATGGACTTTCTTGGCCTGGTCCTGGGACCTGTATCAACTAACCCCCCCCCCACCCCCCCACTCCCTCCTCCCAATGGTACCTCTGCAATCAACCTGCAAGTGACCAGGTGTCACTGGATATTTTCTCCATTTACCGCAGCGTTAAGGTTTTGCAGTAGTGAATTTCACTGATTTATTTTTCCTTCTAAAATCCATAACTCCAATTCAACTAATCCAATAGTGTTTGTTTTGGTGTCTAGATGTATATAAAAATCTGAATTATTTTTATAAATTGGTGACAGATTTCTTTTGAGTCATGTCAATTACTCATCATCCATGTTGGCACTCTGAAATGCCGAACACATGTTCTTGTAGTAAAGCCTGCCTCGGTGCCACACTACCAAGAAAGAGCTAGGGATGTATTATTGTGTATCCACAGGACCTATTTTGGGGTATTGTCAGAGTATTGCATATTGAAGCCTAACCAAACTCACTGCAACAATAATAACTTAAAGCGTTAGAGTGGTGTTGCATTTTTAATATTACACTTGAGTAGTGATAACACACCAGAATGGAGAAAGGAAATTAGAAGCAGTCTTGCAAATGCTAAATATTATTTCAGTAGTAGCATAAATTGAGTTTATGTATGCTTTGAAGAAGAAAGTATCTAAGAACATGGCTTGATGTCTTGCCATAATCACTGTTATTGAGCTGTTGCAAGAATTATGTACAGTGCCTTATTGTTATGAATACATTGTATTTCCCTCTTTACATAACATATATAACATATAATGGTCTTTTTATCATAAGTTTTTGTATGTGTAGTTATTCTGCTTGGTATTTTAATAGAGCTGTCAACTATGAAAGGGGTTTCTCCCTACTCAATGGTCTTTCTCTGGCAGCTCTGGAAGAGGCATGCTTCCTGTAAGAAGTGTGACAAGGAACCACCGGTGTTCCATGCAACTCTTGATAATGGGGACTGTCATCTGTGCTTGCAAGGTGGAGGGGGTCTGTCTTCCCATCTCATGTCTATGACAATCACTGCTTCACCAGTCTGCAGGAGTCTGGTACATTAAATAAATGGAAGTCTTGATTGCAATTGAAAAAGTTCCATCAGCTCAATTTTTGCTTCTTCAACCAACCCATCATGAAACCAGCCACTGGCCCTCATAGTACACCACTGAGTGGCAGGGTCACGTATATCCTGATGGGAGGCCTGCGCGCGGCAAGATCAACATAAGCTCTCACATTCATCCCATGGCAGAGGGCCCTTTACTTTCCATGAGAACCTGCTAGTGCGGCCGTTGCACTGAACGCAGAAGAGTAAGTTGAGTGGGCACAGACCATCTACCACATCGCTGCGCTCGCGCTGTTACTAGCGCAGAGTATTTTAATGCTTCCTGGTTTTGTATTTGGGTTCGTTTTTCTGTTCTATTTACCCCTGTTTTTAGCCTGCTTGCCTGTAGCCTGCGCCCCTCTCTCCCCTTACCTGCATTTAAAAAACGGCATTCTCTGCCTGAAAAGCACCACCATTTCGGTGGGTCCGGGTCCTGGGGGTCATTTTGGGCGCCATCTTTCTTTGGGACACCTCAGCCAGCGGCGGCCGCCATCTTGGAGCGGACTTGCACGCTCAGGGCTGATTGGAGCGCCTATTTAAAGTCGCTCCCTCACGAGCAGCGTGACGCGCAGGTGGACGCCTTCGCTTAGCCTGAGCTGTGCCGGAGTCCTGCCCGTCTGCGCCCGTCAGCGTCCCGGAGGCGGCGGGGAGGCGGGGGAAGCCGGTCCGACGATACTCTGGCTGAGATGATCTGTTACACCTCTGCGATGTTGCGGGAAATGCGGGGCCACTCCAGCTCCTGCCGCTTCGTCTTCCCGGGGCGATTTAAGGGTAAACGCCGTTGTCCGGGTTGTGGCTGGACGCCTTCCTGGACCCATGTCAATGTTCCTCGTCCTGCAACGGCTGGCGCACAGCATCTTTGTTTGCTGCTGAATACGAGGTCGGTAGGTTGCCATGCCCTGCATATTTATGATCTTCTTGTTAGGGAAAATCCCCTTTGTCTGCTACTTACCGAAACCTGGTTGGGAGAGGCTTCCAACCCGGATGTCTTCTCAGCCATTCCTCCGGCGTACAATATCTTCCGGCAGGATAGAGTGAAGGGTAGAGGTGGGGGAGTGGCGGTAGTGGTGAAAAAGAGCGTTTCCTGCTCAGTTCTTCCCCTTAATTCCATCGGGAGCGCTGAGTCGCTCGCCTTCACGCTCAGACTGTCCCCGGGCCAGGCTCTGAAGGGGTTGTTGGTTTATAGACCACCAGGCCCTGTGGGTTCCTTCCTGGAAGATCTGCAGACAGCTGTCTCTGAGTTGGTGCTGACCTCACAGCACTGCGTCATGGCCGGTGATTTCAACTTCCACCTTGACGTAGCGGACGACCCGGATGCGGTCAAACTGTTGGATATTACATCTCCACTGGGTCTTATACCGTTCGTGTCGGGGCCAACTCATGAGAAGGGGCATACCCTGGATCAGGTGTTTTCGTCTGTCCCTCTTATGGAGGTTGACACCCTGCTGGTGCTCTGGTCCGATCACAGGCTGATCAGACTTTCGGTGCTGGAGAGTGCGCGGCCGGATAACAGTGCCTCGGTCTTGTCTAGACCGGCCTCGAGAGCGCTGCACAGAGTGACACCTGACATGCTGGAACAGGCGCTTCTGGATCACCCATGCCACCTTTCGGGCGATCTGGATAGCGACACTGAGGCTCTGCAGCTATGGCTCATTGATAGGCTGGACGATCTGGCCCCCAAGGCAGCCCCCCGATCCACGGCGGCACGGCAATCTGCACCGTGGTTTACGGAGGCGCTTCGTGTGGCTCGCAGCCAATGCAAGGTGGCCGAGAGGGCCTGGCGCCGTTTGTATGATGGGGAGGCTAAACTCGCCTACAAGGCGGCGGTGAAGGCCTACCATCGGGACATTTTGGGAGCTAAGAGGGACTATTTGGCTAGGAGGATCGAGGCATCTGCGAACTCCTGTAAGGAGATCTTCACCATTGTGAAGGAGTTCACGACCCCTAGCTCCCAATCGCCCCCTTTAGTTTCTTCGGATACGTGGGCATGTGATCTTGCCGGCTTCTTTACTAATAAGATCAAGGCGATTCAGGCCTCCTTTGTGGAAGGACCGGAGGATGGAAGCGGCGTCACCGGGGCTGGGTGCGGACTTCCGCACACACCGGCGGCGGTGCTGTCTGATTTTCCTGCTGTTTCCAGCGATGTGTCCAGGCAGCTGTTGGGCAATTTGAAATCTGGCTCGCCACTTGACCCCTGCCCCGCCAAATTTTTGGCTGGGATGGCGGAGGTGGTGAATCCGCTGGTTAATCCCATCCTCAACGCCTCTTTGAGGGAGGGGAGGGTCCCTAGCTCTTGGAAAAGAGCGATGGTGATCCCCCTCCTAAAGAAACCGGGTCTCGACGCCAAGGTTCTGGCCAATTATAGGCCAATTTCACTTCTTCCGGCCCTCACGAAGATCACGGAAAAACACGTCCACGGTGTCCTGTCGCGCTTTCTGGAAGCTAACAATCTGCTCCACCCATCCCAATCCGGTTTCCAGCCTAATTTTAGTACGGAAACGGTATTGCTAGAGGTCACTGAGATCATCAGGGAGACTCTGGATGTCGGCGGGAGGGCCATGTTGGTCATGTTAGACCTATCGGCGGCCTTCGACACCGTCCCCCATAGGGCGCTCTTAGCGAGGCTTTATGACATCGGCCTTAGGGGGACGGCGCTCAGGTGGTTTACATCCTTCCTTGAAGGCCGCCGCCAGACGGTCTGGGTTTCCCAGAGCTCTGCCGAGATGCCGCCATTGGGAGTTGGGGTTCCACAGGGTTCTGTGTTGAGCCCCACGTTGTTTAACATCTTTATGTCCCCTTTGGCGGCCTTGGTGGAAGCATATGGGGCCCAGATCGTCTCCTACGCCGACGACACGCAACTCCTCTTCACATGCGGGAAAGACCAGGAGTTTGATGGAGGGAGAATTCGGGACTGTCTTACATTGGTCTTTGACTGGTTCCAACGGAACAGTCTAAGGGCCAACTCTAGCAAGTCCGAGGTTCTATTCTTCGGTTGCGTTGTCGATCCGGAGTGGCAGCACTGGTGGCCGTCCGACATGAGCCCTTCTGCACAGTCTTCCTTGGTGGCTAAAAATCTGGGTGTCAAGCTGGACAACCAGCTGTCGCTGCGAACACATATTCTGGGTCTGGCTGGCACCTGTTATGGAATTTTGAAAATGCTCCGTAAATTCCTGCCCCTGCTATCTGAGGAGCACAGGCGTATTACTGTGCAGGCTCTCGTCGGCTCTAGGCTAGACTATGCTAATGCCCTCTTCCTTGGCCTCCCTGATTACCTAGTTCAGCGCCTACAGGTGGTACAGAACTCTGCCGCCCGGGCTATCTTTGGCCTGCGTAGACGAGCCCGAGCCTCCGGGCTGCTACAGGCGCTACACTGGCTGCCTATCCGGAAGCGGATCCAGTTTAAATCCCTGACTCTGATGCACAAAGCCCTGTTTGGATCAGGGGCTGGATACCTGCGGCGGAGACTGGCCTTCTATCGACCAGTCCGCTCCTTGCGCTCAGAATCCCTTTACAAAGCGGTGGTCCCTCGGGTGAGGAAGGCCCGCACAGGAGGGCGCTCTTTCAGCTGCAAAGCTCCACAGCTGTGGAACTCGCTTCCTCTTTCGCTGCGCAGCACTGCCAATTTGTTCCAGTTCAGGAAGAGCCTGAAGACCTGGCTTTTTAATCTTTAGGCTGTTCTTATTGTTTCAGTTTCAGTTCTTTTTCTTATTCTTTTTGCTGTGTTGTGTTATTTTTATTCTGAGTTGCAGGTGGAAAGCGCCGGGACACTCTTTTCGAGTAGCCGTGCGCTATACAAGAGCGTTGTAACATAACATAACATAACATTGTTTGTTTGGCCCCACCATGAATAGGAATTTAGTTTTTCTAAAACCAATTCCCAAAGAAGGAGTTTGATTCACATAAATATAAAAGCAATGGCGCTGATGCTCAGGGAGCTTAGTCCCTGAGCAACTTGGCCAATGATTGATTTTTCCACCCAGGGCCTTCATTCCTTAGCACAGTAGTCCAGAGCAGAGAAATCCAGTGTGGTAGCCATGTTGTAACAAGGATGGATGATTGCAAATAAACCTGCTGGCCCAGGTCCGGACGGGCTGTCAAATCAAGGGTTTTTGATGACCAAGCCAGATGTTTCCAGTGGTGGAGCTAGCTGAGGCTCCACTGTTGAAACCCTGCACCTCTCCAACCTCTAAATGAAGGTGGTGGAAGGGGCATGTACCAATGTTTGCCAGATGCCCTACATTTGCCATCTATTAAGTGAATGCCTCAGTATTTGAAATCTAGTCCTTGTGCTTAGGACAATAACTACAATAATGACTGAATTCCTGCTCTTTACTCTCTGGGCGTTCTGCATCATTCCTCCGGGTTATTTACCAAGCTGTGTGGTATTTTAGAGTACATACCTGTGACCCTGAGTGTCTACCTCTCTTCAGTTGATGAGTGTGTGCCCGTTGCACCAGGTAGCAGTGGGATCCTAGTGTCACCCAAAGCACTCTATCCCTCATCACCAGAGTGAAGTTAGTTTCCGTCCTGGTTCATTTGCTTTGTCCCAAGAAGAAGCAACACCTCGTATCCATCACAACTATTCAGACAGGATGGGTCAGTGAATTAAACACTCATCACTGAGCTACGGGGTGGCCTGCAGGTTCTGATTCAGCATTCCATCCTTCCGAAATCAGTAAATGGAATACAATTTCATTAGAAAGCATAAACACATCTCTTATTAATAGTTGTTAGAAGCAATATAATTATTTCATTAAGTGACATATATGAATAACAATTTATTATTAGCAAGTTCACTGCCTCAAGTCAAGTCAAGTCAATCAGCTTTATTTCGATAATAAAAATATCATAAAAGCATTACATAAAACAGCAAATAAAACCATGTTAGTTAAAATCCATTGGCTAATCAAATAAAAATGATACACTTTCCAATAAATTAAGTAAGAAGGTTCAATCCATGACCGCAATTAAACAATGAGTTTTAGCCTTTTACATCTGATTGACCAAGCCCAGTCAAGGTATTTGGCCATACCACAAACATACAGGGGCCGGGTATTCGACCTCAAGATTCGCACAGCGACTATATGGTGTCTGGTACCCAGCTCCCTGCATAAGGGCTTTAGCCACAAAGACCTAGGAGATTTGTAGGCCGGGCATTCAAATAAAAAGTGGGCAACAGACTCCACTCTAGAAGTACAAAATATGCAAAATGGAGAGGTTTGTGCTGGAATGTTCCAGCGGGCAGACAGTTCTCTCAGTAAAAAGCAAACCCACCCTGAACTTAAAATACAGCGCTCGATCAAAGGATTTAGGAATCAAATCCATATAAGGTTCGCAATAGGGGACATCCTTGATCCTAAGGAACTTAGTGGATGTCCTACTAAGCTTGGGGTTTGGGTTTAGTTTATTAGCAATCCACTGCCAGTACATGGTTTTAAGAACATATTTGAGGGGAGCACTCCTGGATGCCCAAGCATCTCCAAGACCCAGATTGTCACACAGTGTTTTGACATTGGTAAGCCACCCGATTTTTGACCAGCCGGGCATTGACAATATTTCCATTAGCCCCTCCGCATAGCTAGCAAGTTCGGGAGTTCTCCATAAACGTGCCCACAATAAAAGCGGGCGCAGTTGGGCCTGGTCACTAATCGAGCGACAACCCATATCCAACAACAAGAGAAGCATGGAGATGCTGTGGGGAAGTGACATCAAATCCCGTAAAAATTTATTTTTGGATTTTAGGAGATGGTCAATAGTACCTAATCCCTAAAGTTCAGCCCCGTAAAGCGCTGCACTAACTCCCCTTGCTCTATATATATCTAAGACTGGGGCAATAGGCCTAAATGAGGATGAGCGTTGCTCTTTGATCAGTGCCCCCACGACCCTTTTATGACCCAGTTGCATTTTCTGGAGGTGAGGGCCCCACTGCAAAGAATCAGATAAACGGATTCCCAAATAGTCAAATTCCTTGACCCTTTCCAGGGGCACAAGGTTTAAAGAAGGAGGGCGACCAAGCTTCCTGGGGGGGGTTCAGTACTAAATACTTGGTTTTGTCAGTATTGATTTTGAGGCCCCTGCTATTACAAAAAGATTGAAAATTGTCCAAGAGGCTCTGTAAGCCCATCAGGGACTTTGAGATGAGCAGGGTGTCATCAGCGAATAGGAGCGTGGGTATTTTCTTTCCCGCCAAAGAGGGAGCGTCGGATGGCTGGTTTAGAAGATGCTCCACCACCCCGTTCACATATAGTGAGAACAGGGTGGGCACCCCTGGCGGACGCCCCTATCCACTGGAATTTTAGCTGTCTTCTGGCCCTGGGTGCCCCATCTCACCTGCGCATAGTTCCCATCATGCAACTTCACCAACAAGGACAAAATGTATGCAGGAATCCCCAGATCGAGAAGTACCCCCCACAAGCGATCCCGAGGCACCAGGTCAAAGGCAGTCTTTAGATTGATAAAAGCGAGATAAAGACTGCCTTTGCCTAGTACTACCACCTTCCAGTAAATGAGCATCAGTCTAAAAACCTGCTCGATGGTCCCAGTACCAGACCTAAAACCTGCTTGAAATTCTGAAAGAATTTTATTCTCGACCTCCCACTGGAGTACTCTCCCTAAGACAACCTTTCCGGCTACCTTCTGTGTGCAATCTATAAGACTTATAGGGCGATAATTCGCTGGGTCGTCCCGACAGCACTTTTTTAAAATCGGGACGACCTCAGCCCCATTCCACGAGTCTGGAATCGCCGCACCATGCATGATGGCATTGTGTAAAGTTGATATAAGCTTACTCCAATCTTGTATATGCAAACGGAGTAGGTCCCCCGGTAGCCTATCAGGGCCTGCTGCTTTGTTTGGCACTAGGGATTTGATCACGTCTTCCACCTCCTTCAGTGTAAAAAGTAACGCCTCGCTTACCTCAGAGAGGCCTAAAGCAGGAGATGTAGTCGGCCCCAACCCTTCAGCAGGATGGGTGGAATAAAGAAGAGAGAAGTGATCAAACCAAGTTTGCCCCGTAATATTACATGTAATAAGGGTACAATCGGGCCTATTCCTGGTCCTTACCAAGTTCCAGAAACCTCCAGCATCCTTCCTTACACTGGCACCCTTTAGATCACACCAAAACTGATCGTCCCAATCCCTCCTAGCTTCCCTAATGGAAAACCTGTCATTTTTCCTGGCAGCCCGGATCAGCGCAAGATCTTTTAGCTTAACGGCCTTCACCAAGGCTGTTTTTGACATCCGGCACTTTTTGGAAAACCACCCAGGATTATGTTTCGGTTTCTGATCCCCCCTGGCATGGGAGTCCCTGCATGGTTTTATAAGTAGGCTTCCCAGGGCTTCAATAGTATTGCGAAAAAGGCAGAGAACCTCAGGTGGGGCCAAGATGGTGGTGTCCAGCCTGGATGCTGCCCCTTCAATCAGGGCCCCTAAATGTTGCACCAGCCCATCATCAAGGACAACCGTGCACCATTTAAGGCGCCTTCCCCTCTTTTGATGGACGAACATCTGAGGTTATTCTGGATTGGGGTGGGGGAACATCGAATAAGGATGGCCACATAGACTTTAGGCTTAAAGATAGCGGATTGTGATCGCTATCTTTGGTTGGCAGTACCTCCATATCTCTCATATAACTCCAGAGCTTTAGGTCAAGTAAAATGTAGTCTATCCTGTTAAATGTGTGGGCACCTGAAGGGTCTGAGGATTTCCCACCATTCACAGCCCTCACGCCAAATTCTAAGGTCAAGATGTTAAGCTGGATGGACCGTTGGGACCATCTCTTAAAAGGCGGAATAGTAAGGGCTGGAATGCCCCTTCTACCATCCTCATCGGTAGTGCCCAAAATGTCTTCATCCACCAGGGGTTCAAAGTTCAATTAAAATCCCCTGCGACCAAGACATTTGCATTCTTGCTACACTTACTGAGTTCCTCTTCAAGGATAGAAATAATTGGAGATTCAGAGCCGCCATTAGTACCTCTGGTGTAGATAATAAATATCTCAATTGAAAGGCCTCGATATGGACCCCTCACTGACAATCTTAAAATATCAGGAGATTTAGAAGCAAGTTGTCTAGTGTGGCAGCCCAAGGAGATATTGATCCAGATTAAAAGACCTTCTGAAGGGTGACCTCTCCGGGTGTGTGAGGAAATAGCTCTTGAAAGATACAAATCTCATAAGACTCGATCAGTGAGTTCCAGTCAGACACATCTAATTCCTGGAAATGCCAGCTATATTCCAACTCAGGATCTTTAGATCATTACTCATACTTGTCACCTCAGAGGAATAAAGTTTAACCGCCAGACTAGGCCCAGTATCAAACTCCGCAGAGGTAGTCACCTGCTCCTCCAACCCGCTAATATTCTCTCGAACCGAGGGACCAGAGCAGGATTGGTTAAAAACTCTACCATCAGGGTCCTCAGTTACCTTTCTACACCCAGACAGATCCCCATCCTTTGTGGGGGACTCAGCTAGCTTAACAAAAGGATAGGGATTGTGTCACCAGCCATAGCCCAACCTATAACCCGCTCTACTAACCCGGGGCATGTAATGCTGATGGGTATCGTAGTTGGCTTCGGGATGTGGCCAATTGTCCCTCCAGCCCCTAGGATGCTGACTAACAATGGGTTGAGGAGCCGGGAGAATTTGAAAGAGGCTAAATTCAAATGTGCCAATCCCTGTGTTCCCTATGGTAGGCAGGAGATTACAAATATATCTGGCCACCCTGGGGTCCCTAAAGTTAACCAAGATGCAGTCCCCTGGCAAATCTTTGGGCCTATTCCCAACCCAACCAACTCTTCTGACATGAAGAACCTGACCATCAAATGAGTTAGGCAGGGGTCTATTTTCGGATAACCAGAACATCGTTTTATTCTTAAGCTCATTATACGATTCCTGATTGCCAGGTTTACGGAGAGGTACCCCTGTAAGCACAACTACATACGGCTGGCATTCTGGGGCTAGGTTGATGGTTGGAAGGTCAATGTCAGTTTTGGCTACAGTGGATTCTTTGATTTGATCAGAATGTTTACCCTTCTGGCCCTTACAATTTCCCATGGCGGTTTTAGTGGCCTTGCTCTGGGTGATCAAACTTGCAGGACATCCACTGGATCCTTTATCCACACTGGACTTCTTACCAGCTTGGACATTGGATTCAGTAGATCCATCTTGAATAGTTAGATTGTCACACACGGGGGCCCTGTTGCTACCTCAGTTGATGGCTGCCCCCAAGCCACTGAAGATGTTAAATCCATCTGGCTGGCTTTAATCGTTTCAGGTCCCCCTCCCTAATTTTTGTGTGTAATTTAATTAGGGAATTAAGAGAAAAAAAGTTATCGAGAGTGGCCTGCTCGAACCGATCGAGCCTCTCAGTCAAAACCTTCACCCTCTCAAAAACCGGGAGAATGAGTGACTTCAACAGTTTCTCAATTTGGGCTAGGGAGAGCAAGTTGTCAGGGTTAATTAATGTGCTAGAGGGCACCTGCTTCCCAGCCTCTGACTTGCTCGGTGTGCTTGCCACCTGAGCTCTGGATAGTGGGACCCCAAGAGGAGCAGGGTGGGAAACAATGGTTTGGTGATTTCCGGACTCCCCTCCCCCTGTTAATTTAACGCGTACCTTAGGGCGCTTGCCCATAAACTTCTTAGAGGGGTTTAGGTAGTCAGCCCTTGAATGAAGTGAGGCTCTTTCCCGTTTGGTGGATACAATTCTAGGTCTGCTAGTGGGCGCTACCTCTAGCTGAACCGGGATTTCCTCAGAAGAAATGGGAATACTAACAATAGCTTGGTCCCCGGTTGGAGACACAGATCGACCCTCAGTAAAGGCTGTATGGACGGATATATCATTGCCTCATCATGGAACCCATTTTGTTGGAGTGTGTATATTCACTATGGATAACATGTCCCGACGGGTGGGGAGGGTGGGCGGGGTTGGATTCGGTATACCAGGGCACAGTCTGCAGTTTTGATGCCAGCATATGTGCATATAGCATTAGCTAGAGTTATATGTTAATCTTTATTTATTTTTGCTCTTCTTTAGGCACAAGATGGTTGTTTTCCTGTCCTACACCATTGCTAACAGTATTCACGGGGCTGCTATATAGCATCCTCGGATATTGGTGCCTACTGCCCAGTTCTTCCTGGAGGGAGGGAAGGAACATACCTTTTCAGTCACTTCCGTTTCCCCGAGAGGCACACCTACCAGCCAGTCAAACGATGTGTAGTATAGTGGAGCACGCCTGCCAGAGCCTCCTTTATTGGCCCAAGAGAGGGGTGTCTGTCACAGCATCCTGTTTTCTCTATATCCAGGACAGTATTTCATTTATACAGAAATATATATAGGGGTCCAAAGTTTTTCTTAGGGCCCCACACCCAGCCTGGCTGGCTTAATGCTTGGGTTGCTGAATACCAGGGATGCCTAGTCCTCAGTTGCAGCTGCTCTATGGGGGCGTTTGGGCGCCGCCTCACTGCTTTCTCGCCGTGCGAGAAGGCAGAAACAAATGGTAGTTATTACTGTAATAACTACCATTTGTTTCTGCCTTCTCGCACGGCGAGAAAGCAGAAGTTCCTGGTTGAGAGAGTGGGCGGTGTTACTCGAGGGCAGGGGGGAGTGGCTTGCCCACTGTTGTTAATACTGTCTGTTTGGGCAGCCTGAGGCCACCCAAACAGACAGTATTAACAACAGTGGGCATGCCACTCCTCCCCCTGCCCTCGAAAACACCGCCCACTCTCCCTGTTCTCTCTGTATGCTGCAGCATACAGAGAGAAAATGACGTGGGTGGGGCAGCCGGCCCCACCAATCACAGCGCTGCGCTGTGGTGGAGGAGAGGGAGGCTGCCTGCAGCCTTCCTGTTGACGAGCAGCACCCTGGGAATTCCAAATGCAGGAAGGCGGGAGTCCAGAGTCTGTAGTCTCGGAACTTAAAGGCGGGAAGCAGGTAAGTGTGACTTTTAATAAAAGTGATAAATAATGTTAAATAAAGTTTTATTATTTATCCCGCATCCCCCCATCCCCTCGGCAGCGCGACAACACCATTTACACCTCCCCACCTCACCCGCCCGTAATGCCGGCCGCGACTGCCGCTGCAGGCCGTGCCACAACATGAATAGGGCTTATCTCTACTGCGACGACCAAAAGACAGACTAGACACGGCTGACCAGAGGGGAGTCCTCCATTTCGGATGCAGCGTTAGGAGAATCTCTGGCAGCTATGAAACCCTCTTCGTCCTATGTGTCCTGGCATCGCTTGCACTGAGCGTCCTTGCGCGCCCTTTGCCACAGTCCTGCAGATCAAGCACCAGCAGGAGGGTGAGAAGTAATAATACTGACTAGTTTTGTGACTGTAAGTAACGGGAAATTTCAAATAGCATTACTCAGCTCACGAGTACTTATCTTATCATCCTTAGAAAGATGATAGGCTGAGTCAGCCCCTTGAGGATTCGGGGCTGAGACATGTAGTGATGTCTGTGCTGTTATATGGCAGAGCAGAGTGATGAAGCTGTGTCTCTGTTGTACTATAACAGAGGAGATGCAGGCATGCGTGTGCTGTAATCGAGATGATGCAGTCATGCCTGTGCTGAGGTAATGCAGTCACGTGACACATTGTGCTGTGATTGAGGTAATGCAGACATGCCTGTGCTGAGGTGATGCAGGCATGCCTGTGCTGAGATAGCAGGGATGATGCGGCCACAACAGTTCTGAATACAGAAATAGCGCTGCACTGTTGCCTCAGCGCTGTAATGAAGCAGTCCAGTCCTAGTTTGTGCTGTAATGTAGCAAAGGTGATGGTTTCCTGTCTGCCGTGTAATTTAACAGATGTGTTGCAGTCGTGTCTGAGCTGTTATGCGATACGTGATGGCGTTGTCTCACTGAGCTGCAATACAGCAGGGGAGATGTAGTCTCCTCTCTGTGCTGTAATAGAGCAGATGCAAGGCGTGCCTTTGGGCTACAACATAGGGAAGGTGTTGTAGTCTTGTGTCTGTCCTGTAATACATAGTGGCAATGGGGTAGTGTCTTGCAACCAAAACTGTCCTCGTGCCAATCACCGTCACCTAGTACTCGGTCTTTTCGTGGTAAAGAGTGATTCGGGCTCATGATCTAGGCGAGGTGTGACTCAATGCTTCTAATCTCTAGTCATCTATCGAGCCAGAGAAAAGATAGGGGCGCGAGTTTCCAGAATTCCGAACGTGGGGCCTCTATCTGGTTGAACTTGGTTGTAAAGTGTAATTCGTTTCCTTTAAGTTCTATCCTACAGACAACGTGAGAAGTATAAAGACTACTGACCCTCAGGAGAGGAGAGGCTTTCTAATCAGAAAGCTGGCAAACAGAACCAAAAGATAACTGTCAAGGGGGCCACAGTAACAATCACAAGGTGACATTTTTATAGGGCTGATCTATTTCTGAAGCAGAGAGAGTTTGACTTAGGAAAGAATAATCAATATGAATGAAACATTTAAAAGACAATCCTGGCGCGATTAGGTTTCAGTGCACTGCTGCTTTTGCACCGTTTCAGTTTGCCACTGTAAATAGATGATCCCAGGCAGTACGGTATTATAATTCATTATTCTGTCTATGCCAACTGAGGAGGTTTTCAGTGGGTGGATTGAAGGCCTTTCAATTAGTAATGGGGGCACATTAGACTTGTGAAAGAATAGCACACAGTGGCACAGATGGACAGAGCACATGGTAGGCCGGAGTCTGATATGCATCCGATCACACTGACGGTTTTACCAGTGTCTTTATTACAAAAGATTCACAATTGCTTTATTAACCTTCCTGGTTACTCAAATTTGCTTAAAAATGCACCATTTGCCCCCAGGACCCTCTGTAGGTGGTTCAGACTCACTCGCTCACCACAGTGCAGTACAATTATTGTTTTACACCTCACCACTTTCAAATGTCACCAGCCGCCACTGCTAGTCCTGATTCCAACTACTGCCTTTGTACCCCACCGCCCTTCACTTCTTGTATCTTTATCTCATTTTTGCAGGTTCTTTTCATCTTTTCTCCGTTTGCATTTACTTTCTTGCCTTTCTCTTTCTCTTTCTTTCTCCCTCTTATGCCTTCAGCTCTCTTTATTTCACTCTTGCAGGTTCTTTTTATCTTTTCCCCCTTTGCATTTACTTTCCTGCCTTCCTCTTCCTCATCCTTTCTCACTTTTCTGCCTTTAGCTCCCTTGCACGAGGTCAAACTCTGACAATGAAACCTATGTCCCAATGCCCAACGAGGGCCACTGCTCCCCATCTCCAACCACCAGCACGTGTTCAGCAGTTAGGGTGGGAGTTCCATGCTAAACGCATTCCCTAAAGACACAGCAACCCCCACCCCTGTATAGATCTTGCACCCAGATCACCGAAGCCTTTTAGGGCTCAGCTTCTGAAGGAGGTGCAGCATGGCCCGCGTCAGCCCAATAACCCTATAGAACATGGGCAACAAGTATATGAAGTACCTTCTTATGGAGAATACAAATGTGAATATATTCCCACCACTGTGATGTAAACTGCATGCAATTATTTGACTGTGTATGTTCATTAGCGCCTGTGCAATGAACAAATGAGAAACCACACTTTCCTTTCTAGTCCCTTATTGAAGATATTCAAGTAGGCTTAAACAGGCCCAATAAATGCATTTATTATATAAATACATACGATTTAGGCCCACTAAGAATTCAATGGGAAGGAACATTCAATTATTCACTAGAAAACCCCGCATAATTCGAACATTTTCCAGTTTGCTGGCTTATTTCCACCCTATGAGAAGTGAGTCAGACACACTTCTGTTTACTTTGTGGCAGCGAGGTTGCAGTGCCCCAGGTCTTTCGGTTCTCGTGATGGTTGTCTTGGCAGACAAGTTAGGCCCAGGAGGCAAGGTTAAACATTATTTACCTTCAGTGTATTTCCCTTTGAATGTTAGAGGTGTGAGCAGCAGCCTCCAATTACTGACACACCATAAAGTAACACAATTAATGAGTTACAGAACACATATAAATGCGGCTGTGTTATTGTAGCTCGTGACGCAGTTCAAAATGTTAATGACTACAATCTTATGCAGAAATCTCCAGCATGAGGACCCTTCTTCCTTTTCTCTGTCCTATTTTGCTTTCACAGATCGCAGCACCCGCGAGTTTCAAGCCTGAGCAGTGGTATGGGCAGAACATAGGTAGGTAGAGCTAAGGACCATTTGTTTTCTGTGCATGTTGACTAGGGATTACCCAGGTAAACAATCTCATTGGATAGTCCCGTTTACCTGTTAAAATCGGTTTTCACTGGATCTGGTCTGTAGCATAATTCCAGTTAGTTTCAGTTGCATCTTAGAACATACTGCTAGTGGGTGTCGAAATAAGCTTATTTGTTTCACCTGCTTCAATTAACCTGGATAATTCCCTTTACTTTACTTTCCAGCTCGGTCTGTAGGGTTAAATATTTGTATATAGTGGCCAGAACGTGTAAATGAAGGTTGACATCTAATATACCACTTTTTAAAATCTAAATTAAGCATTTTTTCATGGGCAGTATGGCATGTAGCGTGCGTTGGCCATTTCCCCGTGGAATTTTCTCAACCTGTTTTATGGAACAAACTGGGCTGCAGGTTTATGCCAATAACATATAGTATGGCATGCAAACAGCCATCATATGCTTAGGTTCAAGTTCAAGTTCAAGTTTATGGATTTATATAGCGCACTACTCACCCAGAGGGTCTCAAGGCGCTTGGGGAAGGGGGGTTCAATTTTTGTTGAATAGCCAGGTTTTAAGTTCTTTTCTGAAGGAGATGTGGTTTTGAGTAAGGCGGAGGTGAGTGGGGAGTGAGTTCCAGGTCTTGGCCGACAGGAAGGAGAAGGATCTGCCACCCATGGTGGATTTTCGGATGCGCGGGACTACGGCGAGGGCTTGATTGGACGATCTGAGTTGGCGGGTGGGTGTGTAGAAGGACAGTCGAGTGTTGAGGCATTCGGGTCCTAGTTTGTAGAGGGCCTTGTCTGCGTGGGTGAGAAGACGGAATGTAATTCTCTTGTTGACGGGAAGCCAGTGGAGGTCTTTTAGGTGTCCGGTGATGTGATCTTGGCGAGGAATGTCCAATATGAGTCTCGCTGACGCGTTATGGATGCGTTGGAGTTTTTTTCTGTAGTTTTGCTGTGATTCCGGCGTATAGTGTGTTACCATAATCCAGTCGACTCGTGACCAGTGCGTGGGTGACAGTCTTTCTTGTTTCGAGGGGGATCCAGCAGAAGATCTTTTTGAGAATACGAAGTACGTTGAAGCAGGAGGATGAGACTGTGTTGACTTGTCTGGACATCGAGAGAGAGGAGTCTAGGGTGAATCCCAGGTTGCGTGCGTGGTCTGTGGGTGTGGGTGCTGTGCCCAGAGCGGAAGGCCACCAAGAGTCGTCCCAGGCAGAGGGGGAAGATCCTAAGATGAGCACCTCCTTTTTGTCTGAGTTGAGTTTTAGGCGGCTATGTTTCATCCATTCGGCTACTTCTTTCATGCCTTCGTGAAGATTGGTTTTGGCGGTGTTAGGGTCTTTGGTGAGGGAAAGGATTAACTGGGTGTCGTCGGCGTAAGAGATGATGTTAAGGTTGTGTTGACGCGCGATGGAGGCGAGTGGACTCATGTAAACGTTGAAGAGGGTGGGACTGAGTGATGATCCTTGTGGTACTCCACAGATGACTTCAGTGGCCTCTGAGTTGAATGGGGGAAGTCAGACTCTTTGAGTTCTCCCAGCGAGGAATGAGATGATCCAGTCCAAGGCTTTTCCTTGTATGCCGATGTTGCTGAGGCGTAGTATAAGGGTGCTGTGGCAGACTGTGTCGAAAGCGGCGGAGAGGTCGAGTAGAATGAGGGCCACTGTTTCTCCGTTATCTAGAAGTGTTCGGATGTCGTCTGTCGCTGCAATGAGGGCAGTTTCGGTGCTGTGTTTGGCTCGAAATCCAGACTGAGAGGGATCGAGGGAGTTGTTAGATTCAAGGAAGGCGGCGAGCTGGCTGTTGACGGCTTTCTCAATGACTTTGGCGGGGAAGGGGAGGAGGGATATGGGTCGTAGTTTTTAAGTTTAGAGGGGTCTGCTGTGGGTTTCTTCAAGAGGGCGCTGAGTTCGTTGTGTTTACAGCTTTCTGGGAAGGTGGCAGAGTTGAACGAGCAGTTGATGACATCACGGAGATGGGGTGCGATGATGGAGTCAGCTTTGTTGAAGATGTGGTGGGGGCAGGGGTCGGTTGGCGAGCCAGAGTGGATTGAGTTCATTAGGCGGATGGTGTCTTCGGTGGTGACTGGGTTCCAGGCGCTGAGGTTGTTAGTTGGCGATGTAGGATCTGAGGGGGGTGGGGAGGGTTGTTCGCAGGGAGTGTTCTCGAAACTATTGGAAATGTCGGCAATTTTGTTGTAGAAGAAGGAGGATAATGCATCGCAGAGGTCTTGGGAGAGAGTGATGTCGTTAGATGCTGCGGCGGGGTTGGTGAATTCTTTGACGATGTTGAAAAGTTCCTTGCTGTTGTGGACGTTGTTGTCGAGACGATCCTTGAATGCTGATTTCTTGGTAGATCGAATCAGTTGGTGGTGTTTGCGGGTGGCTGCCTTGAGGGTGGCCATGTTGTCGGTGGTTGGGTTTTTTCTCCATGTTTTCTCTAGGGTGCGGCATAGCTTCTTGGATTTTTTAAGGTCATCATTGAACCAGGGAGCCTTTTTGCTGCTTGAATTGATCTGGTGTTTTTTCAGGGGTGCTAATTCGTCAGCGTTGTGGGTGATCCATTGCTTGAGTTTGGTGGCCGCTTGGTTTGGGTCCAATGAGAGGGTGGGAGGGTTTTGGTTGAGTGATGTGAGGAGTTGGTCGGAGGTGATTTTGTTCCAGTTTCTCCGAGGCATAGGTTGTGGGCGGTTGTGGGTCAAGGTGGTTTTGTAGTTGAAGTGAACACAGCAGTGGTCCGTCCAATGGAGAGTTATGGTACGGTCGAAGGAAATGTGCTTGCTGGAGGTGAAGATAGGGTCGAGCGTGTGCCCGGCTACATGGGTGGGGGTGTCGAAAAGTTGTTTGAGTCCAAGATTGGCCAGGTTGTCCAGAAGGGAGTTGGTGTTGCTATCTTGTTTGTTTTCAAGGTGGAAGTTGAGGTCTCCTAATAGAATGTAGTTCTCGGAGGCGAGGGCATGTGGGCTGACGAAGTGAGAGATGTCATCGCTGAATTGAGTGCGGGTTCCTGGAGGCCTGTAGATGAGGGTGCCTCTAAGTGTGGTCCTAGGGTCGGTGTGGATCTGGAAGTGGAGATGTTCGGCGGTTGCAAGATTATCGTCGAAGCTGGTCGTGATTTTGATGGTGTTCCTGTGGATGATGGCGATGCCTCCTCCTGTTTGGTTGGTGCGGTCTTTTCGGATGATCTTGTAAGCGTCCGGTATGGCTATAGCGATGTCGGGTGCTGATGATGTGTTCATCCATGTTTCTGTAAGGAAGGCGATTTCCGGTGACGCAGTGTCGAGTAGGTCCCAGAGTTCAGTGGCGTGTCTGTGGACCGAGCGGGTGTTCAGCAGGATGCACTTCAGGTGGTTGGAGTCGGAGCTATGTTTGGAGGAAGTGGATTTGGTGAGGGTCCTGAAGCAGGTGAACTTGCAGATGTGACAGGCGAATGGGCCGTGGGTACGTGCTGGGGTGGCTTTGCAGCATTGTGGTGTGCGTCCGGAGTTGAGGGCGAGGAGAGTTGCGGCATCATATGTGAGTCTAGTGGGCTGGGTACGGCGGGGGCCAGGGGGTCTGGCGCTGGGCGCGGTCCAGGCGCGGACGGGCGTAGACGGGCTTACCTTTGGCGCACCTTCGGCGCGCATGGGGGGCGACCGCTGCGCGTGAACGCTGCGCTCAGATACATCTGTCATATGTGGATAGTGGAGGGGGCGGGGGCAAGGGAGGGTCAGCTGGGAGGCGGGCGCTGGGTGTAGGGGCGGGCTGGAAGGCACAACAAACAAGATGGCATTATGTTGTATGATTTGGAGATTGCATTGTTTCTGTAAGCGGCACAGGTCTACGGGCAAAAGTCTTTGTATGACAAGAAAAGCCGCTCTACCCTGTTCCTGTTTATGATCTTTTCTGTCCTGTCCTGTGGTCTTCCAGCGGTGGACTTACGTAACATGGAGCCACTGAAGGTGCTCCATATTTTAGGATATTTACTAGCAAAGAACAAGGCTCTACGTGCAGGAGACACATCCACAGTGTACAGTCAATAGTAACTATTAGCCGTCTGGTTGAAACATATTGTGGGCTTATCAGGTGTTTCATCTGTGAGTCAATTGTGCTTCCTTTGTTGGCTGCAGTTTTGAGAGGGCCTTCTTTTGTACCTACAAGCTGGCGTCAAGCAACCTACAGCTCTTTTCTTTTACAATGTGTTGTCCTAAATAACAGTGATCCTTACCTTCCCTCCATATACCTATGAAGGGTGCTATGTGGGTGGCATCATGCTACAAAAGTGGTGTGTGATTGAGAAAGCATGTGCACAAATTGGTGTCTTGTCTTCAAGTTCTCGTCGTTCATGAACATATATGACAGCTGGCATACTGATGCCCTTGGAGAAGACACCCTATAGACTTCTGTCAAGTTGTAAAAGTATGCCTCTGCTTCCCTGTTGTCCAGCTTCTAGCTGTCACGGTACCAAAGGCCCCCATTTGTGCTGAGTCTGTCAACTAGCAGGCCTGAATATGGGAATCTGAGTTCAATCCACATCCCATTGGCCCATTGTAGCCACCTCCTCTTCTGGTTTCCACATTGCCCACTAAGAAGGTTGAAAAGCTTGGCAAGATGTGGTTTATAATAAATAGAGTTGTAACATTCCTTTCTAACTAACTATAGCTACCCCCAAAGAGGGATAAATATGGTCCCATTCAGACCGTATGTGTCCTTCATCTGGATTTTGGAATGAGATTTTGTTTATCAGCACAGAGAGATGTTGCTGTTTCCCCCAAGGCCAGTAACAGGACTCTAGAGAGGATACATTGTTATGACCTACCCTAAGTGAAGAGGAAGCAGTCCTTCTTGGTGAGTGGAGAAGATCAATCCCCTGACCAGAAGGACAAAGATTAAGGTCCAGCTGACCAAAGTCTGACCAACAAACAACAATATGTGAGATGGTCTCCTCCCGGTACCACCACGCCATTCAAACATGGAGACCTTTAAAGATCTGCATGCTATTTAACTGTTTCATTGAGTTCCTGGAATATGGCTCACCCTACAGCACATTCACGTCACCAATATGCCAGTGATGGACAGATTTTTTTGATTTAATAAAATATTTGTGTTAACATTTTACAATAAAATCACATTACATTTTGCTATGCACGATGAGGCAACAGTAATGCTGCTGTTCAATCAGCGGACATGCCCCCTGCATTTGGCAAGGACACTGGGAGTTGTAGTCCTCTTGTTTCTATTACAATGTGATTTCAAAGGGAACTGGGGAGAATAAATTGGGGATGCGTTGTGGGGGGGAGAGTCAGGGTGTGAGTATTGTGGAGGGCATCTAGGTCGCGTCAACTACAAGCCGTTAGTGTGGCATAGTATTGTTTGTAGGGGCTATCAGTTGGATGTCGTCACTAGGTGCAGTAGGTGGTGTAGTGTGCAGCAGAGTCCTCATATATCACATGATGGTTGGGGGCACGGGGGTTGTGCTATGCGTGCTCTGTTGCGAGGTTTGTGCTGTCGAGACTGTAGGGTCATGTTGAGAGGTGTTTGGATCCGTGCGCATGTGCGATTGTTGAAACTGGTGGGATAGCATGGCCCACTCTAATGATATGGGGTGTTTTTGCAGTCCCTTTGCTTCCTCCTCCCTCAGGGTCTCCTCCTTTGCCCATTTCTGCACCGCTCCCTCCCATGCCTCTATCGGGGGGCCAGATGTGACTCGCCGATGTGTCTTTTGGCGAGGAGCAAGGATAAGCGGACTTGCACTTTGTGCGTTTTCGGCCTTCGAAATTTTCCTAGAGCGACTGCTTCACACGTGTGTAACTCTGTAAGTCCTGTGAGTTCTTTTTATTGTGTCTAGGATTGTAGACCAGTACGGTCGTAGAGTGGAGCAGCTCCAAAACATATGCTGGAAGTGCGCGTCTGATGAATGACATCTGGGGCAGAGAAACTGAGTGTCTGGGTAGAACTGCTGTAGGCACGCCGGTGTTTGTTACGCTCTATGCAGGACATAAAACTGTATATTTTTAAAACAGGCATTTCGGGACACTTTCTTGGGGAATTCCAGCGCTCTAACCCATTCCCAGTCGTGTAGCTGTTGCCCGAATTCGTCTTCCCAGGAGGCTCGGAGAGCATGTAGTGGTCTGTTAGCAAGTTCTCTTATGGACTTCTACAGCATGTGACCAGGTGTCGGCCTATGCCCATGTATAGGATGGTATGTATGACTGGGTGCATTGGGGCTCGCCAGTAGTAAGGTCAGAGTGTGGGCGATAATTTTCTATGAGCTGTCGGTGCGTTAAAAAATGTCCCGTGGGAGGTCATATTCATCCATAAGCTGTTCGTAGGGACGAAGCTGCCCCTCCGTGAATAGCGCTTCTGCCTCGGTTATCTCACATTCCGTCCACGCGCTTGGGCCAACCGACCAGCGGCAGCCGAGGGGAGTAACATGGGGTCCCTGCCATCGTGCGGTGAATTCTCTGCATACACCTTCGGGCCACCGACATTTGCAGCGGGTATGTCCGCCGTGGTTTGGTACCCGGGAGCAGCAGACGACGAAGTTCCTGGATGGGGACCGGGCCCTGCGCCGTGTATGTTTCACCGGTATGCCTACCCGCCATCCAGTACGACAGCCACTGGAGTTGCGCCGCCAGGAAATATGACTCGAAAGCAGGGGCGCCCAAACCCCCTTGTGTGGTGGGCAATTGCAATTTAGTGAGATCTATCAGGTGTCGGCTAGCCCCCAAGATAAGTGAGCGGAGGAGCGCATCAGGTTCCCGAAAGAAAGACCTGGGTGGAATAACTGGTAAATTTGTGAAGTAGTATAGTAGCTGGGGAACCATGATCATCTTGGCTATGGCTACCCGGCCTATCGGGGCCAACGGGAGGATCCTCCAGAATCCCACTGACGCCCTGATGCCTGCTAACACGATACGATAATTGCCCTCATAAATGTCAGTGGGGGAGTGATGGCAGTGATGGACATATATGCTTATAATGATCTTATTTTTTCAAATTTTTCTTGGCATTAAAGCAGTATGATAGCGTTTGTGTAAAAAGTGTCATCAACTTTTTTTTAGTAGACTTATTGAGACACTGCGTACACATCATCCAGTCCATGAGTTTGTGGGCTACCTAAATGTGGAAATTATCCTCATTCATTTTGGAAAACTGCAATTTTAGAACACAACCTTGATCAAACCCATACAACCAAAACGGCTTTGTTCCCTTTCTTTGCCCTCTTACCAAGACTGTAGATTACTCTACTGACTCTTTATTCTCCTTCAATGAGCACATTCACAAGAGAAACCAGTTCACTTAAAACAGATGAAGCTCCTTTGAAAGTAAAAGACTTATTCCAGACTATAACTTCCCATCGCCCATGCAAATTCATGTTCTTTCTCACTTCAGTTGAGTTCCTTTTCTGTTAATGTTCTTCAGTTTCCACTATGAACAGCTTCCTCCCTTTAGAAATGTGATTCAAGCAGTAGACATCCAGAGACAGATTTACTAACAAGTCACTCAACGCAATGCAGCAGGACAACGCATTGTGTTGCGTGACAGGGAGAGTCCAGGAATGCACAGCAAAGACTGAGATATGCGCCATTGTGCAAGGGTGCCTCCGTTACAGCTAGGATTGTTTATGCGCAGGAAGGGACACCTTCCTGCACAAAAACAATCTTCTGAGGCTTTTTCCTCTTTCTGGAAAGAGGAACAAACGAGGAGAAATAAGCATACTTTTCCTCATTAAACATCACCTGGGAAGGCGTAGTATTTTAATGCATTCTCGGCTTTACTAGTCTTAGTAAATCTGGGAATGCACCAAAATCCATGGGTGGAGCTTGGGAACACCAAAGCTCCACCCATTGAATGCCTTTCCACGGCAAGGTAATGCAAGTAATGCAAGGCAGCAACAACTTGTGCTGCTTTGCATTACTCTGTGCAGAGCCATGCAAGGTGGCCTTGCGTGGCTTAGTCAATCTCACTAAGCCCCTTGAAATGCTTTGCTCGCATGTGCGTGACACAATAGCAAGGCAAGGGCTTTGCAAATACCAGTGTCCCCTTAGTTTTTTCTTGCAGCCCTCCTCATCATTAGACTGTTTTAAAGGGAAACCTAGGGCTGGGGTCCATTTATGAGTTTGAATTGTAGGAGCAACTGGTCATAATTCTAAGTGGCACCCTTGTCTGAAATCAAGGATTGGTGTGATAAAAAGTATCAAACATGTAAGTTTGAAAATAACTTTTATCCATCTCTTTATAGGACTGTACAGAAAAGAAATTGTTCATGCAATTGTTTAATCTAATGTTTTTTTCCCTTCATTATATTAAAAAGCACAATTATCACACACAATGCCTGATAAACCCACAATATGTTTCAACAGTCTGGCAAAATGGCGTTGACTACAGTAGATAAAATGAGTAGATGACCCTGAGAGATTGCCAGAATACCTGAGAGGGTATGCTGTCATTACTTGGCAGGCTATACATCAGAAATCATTGCATTCCTGGTCTTATATCAGGAGTCATTACATCATAGCTAAATTGTAATACTTTTATATTGGTAGTACATTAAGTAAAGAATTATTCAAAAAGTTAACTGTTGGCTCTACACTCACTCACATAAACACACACACACTCTGTTGTAACTGGGTATTTATAGTTAGGACCCAGTTTCTTTGGGAAATTGAATTCTTGGTTTGCTGAAAACTTTGGCATTGATTGAGGAATCTTAGTGAAACTTACCAGATTGAAGGTTCATCTATGTTAGCTAATTCTTGGGAAGTTTCAGGCTGATCTGTCAAGCAGGGGCCAAGGAATAGGGGGTCTAAAAATACGTTTTCTCCATGATGTAAATCTGTTCAGTAGTTTCAATAGCAGACAATAGCAATAGCAGACCAACAGATAAGATCTGATTGGCTGCTATCAACCTCAACGGAGCTGTTTGGCAGCCATTTTAGAACTATGGGTGCAGGGTAGGAATACCATGGGCCACTAGGCCTTGTTGAGGTGGTGGTTTGGGGGGGGGGGATGCGGGGGGTTCCAGCGGGACCTCTCCTGGGAACAAAATGAAAAAAGGAAAAGAAATTGCAGTACTATAGTACCGTGATTGTACCACAGCACCTCAGGCAGATTTTTTTTTAAAGTGCAGGTTCTCTCTTTTCCTTTATAACACTACCTGGGTGGGCCAGGGGTGGGGGATCCTATGCATCTTTTATTTTCTTTTAATATCGAGAGGAGGGCATACGTGAATATCCCAAGCCTGGTATTGGCCCCGGGAACCTCATCCCACTAGGCCTGAGCAAAATTTTATTTTTTGTGATACATAAAATATATTGGGGAGGAGTGTGTTGTGTAAAGTTTAAATATGTTTCATATATATATAGGGCAAGGTGTATTGAAGAAAGAGTGGGTGTATAAGTGTCTGAATGGATGAGACTTAGTAGGTGCGTGACTGACTCTATAAGTGAGCGATTAAACGTATCTTACTGAATGCATGGGTTAGAGACTAAACTGTGTGAATGTCTGTATCCGTCTGTCTGTTGGTGTGAAAGCGGCTGTATGGGTTTGTGAATAGCTACATTAGTGTCTATATGGGTTATTGATTGGTTGTCTGAGTATATGTATAGGTGCCTGAGTGTTTGTGTGGGTGGGGTGTGTGTGACTGTGCATAGATGTGTGATTGGGTGATTCACTGGGTGCATGGTTTCAAGAGTGCATCTGTGATGTACTGTATGGGTGGGTGAGTGTGTGTATGGGTGTGTTAGTGAGTGAATGTATATCTCAATGGAACATGTGTGAGTAACTACATATGTGAAAGGCAGTATATATGTGTGTTGGAGTATGTAAATGGCTATAAGTGAGAGTGTGATTGTGAGAGTGGCTGTATGGATGAGTGTGTGCTTGTATCAGTGATTGTATAAAAGCGTAAGAATTTGCTAGTATTTGTATGAGTGATTGACCTGGTGTGTGTATAACTGTATAGGTGAGTAAATGGCAGTGTGATTAATTATTTCATGACTGACTATGTGTGTGAGTTCCTCTATGGATGAGTGGTGGTGTGTGAGTGTCTATATAGTTGTATGAGTGCATATGATAGTCCTGTACTGAGTGACCATGAGTACGAGTGACTGTACGGGTGAGTGAGTGGATGTGCGTGTAAACCTAAGAATCAGTGAGTGTGTATGTAGTTATTGGTGTTGGAGTGTCTATGGCTTTGAGAATGGTAGTCTGTAATTTAGAGTGGGTGTATCAAAGGTTTTATTAGGGTGTGAGAAGATGCACCAAAATATCTTAAGGATGATGTCATCAGTGATTTCATTTGAGATGTCATCAGTGATGTCACTGACCATGTCATGAGTGATGTACTATGTGACATCATCAGCAGTGCATTACGGGGCGCAAGTTATAGTTAGCTGAACTAACTATAACAGGTGAATTTCTATGGTTTTGTATGAGTGAAATGTCCAACTAACTATAACTTTCCCTAAAACCTTTGGTGTTTTCAGTGAATTTCAAAGGTTTTTCAAATGTTAGTTTCTAGCTATGCCTACAGAGCTAGGACATGTGAAGAAAGAAAAAAAACACACAGAAAAAAGCAAAAGAAATGCAGAAAGATGCAACAGAAATCCACACGGACGAAGAAAAGTGCAGAAAGAAGCAAGACGTGCAGCAAAAACCAACAGAGGAGCAGAAAGAGGCCTTGTTGCAAAATCATCCTGTGCCCACAACTTTTTCAGACGGGTACTGGTGGCAATTGACTCTTGCTAACCAGGCCTAGAGCCAGTGTTATGGTAAAAGACACTTAGAATACAGTGAAAACACCTACATACACTAGGGAACACTATAAGTTGGGGTACCCCTGTGATTAGCATGACCTCCTCTGTAAGGCTCTAGTACATAATAGGGCAGGGGGATTAAAACTACCTCTTAAAACCCGCTATGAGGAGCATTTGCACAGTAGTGAAGGGAGGTGGGGGCCTGAGGTGACATGTGTGCAAACCCGCCCTGTGGCCGTTTGAATTTGAGAGATTAAGTCCCCTTGAATCCTGACGGTCTCTGGGGTCCAACTAGTCAACCAGGTACCTCCAGTAAGTGCCACAGAGCTGCGTTGCAGAGAGGTGTAAAAAGGGGCATGGCCTGGCCCACCTCTCTGTAACGCAGCATGGTGGCGCTTACTGGAGGTACATGGTGGGGTACAGGCCTTCGAACTAAGTGAAAGGGTTGGTCATATATTGGCAGTCCGCACTAGGCAGCTTGCTTCGGCGGGGGAAATTAAGGGTATCCTGGATGGTCAGGGGAGGTTGATATCTGATTCACAGGGCGTCCGGGAGGTGTTTAGAACATTTTATTCTGAGCTTTATGGTATAGTCGAGGGTGGGGGGGTGTCTGAGATTAAGGAATATCTTAAGTATAATTTAGCGCCGGAATTGCTAGAGGAGGATAAAGCAACTTTAGAATCCCCTATTAATGCGGAGGAACTGATTGCAGCCTTAACGGAGCTCCCTTCAGCCAAACCAGCAGGTCCAGACCAGATACCTGTGGAATTTTATAAGGTTTTTCAGAAGGAGCTGTTGTTGGACCTATTAAAAACGGTTGTGCAAGCACAGAAAGGACACTCAATTCCAAATTCATGGGGGGGGGGGCGGAAGTCATAGTCATTTTAAAAAAAGGGAAGCCTGCTACATCTCCCGGGTCCTACAGGCCTATTACATTAATGAACGCTGATTCCAAGGTGTATTCAAACATTTTGGCAAAAAGATTGGCTAGGGTAATAGAGGGCATGGTTAGTAATATTCAGCACAGGTTCATTCCAGGTAAGGGTACCACCCAACGCATTAATTGTTAGACGCCGCGGAGGTCCCAGGTGACCCTAATGCTGCCTTGTTTCTAGACGAAGAGAAGGCATTTGATAGGGTCTCCTGGGACTATTTATGGGAAGTGATGAGGTGGTATGGCCTAGGGGATGGCTACATTCAAGCAATTCAGGTGTTATATAGGGAACCGACAGCCCGGATTAGGATCAACAGAGGTCTTACCACCCCGGTATTTATTAGGAGGGGAACTAGGCAGAGGTGTCCGTCATCACCGCTGTTGTTCGCATTGTACATGGACCCTTTTTTGCGCAAACTAGAGAGGAATCCAAATATTCCAGCAGTAAGCTTTAACAGTAAGCAGTTTAAAATATTCGTATATGCGGATGATGTGGCAATAGTTACTCCTAGCCCCGCAACAGCCATTAATGAGATAGAAGCGGAGGCAAGAACATTTGGGGGAATCTCAGGATATGGGCTTAACAGTAACAAGACTCAAATAGTCATAAATTCATTTGTTGTGTGTGATGATCCCCGTGTAGTAAGTGCCGCTGTCTACCTGGGGGTGGAGATTTCCACGGATTTAAATAGGGTAGTGGAAAGAAACATGACACCTCTTATGGCTAAGGTTAGTGCAGATTTGGTTAGGATGAATAATCTCCATCTCTCCCTGGTAGGTTGCACGAATGTAATTAAGGTGCTGATTCTTCCAAAGTCTTTATATGTATTTAGGGCAATTCCGCTGTTTGTTTAGGGTATATAGTTTAATAAACTTGAGGCCCTCCTGAATAGGTTTATCTGGGCGCATGGGAAAACCAGGAGAGCGTATAGATTTATGTCTTTACCTAGAGGTAGAGGAGGATGGGGGGCCCCGGATTTTAGATTTTATTAGTGGGGGGGACAGACCCGAGAATAAAATCAACTTCTACCGCAGTGTACGAAACCATTCTTGGGCCTGACACGGAGAACTGTTTTCCTAATTGTACTGATTACTCATATTTTAAGAGAACAAGATTTAAGGCGGTAAAAGCCGCTTACAATAGTTGGTCCGCCTTTGCAAGGAAATTTGGCTTGGGAAGGTTTAACAGGTATACTAGGCTGTATAAAAATAGAACATTACCCCCACTGATCTTTTTGGATGCGACTATGGCAGAATGGGCTGCTAAGGGGATCGTGAAAATCGGGGACCTGTTACGCCCAGATGGGACACTGCAGCAATTTACAAGCCTGGAAGCTAAATTTCATTTAAATAGAAGTCGTTTTTTGAAATATCTCCAGGTGCGCAGCTTTTTGAGTAAAAGGAAAGGTGGGGCTGTTGGTTTTGGTAAAAATAATAACCTGGAAGTTATTGAAAGAGGGGAGGAGTGCTCAATCCGTAGTTTTTATGCAGCCTTGGTAGTGACTAAGGCGGACAACTTGGGAAAACATGGGGATAAATGGGCAAATAAGTTGAAGATAGATGCAGCCTTCTTTCTTAATTCCTTGGACATGGGGCGGTCAGTTCTATGCTCTGCTTCGCTTCAATCTCAGCACTATAAAACATTATTTTCCCTATATTTTACACCGGCTCGTATAGCGCAGTGGGGAGGGGCCACCGGGACAACATGCCCACGCTGTGATATTTCTGAGGCAGACAGTATATATATTTTCGCTACTTGCCCCCTGCTCCATACACTTATCAAGGGCATTGAGGATTTTTTTGCTGGTTCACTTGGGCTCGATATTACTCTTTCCCCCCCTTTAATACTACTTGGTGTTAGTGCGGAGACTGACAGCTTGTATGAAGAATTTCTGTTTGTCTCGATGGCAGTATATAGGCTTGTGATAGCAAGAGCATGGCTAGGTAAAATAGCTCCAGTAATGCAACAGTGGCTGTCTACACTCCTTGGGGTTTATAACTTAGAAAAAGGAATATATGCTAGGAAGGTAAGGAGAGGGAGGAAACTAGGAGAGAAAATATGGGGTCCAATATTGGTTTGGAAAGAGGGCATGGTTAATGGTTGATGCTACTAATTTGATTTTGCATAACATGGTTAACTTGATTTTGTGCTGTTACTGGATCATTGTACTTTTTCTTTTTGTTATGGTATTTGTATTGTGCTGTGTGTATACATAAATAACCAATAAATATATTTAAAAAAAATAAAAATAAAAAAACAAAGCCCCGGGGTTGGCAGTCCCCAGGCTGCTAGGGGGGACCGTGAGCCCTGCAAATATTTATGAAAAGCCCTAGGGGTGGTGGTCCCCAGGGCCGCTATCAAATTTTCGCATGCCCCGTAAATTTTCTGAATTTTTTTTAAAACAAAAATGCTTTTTGGGGCCCTGGGGGTCCTTGTGGGACCCCCTGAGCAGGCCTGGGGGGTCAGGGTGTTTCTACCCTGCCCCATTTTTCTTGTTTTGCACCTTAGTTTTTCTGTTTTCTTGTGCCTCTGTTACTGAGGCACAAGATGGCAGCCAATACTTCCTGGTTTGGAGTGTTGACAGCCAATTAGCATGAAGCTGGTGATCGGGAGGGTGCGCGGATCCACTGCGCCTCTATATATCAATATTTTCTTTTTTTTAATTTCTCAGCAACTACTAAACAGATTTATACCATTTAAGGAAAAGAGTTCTTTCTAAGGCAAGGACTACCTTTATGCCAAATTTGGTGTAATTCCGTTCAGCAGTTCGAGCTGTAACCGTGTCTAAAGTTTCCTATGGGAAATGTATTTTTTGACCACTTTTTTTTTATTTCTCAGGAACTACTGAACGGATTTACACCATTTAGCAAAAAGAGTTCTTTCTGAATCACGAGCTACCTTTTTGCCAAATTTGTTGTAATTCCATTCAGCTGTTCGGGCTGTAGCCGTGTCTAAAGGTCCCTATGAAAATTAACATGGGGAAAACACGTTTTGGGACCGCCCTTTCGGCCCTCGCTTGACGAATCCCCCAAAACTTTCAGGGAAGGAGCGGAGCGGAGCTGGCCAAAATTCTGGAAAATTACACACAGATTCCTCAATCGGCGCCAAAGTTATTCCCAATAGAATGTTGAGCGCATATAGATATATAATTTGCTCAAATTCATTTTCTCAACAACTACTGGAGGGATTTTCACCAAATATAGAAAAGGCACTACTGCATACCCGTCCCTACCATTTTGCTAAGTTTGGTATAATTCCGTTCAGCCGTTCGGGCTGTAGCCGTGTCTAAAGGTCCCATAGAAAATGCCATTTGAAAAATTTCAAATTCAATTTTCTCAAAAACTACTGGAGGGATTTACACCAAACATACAAAAGGCACTGCTGCATACCAGTCCCTACCATTTTGCCAAATCTGGTGTAATTCCATTCAGCCGTTCGAGCTGTAGCCTTGTCAGAATGTCCCTATGAAATTACCATGGGGAAAACACGTTTTGGGACCCCCCTTTTTTCTTGGCCCCCGCTTGACGAATCCCCCCGAAACTTTCAGGGAAGGAGCGGAGTGCAGCAAGGCGAATTTAAGGAAAATTACAGGCAGATCCCTCAATCGGCGCCAAAGTTATTCCCAATAGAATGTTTGGAATTTCCTATGGTAACTAGGTCCTAACTATATATACCTACTGGCGACCGCCAGTAGGTAATATATATATATATATATATATATATATATATATATATACAGCAGTCAGTTTATCTTTATTTCAGTTCTTTAACCCATAAAAGCACGTAAAAACATTATACACAAACGATCAATGACATTTGCCAGATAAAATGTTAATTTGTTAAAATAATTAGGATAAAAAAACATTTTCACAAACAGAAAAATCAATTAAAACAAAAACAATTTTTTTTCCCAAACACAGCCCATCACTACTAAACAGGTAATTGACCATAAAAGGGGCTTTATCTAAAAAAATATATAAATATAGCAGCTAGCGTGTTTCCATTAAAAGGTACAGTTCTGCAGTAACAAATACATTGTCGACCCATGGGCATCTTGGAACATGTGTAAAAGAATGAATCAATAATAAAAAACAAGTGTAATCCAATTAAAACAACACCCTCTGCATTTTCCTATATAGCCAAACTATATAGAGGTATAAATTATGACCAAATGCGCTACCTGGCTGCTGTCCCATTTCAAAATACGGTAAGCCACAGGGTATGGCCTCACACCCCAAAGAGTACACAGCAGTTTGATCCATCTCTGCCTGTGTCTGGCTTAGGCAGGACAAAAAAGAGGACATGTACAACATCCTCAATGGTGTATTTCCAGGTATCACAATTCAGGGAAGTAGTTTGGTGACACTTTCAGTTATGTGTAAAATTATTTACATAAAGTGTTCCCACAATGTGCGGGCCATTGGTGGTTGAATCTGGTCCATGTATTCTTCCTTAACACGGAGAACATTACAGGCCAGGAAAGCTTCTACCAACCCCCAGAGGTAAACCAGACATAGATATCCTCACTCCTAATATAATTCTGTACCAAATCCTTGGGGATATAAACTTTACCCCCCTGCACTGGCTGTGCGCTGCCACCATTTGAACCAGACTCCGCCTGCTTGGCCTTGATATCCAGCTCCCTCATGCTCAACTCATGAGCCAAAAGCAATTTATTTTTCTTCCAGGGCACAGGCATTCTTGCTCTCCTCTGCCATCCTTTCTTTCTCTACTTCCAATTTCTTCATTTTGATTCTCATGACTTCCAATTCGTGATCTTTCACTCTTTGATTCTCCTCTAACTCTTCTGGAGTGGGACCCCTACCAGAATGGTTGCTGCCAGGCCTTGAGCCTGGTCTGCTCACGGGTAGATTTTGGGGTGGAAAACCATTCCTCCCACTTGCATCATTTTCTTCTTGAACCTCCCACCAGGCCTTCAAGGCTCTCTGCAGCTCATCCTTCCTAGAGCTGCTTGTCACAGGGCAACCAAGATTTTTGCAGAATTGTTTAAGCTCCTCAACCTTGTAAGAATACAGATCCTCAATGTGAAACGCCAATTCACTTGCTGCCTTCTGAGACATGATGCTTTTGAAGAGTTACTAAAAAATAGAATCAAAAATAAAAACAGGGTATGTGGTTGCGTAGTGGTCTGCACTAGACTAGTGATGTACACCAATTACTGTAGGTCAAGTACAAATACAAGTTCACATCCTCACCGCTGACCAACAATGTTAGATCTGGGGGTCTCTAGTTGGCAGAGGTAGGTACCAATGTCCAAATAGGAACCCTTGCTTCTAGTCAGGGTAAAGGGGATACACTCTTTGGATAACCCCTCCTCACCCCCTTGGTAGCTTGGCACGAGCAGACAGGCTTATCAAAGGCAATGTGTAAAGTATTTGTACAAACACTCACAGTAACATAGTGAAAACACCACAAATGGACTCAACCTCAGTTTAGAAAAATAAAGTATCTTTATCTAACTACACAAGACCAAACAACAGAAATCAAACATGCACAGTTCAAGAATGTGATGTTAAAAGAGTTCTAGGGTTTGCATCAAAATTAATCCACAGTTGCGTCAGTTTTAGCCCAAAGTAGCTGTAGATGCGACAAATGTTCCTAGCGGCAACTGCAGTGTAGAAAAACAAGCGATGCGTCACTCCTGAGACCCTGGGGAGGCGATGCAACAACCCCGCTGCACGCAGCGGGCATGTTGCGACGAATCCGGTCTGTATGGGGAGCGATGCGATACCTTGTATGGATTTCGGGGTGCAAGTTCTCTGGTAGGAAGCGCCTCGCACAGGCATGACACGATGATCCTCGGGGCGCTGACGATCTTCGGTGCAGCGGTGATGCGCAGCGCAGCGTTGATCCTCTTCTGCCACTGCCCCTCGATGCGTTGGTGCTGGACTCTGCGACGGAGTTTGCAGTGACAGGATGCGGTCCGCAAGCAAGCGGCGCAATGGTTCTCACAGCAATGACAGGCTCTGGGACGATATTCACAGCCACAGGAATCTTCCTGCACCGGGGCGATGCGCTCTGCAAGTGAACGATGCGTTGGTTCTTGCAGCGGCAATAGGCGCTGCGACGATATTCGCGGCAATGGGAATCTTCTCGCACTGTCGACGATGCAATTCGCAAGCAAGCGATGCATGCAAATTGTAGATTTTCTTCTTTTCTTCTTGTCCAGCTCCCCAAACAGCAGAAAACAACCTCCAGAGGCCCCACAAATGGATCAAGCACTCTAGGCAGGTCAGAACTCACACAGCAGAGTTCAGGGGGAAGCTAGGGGTGAAGTCCTTTTGTTCCTGAGACTTCTTAACAGGAGGCCAGCTCTCCTCAGACCCTTGGAGATCTCTTCAAGAAAGGGGACACAGCAATAGCAAAGTCCTACCTCCTCTCCTTGGAAGAATAGCAACTGCAGGTCAGCTCACAAACACACAGCAGGATAGTCCTTCCCCTTCACTCTTCCAGCTTTTCTCCTTGGCAGAGGTTCCTTCTTGATTCCAGGATGATCTAATTTTCTGGGGTCTGGGTATCCCTTTTTATACCAATATTCTCTTTGTTCTCTGAAGGCAGAGAGGCCTTGGCCTAGGCCATACCAGTTCTGGTCAGTCCTGGAGCACTCTGTTTACATGACTCCTTCTTTCCTTTGAGAGAGAGGGGCAGGGTCATCAGCTGCCCAGCAGGAGGTGTTGCCAGCATTGTGGAAGGCAGGCACAGCCCTATTCAGGCCCAGGTGCTATCCCCTCCCACCACACAAGATGCAGATAAAGCTATTCCGCCTAGGGCTGACTCACTCAGCCTCCTGGAGCCACCCCAGCCCCTGTCACTCACAAACCAGACAGTCAATTCACAAACAGGCCAAGGCACACAGAAAGGTCAGACAAGAAAACATCCACTTTCTAAAAGTACTGTTTCCAAACACAGGATTTAAAAACCATCCTTCCTAAAAGATGGGTTATTAAATTCTGAGTTTAGGGATATCAGACTTTAATTTTTTATCTTGCTCCTATGGGAAGATATGCAGGTAAACAGGATACACAACATTTCCCATTCTAGCCCATGGGCAAGATTGCCTTTCAATAGTGAACAACGAAATCGGCAGTATTTCACTATCAGAGCATGTCACCTGCATTAGTACATACTCTACCTTTCACATACACTGCACCCTGCCCAGGGGGGTACCTTGGGCCTTCCATAGGGTGTCCAATGTGCACAGAAAGGGAAGGGTTAGACCTGGCCAGTCGGTACACTGGTCAGGTCAGCATGGCAGTTAGCAACTGCACACAGGCACTGCGGTGGCAGGCCTGAGGCATCATTTTAGGGCTACTCATGTGGGTGGCACAATAAGTGCTGCAGGCCCATTAGTAGCATTCAAATCACCAGCCCTGGCACACTTGTGCACTTTAAAAGGGACTTACTGGTCAAACAAATATGCCAATCATGGATAACCATTCACAATAACAATTTACCCAGGGAACACTTGCACTTTGACACTGATCAGCAGTGGCAAAGTGCCCTAAGCATCTAAACCAGCAAAAACAAAATCCAGCACAGCATCAAAAATACAGGAGGTAGAGGCAAAAAGTCTGCGGAAACCACTCCAAAGATGCCAGGTCTAACAGTTGGGGACCATGGGGAAGCCTCAAGGCTCCCACAGTCCCTGACTGCTCCCCGCCTCCTGTGGAAGATGGCATTGCGTTGACACAGAGGGACCTGCTAAAATGCAGCTGTTTAACTGCAGCCGCTATTGAAAAAGAAAAAGAACACAAAGATACGTTAGTATTTCATGTTCAAAATTACAGCAACATACCAATACACATTGGTTATACTGTAACACTGTATCACCATAGAGTAAAAATAAAATGTTTCCTTTTTTACTTTTCTCAGCTTTCATAATTCTTCACCATAAACATTGGAGCCTCATTCTTTAATAGTGGCGAAGAAACAATCAATGGATTGTAAAAAGAAACCAAAGCTGCAAAGTAAATCTCTCTAAATACGTGACACTATGGATTGAACTCATTACAATTCATTAATCAGTTGCTTTTTCTGGAGTTACTACACTAATCTAAACCAACCTATGTTAAAAATATTTCTTAAATTATTATATCTTGTGAAATACTACACATAAATATAAAGGACTCTTGAATGTTGGATATCCTTTTGAAAACATCACCCCTGGTAGGCCAAATGGTGTTTAAAATGCTGATGATCCTTATACAAAAAATCCCATACTGTATTTTTTTCCACAAATAGTACATAGAAGCTTGGTTGATGGAACAAAAGGGGTAATTCTTTAGTTACAAAGGCAGTTTTTAGTTTCTACTTAAGATTGCTTTAATTGGATTGTGTCCATCCAGTTTCAGACTTTAGTTAGAAAGTGTGGTATGTAGATGTAGTATTAACTCCTTTCTGGAAGATAAAAGGACTTTTGAACTTTGAAGAACCTTTTAAAGACTCCCAATAGGCTGAAAAATGTCTGAAGCACTGATGAACCATGTAGAAGAAATACCGTACATCAGTTTTTTATCGAGAATTCCTCCTTAGAACTATGGTTGAAGTAAGAAAAGATAAGAGTTTAGTAGTTTGAATGGAAGTTTTGGTTTGTATTTTAGGTTGCTGTCATTGCATTCTGTCCATCCAATTCTGCCCTTTAAATAGTGTAGTGTCCAGAGGTTAAATTAGAGGCTGGGCCTGGTGTCTTAGTGGATTAATGTGTCAACTATAGGTGTCTGCGTTTGACCTGATGGTCACAGGTTCAAATTCTGGTGGGCCCACTCAGCCTTTCATATTTCTGAAGTTGATCAAATTAGTATCATTGAGTTGGGTAACAATAAACATATGTTATTCAGCACCAAGATGACTACAGGTGAATGTGCACTTTACAAATAGACATGTTATGTTAATTCCTTTGTGAAAGATGAAAGACAAAGTAGTAAAAGTTCTTCCCAAAATTGATATTTGTCCAGATCTAAAGTTTGTAATTTGAGTTTCCAATTTAGAACCATCTGTTCTGCATCATTGTAGCATTGCTATAAAGTATTTTCCAGTTGTTACTAGAATCAATGTAGACATAACGTCTGATGTGCATTTTGAGTAAGTCCTATTTTGGTTAGCCTTCTTAAACAATTTGTCAAAAGGTACAGTTTGGAATCTGGCAATGTAAAATAGAGAAAGCGCTCAGAATAACAAATCATGGGAATCCAAAACCACATCTCATGTAAAATTGTCTTTTTGCATCTCTATTTTTCGACAAAAATACTTCCCACATCTATGAGTTTGAAAATGTAGAACTTTTGGATTGCGCATGTCACATACTGTTCTATCAAACACAGGACAGACTGATCACTGTCTGTTTGGGTGCATCTTTTACCCATAACAGGATATGAATATGTGGAGCACCTCTAGCTTTGTACTCTTTACGCCAAAAGAAATCAGTTACTTCACTAAGAGGAGTCATTCTTATGTTACAAATGAAAGATATCATAGCTTGAAACCTGTGGTTAAAATATCTGCAAACATTTGCAGGATCCAATGAGCAAACTTCTCCAGCTGTCTTCACTTTGAAGTCCTAAGTGTTTGAGTTTGCTTCTTGCAAGAATTCAAGCAGGTCATCCCATGCATACCCAGCACAACAGAGTGTTAGAAACTAAGTAGGTACACCTAGGTTTCTCAACATGCATTTCAGTTCACCATGTTGAATATACCAATACTCGTTGGTGCCATGTTGGCACACCATCAAATTAATCAAGTTGTATTACAGGTTTTCATCTTTTCCTTGAACTTTGTCAACAAATTCCCTTGCTGTGAGATTTTGTAGATTCACTCCTGTTTTAAAAATGTGGTTTACTGCATAGGAAAGTCCTGGCAAGTCACTCCCAAATAGTAAATGACATATATAGGGAATACACTGGCAACATCTAGTATACTCTGAATATAGTCTAGTTGATCTGTACTCGGCTGCTGTTATTTATACAGGCCGATCATCATATCTACTACCTACTCCAATAGAAAACCGATGTGGAAAACAGTGAGCTTCTCAACTTTTCTTCCACACACTTAAGGGAGCTCCTTCTGCTTTTTTCATTTGAAAGAGATCAATAGCAGCACCAATAGTCTCTTTAGAATGCAGAGGATGAATACTGTAGTGTTTCTACATTTCTTCTCATCTCGATCCATCCACTTTTTCAATCTGACCTCTTGATGATGAGTGTCATCCTCCATATGTGTTACATTTTGAAGAACATCTACATCTTTATAAAAAATATACTTTTGTACCAGGTGTAATGTTGCTTTTTTAGTTTACTAAGATCCACTAACTCTTGCCATATGTTTTTGCTATTGGTATGGACACCATTCACTAGAATAATAAGTGATTCTTCAAAATCTTTCTGCACCCATACAGTTTCAATATGCGGCATGAATTCTAATAGCAACTACACAACTCTACCTTTAACGACCTTTCTGTAACTCTGCTGGAGCTAACTTTCTTGTCTTTGGCTCCATACAAACAATAGCTCGGAATGGATGTAACAATTGCATTAGAATTGATTCACAAACATTTAAATATTGAAGTTCTTGTGGGACTGAAACTAATTTTAACTTGTTCTGGACTGCTTTAGCTGGCATTATATTATCATCATAACAGTACTTTCATATAATTTGCCGTGTGGAGCAATCAACAGTAATAGCTGTGCCCTGTTCCACAACACTTGCAGATACCAAGTCCTCATTTAACCTACATTCCTGTTCAGAAACAAAACTGAACATATTCATAGACTTTTTCGACCTCTGCTACTGTACCATGAAAAAGAGTGCTATTCATTTCTCCTAAACACAGAGCAGGAGTTTTGACATAGTAAAGTTTCCTAGTTAAAGTTCGCATTTTTGTGTGATGGATAGCTAACATTCTGAAATGATGAGAACTGCTTGTGCACAATTTCTTTGAGATACATATTAGTGAATGTCCTGGTAGTGTAGTTCCTTACTTAGCATGGATCTAATCCTTGCAAAATCCCTGTTTTCTGTTTCAGACTTTTGCATGGAAATTTATGTAGGAAACTTCTCAGTATATCAGCAAATTCCTACTGAATGCAGTTTCATTAAAATACTGGGACTTGTCTACGCCTTCACTGTACCTCATTCAGCTATCACTTCATCAACATTCCTAGCTACCATCACCTCTTTTGAAATAGGACCACCATCCTTCATCTCAAAAAATCTGCATGGACTTATAATCTCTTGGAAGTAGCTTTCTTCATTAAAGAAAGGCTCAGTACTAGAAGCATGTCTCCATTCAACTCTGTAAACTTTGCAAAAGTTACTTCTATTGACAAGTCTTTTCTTTTGTCTTCTTTTCCTCATAGACAAAACTATTTTATTCAGTGTTCTCATTCTGCTTAGAATCAAAATAAATAGATTCCTCTTGAGAGAAAAGGATTTATCAACTATAGTTTGAACACATTCTTGTGGCTGACTGCTTCTCTTTTTCTTTTTTACTTCTTCATAGTTTTTATTAGATTCTGAAATTACGGAGCATTCTAACTCTGATTTACTTAAATTGCCTCTGTCTTCTGGTTAGACACTCTGCTTTGTTGAATCGACCATTTTGTAGTCTTCGTATCAAGGTACTTTTTCTCCTTTCTTAGTTGACCTCAAATGTTGTTTTTCTTTACTTGACGTCGCTGAGTTTCCATTTGTCCACACACTATTTTAAATAATGTCTTGGTTCTTTTACCAGTAGCTCTTTTCTCTTTCACCACTTTCTCTACATTTTGCCCTTTTTCTTTGTCAGGTGTGAGAATATAGTATCATTTCCTATGTTTCTTTCTTCTCTCACTTTTTGATGGCATTGTTGCTATCTGCCTTCACTAGAAACTGATGCCTGAAGAGAAGGAAAATTAGTACATTTACTTTTTCATTATATACTATCAGATTATATATTTTAAGTATCTAACTACCGACATAAACAGTTGTCTTAATATAATATAGCTAACATACTCTATTAATTTTCATGATTATGTCTCTGCATCTCTGTCTGTGTCATGGTATGCATTACTGTCCCACTGGGGTTACTACCATATCCATGTCTGCATGGGTGACTAGGACCCTTCACTACTTGAGTACATGTCTGAGTGACTGTATCAGATCTTTTGTGAGTGTGTTACAAAATGAGTAAGTAACTATGTCGCTATATTACTAGTTGTCTTAGTAAGTCTATGGGTTTGTAAATGTGTATGTAAGTGGCTGTATGGATTAATTACTGGCTGACTTTGTGAGTTTTGGGGTATGCAACTCTGTCTGCAACTGTCTCTGTTACTGCTGGATAAGTAAATGCTGTGTGGGTGTGTCAGTGAATGTGTAAATCCCTCTGTCACTGTGTGACTGGGTGTCTAAGTGCCTGTATGTATTTGTCAATAGGTGTAGAAATCGCACTATGAGTGGGAATCTTAATGTTTAATTGGACATACGAGTCTACAAGTGCACGTGTAACTTAGAGAAACCAAAAAGAACATCTCTTACCATTTAAACACAAACCATTGTGCATTATGATATACTTACAGCTCATTTCAGAGATGGACTATGTGTACTAAACTATGGGTTTAAGACTAGTTCAATTGGTTTTTCATGCCAAGTCAAGCTTGCAGTGAGAGTGCACAGACAGGCTCTGCACTAGTAAGCCTGGCCCTTCTTTAAAGGAATATTTGTCTGAATTGAAGAATAGGTTGTGTCAGTACTTGGGTTCTTATCTGAGTGAGTGCAGTTAACCACCTGCAGCCTTGCTATGACATGTTTAAGTAAGCATGCCGATATATGATATACTCTCTGTTTTACGAAGTCTAAGGCTCTGCAAATGTGTATGTAAGTGCCTGAACGAATACCTCAGTGCCTGTGTTAGGAAATAGAGGGGTATGTAAGTGTGTCTATAACTGCTTTTGATACTGCTGCATAAACAAGTGCTTTCTGAGTATGTGGTGAATCATTAGTCTATCTGTTGCTGTTTGACTGAGTGAGTGGGAGTATCTATGCTTTTGAGAACATTTATTTCAGGTGCATTATGGGTGGTATACTCTATGTATTACTTGGCACAGGAATGTACAAGTGCACAACTAAATTATTGATACTCAAAAGGACACCCCTCATCTTTTGAGCAAACACCACTGTGCTTTATGACTACTGTGCCCTCTAAGGTGCGCGCCCGGGTGTGCGCGCATCTATGTCTCCCGTAGCGCGCATTTTAAAATGTAAAGAGCACACAGGCAACTGAGGACCTTCGAGCTGCCGCTTTTAAAATGCGGGAGGCACAAAAACGGTCAGATTCTGTAAATATTTGGAAGTAATCATGTTAATCGCAGCACCCGTCATGCCCTGCAATTAACATGATTACTTTAACAAAGACATACAATATGACCTGCGGTTGTGCCCCATTAACAAATGAAAGTCAGAAAGTATAGAAGCACTTCGTGCATGTAGACTTGCTGCATTTAATTTGTGAATAGAGAGGGGCGGATGATGTTGTGGGCTCGGCTACGCAGTGTCTGGAGTCTTATCTCCAGCACGCCCGAGTTTATCACAGGTTTTTTAAGACTATTTGCATAATTACACACATTTATTTTTGTTTCATGCCGCTCCACATGAAGCACTGGTAGATAACTTGCAGGTTCTGCTTCCAGTTCTCCACCTTAAAGCTCTTCAAATGGGAGCAGCCATCCGAACTCATGACATAAGCCACATGAATTCAAAGGGTTGGGGGGCGCCGGGGGAGGAGAGCCTGGTAGAGATTTCCAACACAGTTACGGATGGAGGGGGATGGGGGCTGGCAGTGACTGCACAGTAGCTACAGCTGATTTGGGGAGGTCCTGTGCTTGGAATAGGAAGTGCAGTCCTGCAATTTGGGCTTTGTGGTCAGATGGGGTGGAGGTTTCAAGTGCAGGTATCCCAAAGGAGGAATCAGTCTTATATGGGGCAGTATCGAGAGGGAAAGGATTTGAAATGGAATATACAAGAGGGTAGCAACCGTGTTGGTTTCTTATGGAGAGGTTGGGATGAGAGCGTATGAGGCAATCTCTGGACTAAAAGCACCACTCTAAGTGTGATGTTAATGTACCTCTTGAGAAGGAGTATTGGGTCGGACAGGAACGTGAAAAGGGAGGGTAGAGGAAGAGAGAAGACGGATACTGGTGCCCGTGATGGGAAAGTCTCTCTCAGTGGGAGAGACAGCCTCTCTTGTATACCACTGATTCTCTTCACCTCTGCTGGGCAGCTCATGGAGTGGCCGCTCCACCTCCTTTAGAGACCAGAGGACAAACAAAGCAGTGCCCGAAAGACCGGCGGCCTACGCAGCTCGCAACAACCCTCTAATTCATTGATGGGCAGAAGAAGGGGTCCAGGCTGCATTCCCCACTGCTGCCAAGCAGCACACCTACACACATTTGTAAACTGGTTACTGAGGCTTACATTTTTCTTTGGTTCCAGTACCCCCTGGGCCCCACTCTGCTTATTCCTTTGTGGTATCCATTTCATGAAAAGGAATATAAAGTAGGGTTGTCAAAAGAAAAATGCCAGCCATGTGTTGTTTAAAGAGCCTACAAAGACCTCGTCTTGACCCTAAATATGGTTATAAATAAAAAAGTATGCATTCATTTGTAATTTGACTTTTCTGTCTTTGTTCCCTTTAAATCAGTCACGGATCATTCAGGCAGCCCTAGAACACAATTAAAAGTGCTTTTTATTCATATTTGCTGAAAATATGGCTTTAGGTGACTGTTTATTTTTGTACTGTCTGGACATCAAAATAATGACCTGGCAACCCTAATCCTAAAACTGGAAGTTTGTTGCAGGAGCAGCACATTATTTATTTCCTCAGCCCTCTATTCCTGATTAACGCCATAATAGCAATAGTTTAACTTGTATCTGAAACCCTATGCCATCATCAATAACATGCTGAGTTACTTCAAGTGTCTGGAAATGCACCATGTGTTCAGACAACTCACTCCTCATTCTCGCTCTTCACTTTCAAGATCATCTTGCACTCACAGTGATCACCATGCACTCATACTGATCACCATGCATTCCACCATTCACCCGCTCACCCTGCACTCACAGTGAGCACTCTGCACTCACAATGCACTTGCGCTGTTCACTCTATACCTCACCCTGCAGTCACACTCATGTGACACTTCCCTCACCTGTCCCCCTTAGTGCTCAATCTGCAATCTCACTCAAACAAACCCAAACTAACCATGCATTCAATGGTCCCACTCTGCACTTACATCAGCATCCAAATTCATATGGTCACCTCACTCACTATGCAGTCACTCCTCTTACCCTACTCTCACACTGTTGTATTGCTCATCGTGCACTCACATGGGCTCACCTGCCACCCACACAGCGCAGATGGTTAATGTGCCTGCTACAAAGAACGTGTACCATCCAGATCACAAAACTGAGTGTGAGTAAACTATGACTAGCGCTATAAAAAATTAAATGTTTGTCAGAAAGGTCCTATTGAGAGATTAGGTGCATTGTTGGCGAGTGGTAATGAGGAAATTCATGGAGAAGGAGGAAATGGGGGAGTGGGCACCAAAAAAGTCTGTTGCACCATGTGCAACCAGTGTAAGGGCCAGCACTGGCTGGGAGTGTTAGCCCCCCCCCCCCGAAGTTCGGGTCTACTTGCAATTGGAAGGACACTAACCTAGCTAACCTAATGGTACTGTTAAAAAAATTATGTAACCAGTACAGCCCTGCAGCCACAGGCTGTCACAGAACTACACACCACTGGCACTGACCAGGCCAGGGGCTCTGCTGACATAATGCGATGGTGCTGAGAGCGGAACGCTGGTCCTATTAATAATTGAAAGTACATTTTGAAGCAGTGAGAGAAATGCCTCACTGAGGCACTACTTATTTTGCGAAGTGACTCTTGAGGAGCAGCAATTGGTATGGGCTGCTTCACCGTAACGACTCCCTTGGCAAACGCCGGCCCAAACAATATTCTATGGCTCAGTAGCAGCTGCACAGGGACACACTTTGGCCTCAAACTGTACAAGCGTCGGTTATGTTTCTCAATGTGGAAACCAAACACCCAACCAGGATGTACGGCTCGGCTCTGTCAATTATATACCGACTTGCCCTCTCGTAGAAAGCAAATATTCTAATCCACAAGAGGCCTCTTAGACGCGGTGTGAAACAGGTGAAGGAGGCGCATGGCTAGCAGTCACATATTCAACCCATCTGTTGCACACTTGACTCCACGGCTATAGGCGGCTCCACCATTCCATCAAGCCATACTTGCCCAGGGCGCATGAACTTGATCCCGTATCATTCCACGTAATTCCCCCTCAGTCACTCAGAAATTACCACCAGGTTGCCTTTGACAGCGTGAACCATCAATGCTTCTGCAGCGCTTGGTTGGGGCATCAATGTACCTACTCCAGCCTTCAGCCATTATGGCTTTGCCCCCTCTTGCTGCGCTAAAGTTAACCACACCCACTGCCTAGCCCCACCTGTATCTAATGAAAGTTACGATTCTGACTCAGCTTTGTTTTGCTTGGAGGAAGCTATCAGTAGAAAAAAGAAATAAGTGCACAGGAGCTAAAGTCAGTCAATTAAAATAAGTACAGGAGTTAGAGTTAGTCAGTGAAAACCAATCAGTCATTATGAGTGCATGATTACTAGCGCTCCTGAGGACCCACAATTATTCATGACTGTGCATTTCAGTTCAGTGATGCGGACCACCACACTGAAATGCGTTAGTCTAATGCCTGATGCGTAGTATTTGGCAGTGTTGAGACTTCAGAGACAATTTAAGGCATAGCCAAAGTGGGCACTAGCCCAGTGCCCCATCCTTTGAGGGGAGCCTCCTGATAGTCTTGCTGTGATGACCTTGAATAATTACTAAACTGATAGTTTTGAATACCATAATCCCTCAATTTATTTTTAAGGTGGGTGATGTGTGAGAGTCTACTATAGCTATTCTGCCGAGAAATGTTTATTTTTCATGCAACATCCATAGAAAGGTTTCTTTTAGCTTGCAATAGGACCAAACATATGAGAAATGGAAGTGCATCAAGGATATTATTTGTAGCAATATTAGGGAACTGCTGATGTGTTACAACATTGATAATCCACATCACTATCATTGAACATAAAATGTAAACACATTTAGAATTCTGACAATTGCGCCTGTATACTGTCAGTGACCTGGCCTAAGAGGGCATGAAAGAGCTGAAATGCAATCATAAATTCAAGCCTGTTCTGAACAGGGGCCCCCAAAAGAGGTTTGTCCCAGGGCCCCCAAAATCCTTAAGATGTCCCTGTTAGACTTGCTGCATTTCTTTGGTTAGTAGGGTTCAGCCACGGGCCAGGGCTGGCTCTAGGGCAGTGTGACCAGTGCCACTGTACCGGCTGCTGACTTTGGGAGGTGTGGGGGGTGAATGTCGTGTTTGTAGGTATATTATTGTTTTAAAAGCACCTGCTGAGACGTTACTTGCCTCCAGCAATTTTCATGCAATAATAAATATGTCAAGATGACTCTCAGAGTTTTCTCTAGTGCAAGTTTTAAGCTCTGAGGTTAACATACCTGCTACAGAGAATGTGCACCATGCAGATGTCAAAGTGCAGGTTGTCCCATGGGGTACACAGTCAAAATATTGAGTTGGAAATATCGACCTACCTTAATATCGAGTCTGAAATATCGAAGGAGCATAATATCGAAGACAAGAATATCGTAGGACAGAATATCGACCCAAGGTAAGTAATATTGAAATTCTTAATATCGATGTAAGTAATATCGAAGTTAGTAATATCGATAGCATATATATCGATGTTACTAATTTCGATGACACTAATATCGATATTTGTATTATGTTATAGTTTTTTATTATGTATGTGTTATATGTTTAATTTAATTATTTAAAATAATTACTAATATATGTGTATTAATTTTATATAATAATAAATTAATTTATAAGAAAATTGTATGTTTTAGTACTGGAGCGGGTTGTGAGTTTATAGGGGAATAGGGTGGGAAGTAATTTAATTATGGTAAATTGATTATTCATTAGTAGGATTTATTAATACATTCTAATTAATTGGTATTTATTAGAAAATAATAGAAAAATAATTTTATTTAATTTATTAATTGATATATATGTTCTGTAGCGGGTTGTGGGTTTATAGGGGAATAGGGTGGGAAGTAATTTAATTATGGTAAGTTGATTAATAATTAGTAGGATTAATTAATTAATTATTATTAATTGCTAATTATTAATAATTAATTGGAAAATAAAATAAATTAATTGATTAATTGATATATATTTTCTGTAGCGGGATGTGGGTTTATAGGGGAATAGGGTGGGGAGTAATTTAATTAAGGTTAATTATTTAATAATTAGTAGGAATTAAAAAATAAATTTAATTAATTGGTAATTAATTTTAATTAATAGTGAATTAATTTTAAATATTTGCTAATTATTTTTCATTACTTCATTATTGGATAAAAGTGTTATATTATGGGTAGTGGTTTTATAGGGAAATATGGTGGGAAGTAAAGTAAATGTAATTAATTAATAATGTATTAAAACTAATTGTATTGTTAATAATATAATTGTTAATTAATTATTAATTGGTAATTAAATATTATTAAATGGTATTATTTTACATTAATTTTAGGTAAAATATATTTTGCTAAGCATGTGTTTTATAATTAAGTATAGGTATTGTATATGGTTTATATTTATGTAATAGTTTATTTATTTATAATTACAAAAGTCGTTTATTTATAAGTATGGTATTTTAATCCTTATACTATCCAACGCCTTCCCTACTGTTGCACTCTCTGGAGTGGGAATAGTAATTTTTACCCCTACGCTATCCAACGCTTTCCCTACTGTTGCACTCTCTGGAGTGGGAATAGTAATTTTTACCTCTACGCTATCCAATGCTTTCCCTACTGTTGCACTCTCTGGAGTGGGAATAGTAATTTTTACCCCTACGCTATCCAACGCTTTCCCTACTGTTGCACTCTCTGGAGTGGGAATAGTAATTTTAACCCCTACGCTATCCAACGCTTTCCCTACTGTTGCACTCTCTGGAGTGGGAATAGTAATTTTTACCCTTACGCTATCCAACGTTTTATATAATTAATTGGAAAAAAATTAAATAATAATATTTTTTATATTACTTACATTTAATTTATGTTATTGTTTTATGTTTGTAAATGTATTAGTAAATTAGAATATATTTTATTAATTTATAAATTAGTAAAATAATTATTAATACTTATTGTTCAGTACATATATATTATATATTTAGTGTATATATTTAATTAATGTATTATAAATATATATGTATTATTTATTAATTTTAAACATTATTAGATACTTTTAAATATGTATATTTTATTTATTAGTGTTATATATTTAATTTTACATTTATATATTAAAAAATAAAAAATTGATATTTTTAACATCGATATTTTTTACATCGATATTATTTTTTCGATATATTTGTACTTACCATGTTGTAGATAGGATGTCGATATTTTTGCCCTCGATATTGTTGACTCTATATTCTTGTAGGTCGATATTAATGAGGTCGAAATTCTGTCAGTGATTCGTCCCATGGCAGTACCTATAAACAAGCATTTACAATGCAATGGTTTCGCCTTTGGAAAAGTTAGAGTTATTGGCATTGTATATGCCAAAATTTGTATTTATGTTTTTGTTTCGAAAACAGATAAGTAAATGGCATTGTCATTTACATTGCCATTACCTTTTTTTTGCAGTCACTTGGCACTCTCTAGCACTCCCTAGTACTCTTTTTGCACTCTGCATTTCATATGCACTCCCTGTGCACTCTGCACTCCCTATGCAGCACTCTGTATGCACTCTGTACTCTATATGCACCCTACACGCTCCACTTCCTATGCACTCCCTATGCACTCTGCACTTTTTATGCAGCACTCTGTATGCACTGTGCACTTTGTATGCACTCCACACTTCCTATGCACTCTGCACTTCCTATGCACTCTGCACTTATCATGCACTCCCTATGCACTCCCTATGCACTCTGCACTCCCTATGCAGCACTTTGCATAGAGAGTGCAGAGTGCATAGGGAGTGCATAGAGAGTGCAGAGTGCCTAAAGAGTGCAGAGTACACTCCCTATGCACTCTGCACTGTCTATGCACTCTACACTCCCTATGCACTCTGCACTCCCTATGCACTCTGCACTCCCTATGCACTCTGCACTCCCTATGCACTCTGTATGCATTCTGCATTACCTATGCACTGTGCACTGTCTATGCACTGTGCACTCTGCACTTCTTATGCACTCTGCACTCCCTATGCACTCTCTGCATTCCTTATGCACTCTGCACTTCCTATGCACTCTGCACTCTCTATACACTTTGCACTCCCTATGTACTCTCTCTGCACTTTGCACTGTCTATGCACTCCCTATGCACTCTGCATTACCTATGCACTCTCTATGCACTTTGCACTCCTTATGCACTCTGCACTCTTTATACATTCTGCAATTTTTATGCACTCTCTCTCTGCACTCTCTATGCACTCTGCACTCCTTATGCACTCTGCACTGTGTATGCACTCCCTATACACTCTGCATTCCCTATGCACTCTGCACTTTGTATACATTCCCTATGCACTTTGTATGCACTCTTTATGCACTCTCTCTGGACTCTGCATTCCCTATGTACTCTGCACTGCCTATGCACTTTGCACCCTCTATGCACTCTGCACGCACTCTGCACGCACTCTGCACTCTATGCACTCTGCACTCCCCCTGCTCTATGCACTCCCTACTCTGCACTCCCTTTGTTAAAGTTTGAGCTTTTGATAAATGGTGTTTTGTATCTTCATTGAATTATGTGTAAAACGTTGATGTGTTTTACTTTACACGGAAATCTGGAGTGCATTTATGATGCAATTATTTGCAGAGAGAGGGAAGGGATGAAAGAGGCCAGGAGTAAGAAAGCTCAAAAGGAAGCGAGTGCAGGATAGAGAGGGAGAGCAGGAGGGAAGGAATAGACGCAGGAGAGAGGGAGGGCATAAAGGAGTGTGAGGGCATGAGGGAAGGTAGGAAAGTGTGAGAAAGGCAGAAAGGAGAGGGCGGCAGGTAAGAGAGGGAGGGCGGAAAGGAGAAGGAGGGCTAGAGGAGGAGAGAGAGGGAGAGTGGGCAGCAGAGGGTAAAGAAAGCACACGGGCAACAGAGGGTGGGCAGAAGAGGGTAGGGAGAACATGTGGACAACGGAGGGTGGGCAGGGGAGGGTAAAGAAAGCACACTGGCAACAGAGGGTAAGGAGAGCACATGGACAACGGAGGGTGGGCAGGAGATGGAGGGGAGAGCACATGGACAACGAAGGGTGGGCAGGAGAGGGTAAAGAAAGCACACTGGCAACAGGGTGGGCAGAAGAGGGCAGGGAGAGCACAAGGACAACGGAGGGTGGGCAGGGGAGGGTAAAGAAAGCACACTGGCAACAGAGGGTGGGCAGGAGAGGGTAAGGAGAGCACATCGACAACAAAGGGTGGGCAGGAGAGGGTGAGGAGAGCACATGGAAAATGAAGAGTGGGCAGGAGAGGGTAAAGAAAGCACACTGGCAACAGGGTGGGCAGAAGAGGGCAGGGAGAGCACAAGGACAACTAGGGGTGGGCAGGGGAGGGTAAAGAAAGCACACTGGCAACAGAGGGTGGGCAGGAGAGGGTAAGGAGAGCACATGGACAACGAAGGGTGGGCAGGAGAGGGTAAAGAAAGCACACTGGCAACAGAGGGTTGGCATGAGAGGGTAGGGAGAGCACATGGACAACGGAGGGTGGGCAGGAGAGGGTAAAGAAAGCACACGGGCAACAGAGGGTTGGCATGAGAGGGCGGGGAGAGCACACGGAAAATGGAGGGTGGGCAGGAGAGGTTAGGGAGAGCACAGGTCAACAGAGGGTGGGCAGGAGAGGGTATGGAGAGCACATGGACAATGGAGGGTGGGCAGGAGAGGGTAAAGAAAGCACACGGGCAATAGAGGGTGGTCAGGAGAGAGTGGGGAGAGCACACGGACATCGGAGGGTGGGCAGGAGAGGGTAAAAAAAGCACACGTCAACAGAGGGTGGGCAGGAGAGGGTGGGGAGAGCACAAGGACATCGGAGGGTGGGCAGGAGAGGGTAAAGAAAGCACACGGGCAATAGAGGGTGGGCAGGAGAGGGTGGGGAGAGCACAGGGACATCGGAGGGTGGGCAGGAGAGGGTAAAGAAAGCACACGGGCAATAGAGGGTGGGCAGAGCACACGTCAACAAAGGGTAGGCAGGAGAGGGTATGGAGAGCACATGGACAATGGAGGGTGGGCAGGAGAGGGTAGGGAGAGCACACTGACAACGAAGGATGGGTAGGAGATGCTGGGTCAAGCAAAATGACAAAGGATGAAAGGCAGGAACAGAATGAGTGAGAAACACAGAGGGGGAGAAGTACACAAGGGAGCCAGCTGGAGGAAACACGCACTCTCATAAAGTGGTGCTTAAATTAAAAGAAAAAAGTACCACCTGAAATAGTGAGCCGTGGATGGACAGCAGTGCGTCCATAACGCTAAAGAAGAAAAAAAAAAAGAAATAAAGTAGAGGGAGGACAACCTACCGAAGCTAAGAATTCCAAGCAAGCAAAGGAGAGTGACAATGAACCGAAGTAGAAATGGGCGGGCGCTAAGTCCACTGTAAAGTACCAAAACGTCTGGACACAGACAGAGGTGAGACATAATAAAAATAAAATGATGTACACAGTGGGCTTTGGATCCAGTCAGAGGAGTATTGGTCACTCACCTCCTGGTACAAGACAGCGAGGGGGGGGGCGGGAACGGGGCACAGGACAGCGAGGGGGGGAGGGCGAGAACGGGGCACAGGACAGCGAGGGGGGAGGGCAGGAACGGGGCACAGGACAGCGAGGGGGGGGGCGGGAACAGCACACGGTGTTCAATTATTCTCCTGGCGATGTGATTACTGCCAAAAGAGTCCACTTCAACATAAGAAATTCAAGGCATAGTGCATTTAATCAAAAGTTTGCTAATCATCTTAATAGCACCATGCCCTGCTCCCAATTAGATAAAAGCCATACAGAAGAAACCATTTAAACCTTTGCGTTTTCAGTGGCAATGTAAACCGAGTGCATTCCAGATGATTTCTTGTTAACTGCAGTCAAATAGTAAGCCTAAACTTGCTCTAAATAGTATGGCAACCACGTGCTTGGGCGATACAAGTCTGAATGCAACCCCCTGGGCACCGAAAACAAACAAGCAACGGAGAGTGAAAGGGGAGGGGGGGCGGAACGGACAGCGGGAGGGGGCGGGAACGGGGCACAGGACAGCGAGGGGGGGGGAGGGCGGGAACGGGGCACAGGACAGCGAGGGGGGGGGAGGGCGGGAACGGGGCACAGGACAGCGAGGGGGGGGGAGGGCCACGTCAACCGTGCTGAAGGCCAACGTTCACAACCAGAAAAACACACCCTAGTAAAACCATAGGTTGAAAACCAGTCCGGTCGCAGAGTCCATTTCCGTTTAATGAGGTATGAAAGGAACCCGGTCCTCTCCAGATGTTTTCCGGCAGTACATCAATAACAACCTGGCCAGGGGAGGATGTAAAGCAACACACAAAAAACCCATGACAAGGGAAGCACAAACCACGTCACGGGAACATTTGACCCGGCTTTGGTGACGAAAGAAACGATTATTTTCTAAACTGGTTACAAAGCGGACACGCTCACACCTTCCTGTGCCTAAAACACACATTTAAGGAGGCTAGCAGCCCTTTTAGCAAGTTTAAATCACTTTGCAACAGTGATGGGCAGAATTGTGGGAGACAGCACAGAAACCATCACAACCTCAGTGCCCACAATTATACATAATCCTACAAGTAACTGGTGCTGACCGTCAAGAAATGTGGTGAGACGACTCGAGCTGGCATAGGGAGTCCAACTTGTGAGGAGCTCTGCTCTGGACACCGTCTGCGGCCGCTCGGAGAACACAGGCGTCCGGGGGCCCTGGCTGGCGAAACCAAAACTGTAGCCGCGGGCGGTGGTGAGCGCTGCAGCCGTGACGCAAGTCACGCAAGGTGGAGGAAAGTAGCGGTTCGGGCCGGTGGGCTCCCCCTATGGTGCCGAAGAAACGCATGCAATTCAGGGCAGATGCTGGTCCCGGCTGAGGAGGCTGCGGCTCGGTGTGTGGGCGCAGAGAGCTCGCATGGAGCCGGTGGGAACCCTGAGCGCGACTACACAGTAAGCGGCACTGTAGGCCCGTAGCGGCCGCCTCAAAAATGGTGCCGCCTGGGGCGGACCGCCCCCCCCTAGCTACGCGGCTGGGCCGAAGACTCACCCTCGCAGGCACGGCCCCCGTCGCAGCTCCCACTGGCCTCCGCTGACGTCGAGGGTTCCCCCGGAGTCAGCCACTCACAGCGCGGCTCCCGGGGCAGATCCTGATGACGCGGCGAGGCTCCAACCAACGGCGGCGCAGCTCACGGGGACAGGCCCACTGCAGCGGCCAATCAGAGCGCGCCTCTGCCGACGAGCCTCCGAAAAGCCACCATTGCGGTCGCAGCCCCTTCGTGCCTCGGCCAAGGTGCCGAGCAGCTGCCGGTTGACCCCCGGGCAGATAAAAAAAAATGGCGGCAGCACCTACGAGGACACGGGGGGGGGGCGGGAGAGGAACGGGGGGCGGGAGAGGACACAGGGGGCGTGAGGCACGAAAATTGGCACAAGTGCGGCGTGGGCAGCCGCGGATTAAAAAAAAAATAAAAAAAATGGCGGCAGCACCTACGAGGACACGGGGGGGGGGGCGGGAGAGGAACGGACGGCGGGAGGGGGCGGGAGAGGACACAGGGGGCGTGAGGGGGGCGGGAGAGAACACGAACGGCGGGAGGGAGGCGGGAAACGTGCCGGGGAAAAACACTCACGATGCCCAGGACAGCAGCAAGCACGGCCCGGCCGGAGGAGACTCGGGGGCGTTCCCGGCGTCGCGTGACGTCGGCAAAAGCCAAAGAATCTCGGGAACGCCCCCGTGTCTGGTCCGGCATTGATGGACAGGCCCCTCGTCCAATGGCTAGGCTCCATTTATGGAGCTAGCCAATGGGACGGGGGGGCGTGTTCCATAGTGCTTACTGTACTCAATAGATTTCTCTGGAGGAGGAGCCTAACGGCTCCGTCCCCCAGCGAAACCTAAAAAAGCACCGATAATCCTGCACGGCATGGACGGCCAAGTACATGCCCTGCAGGAACTGGGGATGCATGTACTCAGGGGGGATATCATGTGCCCCCTGCATGTATCTCCAGGTATGTGATCTTGTATAAGCTCCCAACATTTCCCTACCATATGAACAGAGCTCTAGGTGGGAATCTTTAGTGAAAGCGTATATTGGTACTACCATTGGAGTCCTGTGCTTTTCTAAAGCTGAAGTGTCACTGGCCTGTGTAACCAATTCATGTCATGGTGTGTGTGTATGTAAATTGCAAACCTGCCTTAAGACCCATCATGTGGCGTTGTATGTGCGGAATGCAATGCATTTTCATTTTTTAAGCAAAAGTTTGGAGTGATGTTTGCACTGATATTTGCTGCTGCACTCATATGCGCAGTCCGGTTCTTGGCACACATAGCAATGGCTTCAGCGCACAGAGACCTTACACTGCCACACACAGAGGAAAAAAATAGAGGGAACATTGTTTATGACATACCTACAGTTTATCTCAGAGGTGAGTCATATAGTAAAACGTAGATTTAAGATATCACAAAGAGCTTTTACATGCCAAGTAAAGCTGGTAGTGAGAGTGCACAGACTAGCTCTGCACTTGTAGGCATGACCCTTGTTTAAATTACTATTTCCCTGAATGGATGAGTAGGTTGTGCCAGTATTTGACTACATATCTGAGTGAGTGTAGTTATCCACCTGTAGCACTGTCATGAGATGTGAAAGCAAGTGTACCAGTACTAGGCCTAGGCAGAGTTTGCGGAGTTCAGCTACGTGAAGTGACCAAAAAAACTCTGCTACTACGCTACACAGAATTCTACAATTGGCAGAGTGCATTAGGTCGCGCCTTTAGCTCTGATTTTTAGTGCCGGGTGTTTGTCCCACACTGGAAAATCACCGCAAACAGCACCGTGCGCAACGCAAGAGGACGCTGCTTCTTTGTGCCGCTCAAGTAGATGTCCACTGGATTGGCAGCTTCCTCAACCTGAACAGGGTGGCAGCGATCATCCGCGACTGCCCACATTGAGAAATCTCGCTGGGAGGTGGTCTAGCATTGGATTTTCCTTGCTTAACATTGGTGAGGGAGGAAAAAGTAGCAGAGTTTTTTGGAACTCCATGTGGTCCGCTGAGCGCGGTGTGCAAAAACTCTGCAAACTCCGCAAATGGAACAGAGTTATTTATCCAGGCCTAACCTGTACATTACTGTCTGTTTTAGAAAGTCCATGATGGCTCTCTAAATGTGTATGTAAGTGGGTGAACAAATACCTCCGTACCTATTTTGGTGAACAGTGGGGTATGTATGTGTGTCTGTTACTATGTTTGATACTAAATGTGTTAATGCCCTTGGCTGTCTCTGACTGGGTGTGTGAGTATCTCTATATATATATCCTAATGGGTAAGTGAATTGCAGCTTGGGTCAGACACTGCATGTATAACTGCACATATAGTCTATAACTACACATATGACTTAGTAAACTTACATGCAAGTAGCTTAGTTGCTTACACAGCCCCCCAAATGGAGAGTAAGGAAGACAGTGTAGCTGTACCAAACGGGCTCATAGAGCCGTCATTTTTTGACTAGGTGGCACAGCGGGACACTGATAATAAGGAAAGTAGCTTATATGAACCTAATGGGCTCATAGACTCGGCACTCTCTTCGGAAGAACCCCAGATATCATATTATTCATGGACTATTGCAGGTTTACAGTCAAAGCGAGATTCCTTGGACTGGTCAGAATTTATCGAATCCTAGGACATCTGCAGATTCAAGGAAACCTGGTCTTCAATCCCTATCCATCGCACAGGCTATCTTAATTTTTACAAATCGTCAATCCAAGGACAGAAGGGTAGACCATCAGGTGGCCTAACAAGCAGGATATACGTTTTAGGATCCAGGAAGTTTATATTGATAGCTCGGATATCATGGCCATCTGTTTACAGACAAGCTCCCCTGACCAAATCATAGTCCTTAATGTATATGCAAGGGGATGACTGTCTAGCACATTTTCCCATCTGGAGGATTTCTTGGAGTGTAAGTTTGGATTTGCCAGTCTTGTAATTGCAGTTGATTTCAATACTACATTTGAACCCCTCGATCAAGATGATGCCAAACTCACTGAAGAGGAAGATGCTCAATGGAGCATCCCCTCTCTAGAGCTACCCCCGATCAAGAGATGGACTGAGGCCGCAATCCAACTTAAAGCATTGTGTATGGAAAGAGGTGTCACGGCAGTAAATCGGAGAATGCCATCAGGTAGATCAGGGTTAAACACCTTTAATAATTGGTACAGTATGAGTCGTTTTGATTACATCTTTATCAAATTGGAACAGTGGCCTTCCCTCATCGACATGGAGGTTCAAGAAAGAGTAGAAAGTGACCACAAACCCCTAGTATTAAAAATGAAGGCCCCAGCGTAAATGAGGGTCCAAATCCTGATTATGCAGTGTATGATTAAAATCCCCCTCTTCTGTAATGATATGAGGGGGGTTAAATGGAATAAAATAATGGAAAACGAACAACTGCTCTCATCAATAAGGTCAGATGTTAATAACAACCTGGCAGTGTTGGAATCCACCTCCACTCAAGTACAATTGCAAAAATACTATAACCAGAGTACACGAAGACCTGTTTGGAAAAATAAAGACTTATTTTCTAAAACCTCTTAGTGACCCTAGTAAGCAGAAAGCGACACAAGACAATTGGTACAATAAGACCTGCAGAGAGGCATACAAGTCAGTAGCGGTAGGAATCAATTCAAAAGATCTAGCTAGTATTGGACAAACACGTAAGAGGTACAAAGCAACACAACTAAAAGCCAACAAGGGCTGGGATGAGCAGAGATGACAGATCTCTTCTTAGCCAATACAGGGAAACACCTCTAAAAATCCTGGTAAATGGTAAAATGGGGGAGAGAAGAGCAAGCACCGTCCCTGCATAATCATTTAGCCCCAGATAAGTGGGTCTCCCATTTCTCATCACAATTTGCAGTAGATGAAAAAGGAGAAGCTGATGAGTTATTTCAAATTCCGACACACGATCCAGTTGTGCAATTTAACATAGGTGAGGTGGAAACAGCGCTGGGTGCAGTCACTGGAGGAACAGTGTAGGGTCCTGACAGCATCCCCGCAGATTTATTTTTGCATGATAGAGCTATCTGGCAAACTGACATATTGCTGCTGCAAACGCAATAGCCAGTGGAGCTTCTATTCCCGAGTCCAGGCGGGGGGGGGCAGAAATTTTACGAATCAATAAAAAAGGCGACCGATCCAGCCCCAGCAACTATAGGCGTATAAACCTAATTGACTCCTTCCAAAAGATAATGGCAAGATTGGTGTTGACTCGAATACAGGAACGGATTACATACTAACATTGTTTCAGGCAGGATTTTGTGACCATGTAAGCACGATTGATCAGGTTTTCTGCTTTGTATTAATTTATTGGCATGTTGTAGTAATTACTGGCAGACCAATCTATGCCGCATTTGTGGATCCTAAATCTGCATTTGACTTGGTCCCGCAAAATAAACTCTGGAGAGTCCAAAGTGACCTAGGGATGCCACTAAATCTACTGTCTACAGTTATGAGACTCCACAAAGACAATTACGCACAGGTGCGATGGGGCACACAGGGCAACAATACAAATCGATTCTCTGTATCCAAAGGGGTTTGAAAGGGTGTGTTATGGCCCCCACACTATTTTCATTGTTTTTAAATGGGGTTGTCAACTTCTTTTCCTCCTACCCGACATATGCACCTTCATTGGCAGGCACTAGAATACCCATACTCATGTTCGCAGATGACACACTTGTCATCTCGAAAACAGTGTGTGGCCTCCAAAGGGCACAAAACCGCTTTGAAGAATATTGCAAGGCCTGTGGTCGTGTGATAAACACGAGCAAAACAAAATTCATGTTTTTTCACAAGCATCGGCAATTAAGGGTAATATTCACATAAACAATGAGCACCTTGACCAGACTGATGTTTTTAATTACCTAGAAATTACCCTTGAAAAAAACTGAACTGGAAACCCCAGATAGAAACTATAGCTTTAAAGCACTTCCAATTGGCAGGTGTGCTTCTAAAAGAAAATAAGAACTCCCATACCAAGCCCATAAGCCCAGCCTTGAAGATATATAAACCAAAGTTACAGCGTCTGTACTAAATGGAGCTGAGCTTTGGGGCTTTGGCAATTTAGCACCATTAGTCTTAGCTCAAAACAAATTCATGAGAGGAATCACTGGTGTCCAACAAAACACACCACTCAATCCCATTTATTATGACCTAGGATGCAACTGAATAGATGAGATAGCAAGATATCACCCGTTAGCATTCTGGTATAGGCTATGGACTACCCCAGAGCTGTCACAAGTGTGCACTTAAAGGTGTTTGGGAAGCCGACACCTCCCACAAGATATTTTGGTTGCAAAGGGTGAAAAGCACACTGGTCAACATGGGTCTGAGACATCTATGGGAAGACCGAGTGAGCCAACGGTTGCCCTAAAAAAAACAATGAAGGAGCTCTACTGGTCCATGATTGCAATGAATAGCACACACACCATTGAAAGTTCATTACTGACAGGCAAATTCCTAGGGCCTCATTTATGAGGTCATGCGTAATTTTCACGCCGCCGGTGCGTCACTGTTTGTGATGCACCAGCGGCGTAAAAAATGTGCCATGTTGGGTCATATTTACAAAGTGACGCATCTAGGTAGATGCGCCACTTTGTAAACCCCTGCGCTACATTATACCTACGCCAGGTATAATGCATGCAGGGGGGGGGCGTTCTGGCACAAGAAAGGGTCATAGAAGTGACGCAGTGAAATCTATAAGATTTCACTGCGCCACTTCTAGGACACAAATGCGTCAATTTCTTATGCCTACCTCACAGCAGGCGTAAGACTGACGCAGGCCCTTTCACATAGGGCTTGCCCCATGCGAAAGGACACATTGCTGGAGTTGTGTCACTTTTGTGACACACTTCAGCAATGCGTCACTTTTGCGCCATACAGATACGTCAGAAATACTGACGTATCTGTAACTCCTTGCGCCATGATGCGTCATACTGTAAATATGATACATCATTGGTGTCGCAAGGGGTGCACAGTGAAAAGTGGCGCATCGCTGTTTTCACACAGCGATGCGTCACTTTTCATAAATGAGGCCCCTAGAGTTTAAGCCCAGCCCCCAATATGAACCATACTCGGATGTCATATCCAAGCCAATAGACAGAGGCCTATACTTCCCATTTCGGCTGGGCTCTTTACCATTAAAATCATTCACCCATAAATGAAAGACACAAACGATAGCAGAAGCAGTGTATGTGTAGAACATGAGGAGACTTATTCACACATTTTATTTGTCTGCCCTGCCTATAAAGCCCCATGAGAAAAATGGTTAAAAACATTGGGGCATATTATCAAGGGGGTTTATCTCTGCTTTTTTGGCTTTAAAAGCCAAGAAAGCGGAGATAAAATGATCTCCCTATGACCTAGCTGTCGCTAACACCAGTTAGCGACAGCTAGTAGGAGATAGCGACCATCTTGGGCCCCGCTTTGCATGTCAGTGATATTTATCACTAATGACATGCAAAGTGGGCGTGCCAAGATGTTAGCGACTGGAAACAGTCGCTAACATCGCTATCTCCTATTAGCAACTTTTGGAGATATTCGCGCTAAGCGCGAATATCTCCAAAAGCTAACACCTGCCCCTGAGCAGTTCTTAGCCATGTTATCCAATGGTAGGTGGATAACATGGCTAAGAGCATTAGCTCGGTAATGCATGATTATCGCTGACTTTTCAGCGATATTCATGCATTTCGGCCGATTTTTATCGCTTAGGAGATAAACCTTGATAATAGCAAGGTTCCTAAGCGATAAAAATCGCCGCAGCTCGGCGATAAAAATATCGCCGCTAAGCCAACATAGCGATAATTATTGCTAGTTGTTGGTAATATGCCCCATTGTGTAGAAATTTGGGCACTAGGTCCAGCATTATTGCTCTAAGAACATTGCAGACAAATACTGATGAACTGTGTGTTATTGCAACTGCCAAATCTTTAAGCTGGATGTGGACAATCAGGGATAAAATGATTAAGTTGATTACAGCTCCCCCAGCAGTCGCCATCTAGAAGGTTAATGTTGGTGCCCAAATACCGGTTTACCACTGAAACAGGCTGTGAAACGAAAAAGATTAGGCCCACAGACACCCAGCGTTGTATATGCTGCTGGGTAATCAATAGAGACCGTTAATAATGAACAAAATCTTGAAGTTTCCCACAAGTTGGAATGAGCTCAACATACTTTTTGTTTTTTAAAGATAATGATTTGTATATTTTTGTGACATCTTTGATGAAAGTCACATTTTACATTTTACATTTTATTGAAACTAAAATAGAAATAAAAGTTTTATATTTGTGAACATAATGGCTAATATTTCCCCTCACATAATCAACTTTTAATTCATGTTATGCTCTAAACGGTAACAGCTGGACATTGCTATGTATTATGGTCAAATGGGTGCTTATTTTTATAGCAAAATGTTTTATATATCACTGCGAATGCCTTTTATGATCCTGGTGATCGAAATAAAGATTATGAACTGACCTGAACTGAACTACATGCAACTAGAAAGCACTCTGTCCTTCAGTCCACATACAACTTACCATTCAAATCAGCTATATGTAATAACTGCGGCATACATACGTTCTGTATAGGTATGCCACTGACTATCTACATACCTGTGACTCTCTCTCACATACTAGATGAGCAATAATGTATTCCTACATATGTATAAAACTTAAACTATATGTGAAACACTGCATATTTAACTATGCCTAGGATTCTCAAACTACACATGTGACTCATTGTTACTTTAGACGGCATGTCTAACTATCCAAGCACATACAAACCTGCCCTTTAACTTACCAACACCCACCCTGAAGGGTATCTAATAGATAGCTGCCAAGTTTCATATGATTCATGCATTATGTACTGCTCCAGTGCAAGTTTTTCCCTTTCAATTTTGTGACTTGTACTGCTCTTTTAAGATGAACTAAACACTACAAGCCCCAGAGTTCAAAAGTAAATATTCTATTTGAGCAGCATATTATATATGAACCTCTAACATTTTGCAGACCTTGTATAACATATTAAGTATAAGTTTAAAGCTTAGCAAACAGTTTTTTATACCAACTACAGCATGCAGTAAAATAACACGTGCAATATAGAGTTCCAGCGCAACAGATTGTTAAACAACTTGTTACACGGCTAGTTTGTGCCTTAGACAAAGCCATATACTCACACACCTACAAAAAGACTTACTCCTCCATTAATACAAATATAAAAACACTAACACAACCATATATATATCGCTTCATGAACTTAAAATTATTTTCCATATATCATGCTGACTCTTATCAACATCACATACACAGTTACCTTTTCAATTAAATGTTTTTTCAAACTTTAATATTATTTACATACCTGAGATTTGAGTCAGTTGGTCAAATAGCTTGTTTTGCTCTTATTACATACATTAAATACTCAATTACACAGAAAATGTGAAAACTAAGCATAAGAATGGCACTGCACTCTCATACAAAGCTACCATTAATGACAAGCTTTTCAACTTTGCACTCTCTGATACTGCGGAAGGCAGCAAATATAAACATGCCTTTCATAATTTACTTTTGTAACTCCACTTCTGAATGAATAGTATGCGCTAACCCTTCATGCACTTTTATAGAGAAGCCCAGCATGGAAGGATGTTTGTGCATATTCACGAATTATTCATGATCGTTGCATGAATTCGTGAAAAACTATGTCCAAAAACATATTCAGCTTGGTAGTTTTAGGACTTTAAAAAACACTACAATTTTTTTTTGTATTCAAATCAATTTTATTGAAAAAGAAAAGAAGAAAAGGAAGAAAGAAAGAAATGTAAAGTAAAAGACACAAAGTCACCAATACATAAATTACATATACGATCATAACAAATCATAGCAAATAAAGGCAGGGTAATACACAATTTCGTGACTTACATAAAACACATACCATGAGATCCGAATGTGAAGTCCGAATCGAAAACGAGTGCTACAAATACAATGCTGCATATACAATGTCCTTGTCAAGACCCCTGGATTTACAATCTCTATTTGTGTCCATTTCCGTGTACTTCATTGAAATGAGTTCCGTTAGGGATTGTGATTTCACCCTTGTGCCCCATCACTTTACATTACAAAGTATACAATAAGTAAACTCCACTTCTCTACCGATTAGTACACTTGACCATAACACATCACGGAGGATCAAATGAAAATGATGAAGCATCAAGAGATTTCTAAAGCTTCTTATGGGAAGTGCGCCATGGGGAGGAATGCAGAGCAGGGTTGTCAGCTCCTCTTAGAAAGGATAACCATTCTTGCCATATCTTAAAGGACACCTCAGAGGCGCTCTTCCATTTACATAAGACTACTTTACAGGCCAGGTTGAGCAGTAGATCAAGCAATTGGCGGTCATGGGCATTAACTAGGTTCGGGTCTAGGACACCCAGTAGGACATAAACGAATTCCCTTGCTGGTTTGATACTAAAATTATGTTCTATGCAATCAAAAATTTTCTTCCAGTATGTTTCCAGGGAGGGACAGTTAAAAAGCATATGGGCCAAATCACCTACAGCTGAGTCACAGTTCCAACACTTAGGGCTATCTCTCAGGTGGAGTTTAAAAAGTTTATCTGGCGTCCAGTACGTTCTGTTTAATAACAAGTATTTGGTTTGGGATAATATTGGAGAGACTTTGTTCGAGAAAGCAGTGGTGTGAATCATGTCCCAATCAAACATCAAGCCCGTAGAATTGGGTTCCGACTCCCATCGAATCTGACTCCGCCTATGAGTCTTTCTAGGTAGAGGGAGGAGAAGTTTGTATGTTTTCGAGACAAAGTGACCAGCCGCCATGATACGTGTTATATGGGTCCCAAGACAGGGATCACAGGGTTTAAGAGAGCGTGTTGATAAGAGGACTTTTAGCTTCAAAAAGACATAAAAGTCTATCGGTGCAAGATTATGTAGGGCCTGGAGCGGGGAGAACGGTAGAGGGTGTTTCCCATCATAAAGGTCACTCACCAAATTGACACCTTTCTTGGACCAATATTCCCATTGGAGGGGTTTTCCTTCAATCTTAAGTGAGGGGTTACGCCACAAGGCTACCAAGGTAGTTTTTTGATTTTTAAGCCGGTTTCCTGGGATTGATCGAGTCTTAAGAGGGCACGTCTTGTGTTTAGTAAAATGTATTTTGAGTGAGGAAGGTGGGAGAGATCCATAGTGAGTAGGGCAGGAAGGGGAACATTATCAATGAGGGATTTCTCAACATCCAGCCACAGCGTGGTGTAGGCCGCATCTTCAATCAGCCATTGTGCACCTTGTTTACACAGGAACGCAGTTTGATAATTTCTGAAGCTGGGGAAACACAGGACAGCTTTTTCTTTAGATAGCTGTAGCTTCTTCATTGATATCCTGGGTTTCTTCCCCTGCCACAGGAATGTACCAAAAAGCTTGTCCACCCTGGTTAAATAGTCATCCGAAAAAGTAATCGGCAACATACTTGCCAGGTAATTCACCAGTGGAGTTACCATCATTTTCAGGGTTTCGACCCTATCCTACCATGATAGGTACTTAGGAGACCACACATCTAATAATTTGGATATTTTCTTTAGGGTCAGGTTTTCGTTAATGCGTAATGTTGAAATTAGGTTCTTATCAAAGTCCAACCCCAGGTACTTGAAGCAATCCGGTTGCCAAGTTAGACCAGAGTCCCCCAGCACCTCCTTATTTCCCTGATTATTTAAGAATTTAACCTCCATTTTATCCTTATTTATTTTATACCCGATAACTTCGAGAACTCGTCAATAGTAGACATGAGGGCAGGTATAGCCTCCTCCGCTTTTTCCGAAACAACCAGAACGTCATCCGCATAGGCAGTTGGTTTTATTGTACAATCTTTAAATGGGATTCCTGAAATGCCCTTATTGTTCCGTATGTGGTGAAGGAATGGTTCGATTGCCAGTAGGAATAATGAATGGGAGAGAGGGCACCCCTGTCTGGTTCCTTGCTGTAATCGGAATGATGAGGATAACGAGCCTCCCGCTCTAACTCTGGCAGAGGGGCGGAAATAAAGGGACATAACCATCTTCGTGAAGGACGTTCTTAGATTAAATTTATTTAACACTGCCCCCAGATATGTCCAGTCTACTTTGTCGAAAGCCTTTTCAGCATCGAGTGTAATTGCTACAGTAGGGGTGGTAATAAGCTTCGCCTTTTCGAGTACATGTGCTAATGTCTTGGTATTGTCGCTGGATAACCTATATTTCAAGAAACCTGCCTGGGAGGGGTGGATAAGTTTGGGCAGAACTTTCTGGAGGTGGTTGGCTAAGATCATGGCCAAGAGCTTACAATCAAGGTTAATAAGAGAGATAGGCCTATAGTTTTTAGGGAGTATTGGATCTTTCCCCTCTTTGGGCAGGACGGCAATGATAGCTTCAGATAGTGTGCCTTTCGCTTACCCTGTGTTATTGATTTCCTGAAACAGGTGTAGGAGTGGATGTGATAGGAGAGAGGAGAAGCACTTATAGAATCTAGCACTGAACCCGTCTGGTCCGGGGGCCTTTCTACATTTTAACGATTTGATAGCCTTTTCAATCTCCTGGATCGTGATTGGGTTATTAAGGTCAGCTTGGTCAGCAAGGGAGAGAGACAGTAGCTCGCATTCCCCTAAGTAGTCCTGAATTTTGTTTTCCTCCACCTCTACGTTCTTTTCATAGAGACGCTCATAAAAATCTTTAAATATATCTGCGATCTTGACAGGATCTGAGTGGGCTACCCCAGATTGATCTTGAATGGAGTTTATCATGTTTTTCTGTACCTTAAATTTAAGATAAGCAGCCAGACTCTTCCCAGATTTATTTTATTCACATAGCGTAAATTGTTTCCTCCTATTCAGCCAGACCCCTGCTGTTTCACTTACTATTTTGTTGTACTCATATTTCTTATTGGCCAACTTATTCAGTGTATCTTCCTTCCTATCAAGCAGATGTCTATTCTCTAGGGCAGATATTTCTCTTTCTAGTTTTTCTAGAGCCTTGTTATGATCCTTGTTCATAGCTGATCTAATTTTAATAATAACCCCTCTGACAGTAATTTTTAATGCTTCCCAACGGGTCAGATCGGTGGTTTTCCCCCTTATTGTTATGTTCCAAGTATTCTTTAATGGCAGATTCAATGGTAGACCGATGCTGTTCCTTTTCGAGTACCTCCTCATTGAGCCACCAAATCGATTGACGGGCAGACGATTTCACATTAGAGACGGACATACACGAATGGTCAGATATAACCCTTAGATCTATTGTTGTCTCCTCTATTCTAGTGATGACATTTTTCGTGATAAATAGATAATCGATACGGGAGAACGAATCGTGTGGAGATGAGTAAAATGTGTAGTCTCCCCCATCAGGGTTTTGCAACCGCCATGAGTCCACTAAGTTAAATCGGGTACAGAGGTTAGTGAAGGCTTTGTGAGACTTACTGCCACGGAAGGTGCATCGGGAATCCCTATCAAGAGTTGGGTCGAAGGGTAAATTGAAATCTCCTGCGAGAATGTGTACAGCTGAGTCAGGAATGGTAACAATTTGCTTAGTGAGGTCTGACCAAAAACTTAAATCACATGTGTTAGGAGCATAAGCATTTGTAACTTAAAATTCAGTATCATCTTTGATCAACTTGGTTGTGACCCACCTCCCCTTAGAGTCAGCCGTGGAGGAGAGCAAGTCAACATTTGATTTTTTTGCTATCAATGTTAAGACACTATTTTTCTTGCCTATTGCCTCCGACCCTCCCACTTCGACATAGAATTTGTTCCTAAGTGTATTAAATTGTTTAGCATCGATTTTCGATTCTTGCAGTAGGACAATATCCCCCTTTTGCCTGCGCAGGTAATCTAGGATTTTCTGACGTTTAACAGATTGATTAAGACCTTTAACATTAAGTGAGAGTATTTTCAGGTTGTCCACCCTAGTTATTCCGAGCGATGTGTCAATTGTGGGTAGTGACATAGAGAAATAATGGAAGATCAAATCCAGTCAGATAGGCAGAGTGCCCATAGGATCGGTGACCGATCCAGATTAAAGTACAGCTGTGTTTGGACAATATAGATAACAACGCCTGGGCCTGCAAGAGCAGATTATCAATAGGGATGAAAACAGCATTAATTGTGGAGCAATAGAGAACGTCTTCACAGTACTGACAATGTGGACAGCCTGATCCTGGTATGCAGCAAATAATAAAGACATAGACAAGAAACAAAAGAAATTCCAAACTCTTACCCTGCCCTGCCCTCCCCCCGCCCCTCCCCGACCCCCCTCCCCTCCCAACCCACCCATCCCACCCCAAATGAAAGTAGTAGGCATGGTGACAAGGAAAAAACAGCGTCCCTCCCATGGCCTTGAACAGAAACCATAGTGATAATTGGAAACTGGATCAACAATTGAAACATTGTAGAACATTGGCTGCCGGAAGCAGTGCATTCATAAACCATTATACTTTTTTAAGATCACATGTGATATAGACACAACCAGTCATGTCACACTTGAGATAGTTTGCTTACTTACTACACTCCTCTTTGTTTCAAATTTACTACATTCCCCCTTACTACAATCCTTAATAACCCATCTCCCAGAGTAACACATTATAGGTGGGGTACGTAGTGAGCACAGCTATCTGGAAAGACTGCGCCATTAATATTCAGAGCAGATTTAGAGGTGAATCTAGGCCAATACACTCAGCCGGAAATAACCTGGAATCATAGAGGCAGGGCTCCCCCCTCCCCACAACATTGTCATTACTTAGGACTAGTTCATTACTTAGGACCTATCTTTGCAACAGAACAACTTAACAACTGAGCAATGTACATTGCAATTATGCGGGATACAACGCAGACAACAGGCAGCTGGAGCATACAGAACTCTTTTGGCATATGATTTCAGAGACCTGCATAAGGAAAAGGATACTCATTCAGAAGCAGCTGCGGAGTCCAGCGTCGACGTGTCCATATGGAGATCATTTGGGCCGTCTAAGAGCCTTTTGAGTCTTTGCGGGTCCGTGACGATCTGAGGAGTACCTTGAATAAGCACACAAAACTTTGCTGGATCTATGAATCCGAATTGGTGGCCCAGCGACCGCAGCCTCGGGCGAAGAGAAAGAAAGGCCTTCCTCACATCAACAGTCTCCTTACTGTAATCCTGCGAGATGAAGATCTTGCTTGATTTCCACAGAATGTGGTTATTTTTGTGCACAAAGGATAAAATTTGCTCCACATGCTGATATCTCAGGGGTTTACAGACGATGGGCCTAGGACCTTTTTGGCTCGACGTGATCCTACCGGGAACTCTGTGCGCCCTGTCGAATACGAGTGGCTGATGAAAAGTGAGGTTGGTTGCTTGCGAGAACCATGACTCCAAGAAGGAAACACATGAGCTGAAGGCTTCCTCTGAGCCTTCCGGTATACCAAATATGCGGAGGTTCCCCCCTCGATTTCTATCTTCCAACTCAGACAGCCTCCTTGTCATCTGATCTGAGCATATAGAAATGCTTTTAAGAGTTTTGCAGATCTTTGTCTCCGAGTCTTCTAGATGGCTGATCCTTGATTCCGTTTCCGTAAGCCTAGAATTGGTATCTTGAATATCTTGCCTAATAGCCACGATTTCCTCCTTTGGGGATTTCGCAAGGTCATGTACTTCCTCAAGTTTATTTAATATGATATCCATTGTGTCGTGGACGTCCTTCCTGCCCTTGATAGGTGAGACCGGGTTAGGAGGTTCGGCCTTGAGCCTCTTAAGATTTTTTGCTTCTTTTTCGCTCATAGTGACACTTGCAGTGGAGTACTTGCACAGAATTCCTACAATTTATAAGAAAGCCTTCAGTCAGAAACAAACCTTTATTCGTCAAAAATAAATCAACACATATCTAATTTAAAAAAAACAGACAACACTCTCTTTAAGACCCTTCCCCTGGAACACTCTCTTAGTAGAGTCTCCATAGCAACCCACTAGAACCAATAGGTCATAAGTTTGACGCACATTCTAGAAGGACCATCTTAGTTACAAAATTATCTGCAGCAGGTGTGGTTTAAAGTACAGAATTTAAAGCATACTCCAATCCGAATTACAATTTTTTATTTTTATTACAGCCAATCACAGACCTAGTGACTTATTCCTTCAAAACACCAGCTAATTATATTCATCAGCATCTTCACAGCATCTAATCATTTTTTTAAGCAGAAGCTCACCTCCATTTTATCTGCCTTTCTTTTTGCAAACTGCCTCCTTTAGCTCCAGCCTTCTCCTGTCTGTCATTATTGCTATTGCTGCTTGAAATCAAAATGGTTAGAGTGTGGATTGTAGGCCACAGCTGTATCTTTTGGGATAGGGAGTCTGCTAGAAAGAGTGGCATTGACAGGGACTTGGGTTTGCCTAATGTGGACATTTCTTGTATTGGCCAGAGAGGGTTAAAGTGGCATCAATTACTACCTTTGGTTGACAGCATTGTGTATTGTTAACCTCCTGACCTTATGATTGTGCACTGGGATGGCAATGACCTAGGCACACTGACTGGGATAGCACTGGGAATCCTCATGAAGGATACCTTTGAACAATTAATGACACTTTTCCCTCACATTGCCTTGGTGTACACCAACATATGCCAAAGGCAGAAATGGAAGTGGTCTAATCAGTATTGTCCACAGATTGACAAACCCAGGAAACATGTTAATAAAACTGTCTCTGAATTTCTCAGAGACCATAATATGGGCTCTATCTTCAACAACAATTTTTGTTTTGACATGCAAGGAATGTACAGAAGTGATGGAGTTCTCTTCACAGATGAAGGTAACAGGGTGTTTCTCAGTAACTTGAAACTTTGCATCCTGTCTCATGTGTAGCTGTCATATACACACAATTAACACAAGGGCTCACCTCAGGGCCACCTTATTCCCCAAAATGTTGTCCATTTTCTTTTAAAATATCATAATTCTTTTTTTTTAATTCACAAATTTGCTGTTAATACGCAAAACAAACGCAGGAATTCAAGAGACACCAGCACTTTCAAAATTCATTGTTTTAATATGTGAGTCTGTGCATCACACTGGGAATATAAATATCTTACTATATATTTACATGAATGAGTCCCAGAGTGTGTCTGTGAGTGGGTCTATGAGTGTTTGAGTGGGTCTGTAAGTGAGTGCATAAGTATCCCACTGGGCCTCTCAAACAGTCTGTGAGTCTATGAGTGTGTGTATGAGTGTCTGATTGAGTAGGTGAGTGGGTGCATGCCGGTCTGAGTAGGTCTATGAGTCAGTCTATAAGTGTCTGAGTGGGTCTGTGAGTGGCTGCATTAGTCTTTTAGTGGGTCTTTGAGGCCATTCATGAGTGTCTGAGTGGGTCTGTGTGTGGGTGTGCGAATGTCTGAGTGGTTAGGTGAGTCACTGTGGGGGTGCATGAGTCTCTGAGTGGGTTTGTAAGTGAGTGCATGAGACCCTGACTGGATCTCTGACTGGATGCATAAATGTTTGTAGGGGTCTATGAGTCGGTGCATGAGTGCCTGAGTGGGTATGTGAGTGGATGCATGAGTGTCTGAGTGGTTTTGTGAATAGGTGCATCAGTGTCTTAGTGGGCCTGTGAGTGAATACATGAGTCTCTGAGTGAGTTTGTGAATGGGCGCATGAGTCTCTAAGTAGATCTGTGAGTAGGCATATGAGTCTCTGTGGATCTGTGAGTGGGTGCATATGTGTCTCATTGAGTTTGTGAGTGGGCGCATGAGTATCTAACTAAGTCTATGACTCGGTGCATGAATGTCTGGCTGGGTCAATGAGTGAGTGTCTGAGTGGACACATAAGTGTCTGCGTGGGTCTGTGAGAGAGTGTCAGAGTGTGTGTGGCTGCATCTGTGAGTGGGTACGTAAGTGTCTGAGTACATGAGCGTATGACTTTTTCAATGAGTGAGTTTGCATGTCTCAGCGAGTTTGTCAGTGGGTACAAGAGTGTCTGACTGGGTCTGTGAGTGGGTGCATGAGTGTCTAAGTGGGCCTGTGAGTGTAGGCGTGAGTCTCTGAGTGGGTCTATGAGTGCATGCATGAGTCTCTGATTGCCTCTTTAAGTGGATGCATGAGTTTCTCAGTGGGTCTGTGAGAGGCTATGTAAGTCTCTGACTGTGTGTGTGAGTGTGTGTGTGAGCCTCTCAGTGAGTCTGTAAGTTGGTACATGAGTCTCTAAGAGGATCTGTGACCAGGTACATGAGTGTCTGAGTAGGTCTATGAATGCGTGTGTCTCTGCATGGGAGCGAGAGTATTCATTGTGGATTTGAAGTTGATGCATTGGTGTCTGAATGGGCCTGAGTGGGTGCATAAGAGTCTGACTGCACCTGTGAGTGGGTGCAAGAGTGTCCGAGTGGGTCAGTGAGTGGGTGCATAAGTTTCTGACTATGTACTTACTCAAAGATCCCCTCAGAGACTCACACACCCAGTCAGATCTCCAGGAGATCTCCATATGGACACGACGAGGCTGGACTCCGCCGCTGCTACTAACTGAGTATCCTTTTCCTTATGCAGGTCTCTGATATCATATGCCAATAGAGTTCTCTTTGCCCCAGCTGCCTGCTGTCTGCGTTGTATCCCGCATAATTGCAATGTACATTGCTCAGTTGTTAAGTTGTTCTGTTGGAAAGATAGGTCCTAAGTAATGACCTAGTCCTAAGTAATGACAATGTTGTGGGGAGGGGGAGCCCTGCCTCTATGATTCCAGGTTATTTCCGTCTGAGTGTATTGTCCTAGATTCACCTCTAAATCTGCTCTGAATATTAATGGCGCAGTCTTTCCAGATAGCTGTGCTCACTCCGTACCCCACCTATAATGTGTTACTCTCGGAGATGGATTATACAGGATTGTAGTAAGGGGGAATGTAGTAAATTTGAAGCAAAGAGGAGTGTAGTAAGTAAGCAAACTATCTCAAGTGTGACATGACTTGGTGTGCCTATAGCACATGTGATCTTAAAAAAGTATAAGGGTTTATGAATGCACTGCTTCCGGCAACCAATGTTCTACGATGTTTCAATTGTTGATCCAGTTTCCAATTATCACTATGGTTTCTGTTCAAGGCCATGGGAGGGACGCTGTTTTTTTCCTTGTCACCATGTCTACTACTTTCATTTGGGGTGGGATGGGTGGGTTGGGAGGGGAGGGGGGTCGGGGAGGGACGGGGGGAGTTCAGGGCAGGGTAAGAGTTTGGAATTTCTTTTGTTTCTTGTCTGTGTCTTTATTATTTGCTGCATACCAGGGTCAGGCTGTCCACATTGTCAGTATTCTGAAGACGTTCTCTATTGCTCCACAATTAATGCTGTTTTCATCCCTATCGATATTCTGCTCTGCAGGCCCAGGTGTTGTTATCTACATTGTACAAACACTGCTGTACTTTAATCTGGATCGTTCACAGATCCTATGGGCACTCTGCCCATCTGACTGGATTTGATCTTCCATTATTTCTCTTTGTCACTACTCACAATTGACACATCGCTCGGAATAACGAGGGTGGAACAACCTGAAAATACTCTCACTTAATGTTAAAGGTCTTAATCAACCTGTTAAACGTCAGAAAATCCTAGATTACCTGCGCAGGCAAAAGGGGAATATTGTCCTACTGCAAGAATCTAAAATCGATGGTAAACAATTTTATACACTTAGGAACAAATTCTAATGTCGAAGTGGCAGATTCGGAGGCAATAGGCAAGAAAAATGGCGTCTTAACATTGAGGTGTTACTTTTCGTAATTATAGATACCACCACCAGTCAAGAATTGATTTTATTTTGATTAGTCAATCTTTGGTTAATTTGGTGACATCAGTTTCTCACCTACCTTTTCATTTATCAGATCACGCAGCCATCTATTTAGAACTGGAGGGGTTTCCTAAGAGTCGTATGAGAAACTGGTCATTTGATCGTTCATTGCTCTCCTCGTTGGATGTTATCAATGCCCTCAATGTGGAGGTGCAGCATTACCTGGAGGATAACGTTGGAACAGCTTCTCCCGGGAGTGTATGGGATTCACTAAAGGCCTTCTTAAGGGGCCTTATAATAAATAAAGTTACACATAAGAATAAGATCTATAGAGAAGCTGTGACTTCCTTAGAAATGGAAATGGCCAGAGTCCAGACAGAAATAGTCATGCACCCGGATGCCCCTATGACCAAAGTACAGGAGTGGCAAAATAAAGTAGTTACTCTAAAAGGGGAATTGGGCTCAGTTCTGAACGCTCGGGTTCTAGAGAGATGGGAGGCAGGTAAATTGGCTCATTTTGAGTATGGTGAGGGGGCTGGAAAGTTACTAGCCTGGAAAACAAAGACCGAGCAGGTCAGAAATAATATCTATTCAATTATCTCCAATGGTATAACATACTCTACTGATGAAGAAATCAGGGGGGTTCTCTGGGAATTTTTTAGTGAAATATACAGTGAGGACAAAAAAATTGAAATCGAACAAGTTGAAGGTTGGTTGACGGGAGTCTCTCTTCCTACACTCACATTAGAACAACATGCTGTTTTAGATGATCCAATCTCCCAGGAAGAAGTGAGATTGGCAATTATTAATAGTAAAAAGGCTTGCCATCAGAAATTTATAAGGTTTTGAATTTAACAATCCTCCCTTTCCTTACCGAGTTGTTTAATGATATCCTCCAAGATGGAATGCTCCCTCCTATTTCTTGGAACAGTGCTTCAAAAACATTGATCAAAAGGGGTTTGTAAAGGGACGCCAGCTCTATGAGTTGACCTATGATCTCATAGGAGCAATTGATATGGCTTCTGTAAAATCCCTTCCACTGGCTGTTCTCACTCTAGACGCCACCAAGGCTTTCGATAGGGTCAACTGGATATACCTATCGGAAGTCTTGGGAAAATTTAATATCGGCAAAACATTTAGGCGTGCAGTGAGACTTTTGTATCAAAATCCATCTGCCTCTTTGTTAGTCAATGGTGAATTAACTAACCCATTTAACATCACGCGGGGGACCCGCCAGGGTTGCCCTCTTTCTCCCCTCCTATTCGACCTATATATTGAGCCATTCGCTCAGCGGCTACGTGACGACTGTAACATCAAGCCCTTTAGCTTCGAGGGATGGGAGAAGAAGGTATCCCTGTATGCGGATGACGTCCTTGTTTTTACCTCTGAACTCCGCTCGGCTTTTCCAGCTATAATTGCTTTGGCCCAGGATTATGGTAACGTGTCTGGGTATGAAATCAATGCCTCGAAGACGGACATCATGGTCTGGAACGACCCTGAGCCTGTGGCAGGGGTTCAGTTAAGTTCTGTTTTACGCTACCTGGGCCTAAATATATATAACAATATAAACGAAATAGTTCCATCAAATTTTTCGTCTACTGCTAAGGAGTGTCGCAGATTGATGAAATCATGGTCTTCACTTCCTTTATCTCTATTGGGCAGAGTCAACTTAATTAAAATGTCTATTCTCCCTAAAGTTACTTTTTTGTTTAATACCAGCCCTCTTTTTTTTGAACCCTCTATGATAGCCAAACTTCAAAGCGATATAAGTTCTTTTATTTGGAATGATCACATCCCTAGAATAGCTTGGAAGAAACTAAGGCGCCGTAGGGAAAAGGGTGGTTTGGCGGCCCCTGATATCCAGCTATATGCGTGGGCTTTTCAATTCTCGCACGCCAGGATGTTGTTAAAATCACCCATTAACTCTGCCTGTGGGTATATGTTTGCAGCATTGCTTAGAGGGGAAAAAATAGCTGAGCATGCATTTTTGTTTAAGTTTGGAGACCCCAAGTTTTTTAAGAAAATAAAATTGAAGGTTTTGCGAGATATATCTAAAACATGGTCGAAACTTAGGCGCTCCATAAAACTTGATTATTTCTCTGGTAGATCTCCACTCTGGAACTCACCCGGGTCCCCGAGTTGGCTTCTGGATATTTGGATATTTGGAGTGATATTTATAAAGCGCAAGCGGTCGCTCCGGAAGGAGCATCATGGCGCTATGGGTCCTGATTCCAGTCACAGAGTGGAGCGGGGGAGGCTAAATGGCAGCTTTGGACCAGTCATCGGGGAGGGTGAAAATCCAGGTTTTGAGCAGCTTCCGGAATGGTTTCTCAGCTGTTTGAAGCCTGAGATGCCTTGGCATGCTATTCCAGGCTTTAATGGCTAAGTTGCTTAGAGTTTTTCCGCCTTTGGATTTCAGGTTGAATTTAGACAAGGTCATGAGGTTGTCTTGTGCAGATCTTAGGGAGCGGCACGGAGTATAATGGGGGAATCGTTTGGTTAAATAGGAAGGACCGGTTTTATTGAAGGCTCGGAAGGCTACGATAAGAATTTTAAAGAGAATTCTCTTGTGCAGGGGGAGCCAGTGCAGGGACTTAAGGGCTGCAGAGATGGAAGATTTTCGCGGAAGTTTCAGGACAAGCCGGGCGGCAGTGTGCAAGACACTTTGTAATTTGGCGAGGGTCGATTTTTTGGTCCCTGCCATGAGTCCGTTGCAGTAGTCAACACGGGACAGGATGAGGGCTACCGCTACCGTTTTCCTCGATTCGAGCGGGAGGAAGTCGAAGAATTTCCTTAATGACTTGATTATGCCGAAGCATTTACCTGCCGTATTCGAAGCGTGGAGGTCGAAGGATAGCTCGGAGTCGAAGAGGACACCGAGGTTCCTGGCTGATGAGACGGTTTGGGGAGGGGCAGCAGAGTTGTCCGGCCACCACAGGGCAGGGCAGAAGGATGCATTTTTTCCGATGGGAAGAATCTCGGTTTTGTTCGAGTTGCAGCGCAGGTGATTGGTGTCCATCCATTGGAAGACTGCTGTAAGGCAGTGTTTCAGGTTGAGCTCAGCCGTGTTGGTATTTTCATCAAGGGGGATGATCAGCTGAGTATCGTCGGCATAAGAAGTGACAGTTATGCCGAACGAATCTATGAGGGTAAGGAGAGGGATAAGATAGATATTGAAGAGGAGGGGACTCAGGATGGAACCCTGGGGGACGCCGCAGAACACCTTTTTCTCCTTGGAGTGATAGGGGCCAAGTGAGACGGTTTGGAATCTGTCACTGAGGAAAGAACTGATCCAAGATAGGGCAGAGTTGGTGATACCGATGTCTGAGAGTCTCTTGATCAGGATGGAATGGGAAATAGTGTCGAAAGCTGCCGTGAGGTCGAGAAGGATCAGAATGGCCTTCTTCCTTTGATCTTGAAGGGTTTTGATTGTTTCGGTCAGCTCGATCAAGGCCGTCTCGGTGGAATGTTTCGGCCGAAAACCGGATTGTTGGGGGTGAAGTAAATTATTTGAGTCCAGAAAGGTCTTGAGCTCCCTGTGGACCAACTGTTCCGTTATTTTACCTAGTGCAGGTAGGAGGGTGATCGGACGAAGGTTAGTCAGGTCAGAGGGGGGTTTATTCGATTTTTTCAAGAGCGGCTTGACCACCCCTTGTTTCCAAGAGCATGGAACTGAGCCGGATGAGAGAGATTGGTTGATTATGGTGTTGATGGAGGGGTTGATTTCGTCGATGATGTGGTGAAGAATCCTAGGTGGACATGGGTCAGTGGGAGAGCCAGATTTGCAGGCAAGGATTGCATCTCTGGTCTGGGACAGGGTGACCGGAGTAAAGTTTTTGAGACATTTTGTAGGCTGGTTGAGGAGGTCCGGGTCCCATGGTGAAGAAGCTGGGGGTGGGGGAGGGAAATTTTTGTGAATGAGAGTGATTTTGTCATCAAAGTAGTCCGAGATTTTGTCACAGAATTCTTGAGATGGGGGGATTTCCGGTTGAAGAGCTTTGGGTTTGGTAAAGGATTTAACTATAGAAAAAAGGGTTTTTTGCTTTTGGCTAGCATCATTAATAGCGTTAACGTAGTAGATTTTTTTTGCTATTTTGATGGATGCAAGGTAGGTTTTCCTCTGTAGGATGTAGTTCCTGCGATCGCTATTGTCGTAGGTACTACGCCATCTCCTCTCAGCTTTTCTGCAAAGGAGATGGGCGGCGGTTAGGTCCGGCGTGTACCAAGGGGCCTTGAGTTTAGCTGGTTTCAAGGCCTTGTCCCGTTTGTGGGGAGGACAGCGAGTCGAAAATTCATGAGTAAGCCAGTTGTTGAGACCTATGGCGGCTCTATCTATATCGCCCGAGGGAGAAGGGGCATTAGATGGGGAAAGGGGGTGAAGAGTGAGGTTTTTCTGGACCGTGTTCCAGTTGATGGAACGGGCAGGCTGGCGTAAACGTTTATTGCAAGTAGGGATGACGCCGCTAGAAATATGAAAGGGGATTAAACAATGGTCAGTCCAGATTTGAGGTATAGGGGATAGGGAGGAGAGGGACGGGAGGTTAGAACAGATACCGTCCAAGGTGTGACCAAGGGAGTGTGTGGGAAGCTTGACGCTTTGTTGTAGGTTAAAGACGTCCAACGATTGTAGAAAATTTCTGGAGTGCGGGTCTGCTATGGATTCAAGATGTATATTGAAGTCTCCTAGGAGGGTAAAGTGTGGATAGCGAAGGAGGAAACTACCAAGAGCGTCGTCTAGCGAGTCTAGGAATTTCGTGGCATTACCAGGTGGACGATAGATGAGGCCACCGGTGAAGGAGAGCGTTTTGCTAAGGTTTATGCAGAATCCTAAGCCTTCTACGTCGGTGAGGGGATCGAGGCAGAAGGTGTGACAGTTAAAGGTGTTCCTGACGATGACTGCGACACCACCTCCTCTACCCTTCTGTCTATCTTGTCTATGGAAGGAGTAGCCCGGGGGGAGGGCGGTGGCGATGTCAGGGTTGCTGTCTTCAGTAAGCCAAGTTTCGGTGATCATTAGGCAGTCCAGATCGTGGTCAATGATGAGATCGTGGATATCTTGGCTGTGTTTGCACATTGACCTGGCATTTATTAGGGCACCTGTAAATAAAGGTCGCAAGATATTGGGGGGGGTTGAGCGTTCTGTTTCTAGGTTGAGGGTCCAATGGCAATTGGGGCAACTGGAGGAAACAAGTACCGTAGATATATCAAATTTGCAGGGGCAGTCGAGCTTACCTCGGAGTCGGTGGAGGTCGCTAGCAGCGTACCTAAGGGTTGATGGAATTTGGGCAGGGGGTCTGGCGCCTGGCGCGGTCTTAGCGCGGACGGGCGCAGACGGGCTTGCCCTAGGCGCGCCTTCGGCGCGCAAACGGCGCTCCCGCTGCGCTCGTCCGCTGCGCGTCCTGTACAGGCACATTTATGGGCGACTTCGGGGCGTGGCCTCGAAAAGGGGCGGAGTCAGCGTGCACGCCGTTGTTGATGGCGGCGGCAGGCTGGAAGCGCTAGGAAAGGCGCTGAGTCAGGTAGGACGCTATCAGTTTTAAAAACACAACTGATCAAAGTACGTGACACCACACAGATTGTAACAATTTTAAAAACACCGCAAGTACCTCCAGCGTCCCGGCTTCCGCCTCAGGACCTGGGTTCAGGGTTTCTGGTAGCCGCTCGAAAATCAGCGGTATATATAACCAGGGATCAAGGGGGCGTGGCCTCGAAAAGGGGCGGAGTCAGCGTGCACGCCGTTGTTGATGGCGGCGGCAGGCTGGAAGCGCTAGGAAAGGCGCTGAGTCAGGTAGGACGCTATCAGTTTTAAAAACACAACTGATCAAAGTACGTGACACCACACAGATTGTAACAATTTTAAAAACACCGCAAGTACCTCCAGCGTCCCGGCTTCCGCCTCAGGACCTGGGTTCAGGGTTTCTGGTAGCCGCTCGAAAATCAGCGGTATATATAACCAGGGATCAAGGGGGCGTGGCCTCGAAAAGGGGCGGAGTCAGCGTGCACGCCGTTGTTGATGGCGGCGGCAGGCTGGAAGCGCTAGGAAAGGCGCTGAGTCAGGTAGGACGCTATCAGTTTTAAAAACACAACTGATCAAAGTACGTGACACCACACAGATTGTAACAATTTTAAAAACACCGCAAGTACCTCCAGCGTCCCGGCTTCCGCCTCAGGACCTGGGTTCAGGGTTTCTGGTAGCCGCTCGAAAATCAGCGGTATATATAACCAGGGATCAAGGGGGCGTGGCCTCGAAAAGGGGCGGAGTCAGCGTGCACGCCGTTGTTGATGGCGGCGGCAGGCTGGAAGCGCTAGGAAAGGCGCTGAGTCAGGTAGGACGCTATCAGTTTTAAAAACACAACTGATCAAAGTACGTGACACCACACAGATTGTAACAATTTTAAAAACACCGCGAGTACCTCCAGCGTCCCGGCTTCCGCCTCAGGACCTGGGTTCAGGGTTTCTGGTAGCCGCTCGAAAATCAGCGGTATATATAACCAGGGATCAAGGGGGCGTGGCCTCGAAAAGGGGCGGAGTCAGCGTGCACGCCGTTGTTGATGGCGGCGGCAGGCTGGAAGCGCTAGGAAAGGCGCTGAGTCAGGTAGGACGCTATCAGTTTTAAAAACACAACTGATCAAAGTACGTGACACCACACAGATTGTAACAATTTTAAAAACACCGCAAGTACCTCCAGCGTCCCGGCTTCCGCCTCAGGACCTGGGTTCAGGGTGGTCTCGCAGCACCTCTGAGAGAGGCAGGATTGCAGGAGTGGGGGGACCTCTTTGTGGAGGGTAGATTACTCCCATGGGAGGTGTTATTCTCTAGGATAGGGCCGGGGCTCTCCAGGTTTAAATACCTGCAAATACGTAGCTGGGCACACTCACAGGTTTCTGCTAAGGGTAGATTTCAGTTAGGGTGTAATAGCAACATGGTCTCCCTCTTAATCGACAAGCCTATAACAAAGAAAGAGGTGTCATTCTGGTACAACCTACTACTGGAGGAGGTTGATGGTGAGTTTCATTTGCCCGACACATTGTGGGCCGCACACATCCCAAATCAAAATGTGGAGAACCTGTGGTTTGAGTCCCTTAAGATCTTGTGGAATATAGTGAAACCATCTTAGTTACGCCAAAACCACCTTTTTACCCTTCATAGGACGTATTACTCACCCGAGAGGCTCTCAAAGTTCCCAAACAATTCAGCAGTGGCATGCCCTAAATGTGGTCTGGTGGCGGCTTCTGATCTACACATGTTTTATGATTGCCCTTTGTTACTTTCTTTTTGGAATGCAGTCTGTCTTACACTCACTACCGCCTTAGGTTCCCAAGTCCGGCCATGCCCCGCTCTTATAATCTTTGGGTTTGCACCAGAATTCCAGGGTTCAGCAAAGAACTTACTCTTTTTTGTAATCTTGTTAGCCAGACGGGAAATCTGCAAGAAGTGGAAAGACCCGTTACCCCCCTCCCTGCAGGACTGGCGCATTTCAGTTCTACAAACATCAAAAATGGACCTACAAAGATCGGGCAATCCAGATAAGAGAAACTTTTGGTCTTTACTACACTGGCCATAGTTGAGTATGTAATCGGGGTTTTTTTTTTTTCCCCGAAGTCCAATGATTACGCTGTTTGGAAATCATTTTTTTTTACGTCTGTATACCCAATAGGGCGATTCGATACAGGATTGGGTACTTGACTGCAGCATACTACCCTGATGGCTATCTTGATGTGGTGCTGTGGGAGCATATAGAAGTACTGATGGGCGAACCACCTCGTAACATCCAATGCCTATACCAGTTTATCTGTGACAGTACACTTATCTGTACGCACTACTACTCAGATACCAAGGGCGTGAATGAGGACAAAAAAAAAAAAAAACATTGATAGCAAAAAAATCAAATGTTGACTTGCTCTCCTCCACGGCTGACACTAAGGGGAGGTGGGCCACAACCAAGTTGCTCAAAGATGATACTGAATTTTATGTTACGAAAGTTTATGCTCCTAACACATGTGAATTAAGTTTTTGGTCAGACCTCACTAAGCAAATTGATACCATTCCTGACTCAGCTGTACACATTCGCACAGGAGATTTCAATTTACCCTTCGACCCAACTCTTGATAGGGACTCCTGATGCACCTTCCTTGGCAGTAAGTCTCACAAAGCCTTCACTAACCTCTGTACCCGTGGCTCATGGCGGTTGCAAAACCCTGATGGGAGAGACTACACATTTTACTCATCTCCACACTATTCGTTTTCCCGTATCGATTATCTATTTATCACGAAAAATGGCGTCCCCAGAATAGAGCAGACAACAATAGGACCAAGGGTTATATCTGACCATTCGTGTATATCACTGTCCATCTCTAATGTGAAATCGTCTACCCGTCAATCGATTTGGCGGCTCAATGAGCAGGTACTTGAAAAGGAACAGCATTGGTCTACCATTGAATCTGCCATTAAAGAATACTTGGAAAATAACAATAGGGGGGACACCACCGGTCTGACCCGTTGGGAAGCATTAAAAAGTACTGTCAGAGGATTATTATTAAAATTAGATCAGCTATGAACAAGGATCATAACACGGCTCTAGAAAAACTAGAAAATGAAATATCTGCCCTAGAGAATAGACACCTGCTTTATAGGAAGGAAGATACACTGAATAAGTTGGCCAATAAGAAATATGAGTACAACAAAATAGTAAGTGAAACAGCAGGGGTCGTCAAATTTACAAATATTGCGCCTGGTGAAAGTAATCACTTTCTTCAACGTATACAGTCCATACTATATTACAGAAACACACCCATATCTCACCCATGGGGTAAGAGTACATCCAACCTGACACCTTATGTCACTTTTTAGGTTTTGCCTAGCCAATGCTTACGAAGTAAGCATTCGCTAGAAAAAACCTAATGAGAATAGTATATGGGGCTTGGAATCCGCCCCGTCTTCTATTGGCTAGCTCCATAAATGGAGGCTAGCCATTGGAAGACGGGCCTGTCCGTCAATGCCGGACCAGATTCGGGGGCGTTCCTGAGAATTTTTGGCTTTTGGCGACGTCAGCCGAAAGCCTGTTCTCGGGAACGCCCCCGAATCTGGGCCGGCATTGGAAACACCGGTCCAAAATGATACTCCAGAAACGAAGATGCGGAGGGAAAGGAAATACCGTGACTATAATATATATGAAAATACATCCATATTAACAATTGAGTGGAATCTAATTTGAGAAGTCCACACAACATGAATCCGTCGGTTTCTTCGAGTCTGTATAGTAACAATGCCTTGCAGAAGGGGGTGGGGGTGACAAGTCGGGAGACAGGAGCGCGGGAGATAATGCTCAGAGTGGGGCAGGGGACCCCTGTGTGAGAAGGAGGGGAGGGACGGGACGGGCCGGGCGAGGGGTGGCGGAGTGCAGGCTGGAGTGTGGAAGAAATAAATGAGAGAGACTCGAGGGAGAGTAAAGTACACTTAGACGGACTGGAGCAGCGTAAGAGAGAACGAAGAGAGCCAACGGTACAAGAAGGGAGAGAGGGTCGAGGGAGAGGCGGGGCGAACAAAGAGAGGGAAAGAGAGTGAGACACGCTACAGAGAGAAGGGTGGGAGGGAGGCTGGCTGGAGAGATATCATTAAAGCCGCGCAGATTCCACAGTGCATCTCTAGCTGTCCGCTGGCTGCCCGTCTCTCTCACTCTCAGCAGCAGGGACCAGCACCAGGCTCTGGGGTCTGCTGTGTGGAGCTGAGCTGCTGTGAGCTGCTAGCCCCGGGCTGCCCTGCCAGTCTCAGCACCGCCCGGCAGCAGGAGGAAAGGAGGGGGCAGTAGCCCCTGGCATCACCCGGGGGGAGCAGCCCCAGTGCCCTGCTGGTTGGGGGGGGCTGGGGCGGAGAGGGGTGACTACCACTAGAGCATCCTAGCAGCAGGCAGCCTTTGACGGCCGCAGGACAGCCTGCCTGCCTCCGCGGGAGCCCCGGAGTTGAGATGTGATGCCGCCAGCTCTCTCCCGCCCCCGGCCATCAGCACCGTGAGTGGCCACACTCCCCTGGGTGTGACAGCACACCGTGGCCGGCTTCTGTTCTGCCGTCCCTCAAACTGCACGAAGAACCCTCGCTCCAGGCGCCGACCTGCAGCATGTAGGGGGCGGCTAACGCTTGTTTGGTGAACGCGGAGCTCGCCCGTTGCCTGCTCCCGTCCACCTGGGATCCAGAGCACCATCGCCAGCGCATGGGGGCGGCAGGCGCCGGCGCCGGCGCCCTCGTAACCCACCCAACTTCACCGGGAAGCCAACGAAACTCATGTCCGTTTTCTGAGTGCGGGGGACACTTGTGAGCCTCACGTGAGTGTGCTGGGCTTGGAATGCGACTCTGGTTAACGATGCTCTTAAGTTTGATGCACAATTACATTTTTTTTACTGCTGGGACTTGCTTGATTCGTGCTTTGGATGAAAGTGTCAGGTTTTGCTTGCCGGATTTCAGATAGTTTACTCTTCTTTGAAGGGCCACAGGACCGTTAGATCAGTTGCGACTCTGGATACAATTGGCAGATATTTTTCTTTCGTGACTGTTTAAAACTTACTTCTTGGTTATGAGAAATGCAGCTTCCCTTCCCCTGACTCTGAAGCGTCATTTTGCCGTGCGGGCGTCGTTGTGGTTTTTGTTGAAAAATAGGATAGCAATGGTTGAGACACAATGGAAACTTTTGACAGGAATTTGGGGTAATTGTACATTTTTCCTATTTTGACTGCCCTTCCTTAAACAAAAGTGTGGTGGGCAGAACAACCGTCGATGGTTGACGGATTGAGGAGTGCAGAATACACTGACCCCCTGCTTCTTGGTCTAACTCAGTCATTGCCCTATTTTCATGTTGATCCCCAGTGTGTGTGGGGGGTCTCGCAGTGTGTGGGGGGCTCGCAGTGTGTGGGTTTCGCAGTGTGTGGGGGGGCTCGCAGTGTGTGTGGGGGGCTCTGTGTGGGTGTGTGTGGGGGGCTCTGTGTGGGTGTGTGTGGGGGGGCTCTGTGAGGGGGGCTCTGTGTGGCTGTGTGTGTGTGGGTCTCTGTGTGTGTGTGTGGGGGCTCTGTGTGGGTGTATGCCAGGAAGCATAAATAGTAGTGATTCCCCAGGTATCAAAGTGCTGGGCCTAAATGGGGTCCCTATTGACTCATTCAAAGACAATAGATTGGTGAGCCCCACTATTATTCAACGTATTGAGGAGTGCAGAATACACTGACCCCCTGCTTCTTGGTCTAACTCAGTCATTGCCCTATTTTCATGTTGATCCCCAGTGTGTGTGTGGGGGGGTCTTGCAGTGTGTGGGGGGGCTCGCAGTGGGTGGGGCTCGCAGTGTGTGGGGAGGGCTTGCAGTGTGTGGGGGGCTCTGTGTGGGTGTGTGGGGGGGCTCTGTGTGAGGGGGCTCTGTGTGGCTGTGTGTGTGTGAGGCTCTGTGTGTGTGTGGGGGGCTCTGTGTGGGTGTGTGTGTGGGGGGGCTCTGTGTGTGTGGGGGGGGCTCTCTGTGGGTGTTTGTGTGTGGCATTTGCGAGAGATTAAGCTATTGACATTGTAAATGACAGTGCCATTTATTTATGTTAGAAAAAAACATAAATAAAAATAATGTCAAGAGCAATGCCAATAGCTCTAACTTTAACAAAGGCAAAACCATTGCATTGTAAATGCTTGTTACCATTTCTGTGTTGCCAAGGGGAGTTTGCCGACAAACTAACATGGCATCCGCAACTTTCTGTCATCATGAAATAATCACAAATTAGTCACGATCGTACATAAACAAATTTTAATTTCCTTTAATTTCTCATAAACTACTGAACAAATTTACACCAGATAACTGAAAGAGTGATCTGCGAACCAAAAGCTACCTTTCCACCAAATTCTGTGTAATTCTGTCCAGTGGTTCGGGCTGTAGTTGTGTTGAAAGCATCTACCGGAATTACCATAGAAAACCTGCTTTTTTTGCCCCACCTTTTTCTCGGTCCCCGCTTAATAGATCACCTTGAAACTGTCCATGCACAACTAGAATACCGCCGCACTTTTTTGTGAGAATTTAGTGAAGATTTGTGAAACGGTGCTAAAGTTATAGGCAGCTCAAAAAATGGTTTCCCTATGGAAACATGCGCCTAACTACAACTACCTATTGGTGAACACCTGTAGGTAATATATATCTATATATAGCTTTATATCTATATCTATCTTTCTCTCTCTCTCTCTCTCTCTTTCTCTCACTCTCTCACTATATATATATATATATATATATATATATATATATATATATATATATATATATATATATATATATATATATATATATATATATATATATATATATATATATATTTATATATATATATCAGAAGCAGCTCGCAACCATTCACCCGCTTTACAGCGCAGAATTACGGGCGCAGACCAACTTTAGTGCAAGCATTATTTTATTTCCCTTACAACGTCAAGACTCGTTTCGACCGTCCAAGCTGCCTTGATCACCTGACCATGCACTCTTGCTGACCCATATTTAAAGTGCTGGTGCATCACATTGCTGGTCAAACATAGAAGAAATACTATATCTGTATAAATACATATTGTCAACAGGTTTTTTTGGGATACAAAGAGGAAGTTTCGTTTAATGACTGCATAAATGCATACAAAATATTCAAAAACATCCCATTATATATATTATGTTATAATAATTATTTACTGTTGAACAAACATCCCATATATATATATATATATATATATATATATATTGTCCGTGTCAGCCAGAGACACGTAACAGAAGCCCTGTTCAGCAACTTGGCCCGGTCCTTTACTGGTTCCTGCTCCGGCAGAATTTCGTGTTTCCCAAGGTATTGGATCGGCCCGGGCCCGCCTCCTGGTCCAGGTATCGCAAGGGCGGCTGCCGCGCAGTTCGTGACTGCACGAAGGGTGAAATGCATTGTCAGTCTTGCCCCTGCCCAGCGCGTATTTGCCATGAAGGGGGCTTGAGGCCTGAGGAAGCTCTGGGATGCAAAGACGATCAGGACTTTGATTTCTTGACTCACCGCGTAATGTCCTGCTCCCTGCCAGTTCACTGGACAATTTCAACAATTTAATTCCCCACATAGTAATTACCAGACAAAATGAACTCTGGGACTTGTGGTTTTCAACAATCTGCAAGGAGTACCCGGTCACATGCTTTGGGGTTGGGCGACTTCCCACCAATGGGAAGGTTGCAGGACACATTTAAACGTGAGTGGGCAAGTATTTCAGTATATGGATGCATCTGAGGAAGGCCATGTAGGCCGAAATGCATTATGCCAATTTCCAGCAATAAATCAGCTTCCACATGATTCCCCGCGTGGCTTCTGCTTCTTCCAGGAGGAGTTTTTGCAGGATGCATATATATATATATATATAAAAGCTCCAAAGTTCCCCACCGGAACAAAGACGCACTCAGACATCCGTTAGCACCAGGCTTTTAAAGTGTAAGAACCGAACCGGCATGCCGGTGCAATTAACAGCTTTTGTGTCGAGTTATGCATGCCTGATGCGTTTCTGTGCTGCCGCACTTCATCAGAGGCTTAGACAGTCTTTCGTGCTGTTCTGACCTATACACACACAAGGAAAAATGTCACCCTTCGATGGGCTGCTCTGTTGAGCGTATTGACTTGTGGGTGTTGTAGTCTGGATCAACGAACTCTACCCTAATGGGTGCACGTAAATATTGCTGTTGCTAAAAAAGTTCAGAGCCCACAGATGGGCCTCCGCATGTGGGTGCCATTCAATATCCCAAGCAAATGTCCCACGTGGTGGCTCTGTGAACTACAGAGCCTGTGGCCCCCAACCTTAGTAGGCTGGTGCATCTTTCGCGGCCGGGGACACCGCGTATAATGAAAGCTCCAAAGTTCCCCACCGGAACAAAGACGCACTCAGACATCCACTAGCACCAGGCTTTTAAAGGGTAAGAACGGAACGGGCATGCCGATGCAAATAACAGCTTTCGTGTTGAGTTATGCATGCCTGACGCGTTTCTGTGCTGTCGCACTTTATCAGAGGCTTCGACAGTCTTTCGTGCTGTTCTGACCCATACACACACAAGGAAAAATGTCACCCTTCGATGGGCTGCTCTGTTGAGCGTATTGACTTGTGGGTGTTGTAGTCTGGATCAACGCACTCTACCCTAATGGGTGCACATAAATAGTTCTGTTGCTAAAAAAGTTCAGAGCCCACGGATGGGCCTCCGCATGTGGGTGCCGTTCAATATCCCAAGCAAAGGTCCCACGTGGTGGCTCTGTGAACTACAGAGCCCGTGGCCCCCAACCTTAGTAGGGTGGTGCATCTTTCGCGGTCGGGGACGCCGCGTATAATGAAAGCTCCAAATTTCCCCACCGGAACAAAGATGCACTCAGACATCCGCTAGCACCAGGCTTTTGAAGGGTAAGAACGGAACCGGCATGCCGATGCAAATAACAGCTTTCATGTCGAGTTATGCATGCCTGACGCACTTCTGTGCTGCCGCACTTCATCAGAGGCTTCAACAGTCTTTCGTGCTGTTTTGACCCATACACACACAAGGAAAAATGTATATATATATATATTCACAGAAAAAACCATAGGTTATAGTGGATATATAGTTAGGAATTTGCATTTAGAAAACCTTGAAAATTCAATGAAAAAACCATTGGTTTTAGGCCATATATAGTTAGGAATTAGCATTTACAAAACCTTATTTTACTCGCATAAAACCATTGAAATTCCATATATAGTTAGAAGCGCTAACTATATATCGCGCACCCGCAATCCACTGCTGATGATGTCACATATTACATCATTCATGACATGGTCAGTGACATCACTGATGACATCACTGATGACATCTCAAATGACATCACTGATGACATCACTGATCACAACATCCAGTGATTGTATGTGTCTGTAAAGTTTAAATATGTTTCACATATTGAAGAATGAGTGGATGTATAAGTGTCTGGATGAAGAATTTAGTAGGTGCATGACTGACTGTATGAGTGAGTGATTAAATGTGTCTCACTGAGTGCATGGGTTAGTGATTAAACTGTCTTAATTTGTGCATCAGTATGTTTGTTGTTGTGTAAGCTGCTGCATGTGTTGATCAGTAGCTATAAGAGTGGCGATATGGGTTATTGATTGGTTGCCCAAGTATTTGAATGGGAGGCTGAGTGTGTGTGTGGGTGGCTGGGAGGTGCGTGACTCTGTGCATAGATGTGTAAGCAGTTGATTCACTAGGAGTATGAGTTCAAGAGTGCATGTGGAAACAGCTATATGGGCGGTTGACTACGCATGGGTGTGTTGGTGAGTGAATGGATTTCTCATTGCTACATGTGCAAGTAAGTACGTATGTAAAACACAATACATGTGAGAGTTGAGATATATAAATAACTGAACATAAGAGCCAGTGAATGTGTGAGTGGCTGTATCGATCACTGTGAGCTTGTATCAGGGATTATATAAGAGAATAAATATGTGTTATTATATGTTTGAATAAGTAAGATGTGTATAACTTTATAGTTGAGGAAATGGAGGTGTGATTGATTCTTTGCATGACTGACTAGGTGTGTGAGTAACTCCATGGATGAGTGACAGTCTGTGAGTGTCTGTTTATACTGAGTGTATGTAAGGTTATATTAGAGTCTGAAGAGGTTCATTGTATTATCACATAAGTGATGTGATCAGTGATGACAAATGAGATGTCATCAGTGATGTCATTTGAGTTGTCATCAGTGATGTCATCAGTGATGTCATTTGAGATGTCATCAGTGATGTCATTTGAGTTGTCATCAGTGATGTCATTTGAGATGTCATCAGTGATGTCATCAGTGATGTCACTGACCATGTCATGAATGATGTAATATGTGACATCATCAGCAGTGGATTGCGGGTGCGCGATATATAGTTAGCGCTTCTAACTATATATGGAATTTCAATGGTTTTATGCGAGTAAAATAAGGTTTTGTAAATGCTAATTCCTAACTATATATGGCCTAAAACCAATGGTTTTTTCATTGAATTTTCAAGGTTTTCTAAATGCAAATTCCTAACTATATATCCACTATAACCTATGGTTTTTTCTGTGAATTTCATTGGTTTTTTAATAGCAAATATGAAAAGCTTTAAAATGTCAAGTACGTGATAGATAAAAACATTTTCGTATTTATGCACGCTGATGTGCTTTGAACGCTGCACCCCCCCCCCCCCCTCCCCTCTTTTGTCTTAGTAGTACTCTCTCTTTGCAGATACTGAAGGGTAGTTAACGCAGGCCTTTACCACCGTTGTAATCCGTCGTGCCTGCTTGTCTCTCCATTTGATTGATTGTTGTCCAAGCATTTACTGTTTTAGAATTGGTTCTCTTTGGATCATTCTCTATTTACAAACAAGCACAAAGTCGCAATACTCTGTTTAGTCTTTGCAGATAGTGAAAAATCGTGTAAAAAAATAAAAGTAATCGAGCAAAATCAGTAGGCCACTAATTGGATCTCTTTTTGACCTCGCTAAAATAGAAATATTAGGAACAACCCTTCATGAGAAATACGAAAATAGTGAGATGAACTGAGCTCCACACCATGAGGGCTGCAAGACAGCTCGGCTCCATCACCCATCCCGCACAAAATAACGACAAACCCTATGCAAATATTAAAAATATAGACAACACACCAGCAAAGAAACAGGGTAAAACATTTTATTAAAAAACTATTTACATAACGTTGGTTTATAAGATGATGTCAGTAGTGGACCGATGTGTGAATAGATCGAAAACAGCACAAGGCTCCAAGATCCGGATGGCAAGCTCCTGGATGTTGGGTGCCATAGTTTAGAGTTCTGAATTTCAGCCTTTTTCAATGCCTGTGCTTTGTTGAATCAAAATGGCGGCTTGACACAAAGCTGACTCAAGCGTTGCTACTGATGCTATGCAGACCAAAACTGGTTTTCAGTTTGTACATTTTTCTAGATTTTTCAATCCAAGTTTGGTTGACTTTGTAGAACGATGGCTTCAGATTTTCAACATACGGTGTGGTGGCGCTGACTGGGAGGGGGCGCTTCGCTCCTGCCCCCTCCCCAAGTAAGATTTTCATACGTGAAAGTACGTTAATGGTTTTGGTCCCTGAGATGCTTCGATGTCACTACCATTCTCAAATAGCATAAGTTCTGGATGTTGGGTGCCATAGTTAAGAGTTCTGAGCAGTGCTTGTAACACTGTCTGAAGCTTATTTCCACCTACTGCAGCTTCACTATTCTCAAAGTAAGTGAGTGTCGTTTGTGGACCTGACTGCATTAGAAAACAATGTGATATGTTACCTTCCTAAACAGCTTGACGGAGGCCCCTGAGGGGCGGTGTGATGGCCATGGACTCGGAGAAGACGCTTGGCTCCGACACCCTCCCCAAGTCTTATAGCACTGGTGTAGCCTGAGATCGCCCCCGACATAGGCGGCCGGCTCCCGGGGTCCGGCGGAACTTTTTGCCTTTTGATGACTCTTCAATTCTGGACCTTGTCCCACAATCCGTTTGACCTGAAGACAAGCTGTAGTGGGGCGCCCCTTTATCGTTTTAGTTGCCATTCCGCCCGCTTTTGCTACACTGTGCCTCTTCCGCCATTCAGCTGTTTACCGCCCGCTCTTGCGACTACAGCGTCTCGCTCACCATGTAGTTGAGATGCGCCCGCTCTTGCGCTGCAGCGATAGGCGGCTGCCACAGGACTCTCAAAATGGCGGCCGGCTCTTCGGTTTTGGGCCTGGTCCACTAAAATGGCCCTGGGACACCTTGGAACTCGGACGCTTGTCTGCTAGGGCTTGGGTCCCATTCTCGAAAAGCGTCCCCTCAGCCGTGAAGATTCTACAAAAGTCTTGGGGGCCTCCGACTCCCGCAGGCTTCTGGTGGGGAGCGGCTGCCATGATTGCTCGTGGAATGGCCACGACGGAGCTACGAGATGGTAGTGGTCTCATGCTGACGCCAGCTTTAGTCTGAAACATCCAGAAACACTATAGACTACCAATTCGATCAGTTCCGGTAGCGCCCCAACATGACCCGGAAGAGAAGAACTTGCCCTCCCCTCTTTGACTGATGGTTCTTGTTGCCTGTCCCCTCTGTTGTCATTTAACAGAACTTTTTGGACTGCTGAAAGGGGTTGTGTTCTGAACGCTGGTAGGTGGAGACATTTAGACTATATTGTTGACCTACGTTGTCGCGTAATGCGTTTTATGACACGCCGCGTTAGCGCACCCGGAAGTGATCCGAGGCGTGGCGCGCAGCGCGTAACGAAAGCATAACAGGTCATGTGACTTGTTAATAAAACTTTTCATTGGTTCATTTTACTTTTGTTAATTTAATGATGAAAAGCTTGGTCATATGACCTAAAAATTACGCTTTTTATTATTTTCGAACAATATTTTTTTTTCAAACACATGTTATAATATTCCAGGCTAATGTACTTTCCCGGAAAATTTACAACTGTCTTGCAAGTAAAATATATTCCTTTTTCGAGAAAAAGGGCGTTTCTTCCTTCCATGACGGAGCCGTTGAGTAAAAGAGATTCGGCCTGCTGTCTTAGTCGCCGATACGCCTGATTATCAGATTCTTATCGATCACTTTATGTTGCAGACATGAAAAACACAACTGCCCTTGACCATTTATCTTTACTGCGTTCCTACATATTATACCTTTTATCCGTCGTGTAATTGGACTGCTTTATTTCACTTGCCTTTTACTGATTCGAAAACAGTCACTAAAAGTAAAAACTTTACAAATGTAAATACTACTACCGTGTTTTGTTTTAAAAACCTTTATTGTGAAAATGTCAGTATACAAATACGGGCCTATAACCACGTGGGCCGGCCACGGAGCAAACTGAAATCGTATATGATGAGGAGACATTTACATTGTAGAAGAAAGTAACGAGCGGGCCATTAGGTGACAAGAACAAAGGTGTCTAACAGTTGCGGAATCGGTGGACGTACATTTTGTAATTAAAATACGACAGGGCCACTTACAATAACATTTTCTAGATATACATTTGCGGGCAAGGAGTTACGAGTCCCATTTATACCGGCGCCATTTTGGGCGAGGCCGGGCAGGTCCAAGATATAGTCAAAATGTCTCCACCAACCATCGGCCAGACCAGAACCCCTTTCGGCCCTTTATGCTACAAGATGGTGTCTTCCATTCAGAAAATATTGGTGGCAGCATTTTGAAAGGAAACAGAAACAGCCGTTCTCCTAGTGAGTTTCACATTGTTACATTTAGGAAGAATGTTGAAGAGTAGTATGTGGAAAATCTGAAGCCATTTTTCTACAAACTCTCAATCAGACTTGGATGGAAAAAAAAACCTGAAGAATGTACAAACTGAAAACCAATTTTTGTCTGTATAGCACCAACAGTAACGCTTGAGTCAGCTTTGTGTCAAGCCGCCATTTTCATTCAATCAATAGCGTCCCCCTGCACACATTCAGGGACCTGGTCGTGTCTTCAGATGAAACGCATTGTAGGAAAAGAAGCAGAAAGGAAAAGGAAAAAAGTTCCGCCGGACCTAGTGAAGCTGCAGCAGGTGCAAATAAGCTTCAGACAGTCTTCAACTTACTCTGATTCTTATAATAAACTTCAGATAGTCTTACAAGCACTGCTCAGAACTCTCAACTGAGGCACTCAACATCCAGGACTTGCCATTCGGATCTTGGTGCCTTGTGCTGGTTCCGACCTATTCACACATCGGTCCACTACTGACATCACCTCATAAGCCAACGGGGCACCCCACGCCGACTTTCGGCGCAGCATTGTAGGATGGCCACACCAGTGCGGCAACTTGCTGGACACAACATCGGGGCCATCCAGATCTCGGCGCGTTCGACTCACTGTACCGCAACAGTGACCGCAACTCAGCTGGACACGCCGTCTTTCGGCGCAGCATTGTAGGATGGCCACACCAGTGCGGCAATTTGCTGGACACCACCTCGGTGCCATCCGGATCTCGGCGCGTTCGAGTCACTGTACCGCAACAGTGACCGCAATTCAGCTGGACACGCCGTCTTTCGGCGCAGCATTGTAGGATGGCCACACCAGTGCGGCAATTTGCTGGACACCACCTCGGTGCCATCCGGATCTCGGCGCGTTCGAGTCACTGTACCGCAACAGTGACCGCAATTCAGCTGGACACGCCGTCTTTCGGCGCAGCATTGTAGGATGGCCACACCAGTGCGGCAATTTGCTGGACACCACCTCGGTGCCATCCGGATCTCGGCGCGTTCGAGTCACTGTACCGCAACAGTGACCGCAACTCAGCTGGACACGCCGTCTTTCGGCGCAGCATTGTAGGATGGCCACAGCAGTGCGGCAATTTGCTGGACACCACCTCGGTGCCATCCGGATCTCGGCGCGTTGTGCTGCCTTCGGCCTATTCGCACATCGGTCCGCTACTGACGCCGCCTCACGTGCCAACGGATTTTCTACGCTTTTTGTAGCCCTATGCCGCATAACAGGTCATGTGACTTGTTTATAAAACTTTTCATTGGTTCATTTTACTTTTGGTTTCCTAAAGATGGAAGGCTTGGTCATATGACCTAAAAATAACACTTTTCATTGGTTTAGAACATTTTTTTTTCCCAAACGATGAAAGCCCCACCTTGTTTCTGGATCATTCAGACTGAAGCTGGCGTCAGCATGAGAGCACCACCATCTCGTGGCTCCGTCGTGGTCATTCCGCGAGCAATCATGGCAGCCGCTCCCCACCGGAAGCCTGCGGGAGTCGGGGGCCCCCAAGACTTTTATACAATCTTCACGGCTGAGGGGACGCTTTTCGAGAATGGAGCCCAAGCCCTAGCAGGCAAGCGTCCGAGTTCCAAAGTGTCCCAGGACCATTTCAGTGGACCAGGCCTAAAACCGAGGAGCTGTCCGCCATTTTAAGAGCCATGTGGCAGCCGCCTATCGCTGCACTGCAAGAGTGGGAGCAACTCAACAACATGGTGAGCGAGACGCTGTGGCCACAAGAGCGAGCGCAACTCAGCTAGATGGCCGCCACCTGGGGAGGCCCGTTCACGCCGGCTCCCCCACGCCCCCCCCCGGGCCGCCGCACGCCAATTTTCGGAGCAGCATTGTAGGATACCAAAACCAGTGCGGCAGTTTACTGGACATCACCTGGGTGCCTGTCGTACATGTTGTGTCAGCCATGTGACACTGGACACAGACCGCTACTGACGAGGCCTCCCCCCGCACCACCCGGGACGCCCCACGCTGTTTTTCTGTGCTGCATTGTAGGATCCCTAAACCAGTGCGGCACCCAGGCGACATCACCTGGGTGCCGTCCAGAACTCTGCACGTTGTGCTGCCTTGGGACTATTCGCACAACAGACCGCTACTGACGAGGCTTCCCCCCGCCCCACCCGGGACGCCCCACGCCAATTTTCGGAGCAGCATTGTAGGATCCCTAAACCAGTGCGGCACCCAGGCGACATCACCTGGGTGCCGTCCAGAACTCTGCACGTTGTGCTGCCTTGGGACTATTCGCACAAAAGACAGCTTCTAACCATTGTTGCTTTTTGTGTTGAGAAATGTTTAAATGTTTTTAGTTTTTGTTCCGTTCGTTAAAGTTAGTTGTTAATAAAGTTTTATAACCTTACTTTGTTGGAGTGTTATCTATTTTTTTAAAAACGGGTGAATGGGGCCTTGAATCGGGTTATTGTCATGTGTGGGCTTTGGAAGTGTGCTGCTGCAGGATCGGACATTTCAAACTCAAATGCACGTTCTTTTTCTTACCTTTCCGAAGCATGGAGCGCAATAGCAGGCAGAGAAAGGGTGATGCACGTGTTGAACACTACCTGACCTGGCAACTTGCTGGCAGTGCCCCCCCGCCAGCTCCTGAAAGAGGGCACACACACACCGCCGCCCCGAGTACTTCACAAATCTTTAAAAGACCATGCGCTTGTTCATGAGGCTTAAATGGTTTATCACCTCTTCTAGAACCCCTGCATCGACCCTCTGACGTTTCATGGAAAAATTACCATGTAACACAATACCAAGCCCTGTCAGCTGAAACCCCCAAGGAATCGTGGGGCATATTATCAAGGGGGTTTATCTCCGCTTTTTTGGCTTTAAAAGCCATGAAAGCGGAGATAAAATTATTTCCCTATTACCAAGCTGTCGCTAACACCAGTTAGTGACAGCTAAAAGGAGATAGCGACCATCTTGGGCCCCGCTTTGCATGTCAGTGATACTTATCACTAATGACATGCAAAGTGGCGTGCCAAGATGTTAGCGACTGGAAACAGTCCCTAACATCGCTACCTTCTATTACCAACTTTTGGAGATATTCGCGCTAAGCGCGAATATCTCCAAAATCTAACACCTGCCCTGAGCAGTTCTTAGCCATGTTATCCAATGGGAGGTTGATAACATGGCTAAGAGCATTAGATCGATAATACATGAATATCGCTGACTTTTCACCTGCCCTGAGCAGTTCTTAGCCATGTTATCCAATGGGAGGTGGATAACATGGCTAAGAGCATTTGCTCGATAATACATGAATATCGCTGACTTTTCTGCGATAATAGCAAGGTTTATCTGCGATAAAAATCGCCGATGTGCGGCGATAATTTTTGTCTCTAAACAAGTTAGAGACAAAAATTATCGCTAGTTGTTCGTAATATGCCCCCGGGTTTTTGCTTGCAGAAATCGGGAGGCGGGAGACTAGCACTGAAATCAGTACTCACACGCCTGAATCAGGAGGATTGGCATGTCTGAATTCTCTACAGCTGGGGCCATAAACTACATCCGCAGGGTTAGGTGATAGCCTGGGACCAGCCTGGCATCTAAAATGGCTGCCGTGCACGACAAAATTGTGGCATTCGAAAAAAGGCAAGATGGCGCAGCCGCTGGAAGAGATGTATCAACATATATCAGCCTCCTCAGCCACCCTCAGGAAACATAGGGGATTAGGATACGTCTCCCGCACCCCCTTATACCTAGTACTTTAATTAACGAAGCACAAAATGGCGAATTCCCGTTTCGCTACCAGTTTGCGGCCCAGTTCGCGGCCCGTGAAGCGCTTCTACCGTGAAAAATCATTTTTTTTTTATTTTCCCCACGGGACCCTTTAATAACCCCAACAACATTCCTAGGGGGTCAAGAGGGGGATACCTTGCCCCCTTTCATTAAATTCCCCCTTAGTTTTTCACCTTTTCTTCTCTCTCGATCCTACCGAGAGACAAGATGGCGGCCGCTCCGGACTGTCACGCAGCAAAAAAAAAAAAAGCTCACGCACAGCCGCTGGAAGAGATGTATCAACATATATCAGCCTCCTCAGCCACCCTCAGGAAACATAGGGGATTAGGATACGTCTCCCGCACCCACTTATAACTAGTAATTTAATTAACGAAGCACAAAATGGCGAATTCCCGTTTCGCTACCAGTTCGCGGCCGCGCTTCTACCGTGAAAAATCATTTTTTTTTTTATTTTCCCCACGGGACGCTTTAATAACCCCAACAACATTCCTAGGGGGTCAAGAGGGGGATACCTTGCCCCCTTTCATTAAATTCCCCTTTCGTTTTTCACCTCTTCTTCTCTCTCGATCCTACCGAGAGACAAGATGGCGGCCGCTCCGGACTGTTTAGAATGTTGACAGACACCGGAGAGCCAATCAGCTTTCTGCGTGCAAAGTTCCGATAAGCGAAAAGTAAGCGGACCGGATCGCTGCCCAGAGCGCTGTTACAGATATATATCTTGGTTTGAACGTTAATTTCTCAAAAACTACTGGAGCACATATATTGAGACCTAGCAAAGGCACATCGGGCTAACAGTCCCTACAATTTTGCCAAGTTTCGTGCAAATCCATTCAGCCGTTCGAGCTAAAAGTGAGTCCAACCGCCCTATGGAAAAATGAATGGGAAAAACGCGTTTTGGGACCCCCCTTTTTTCTCAGCCCCCCCTTGACGAAACCCCCCTAAATTTTCAGGGGCTGCTCAGAATCAAAATGTGCCATTTTCCTGAAAATTTCAGCCGATTCCGGCCACAAACGCCAAAGTTATTAGACATAGAATTTTCAAAAGTCCCATAGAGAAAAAATTCTAACTATATATACCTACTGGCGATAGCCAGTAGGTAATATATATATATATATATATATATATATATATATATATATATATATATATATATATATATATATATATATATATATATATATATATATATATATATATATATATATATATATATATATATATATATATTACCTACTGGTAGTTATAGTTAGGATTATTTTCAATGCAAAATCTCAACATTCTATTGTGAATAACTTCGGCGTCGGTTGAGGAATCTGCCTGAAAATTTTCTCAAATTTGCCTCGCGGCGCTCCGGTCCTTCCCTGAAAGTTTGGGGAGGATTTGTGAAGTGGGGGCCGAGATAAAAGGGGGGTCCCAAAATGTGTTTTCCCCATGTTAATTTCCATAGGGCGGTCGACCTCACTTTTAGCCCGAACGGCTGAATGGATTTCCACCAAACTTGGCAAAATTGTAGGGACTGATAGCCCGATGTGCCTTTGCTATGTCTCAAGATATGTGCTCTAGTAGATTTTGAGTAATTTAGGTAAAAAAATATGTATATATCTATAGCCGCGCCCCAGTACGCGCACCTGGGAGCGCACCGGGCGCGCTACGCGACTTGCGCACGGAAAGCTGATTGGCTCTCGGGTGTCTGTCAACATTCCAAACAGTCCGGAGCGGCTGCCATCTTGTGTCTCGGTAGATTGAGATACAAGGGGTGGCAAAAACAAAGGTGGAAATGACCAAAAGGGGGTAGAGTAGACCCCCCTTGACCCCCTAGGATTGATTTGGGGGCTATAAAAGGGACCCGCGGGGCAAAAAAATAAAAATTATTTTTTTTTGGTTTGCGCGGGGGGAGCGCCCGGTACGCGCACCGGGGAGCGTACCATAAGGAATAAAGAATGACAGAGTTTTCAAAAAAATCTGCCTTATTTTATAATTTGGAGGTAGTTCTAAAAAGAACTGTTTTTTTCTTCTTTTTTTTCAGAACATAAACAAAAACAGAGAATGCAAAACTGCTCAACAGGAGCAAAAAAAGGGGAATAATTAGGGCTGGGGAAGGCAGCGGTGTTCTTGCCGTTTGCGTGCGATGAGCTTGATGCTCTGCTCACCATAGCAAAGCAGTTCATTGCATTGCTTGCACTTTATAGTAATGTCACTAAAAACAGGTTGAATGTTCGGAATCATCTCCAATTCCGCTGCACGTCCTTCCCTGATGTTGAGACTCCTCCTGTAGATGTAGAGGCACCATCCCTTGGGGGATTACGTGCCAGGCTTCGGACACTCTCCCGGGCATAGTTCTGGGGGTGCCTGCGTTGGACGTGGCAAATCATTGTCGAATTGCCAAAACTGTACTTCCTTTTTGGATCTCCTCGGGAAAGCACAGTTTGGCAGATTAGGCAATCTACTTTGGGAGCATTCACCTTTTTAAGTCCTTCAGGTATTGAAAAAAATTTCCAAATAAAATGCTCCTTGATCTTGGGCTGTGGAGGCTGTTCCTCAATGAAGCCATCTGAGTCCTCACTACTGCTGGATGGTCTAGGTGCCATTCTTTGCACAAAATGGTAGGACAGAAAAAACAGGTCTTGCTGTCTCCAAAGTGAAAGAAGAAATGAAGGAAATGGGTGGGGTTTTCATTAGTTGTAAAAGTACTGATAACAACCAATGAAAAGAGTTATTTTAAGGCCACATAACCAGGGCTTTCATCATTTGGAAACCAAAACTGTCCTGAACCAATAAAAAGTGTCATTTTTAGGTCACATGACCCGACGCGCTTACGCTATGCGCCCCGGGGCGCGTTGCGTAAACGCGTCAAATGCTTATGTCGCGCGATCGTATTCGCTCGCGTGCTTCCGGGTGCGCTTATGCCGTGCGTATCAAGCGGACGAGGCTACGCCATACGTCACGATGATGTTTTCGTTCACGGCAATAGCGCTAACGGGACGCTCACCGGTGCTCACCCCGGGGCACGCTGGAAAAGTGCGCTTTCCGGTGCGCTCACCAGGGCACGCACCGGGAGCGCACCAGGGCAAAAAAAAAAGTATTATATAAATGTACAATATATGATTCATTATAAGAAATATAGGTTTGAGGCCCTATATATAGTTAGGAATTAGCACTTAAAAAACCTATGAAATTCACTGAAAAAACCATAGGTTTCAGACCAGTTATAGTTAGGAACTAGCATTTAAAAAACCTATTAAATTCACTGAAAAAACCAGAGGTTTCACACCAGTTATAGTTAGCTGAAAATTTTACTGACATAAAACCATTGAAATTCCCACGTTATAGTTAGTTGGACTCACTATAACTTGCGCGCCTGCAATGTACTGCTGATGATGTCACATATTACATCACTCATGACATGGTCAGTGACATCACTCATGACATCACTCATGACACCATCCAATGAATGTGTGTCTTTCTGAAAAATAAATATGTTTTATATATGTATATGTTTTGTTCGATGGAAGAATAAATGTTTAAATAAGTGTCTTAATGGATTTTTTTATTTTTTAAAATTGACTGGTTAACTGGCTTATTAAGTGTATCTTAGTGAATACATATATTAGCGAGTAATTTTTAAATATTTAAATATATGTATCAGTGTTTCACTTTGTGTATAAGTGGCTGCTTGGTTTGGTGAGTAGCTACATGTGTGTGTATATGAGTTATTAGATTTTTTTTAGTATCAGTATTAGTGTATGTATGGTTTGGTGGGGGTATTACTTAGCACATAGATGCATAAATGACTGACTCACTGTTTGTGTGTGTTTTGAAATCAGCATATGTGCAGGACTGTATGGGTGGATGAGTGTGTATATGTGTGTGTTAGTGAGTGAATGACTGTCTCACTAGTGTCTTTATCAGTAACCAAATATGTTTGAATCTAGTATACGTGAGTATTGATGTATATAAGTGAGTATATGTGAGAGTGAGAGATTGTAAGAGTTCCTGTTTAAATAAGTATGTCTTTCTATAAGTGATTGTTTTAGAGAGTAAGTATGTGTAAGTTTCCTTAGAAGTAAGGTGGTAGTGGGTGTATAGCTGTATATGCAAATAAATGGATGTTCAATAGTTTATTTGCATGTGTGAGTATGTGTGTGAGTAACTTTTGGATGACTGTCGGTGTGTAACAGGATGTATAGGTGTATCACTACATATGATGAGTGAGTATATGTTTGAGTTACTATATAGAACTGTTGATGAATGAGTGGATGTGTATATAGATGGTGGAATTACTGAATTGGTTGTTGTAACTGGTATGGGTATCTCCATTTGTTTGAAAATGTTAGTTTCTATTTTTGAATATGTGTTTCAAGGGTTACATTACACTGAAAGGAGGTCTGTTTGTTTGTTATGTTATGTTAAATTGGTCTTCTATAGCGCACGGCTACTCCGATAGAGTGTCCCGGCGCTTTTATTGGCAACCAGAAACAGACAAACACAACACAGTAAAAAATAACAACACAGCAGAAGAATAAAACAGAACCAGCAGTAGAAAAAGAGCGCACTAACGGGCAAAGAGCCATGTTTTAAGCCTTTCCTAAAAGTCAGTAGATTAGATGTACTGCGTAGTGCCAAGGGCAGGGAATTCCAAAGCTGCGGTGCCCGCAACCTGAAAGAGCAGCCTCCAATGCGGGCCTTTTTCACTCGAGGAACCAAAGCAAGGAACAATGATTCAGATCTCAGAGATCGGGCCGGATGGTAAAAGGCAAGCCTCCTTTGGAGATATTTAGCTCCCGAGGCATACAGAGCCTTGTGAGCCAAGGTCAAGGCCTTAAACACTATCCGCTTCCGGATAGGCAGCCAGTGGAGTGACTGCAAAAGGCCAGAGACTCTGGCTCGCCTATGGAGGCCAAAAATGGCCCGTGCGGCCGTATTCTGGACCACGTTGCAGAAGATACTCCGGCAGGCCAAGATATAATATGTTAAGTAATCCAATCTTGAACCAATTAAGGACTGCACCGTAGTCTTCCTATGCTCTTCTGAAAGCAGGGAGAGAAACATCCGGAGCATCCTAAGGAGGCCAAAGCAAGTTCCCCTGAGAGCCAGGATCTGAGATCTTAGTGTCAGCCCATTATCAATCTTGATTCCCAAGTTCTTTGCTAACTGGGAGGACTGCGCTGGAGGGAACATATTGGCAGGCCACCATTGCTACCTCTGTCACTCTGTCACGAGGATGGTGTCATCAGTGATGTCATGAGTGATGTCACTGACCATGTCATGAGTGATCTAATATGTGATGTCATCAGCAGTGCATTGCAGGCGCGCAAGATATAGGGAGTCCAACTAACTATAACGTGGGAATTTCAATGGTTTTATGTCAGTAAAATTTCCAGCTAACTATAACTGGTGTGAAACCTCTGTTTTTTTCCGTGAATATATATATATATATATATATATATATATATATATATATATATATATATATATATATATATATATATATATATATATATATATATATATATATATATATATATATATATATATATATATATATATATATATAAACACAAGAATGGCGTGCTTCCGCCGCTTACACAGCGGGCATTCGACAGGGTCGCCAAACCCTCAATATGTCAGATTCCTGGTACCGCAATCCTTTTGGAAAAACCAGAGTCGAAGCCCAAATCGATTTCAAAGTGCTTAAAGATTTATTTTGTGCGCACAGTGCTTGCATTAAATCATATAAGAGTTTTTTTAGATTTGACACCACCTCCTTAATATTGACTGCTAACTTTTAACTGAGTTATTATTTTTATGGCACACGCACATCACAATAAGTATTGATGTTGAAGACATACATGCTAAAATATACTCGTTGTCTCTTTGTTACAGATATTGGATGCCTGCCCACTGGGGCTTGATGAAGAATTTGTCAAATACGTATTGCACAATACTTCTATTTGTGTATGCCCACTTGGGCGCTACAGACTCTTACACAATCATGGAATATAGTTACAATATTGCCTGATCGTTTGTTTAATATGTGCAATACCCATTATCAACACAATGTCCTTATTGTATGGTTAACAAGGACACCACATGACATTCCATGGCGCTTTGATTTACACTCCACCCGTGAGCAAGAGGTAGGCGTACCTCAAAACGCGTAGGGGTTGTTTTTCTGCCAAAATAAATCTTTAAGCGCTTTGAAATCGATTTGGGCTTCGACTCTGGTTTTTCCAAAAGGATTGCGGTACCAGGAATCTGATATATATATATATATATATATATATATATATATATATATATATATATATATATATATATATATATATATATATATATATATATATTTTTTGGTTGCACTGACGAAGCCTGCAAAGGCGAAACGCGTCTGCGAGGGGTGAAGGGGGGTTCTGGTAATTAAATTTTGGAAAACGGATACCAGTGTGCCGGCCTTCTTTTTTCTGATTCCGCATGGATGCAGAAAACGTGTAGCTATATATATATATATATATATATATATATTACCTACTGGCGGTCGCAGGTATATATAGTTAGGATTTTTTTCCTATGGGATTTCTGAAAATTCTATGTCGAATAACTTTGGCGTTTGTGGACGGAATTGGCTGAAATTTTCAGGAAAATGGCACATTCTGTTACTGAGCAGCCCCTGAAAATGTGGGGGGGTTTCGTTGAGGGGGGGCCGAGAAAAAAGGGGGGTCCCAAAACGCGTTTTTCCCATTCATTTTTCCATAGGGCGGTTGGAATCACTTTTAGCTCGAATGGCCGAATGGATTTACACGAAACTTGGCAAAATTGTAGATATGGTTTGCCCAACGTGCCTTTGCTATGTCCTAATATATGTGCTCCAGTGGATTTTGATAAATTAGCGTTTTAAAAAACAGATATATCTATGACAGCGTCCCGGTTAGCGCCCCGGTTCACGTCGCGTAACGGAACTCCGCGAGGAGAAGCGGATTGGCTCCCCGGTGACTGTGAACATTCTAAACAGTCCGGAGAGGCTTGTGTAATAGGTAGGCTCGGTAGGATTGAGACACAAGAGGTGGAGAAAAACGAAGGGGGAAATGAGCATAAGGAGGCAGAGTACATCCTCCCTGACCCCCTAGGTTTGGGAAGCGGTCCGGGGAGCGTAATATAGGGAAAATAGAATGAAAGAATGTTCAAATAATGTATGTATATTGGTTGTTCTTTTTGTTTTGTTTTTTTAATTTTTTTTTATTTAAGTACCAACATGTAGGTACCAATGCAGAGTCTAAAAATAAAAATACACCGTTTCCTTTGTAGATATCTTGCATGTTGTTTCAGAAGTTATTGTGGTATATGGAATTCATAGCATAGTCTGTGAGGAAAGCAGAAAGAATATGGAGGCAGGAGATGAAAAAGAGATGTTAAATATACATTGGAGATAAAATAGTGGGAGAAAGGAAGTAACTATGAGCAAACGTACTATATTACACAAAAAAGTTGCACAGTATATTTAAAGTCTGACTTTACATTATAATCAATTTGGTACTAGTTTAATAAATAAATATAAAAATGAATAATGTCTCAAACAATTTTTGAATTATTAAATATAAATTTATTTCTCAGATTCGTTTTCAAAATTTAAAAGAACTTCTAATATTTGATTGTCAGAAATGTCCTCATTTTCAATCAGGAAATCTACTGATTCTACACATTGAAAAAGTTCATAGTTTCGTGATTCATCCATGAATTCTGAGTCATTGGGTTGAATATCTGTATCTTTGTTGCTTTCCAGAACAATTTCGATGGTATTTTTTTGCTCTCCTTCCATTTTTGTGCTGTAATTTGAATTTAAAAAATATATATCAGTAGAGATAGGGCACTGTTGGGTTTAAGTTCAGACAGGTAGTTTGGTTTTTTTAACAGTGATTTTATCTTTGGGCAGTGTATGGTATCAGAATGGAAGTAAAAATATAAAAAAGTGTATGTGATAAAGCCTAAGTACATTCATAATTATACAAGACAAGCCTAACTCCATCTATAACTATAACAGAGAAGTCTATCTTATTCTATAACTATTACAGAGGGATAGTATATAACTATCAGAAAATGTTTTCCTAATTAACTTAAAGTGCACAACATACTTCAGTTTTTAAAATAACATCTTACCTTTCAAAAAGAAGTTTAAGTTGTCAGTTGAAATGCACTTGAAATGTACTTCAGGAAGTAGTAGTCAAAATGGCTGTGTTTCTCTCTCTTTCTTTATATATATTCAGGTACATAACCAATCAAAGGTCATGAAATAATAGAAGATAGTGAAAGTAGCATTTTAATTGGTTGTCAATTCTAACACTTCATAAGTGTTTTTGTTAGGTAATTTACCTCAGGATATTTAGTCAGGCCTACAGCATAATTTTCTCAATGGAATTCCATCAAATTTGGGTAAATGGTAGGGACTGCTATGTAGTAGGGCCTATTCTATATTTGATGAAAGTGTCTCTAGTGGTTTTTCTGTAAATTACTTTCCCACCTTTTTTTAGCGAGCGCTCACCGGTGCGCGCCCCGGTACGCGAACCGGCAGCGTTACGGGAGTCCTCCATTTTGTGTATCGGTAGAATTGAGACACAAGATGGAGGGCAAACAATGTTCGGAATGGGTAGAAAGGGGGCACGGTAGACACTTTGTGACCCTCTAGGTTTTCTGAGGGGGGCTTAGGACGCTGATATAGGCAAAAAAAAAAATCGCGTGGGAAGCGCCCGGTACGCGCACCGGTATGCGAACCGGGGAGCGTACTTTGGTGAAAAATAAAAAAAGTTAGAAAAAGATAAACGTTTTGAATGATCAGAGGTAGGGAAGCAATGAAAAGAGCTATTGGGTTCTGTGGCTAATTAAGGTACTTACAAGTAGGTTCCAATGAACAGTTTTAAATTCAGGAGGAATATTCTATTCCCCTCATCGGAGAAGTGCACACCATCTCCTCTGTAGATGTCTTGCATGTTGTAACGCAAGTTATTGTTGTATATTAAACCCATTGTAAATTCTCTCATGTAAGCAGAAACAGATTTATTCACATGTTTCCGTGCTTTCTCAAATTGTGGAAAAAATTGGTTGGACAACTTCCATTTCTGTCATTGGCATATATTGGAATATACCAAGGCAGTTTGGGGAAAAAGTGTCATCAATTGATGAAAGGTGTCCTTTAAAAGCATTTCCAGACCAACCCCAGTCATAGTCCCAAAATCAATTCCACCACTGTGCACTATTAAGAGGTTAGGGTTTGGCAGATGCATAAAAAAATTATATTACAAACATATTAAATATATTTTTCATTTAAAAGAATAATGCATTTAACAGTTTTTGATATTTGCAATAAAAAAACATTGAAATTCACTGCAAAAACCAAAGGTTATAGACCATATATAGTTAGGAATTAGCATTTACAAAACCTTGAAAATTCACTGAAAAAACATGGGTTATAGACCATATATAGTTGGGGATTAGCATTTACAAAACCTTATTTTACTCACACAAAACCATTGAAATTCGCATATATAGTTAGTTGCACTAACTATATATCGCGCACCCGCAATCCACTGCTGATGATGTCACATATTACATCATTCATGACATGGTCAGTGACATCACTGATGACATCACTGATGACATTTCAAATGACATCACTGATGACATCACTGATGACATCTCAAATGACATCACTGATGACATCTCATTTGACATTACTCATCACATCACTGATGATATCATTCATGTGATAATACGATGAACCTCTTCAGATTCTAATATAACCTTAGATACAATCAGTGTAAACAGACACTCACAGACTGTCACTCATCCATGGAGTTACTCACATACCTAGTCAGTCATGCAAAAAATCAATCACACCTCCATTTCCTCAACTATACAGTTATACACACCTTACTTATTCAAACATATACTAACACATATTTACTCTCTTATACAATCCCTGATACAAGTTTACAATGATCCATACAACCACTCACACATTCACTGGCTCTTATGCACAGTTATTTATATATGTCAACTCTCACATGTACTGTGTTTTACATATGTTCTTACTTTGACATGTAGCACTGAGATATCCATTCACTCACCAATACACTCATGCACACAGTCAACCGCCCATACAGCTGATTCCACATGCACTTTTGAACCCATACATCTAGTGAATCAACTGTTCACACATCTATGCACAGAGTCACACACCTCCCAGCCACCCACACACACACACTCAGTCTCCCATACAAATACTTGGGCAACCAATCAATAACCCATATAGTTACTCATATAGCTATTGATCAACACATGCAGCAGTTTACAGAACAACAGACATAATGATGCACAAATTAAGACAGTTTAGTCACTAACCCATGCACTCAGTGAGACACATTTAATCACTCACTCATACAGTCAGTCATGCACCTACTAAATCCTTCATCCAGACACTTATACATCCACTCATTCTTCAATATGTAAGACATATTTTAACTTTGCAGAAACATACAGTCACTGGATGTTGTCATCAGTGATGTCATCAGTGATGTCACTGACCATGTCATGAATGAGGTAATATGTGACATCATCAGCAGTGGATTGCGGGTGCGCGATATATAGTTAGTGCAACTAACTATATAAGCGAATTTCAATGGTTTTGTGTGAGTAAAATAAGGTTTTGTAAATGCTAATCCCTAACTATGTATGGTCTATAACCCATAGTTTTTTCAGTGAATTTTCAAGGTTTTGTAAATGCTAATTCCTAACTATATATGGTCTATAACCTTTGGTTTTTTCAGTGAATATATATATATATATATATATATATATATATATATATATATATATATATATATATATATATATATATATATATATATATATATATATATATATATATAATCCCCACTGAAAAAAACTGGTGTAAGTAACATTATAGTTAGGTGAATTTATCAGTAAAAACATTAACATTTTAAAATGAAAACACAGAAATCATCAGTTATAATTAGCAGAGCTAACTATAACTTATGCCACGCCTTGCACTGCTTATGACCTCACATATTACATTACTCATGACGTTCTATATTTACATTAAATCACAAAAAGCAGAGTCTGCAGACCAAAATCTAGCTTCATGACGAATTTGGTGTAATTTCATTCAGGAGTTTTTGCTATTACCTGCCTTAATGAAGTCTAACAAAAATGAATGGGGTTTTTGCATTTTAGGACCCCCTTTGCTCTTAACCCTCGTTTGATGGACCACTCCAAAAGTTGCCAGGAAGAAGTGGAGGTGGATTCACTTTTTTTTAGAAAAGTTTCATGAAGATTCACCAGCAGGCCCAATTTTCATGAGCTTTGAAGGATGTTGGAGGTGGAGACTGTACTGCTTGCACCTGCCAGTTGGTTCTACAGTGCTTTAAAGTGCACTAGGTGGTACAGCAGCATGGGGAGCCTTTACAATGGGACCACAAGTCCCAACAGCATTGGAGAAACTTGGAAGGGAAGTCTGTACTGCTCACACCTGAGAGTTGTTTCTACAGCACTTTAAAGCACACTTGGTGGTCCTGCATCACGGGGTGCATTTACTACAGGGACCACAAGTTCCAACAGCCGTGGAGGACCTTGGAGGTGGGGTTTGAACTGCCAGCACCTGCCAGTTGTTCCTACAGTGCTTTACAGAACACTCGGTGGTCCCACAGCGTGGGAAGCATTTACAACGGGAACTACGAGTCCCAAAAGCCTTGTAGGACTTTGGAGGTGGAGTTTGTACTGCCTGCACCGGTCAGTTGTTTCTACAGCACTTTGAGATGCATGCAGGCCACGCCCGGGCAAAGACCTAGCCAAGGGTGGGCCTATTCTGTGCGCGTCAACAACAGGAAGAGGCAGGGCAGGACCACCCCCCTTGGCTCTAGGGCCTGGGGACATTGGACATCTGCGGAAAGACTTTTATATACTCTCAGGTTCCTCATGTGTTGATCATTTGCAACTTTTCTGTTTTTCTCCGCTGTCCTTGAGTTCTGCACCATGAGGAAAGTACACCCGGTGCCAGTGAAAAAGTGCACAGGTGTGGCCTTTTATTGATAGTATGACCTTCCTGGCTCTATTTCCATTTTTCTTCAGGCCCCACTTCAGGAAGGAAATTCGGTAACATGTGCCTTTACCTAACAGAGTGGTGAAGAGAAACTTTCTGGCACTCCCAAGAATATCAAGACTTTTTACACATATGAAAAGCTTGTTGAGATCCTGTTGGGATGTCTGTTTCCCTCTTTGAGCTCTCGAACCCAGTGAAGCAGTGTATCCTTGTACACTAGAGCCAGGACCCTCGAAACACAAGGATGCCTTTTCACCGTGCACATCCCTAACAGGTGATTCTCAGGGAAACACTGCCCCTGTAGGGCCTTCCTGCTCAACTGCAGATCCCTCTCCAAACACGCTGATGACATCTGGCTACCCTGGAGATAAACTCTTGGGACTTAATTTTTCTAACCGAAACCTGGCTCAGAGAAAGCTCTAATCCCGACCTCTCCCTGGCTATTCCAGCTGGGTTCCGGATGGTGGGTGTGAATAGAGGTGGCAATAAGAGCGGAGGTGGGGTAGCTATTATCCTTAGGGAAGACTGGAAAATCTCTTATAGGAAGATTGAACGTACAGGGATCTTAGAGGCCATGTTCTTCTGTGTTAAGATTGCATCTGATCTCTCGCTAGCTGGGATACTCCTTCATAGACCCCCTAACACTCCGGCATACCAACTAATCGAACTCTTCGATATAGTGTCTGACCTCTCCCTTAAACACGCATGGTTCACTATCCTGGGGGACTTCAAAGTCCACATGGATAATGACAAATGCACCTCGGCTAATTAGCTGGCTGAAACGCTGGGCGGACTCAACCTGGTTCAGCTGTTCACTGCTCTCACACATTTTGCCGGGCATATACTTGACCTCATCTTTTCAAATGACCCTAACCTGAGAGTAGCGGCCCCCCTACCACGCACATGGTCGAACCACTTCTTATTACCCTTAAGCTTCAGTCTGACTTACTGCGATTTCAGACAGCTGCAAGTCCCTGAGAAAAAGAGAAACTGGTGCAATATCACTAGAGCTAGCATGACACCTTCACTCTTAACGCTTCCGCTCAAGTTATCAGTGAACCCAGATGGGTATGCAGTAAGTGTCAATAGCTGGTTGGTTAAGCCCCTAGACATTGTTGCCCCTCCACATCAGTTACCTCTACCAGGAAGAGACCATCACCCCTATGGTTGTCTCCCGAGCTTGGAGCGGAGAAGAGCCTGTGTAAAAAACTAGAGCACACCTGGAGACAATGCTATGACCCAGCAGCCAAGCTAGCATACAGAAAAGCCCTAAAAAACGTCCACAAGCTTAAACGCAGCACCATGAAGAGTTACTTCGCCCACAAGATCAAACTAGCATAAAATTAGTCGAAAACACTTTAAAAAATTGTTCAAGACTTTACTAATCCTGCTGCTCTTGTTAGTACAGTACAGCATACCGCCTCCCTCTGTGCTGGGTTATCTGATTTTTTCCCAAGACAAAATCCAATCTATCTATGACACTTTCCCTTCCAACCTGACCTCGCCCAAGCATGATGCCTGCCTATTCAGATAATTCCGAGGTGCTGACCACATTTTTTCCTGTTTCTCTCAATGACTCCTTAAAATATCTATTAGGTTGTAAATCTGGCTCACCTAGCGATCCCTGCCCTGCCCAGATTTTTCAACTCCTGTCAACCTACCTTACTACCCCTCTGAATCAGATCTCAAATGACTCCCTGAGTTTAGGCATTTTCCCGGCAGTATGGAAACAGGCTTTCCTACTGCCAATCCCTAAGAAACCAGATGTTGACCCCGCAGAATATATAAACTTCCGACCTATCTCTCTTCTGCCAGCTCCAGCAAAAATTCTTGAGAAACTAGTCCAGAGTCAACTTTTGGAATTTCTGGAATCTAAAAATGATTCCATGACTCCCAATCCGGCTTTAGAACAGGCTATAGCATGGAAACTGCCCTCCTAGAAGTGTCTTAGAGTGTCCACAAGACCATCGACCAGGGCAACTCAGCCATGCTCGTGCTACTGGACCTCTCCACAGCCTTCGACACAGTGGCCCATTCAATTCTCTTGGAGCGGTTGAAGTGCCTGGGCATTCAGGGCACGGCCTGGTCCTCGATCCGATCCTTTCTGAAGAACCGGACACAGCAAGTCTTTCTGGGGCCCTACAAGTCTTCCCAGAAACCTTTGTTATGTGGGGTCCTCCAGGGCTCTGCACTGAGTCCTCTCCTCTTCAATGGCTACCTCTTGCCACTCCCGCACTGGTTGAATCCTACAGAGAATATGTAACCTTTTATCCGGATGACACCCAACTGCTGTTATTCTTCAAACATCAATCAGAGGCAGTATTTACCAACTTTAGAAAGTTTCTTTGTAACATCTTGGCTTGGATGACACATAACTGTCTCAAGCTGAACTCTGATAAAACTGAGGTGCTCTTCTTTAACCAGCAGGCCTCCATCTCCCGCGGCGTTCAGGTGGCCTCAAGATCTGTCCCCCCCGCGCCAGTTGACTCGGTGTGAAACTTGGGGTTTAGAATCGACAATGAGCTCTCTTGTAAATCTCAGATTAGGCAAGACTCCTCCTTCTGTTTTAGGAAGCTTTAAAATCCTGAAGAAATTCCTCTATTTCTTCCCTCTTGACTCTTGTTGGGTGATTTGATGGTGACATGTTTTGCTATCTGTGATGGTTTTAATGTTTTTATCACTGTGTTTTAACTTCTGTATTGCACTTTTATGGTAACTTTAATGCCTACTACTAACAAACTAAAAAAGTCTCAATCTATAGAAAAGCAGACCTAACTATAACTACCTAGTAGTGACCGCCGCTGCGTAAAATACCAAATGTAAGAACTCCATATGTAAAGGTAAACCCAATGTATTTACCACAATTTAAGGATTTCTGGTATGAAAGCCTGTGATGTCATGAAGGATATTCATTCAAGTACAAACTTAATGTTTCTCAAGTTTATCATCAATCTGTGTCCATAGTTCTTTTGAACTTACAATGCTATTAAAATGCCACAGAGAATGCTCTCTATTGCCTTCTTGATACAGTTCTCGATTATCATGACAAGTAGTTGAACTTATAAAAAAATTCAAGACAAAAGTTGGTGGACAGGCATCTTAACCACAAGCTTAAAAAACAGGGCATTATTACGATGCCAGTTGGTTGGACCGCGGCTGCTATTGCAGCAGTAAGGAAACAGCCTACAAGCAGGAGGGTGGTCCGACAGCCATATATGATGCGACCGCCAGGCTCGCATTCGTAAACACGGCAGAGGCATGCTACACCCGTGGGAAAGGGCCACAGCACATGCAGATGCCATGCAGCACCTCCTGCATGTTCGTGGATAGTGTGCCATGCACCATGTCGTGCATTCCACGGGGTGCATGGAGGTGAGTGGGGGCACTTCATCTGCCCCCAGGGCTTCTTTTCAGTGGCCCACGACTGATGGGGGCATTGGTTGGAGCCCCCAAATTCCTTTTTTGCCAACATTTCCATGGAGGGATTCCTGCCATGTAAAGGCTGCCAGAAAGGGATATTGTAATTCCAATGGCAATGCCTGCCTCGGGCCTGAGGCCATTCCAGGACTCTGCTCCGACCCGCAGCCCCATCCGGATCTATAATCCTGGCAGAGCTGGCGGTCTTGCCTTGGATCCAACAGCTTAGGGTCTGACCGCCAGAATCATTATACTGCAGTCAGACAGAAGGGCTATCGGCAATCTGATCGCCACTGATGTCCTGTCGGGAATCCAACCACTACCACTGTAATCAGGTCAATATTTATTTGAACCTATGACTAAGGATGTGAGACAATTGTTCTTGTGGTCTACTTATGTCATATTCAACTCTAACCTTTACTAGTGTTCCAAATGTGCATATGAGCTTTTTCAGAAATGTTCTTAGCACTATTCTACATTAGGATATTAGGAGTTCCATTGAAGAAATTGAAGTGGTTCAGGAATAATAATGGCTAAATTAAGCCTTCTGCTCCAAAATTCCAATGTCTGCCTTTCTGTTTCCCTCTTTTTAATTCAGAACATTCTACCTGCAGTGGGTGGAAGCTTTTATAGCTCTTCTGTTTCGGGCTATACCGTTTGTGAAAGACCCTCTCCCTCCTTATAGGCCCTGGCCTGCTGCTTTGGACTATAGCTCGGGTTCTGGACCTTCAGCAAGCAGCATAGCCCTCAGCAGCTGGCTATAAGGCTTTCTTCGAAGCAGGTCAGCTGCTCTGAGATTTATGATTTGGGGGGGGGAAGAGGAGGTGCTTCTTATTTGTAAATGTTTTCAAACTAGCTATATGGAGATTACGCTTGATTTAGTGAAGAGGTTGGTTTGCCAAATGTCTCTTGTTGGTCATTAAAATTATTAAAACATTTTTTAAAAGCCTGCGCGAAGTTGTGCTTAGTTTATGATACTGTATGAATATGAGTTTTTAAACTGATTCAAGCAATGTTATTATTATCAAATTTTTGAGAAGTATGATAATGTATACATTTTGTGTATGATGCAATGCTGACATAGGTTGTTCCCTAACACAGCAACAAATATTCAAGTTGAGTGTCTGAGACAAACATATAGATTAAAAAGAAATGTTGTTGTCAGGCAGACCAAAGTGGACGTTGTAATGCAGTTTTAACATTTTAGAGTGTGCTGTTCATCTAGTAGTCTGCCCCGCAGGAAAAATGAAGGAATCTTCTTTCTTAACTCTGGCGCCAATTGTTAAATTGTTAAAAAGGCTGGTAATCCCTCAATATCAGCTGCCATGGATGTTTTCAATGGTAAATCTGTGATATGAACACTACACACTCCAGAAATCTAGGGTATTTTATTTACTAATTTATCTGTGGAGAAAAGTGCTGCTTTTATCGCCAGATCCTACAGCAGGTTTCTGCTTTCCCACAGGCTGGCATCTCCATGGATTGCTCATCCCAAAATGCTATTTAAAAACTAAGGGCCCGATTATGATGTCGGACGGACTACCACCGGCGGCCTGTCAGTGGCGGTCAGTCCAATATCTGGTGCCTTGGCCTGATCTCCGCATTACAATGCGCTGCATTTTGAGGCACCGGGTAGATGGACTGACCGACGACTCCGATGGGCTCGAAGAGCCTGTCTGACTGTCGGGCGGAATGTAATACCTTACAATAGGGCAGTGCCTGCTCAGGTACCGCCGTAGGGATTACGACGGCCCATTCCGACTGCCTTTTCATGACGGTCCAACTGCTGAAAAGGCAGACGGATTGGACTTTGGGGGCCCCTAACAGAGCCCCGATGGTCCTCTGCTATGGGACAAGGGGGGCACCTGTGGTGTCCCCCAAACATCTATGCTGCGTGTGCCAGTCACCACATGGTGCCTGGCACATAGTGCATGGATGTTTCTAAACATTCCTTTTTCCATTGTGGCTTGTGCTGCAGTCCTTTTTGGGATGCAGCACAAGCGCAATGGAAACAATTATGATTCCGATTGCCTACACGGTACTCACATCATAACTCGGTGGGTGGGACCTCCGACTACTTGTCGGTTGCTCCCAATTCCACTACGATGTCAGTCGGACGAGCCAACATCGTAATGTGCCGACATCGAAAGGAGCCCCTATCTTTGAATTATACGTGAGATTCAAGTCACAAGACAATTGTTTGGGAGATCTAAAGAAATTGGTCAATGAGGAGGTCTGTTATCAAGCTATCTAGTCTCTCAGGGAAGGTATTACCGCACGGCCATATACCAGATCCTATGAAGAACATCGGGATGAGAAGTACTCTTCAAACATCAAACGATTATATATAATAAACGGTATCCTGCGATGCCTGCATAAACACCTGTCTCAAATTTCCATATTACATTCAACTTCTGATGCACTTAGTCACCTGTAATGATGTAGCAGCTAAAGTGTAATCATTTATTATGATCGAGTGTTGATGTTACAAGACCTTCTGCCAGAGCCAGAAGTGAAGGTCAGAAACTGTTGCGATGCTGCAGTGCTTCTTTGTTCGTCCGGCCGTCCGGCCGTACTGACTTTTAATGTTGGCCTGGGGGGTTTTGCAGCGGCACATCAAGCTTCGCCCCATTGCGGTCTGTGGGAGAACCCCCTGAGGGCGGGGCCTGGGGCTGACTCTGGGCCCTGGGGAAAACAGGAAGAGGGGTACCGCTGAACCACCATCTTCTTCGATTAGGCTAACCACGAGGCATCGGGCCTACCTGTATAGCCATCTAGCTCGGAGTTCCTCTCCCTGGGGCCATGTTTTCTTCCTCAGAACTTCCTCTTCCCAGAGGGCCTTTCTCATGTCTATAGAAAGGTTTTTTACATCCCTATCCAATATGGCAGTGTTACCTAGATGTTTGAGGGAGATGCCCAAACTAACATGGTTCATTAAGTACTTCCTGCCTTTTTCCCTATATAAGGAGCAAACACTGGTTTCTCATTCCATCTCAATACTACAAGTACTCCAATCATAGTGTTCTCGCTTCTCCTCTAGCAGTGTGGTTGATTCCTGCTTATTAGTCCTGCCATAGTTGTTACTCTGTTTTCGTTTCCAGCGTAATCCTTCTCCTGTGCCTGGCCATCCTCCATCCTGTGCCATAGTTGTCTCTAGGAGGAGTTTTGCCCTAGGGCTCATTCCTCTTATTCCTAGGGCTTTTCTGGAGGACACTTTTCCACCTAGGCTATATCTAGTGTCAGACAGCAATGTGGCTACTGAAAGTGGTCGCCCTTTTCTCTGGCAGACAGGGACTGTGAAGACCTGGAGGTTCGGGTCCAAAAGAACACAGAGGCCTTAAGCATGGCATCTAGGGGCATATGTATGAAACCAATGTTTAGTCGCAAACGCTGCGAATCGCTAAAAACGGCGTTTGCGAATAAAAATTTGCTATTCGAGATGTATGAGACACATTCGCAGTGCAAACTAAGAAATCGCAAAAATAGCAATTTCTAATACTGAGAAGCAAGAATTCTGCGAATTTCCTTGCGAATTCCTAAATAGCAATTTTCTCAGTTTGCGAAAATCGCAAAAAATTATTCGCAATTTAAGAAATCGCAAGGAAATGTATGAAAAAATCACAATTTGCGAAATCCACAATGTCGCAAAATAAGAAATCGCAAATAACACCAAGCGCATGCAGGTGGTAACCAGGTGCAAGGTACTTAAACCAGCCCACATGCAACAGATCCTTCCACAATGGCAGCACCATATGTGATAGCCAGGAGGCTGCGTATTCAGGCTCTTGCACAGAGGAGAATGAGACAGGAACGTATCTTCAGGCTGCTCATCACTCTGTTCCAGCAGACTGAAGACGAGATCCATGACAAGTACAGGCTGCACCCACAGACCATCTTGGACCTGATTGAGGAGCTGAAGCCCTATTTGGAACACCCAACACACAGGACCCAAACAATTCCAACCCATGTGCAGGTCCTGTGCTCCTTGCACCTCCTGGCCTCAGGGAGTTTTCAAGGGGTCATAGCAGAGGTTGGCGAGGTCTCACAGAGTGCCCTGTTGCGCTTTTTCCATGCATTTCTAGATGCAATGGTACAGAGGCTATCACATCACAGATACTTCCCCAGCACCCAACAGGCATTACAGCAAACAAAACTTGCACGTTTCCCCCACGTCATTGGCTGCATTGATGGGACCCATGTGGCCATCAGACCCCCAGCAGCAACTGAATATGTCTACAGAAACCGTAACTGCTACCATTCCCTGAATATACAGATTGTGTGCAATGCAAAGTATATCATCAATGACATTGTACCTAAGTACCCTGGCAGTACACACAACTCTTTCATATTTAGACATAGTGGGATACACAGACGTCTGAGTTCTGGAGAGTTTGGAGAGGGATACCTGCTAGGTAAATGCATGGCACACATCCATCCATCCACATCTCCTGAGGGGGGGCATTGACTTACTTATTGTGTCTATCCCTGCTGGTGACAGTGCCTATGCAGTGCATGACTTCATTCTCACCCCATACCTGGATCCAGCCAATGCAAGGGAGAGGAGATACGACAGGGCACACTGATCTATGTGCTGTGTCATAGAGCATACATTTGGAATCCTAAAGAGCAGGTTCCGGTGCCTGCATAAAAGAGGAGGAGCACTGCAATACAGACCTGAGACATGCTGTAAAATCTTGGAAAGCTGTGCAATGCTCCATAACATGGCCATGAGGAAAGGCACCACAATTGACGTGACCGATACAGACACATCGGATGATGATTGCCCTGCTACCCCTGGCAGACCAGCATCAGGAGTTGGGGCAGCTGCCGGACGTCAGAGACGGACTGAGATCACACAAAACTACTTTTAGGCGAGTAATGATGACATGAGGCAAAATATTGTTTGAAACCAGTGCTGTGTTTATTCATGGTTCTCACACATTTACTGTTGCTGTACTCAGCACATATTATGCACACAGTGCAGGTAGTTCTCCAAAAAGTGTTCAATATGTATTAATGGGTTGCAACACCCATTGATGCAACTGTTTCACCGTGTAGCTCACCTCCTCTAGTGATGGATTGGTGCTGGTCGGTCTCCAGGATGAATTCCCTCTGTTGGGTGCCTAGGTACTGCACCCAGTCAGCCACTGCGCCTTCTTGCTTCTGGCAATGTTGGAGTGTTGCTACTCCTACTTGATGTCTCCTCACTCTCCCCAGAGACCATGAGTGCTGTGCCACCGGACAAGAACAATCCCTGCCCCAGATGAATAAATCGGTTCTCACAGGGATCCTGAAATAGAACAACTGTCAAAAGAGCAAATCTGAAATTTATGTATCTATGAAATGATGGAATGTCTACTTAAGAAAACAGATAAATGGCAATAATTAAAAGAAATCATATAATTTGTGTCTATCCCTATATGAGATTGACATTTTTGCTCCTTGATTTGCTCTTTTGACAGTTGTTCTATTTCAGGATCCCTGTGAGGACCGATTTATTCATCTGGGGCAGAGATTGTTCTTGCCCGTTGGTGTTTTTGATTCCCCTGCTTACCTGCCCCTTATTAGCTCAGGGGTCCCCCTTCTTATATGTGCTGTGCCACCGGAGTTAGCCATCTGCATTTGCTCAACTGCACTGGTGACCTGTTCCAGGCCTCTTGCAATGTCCTGGCATCAGTGTGACATTTCCACCTGCATGGTAATGCTGCGATGGGTCAAGTTGCTGGTGGTGGTGCACAGGCGGGTCACCGCCTTTGTGTAGTTATGCAGCCGTACATTGGCACGTTGGGCAGCCCTCTCCCTGGCATCTTGGGGATGCTTCAGAGTGTCACAGAGGTCACGTATGGCACCTGCCATGGCCATGATGCCCTTCCCCCCCATGTAGCGCTGATTTTTGTTGAGTTTGTTGAGCTGCCTGTTACAGGAGCGTAATGATTTCTGTTGCAGGCGCTGTACCTGCAGCATGCTGTTTTCAAGACCTGCAAAAAACTGTGTGCTCCTCATCGGTGGCAGTGCTGGTGCTGGGCCTTGACCTGCGTCTTTCTATTCCTGGCACACTCATTTGTGGGGTTTCCTTCCCACGCATGTGTGACACACCCTGCCTTGCATCTCTCTGCTCACTCTACTCCCCTGTGGGCTCTATGTCATCCTCAAATGGAGGTAATGGGGGCACATGTGTGCACTGTGCATGATTGTTGTGTTCTCTGTCTCTCCACTTGTGTCCCCATCATCAGCCTGGTCCTCAGGATTTGCAAAGTCATCTCCCTCTGCACTGTCATCAAGTGCCCTGGATTGTGCTGTGGATGTAAAGGGGAATACATGAGTTTATGTAATTGTCTGCATTTTGCACTCAATAAAGTTTCTACAATTTGTCTTGGCTAACTTCTGATACTGTCTTATTCCCTCATGAGTGAACCACATGCTGCATTTAATTTCCTATGTGTCATGGACACACTATCATACATCTGACTACGTCTCCCATGATGCATTGCTGGGTGTGCTGTAAGAAGTGATCCGGAGTGACATGTGTTGTTTCTATTTTGCGCAATCTCGAAAGTGTGCATGGGATGGGAATCTGTGCAGATATGTTTGGCAAGCATCTTACCTTCGCTGCTGGATGTAGGGTCAGAGCTGTCGAACTCAGCCACACCACTGACGCTTTCAGGCAGGAGGGTTGACTCTACCTGTTCCTCATGGGGTGTTGGCTGTTCTGGTGTAGATGATCCTCCCCTGGTCTTGTTCGCCTCCTTCAGTCTGGCTGCCACCCTCTCCTTTGACCTTTGCTGCATGCCATACCACCTCTTTCGCAGTTCTTCCACACAACGATGAGTCACACCCACAGCATTGACTTTTTCTAGAATGTCCAACCAAATTTTACTTTTCCTAGACTCAGGGACTCGCTGTGCCTTTTTCCCAAAGAGGAGCTCATGGCTACACGCCATCTCCTCTATGAGCACCTCCTGCTCCTTTTCAGAGAATTTGTGTTTTCTCGTCCTCTTTTCACCCTCCTTCCCCTCAAGTTGCTTCTGAGACTCCATTGGGGTGGTTTCTCTGCTGTGCTGACTCCTCACACTCTCCAAACAGCCTCTGACTGTGGCTCAGATGTGTTTAATTTTGCACTAGAGATTCTACGTTTTACTTCAAGGTTCAAGTTCTGGAAACATGCTGGTTCTTTCAGAAAAGATAGTAAATGATAGCGTTATTCCAGCCGGGAATGACGTCCTCAAACACACTCAAAAAAACACTTTCCTTTGAAGTTTATACCTTTCAAATAAAGTTTTATTCAAATTTTTTTTCAATTCATTGGATTATTCATTTCTTTTGCAATTCATTGTTTATAAATTATAATACATGGCCCAATGCATTTCGGGCAATTTGCCCTTCTTCAGGGGCATCGTTGTTCTGTAGAAGGAAAATAAACACAACTATAACAGCTTATATGACATCTTGTTTGTCATCTTTAACGACATGATTAAAGAAATATTTAGGTTTCATATAGCTCCCTAAGAAACCTGCTGTCCCCTTTTTTTTGTGAAGCATCTACTGAAAACGTTAAACAGCGTAAAATCACAATCATGCATGGTTACCCAAATGGTGTAAACAACAGTTCTGTTCCATAGACCAGTATAATGCATACATGTTAAAAAATGAAAACACAGTGATCCTTCATTTTTATCAAAATAACGGTGTACAAATTGTGGAAAGAAGTTCGTACCTTAGTTATTAGTACCTCTCTTAGTAAGTTTAGAGGGATTGGTAAAGGCCTGTAAAAAACAATGTTTTAAATATGTAATGTGCAGTTTTGTAAGAAAAACGGGTAAAAGGGTGTAAATTACAAAACAATGAGTCAACGTACCCTAGATTACGGCAGCGTCAGCTTGCTCAGCTGTTCGAGTATTCGTAATCAGTGTTACGGGCCGAGTTCTAAAACATAATGAACCCAACCGTTAGATTAAACTAGCATCAGTATGAAAAAAATATTAGAGAAAATGGTGCACGAGCTGGGTTGTCGGCATTTCACTCACCCGTTTGAGAATTCAAAGTGGCTCCCGAGGAGGAGTCTTCTTGTTGAGCACTCCGCAGTAGGCAGCGAGTTAGTTAGTGGCGCGGATACTGCCGCTTTTAACCCGGAAGTGTGAATTACTGTTCCGGTGATCTAGATTGTCAAAAATCGAAAACGGACTAATTTCCTTGATCGGAACGCACACACCCGAGGGGTGGCGTATAACATAAACAATGTGAAAGCGTGATACGAGAAAAGTAACACGATTTAAAGAACAAAAAATAAATGAAGGTGAAGCCTCAATGAGACAATTGTAACGGGCAAGATGAAAGTGATAGTTAACTGTGTAAGAAGATTAGACACTTACTCTAGTGTCAAGGTCAATAGTCAAAACCTCATAGGTTATCATATATGTTTAAACAGGGGTACAAATCGATAAATACATCTCAAAAATGATTATCAGTATCAAATACTAGTATCATGTGAACATTCTGAAAAGTGCAAAAAAAAATTTTGTTCATCAAATTCAGCTATAGTTCATAGAAAACAGTTCAAATCCATACGGTCATTGAGACCCTTTGGTTGGCATGTATTTAGAAAAGTCATCCAAAAAACTTCTCTGCGCAATAAGTATTGTGTATTGTCTCTGCCAGGTAGCGTGGGTATTATTTCCAAGATCAAGAATCTCAACTGGCTTGGAGTATGATTGTGGTTGTTGAAATGACTTGCCAGTGGTGATTTAGAATTTTTTGTTCGAATGTTACTCTTGTGTTTGATTATTCGCGTCTTGATTTTTCGCTCAGTCTTCCCAACATAAGCCAGGCCACATGGGCATTTAATGAGGTAAATGACATTTCGGCTGTCACACGTACCGGTGACACACAATGATGTGGTGGTACCTTTACTGAGATGTTTGATTTCTTTGACCTTAATTATAGCAGTGCAATTGCCACAATTGTGGCAAGGTAATGTGCCTTTATATGGATCTGTTCGCTCTTGCGTTTTTTTGTTAAGTATTTCTTTGATGTTCTGAGACCTTTGAAATGCAATATATTTATCAAAAAGAAAGGGGGGGGGGACCCAAGGAGCTTATAAAGGTCCAGTGTCCGTGCTCCGAATATCAATATTTAACCAACAAAGAGGACAAAGTTCCTGTGCCAGGGTGCAAAAAGTCACCCATGCATCGTGGTGCAAAAAGTCACCCATACTTAAAAAATTGGAAGAAAAGGAAGGAAAAAGAGAAAAGGAGATTCCTAGGTATAAAGGACCCAAAATTATAAGAGGGAAAGACATTGTGTTTCCTCTGTTGCCCTCACACACCCCGAAGAGTGTCATGCTTCATCATCGGGTGTTTGCTCCTCGTAGGGCCGGCGCTGCAATTCCCTACAGGTCCCCCGAAGGGTCACTTTATCGGAGATCTTTTAGAGGAATGCCGGATGATGCATGCGGGTGTGCGGGTTATGAGTCAAGAGGAGGGTAAAGAAAATTCGTGCCAGTGTGATATATTAAAATTAAAGCAAGGGTAAACATGCAGCGTTATGATTAAAAGTATACCCTTGGCAGTCAATACTGCTAAAAATTATTGACCCAAGAGGCCTATTATGCCTATGTGTCAATTATCAAGGTCAACATGTTTCGAGCTTCCGTTGCCCAGAGGTGGTTAGCGCTTCATCAGGACCAAAGAATATGTAAAGTGCACGTGATTTAGTGAGTATAAAAATTACCCTCTTATCTCAATCAGGGTGGAGTAGAACCTGTGTACCCTTATCATGGTCACAGCTAATAGGTGGAGGCCACTCCTGAATGAAGCCTAGGAAATAGAAAATAAAAGAACAAAACAAAGTAATAAGACAGCATCGATGACAACTTGATGCCGCAAAATGTACCACATGTGTGTACATCAATTACACATAAACAGTAAAGTTGAAAGGCACACAGGACAGGTTGGTCGTAACTGGTCAGAAAAAGGGGGGGGCGGGGGCAGGTCGCGGGGGGGGCCTTTGTTTAGTGTGGTTTGGGCCCCTACCCTACATAGCATAAATATTGAAAAAAGGCGGGGAGGAATTAAATGGTCCTCAACCTAGTAAGGTTTAAAATATATGCCCCATACAACAAAGCAATCCGTCCTGGTTTGTTTATTTACAACGAGCGTACAAACTGTAAAGTTATAAGTGCTCAAAAAATATGCTCACCAAGCACTGCGTGTAGTAATCCTACGTGGTCAGAATTATGGACGCCCGCAAGTAATCGGGCTGTAGAAACAAACACAGAGACAGCAGCGTAGAGGCATATTAGCCAATCATCTGAAGTGCTGGGCCGAGTGCTCACAGTGCAGGATATTACAACAATAAATTACTTACAAATGAGAGCGGGTGCTGCCTTCTTGCAACCTACCCAAGACCATGTTTCTGCCGAAAGGAGACTGACATCGGCAAAACCGCCGGTTTAAATGCACAGGCCGGGTTAGGTGTGAGGCGGTATCCTTTTCCGGGGAGGAAAGGAATCCTAGTGAGAAGCAACTAAATGCGCATGTGTGAGCACCGGAGTTAAACGCGCATGAGCTTTAATCGGGCACACTACTCCCCTGCTCATGCGCAACAGCTCACTACATAATCAAGGAACAGGAATTGTCGAAAAAAATATATATGCCCAGAAACGTACAGGCAATTTGCAACATAAAACAATTTACGTACAATGCCCTCCATTGCCACATAATTTACGTTAAAGGGGTTATCTTAATGTTGTACCTGGACCGCACCTCGTCCTGCAAGTAATATAGACCCTGTGATACTGCTACCTAATCGTGGACACTCAATTGGACTCAAGCACTTTCTTAAAATACAAAATCTGATGTGGCTATCTTAAGGGGTTATCTGTTGCGTTCCTTGCGCACATCTACAGTTACGAAAGTGGGGCAATTAACCACTGCATCGCAATGGCAATGAAGTCCAGGTATACTGTGAACTAAGTCCCATTAATAAAGTAATCCTGTCTCGTGTGCCTCACGAAAAGAAAAGAAAGAAAGGACAGAATAAAATTACCGGTCCCTCGGCTAAACAGCCATGCTAAATATATTTATCAAAAAGACAGGGGGGGGGGACCCAAGGAGCTTATAAAGGTCCAGTGTCCGTGCTCCGAATATCAATATTTAACCAACAAAAAGGACAAAGTTCCTGTGCCAGATTACAAAAAGTCACCCATGCATCGTGGTGCAAAAAGTCACCCATACTTAAAAAATTGGAAGAAAAGGAAGGAAAAAGAAAAAAGGAGATTCCTAGGTATAAAGGACCCAAAATTATAAGAGGGAAAGACATTGTGTTTCCTCTGTTGCCCTCACACACCCCGACGAGTGTCATGCTTCATCATCGGGCGTTTGCTCCTTGTAGGGCCGGCACTGCAATTCCCTACGGGTCCCCCGAAGGGTCACTTTATCGGAGATCTTTTAGAGGAATGCCGGATGATGCATGCGGGTGTGCGGGTTATGAGTCAAGAGGAGGGTAAAGAAAATTTGTGCCAGTGTGATATATTAAAATTAAAGCAAGGGTAAACATGTAGCGATATGATTAAAAGTATACCCTTGGCAGTCAATACTGCTAAAAATTATTGACCCAAGAGGCCTATTATGCCTAGGTGTCAATTATCAAGGTCAACATGTTTCGCGCTTCCGTTGCCCAGAGGTCGTTAGCGCTTCGTCAGGACCAAAGAATATGTAAAGTGCACGTGATTTAGTGAGTATAAAAATTACCCTCTTATCTCAATCAGGGTGGAGTAGAACCTGTGTACCCTTATCATGGTCACAGCTAATAGGTGGAGGCCACTCCTGAATGAAGCCTAGGAAATAGAAAATAAAAGAACAAAACAAAGTAATAAGACAGCATCGATGACAACTTGATGCCGCAAAATGTACCACATGTGTGTACATCAATTACACATAAACAGTAAAGTTGAAAGGCACACAGGACAGGTTGGTCCTAACTGGTCAGAAAAAGGGGGGGGGCCGGGGGGTCGCGGGGGGGGCTTTGATTAGTGTGGTTTGGGCCCCTTCCCTACATAGCATAAATATTGAAAAAAGGCGGGGAGGAATTAAATGGTTCTCAACCTAGTAATGTTTAAAATATATGCCCCATACAACAAAGCAATCCGTCCTGGTTTGTTTATTTACAACGAGCATACAAACTGTAAAGTTATAAGTGCTCAAAAAATATGCTCACCAAGCACTGCGTGTAGTAATCCTACGTGGTCAGAATTATGGACGCCCGCAAGTAACCGGGCTGTAGAAACAAACACAGAGACAGCAGCGTAGAGGCATATTAGCCAATCATCTGAAGTGCCGGGCCGAGTGCTCACAGTGCAGGATATTACAACAATATATCCTTTTCCGGGGAGGAAAGGAATCCTAGTGAGAAGCAACTAAATGCGCATGTGTGAGCACCGGAGTTAAACGCGCATGAGCTTTAACCGGGCACACTACTCCCCTGCTCATGTGCAACGGCTCACTACATAATCAAGGAACGGGAATTGTCGAAAAAAATATATATGCCCAGAAACGTACAGGCAATTTGCAACATAAAACAATTTACGTACAATGCCCTCCATCGCCACATAATCTACCATAAAGGGGTTATCTTAATGTTGTACCTGGACCGCACCTCGTCCTGCGAGTAATATAGACCCTGTGATACTGCTACCTAATCGTGGACACTCAATTGGACTCAAGCACTTTCTTAAAATACAAAATCTGAAGTTGCTATCTTAAGGGGTTATCTGTTGCGTACCTTGCTCACATCTACAGTTACAAAAGTGGGGCAATTAACCACTGCATCGCAATGGCAATGAAGTCCAGGTATACTGTGAACTAAGTCCCATTAATAAAGTAATCCTGTCTCGTGTGCCTCACGAAAAGAAAAGAAAGAAAGGACAGAATAAAATTACCGGTCCCTCGGCTAAACAGCTGTGCTAAATATATTTATCAAAAAGAAAGGGGGGGGACCCAAGGAGCTTATAAAGGTCCAGTGTCCGTGCTCCGAATATCAATATTTAACCAAGAAAGAGGACAAAGTTCCTGTGCCAGGGTGCAAAAAGTCACCCATACTTAAAAAATTGGAAGAAAAGGAAGGAATAAGAGAAAAGGAGATTCCTAGGTATAAAGGACCCAAAATTATAAGAGGGAAAGACATTGTGTTTCCTCTGTTGCCCTCACACACCCCGAAGAGTGTCATGCTTCATCATCGGGTGTTTGCTCCTCGTAGGGCCGGCGCTGCAATTCCCTACAGGTCCCCCGAAGGGTCACTTTATCGGAGATCTTTTAGAGGAATGCCGGATGATGCATGCGGGTGTGCGGGTTATGAGTCAAGAGGAGGGTAAAGAAAATTCGTGCCAGTGTGATATATTAAAATTAAAGCAAGGGTAAACATGCAGCGATATGATTAAAAGTATACCCTTGGCAGTCAATACTGCTAAAAATTATTGACCCAAGAGGCCTATTATGCCTATGTGTCAATTATCAAGGTCAACATGTTTCGAGCTTCCGTTGCCCAGAGGTGGTTAGCGCTTCATCAGGACCAAAGAATATGTAAAGTGCACGTGATTTAGTGAGTATAAAAATTACCCTCTTATCTCAATCAGGGTGGAGTAGAACCTGTGTACCCTTATCATGGTCACAGCTAATAGGTGGAGGCCACTCCTGAATGAAGCCTAGGAAATAGAAAATAAAAGAACAAAACAAAGTAATAAGACAGCATCGATGACAACTTGATGCCGCAAAATGTACCACATGTGTGTACATCAATTACACATAAACAGTAAAGTTGAAAGGCACACAGGACAGGTTGGTCGTAACTGGTCAGAAAAAGGGGGGGGCGGGGGCAGGTCGCGGGGGGGGGCCTTTGTTTAGTGTGGTTTGGGCCCCTACCCTACATAGCATAAATATTGAAAAAAGGCGGGGAGGAATTAAATGGTCCTCAACCTAGTAAGGTTTAAAATATATGCCCCATACAACAAAGCAATCCGTCCTGGTTTGTTTATTTACAACGAGCGTACAAACTGTAAAGTTATAAGTGCTCAAAAAATATGCTCACCAAGCACTGCGTGTAGTAATCCTACGTGGTCAGAATTATGGACGCCCGCAAGTAATCGGGCTGTAGAAACAAACACAGAGACAGCAGCGTAGAGGCATATTAGCCAATCATCTGAAGTGCTGGGCCGAGTGCTCACAGTGCAGGATATTACAACAATAAATTACTTACAAATGAGAGCGGGTGCTGCCTTCTTGCAACCTACCCAAGACCATGTTTCTGCCGAAAGGAGACTGACATCGGCAAAACCGCCGGTTTAAATGCACAGGCCGGGTTAGGTGTGAGGCGGTATCCTTTTCCGGGGAGGAAAGGAATCCTAGTGAGAAGCAACTAAATGCGCATGTGTGAGCACCGGAGTTAAACGCGCATGAGCTTTAATCGGGCACACTACTCCCCTGCTCATGCGCAACAGCTCACTACATAATCAAGGAACGGGAATTGTCGAAAAAAATATATATGCCCAGAAACGTACAGGCAATTTGCAACATAAAACAATTTACGTACAATGCCCTCCATCGCCACATAATTTACCATAAAGGGGTTATCTTAATGTTGTACCTGGACCGCACCTCGTCCTGCAAGTAATATAGACCCTGTGATACTGCTACCTAATCGTGGACACTCAATTGGACTCAAGCACTTTCTTAAAATACAAAATCTGATGTGGCTATCTTAAGGGGTTATCTGTTGCGTTCCTTGCGCACATCTACAGTTACGAAAGTGGGGCAATTAACCACTGCATCGCAATGGCAATGAAGTCCAGGTATACTGTGAACTAAGTCCCATTAATAAAGTAATCCTGTCTCGTGTGCCTCGCGAAAAGAAAAGAAAGAAAGGACAGAATAAAATTACCGGTCCCTCGGCTAAACAGCCATGCTAAATATATTTATCAAAAAGAAAGGGGGGGGGGACCCAAGGAGCTTATAAAGGTCCAGTGTCCGTGCTCCGAATATCAATATTTAACCAACAAAAAGGACAAACTTCCTGTGCCAGATTACAAAAAGTCACCCATGCATCGTGGTGCAAAAAGTCACCCATACTTAAAAAATTGGAAGAAAAGGAAGGAAAAAGAAAAAAGGAGATTCCTAGGTATAAAGGACCCAAAATTATAAGAGGGAAAGACATTGTGTTTCCTCTGTTGCCCTCACACACCCCGACGAGTGTCATGCTTCATCATCGGGCGTTTGCTCCTCGTAGGGCCGGCACTGCAATTCCCTACGGGTCCCCCGAAGGGTCACTTTATCTGAGATCTTTTAGAGGAATGCCGGATGATGCATGCAGGTGTGCGGGTTATGAGTCAAGAGGAGGGTAAAGAAAATTTGTGCCAGTGTGATATATTAAAATTAAAGCAAGGGTAAACATGTAGCGATATGATTAAAAGTATACCCTTGGCAGTCAATACTGCTAAAAAATTTTGACCCAAGAGGCCTATTATGCCTAGGTGTCAATTATCAAGGTCAACATGTTTCGCGCTTCCGTTGCCCAGAGGTCGTTAGCGCTTCGTCAGGACCAAAGAATATGTAAAGTGCACGTGATTTAGTGAGTATAAAAATTACCCTCTTATCTCAATCAGGGTGGAGTAGAACCTGTGTACCCTTATCATGGTCACAGCTAATAGGTGGAGGCCACTCCTGAATGAAGCCTAGGAAATAGAAAATAAAAGAACAAAACAAAGTAATAAGACAGCATCGATGACAACTTGATGCCGCAAAATGTACCACATGTGTGTACATCAATTACACATAAACAGTAAAGTTGAAAGGCACACAGGACAGGTTGGTCCTAACTGGTCAGAAAAAGGGGGGGGCGGGGGGGTCGCGGGGGGGGCTTTGATTAGTGTGGTTTGGGCCCCTTCCCTACATAGCATAAATATTGAAAAAAGGCGGGGAGGAATTAAATGGTTCTCAACCTAGTAATGTTTAAAATATATGCCCCATACAACAAAGCAATCCGTCCTGGTTTGTTTATTTACAACGAGCATACAAACTGTAAAGTTATAAGTGCTCAAAAAATATGCTCACCAAGCACTGCGTGTAGTAATCCTACGTGGTCAGAATTATGGACGCCCGCAAGTAACCGGGCTGTAGAAACAAACACAGAGACAGCAGCGTAGAGGCATATTAGCCAATCATCTGAAGTGCCGGGCCGAGTGCTCACAGTGCAGGATATTACAACAATATATCCTTTTCCGGGGAGGAAAGGAATCCTAGTGAGAAGCAACTAAATGCGCATGTGTGAGCACCGGAGTTAAACGCGCATGAGCTTTAACCGGGCACACTACTCCCCTGCTCATGTGCAACGGCTCACTACATAATCAAGGAACGGGAATTGTCGAAAAAAATATATATGCCCAGAAACGTACAGGCAATTTGCAACATAAAACAATTTACGTACAATGCCCTCCATCGCCACATAATCTACCATAAAGGGGTTATCTTAATGTTGTACCTGGACCGCACCTCGTCCTGCGAGTAATATAGACCCTGTGATACTGCTACCTAATCGTGGACACTCAATTGGACTCAAGCACTTTCTTAAAATACAAAATCTGAAGTTGCTATCTTAAGGGGTTATCTGTTGCGTACCTTGCTCACATCTACAGTTACGAAAGTGGGGCAATTAACCACTGCATCGCAATGGCAATGAAGTCCAGGTATACTGTGAACTAAGTCCCATTAATAAAGTAATCCTGTCTCGTGTGCCTCACGAAAAGAAAAGAAAGAAAGGACAGAATAAAATTACCGGTCCCTCGGCTAAACAGCCGTGCTAAATATATTTATCAAAAAGAAAGGGGGGGACCCAAGGAGCTTATAAAGGTCCAGTGTCCGTGCTCCGAATATCAATATTTAACCAACAAAGAGGACAAAGTTCCTGTGCCAGGGTGCAAAAAGTCACCCATACTTAAAAAATTGGAAGAAAAGGAAGGAATAAGAGAAAAGGAGATTCCTAGGTATAAAGGACCCAAAATTATAAGAGGGAAAGACATTGTGTTTCCTCTGTTGCCCTCACACACCCCGAAGAGTGTCATGCTTCATCATCGGGCGTTTGCTCCTCGTAGGGCCGGCGCTGCAATTCCCTACGGGTCCCCCGAAGGGTCACTTTATCGGAGATCTTTTAGAGGAATGCCGGATGATGCATGCGGGTGTGCGGGTTATGAGTCAAGAGGAGGGTAAAGAAAATTCTGGAAAGGGGCGACCATTCGGTCCCCCCGAACGTATGGCGGAGTACCACGATCCCCCCGGGAAGCCATCTTGGGCGGGAGGCGAGTCTCGGCTGGTATGCCCGAAGCGGCGTAGCCGGGGCGCGCCTTTTCCCGCCCTAGAGTGGGTTGGCCTAGACACTGACGCGGCCGGCCACGCCCTTGGGGCTGGCAGGGGCGGGTTTACGCCCGCCCTGAAGACGGATAAAAGGAACAACAAGCCAAGAAAGCATCCTCTTGTTCCTGTGCTCTGAAGCTGCACCTCCTCGCTGCACGTGAGCTCGAGACGGAACGAAGAGCCAATTTTGACCCACCCACCAGCCCCTGAGGACAGCAAGTTGTTTTGAATAAAGTTTGATGGATAACTCTGATTTTCGTTTACAGGTTGTGGTCATCGTGATGATTTTGAGTATGCAATAAAGAATGTTAAATTTGTGTTATGTTTTGCGAAATAAAGTGATTCTGCTTTAGTGTTCATCAGTAAAGCATGCGGTTAATAAAGTTGTCTTTCTGCTGTCTTTTCATAATTTAGTTTTAGTAATTTAGTTAGCATTGTCGTATTTATTTTGGTCGGGCGGTAAGGTCATGATCGGTGAGCACTAATTGGAAGATCCCTATGAGTGGGCGTCACCCATTACGGATGGGAGCGCTCGGGGGAGGTGGCCATTGGCCCCTCAACGGGGAGGCGGTCCCTTCTAAGGATGGGTCGCCGAAAGGAAAGGAAAGGCGGTCAAGGCCCCTTCCTGGGTAGGAGGGGTTACAGCCCCCTCCTGGGGATTTTCCCGGGGCCAGGACGTCTGCGACGGCAGATGTGGTAAGTTGTGTGGGGTTTGGGGGGGGGGGTCTACGCTACCTTCTAGATACCTCACACGAGTCCTCGTACGACCTTTAAGTGGCATCGAGTTTTTTGGGGCCCCCGTCAAGTCAAGGGAAATTGGTAGTTGCACTTGAGGTACGCCTCTGTGCGGTCGCCCCTCACAAGTGAGGGGGATATTTCTGGGTTAGGGATCTTGACACCGGTTACGACCTTGCCGTTGGCCCTTAAACATTAGGATGTACAATTTCAAAATTTCAAGTAAATGTTTTGTAGGATGTTAGTTCGGCTAGGAGAACCTTTGTATTAGAGAATATGTTAAGGTTAGCCAAACATCGCAATGTGGTAATGAAATTGTACATAATATGAAACTGTTGATTTAATGTTTTAATTTTGTTTCATATTTTAATAAATACGGCCGGGAGGGTCACTCCCTTCCGTCTTCCAAAAACTTCAGAACTGTTTCCGGTTTCCCATCCTTGGGGATTGTGTTGAGAGGGGGTGGTGGGTATCTCAGCCATAATGCCAGTGTGATATATTAAAATCAAAGCAAGGGTAAACATGCAGCGATATGATTAAAAGTATACCCTTGGCAGTCAATACTGCTAAAAATTATTGACCCAAGAGGCCTATTATGCCTAGGTGTCAATTATCAAGGTCAACATGTTTCGCGCTTCCGTTGCCCAGAGGTCGTTAGCGCTTCGTCAGGACCAAAGAATATGTAAAGTGCACGTGATCTAGTGAGTATAAAAATTACCCTCTTATCTCAATCAGGGTGGAGTAGAACCTGTGTACCCTTGTCATGGTCACAGCTAATAGGTGGAGGCTACTCCTGAATGAAGCCTAGGAAATAGAAAATAAAAGAACAAAACAAAGTAATAAGACAGCATCAATGACAACTTGATGCCGCAAAATGAACCACATGTGTGTACATCAATTACACATAAACAGTAAAGTTGAAAGGCACACAGGACAGGTTGGTCGTAACTGGTCAGAAAAAGGGGGGGGCGTGGGGGGTCACAGGGGGGGCTTTGTTTAGTGTGGTTTGGGCCCCTACCCTACATAGCATAAATATTGAAAAAAGGGGGGAGGAATTAAATGGTCCTCAAACTTGTCGGCCTGACGTATGATGATTTCAGGTTTGCTAGCCAAATTTTTTAGGATGGATTGTTCTTTTTTGGAAAGGTTAGTGATTTTATACTTGTGGCTCACTGGTGGTATATATTTACTCTTGTTTCTAAGTCCCATCTGGGTGTCTTTTGGTGGTTCATCGGCAACTGGGATAACATTAGTAAAAAAGTGTCGTAGTCGTAACACTCTCATGAACTTGTAAATACATATTTGTGTATCCAGTAATTTAGAATGAAATGTTGACACAAAAGTTGTACCTTTCTGTAAAACACTTATTTCAGAGCGTGAAATTTGGTAGTGTGAAAGATTAATAACTAAGGGGCAGATGTATCATGTGTTTTGCATGTCGCAAAAGCTGCGATTCTCTATTTTCCAGCGTTTGCGACATGCAAAAACGAAAATGGGATGTAACAAAGAAATCGCATCGCACATTAGGAATTCGCATGTTTGCGAATTCCTTAAGTGCGAGAAATTCAAACTCGCAGAAAAAATTGCGATTCGTGATATTGCATTGGTGCAAAATTGCGAAATTCGCATGGATATGTATGAAAAAATCGCAAATTGCGATCTTGTCATATTCGCATAATAAAGAATCGCAATTAACACCAGGTACAAGCAGGTGGTAAAAAAAAAAATATATAAAAGAACACCCAGAATGCATTTTCACTTTCTCCAAAATGGCGGGACTATACCTGATTGCCAGGAGGATGCGCATCCAAGCTCTTGCCCAGAGAAGACAACGTCAGGAAAGGATATTCCGAATACGCATTACGCTGTTCCAGCAGACACAGGAGGAGATATATGAAAAATACAGGCTACATCCTCACAGCATTTTGGACCTCATTACTGAATTGAAACCATTTTTGACACGCCAAACTGCCAGGACACAAGCCATACCAACACATGTGCAGGTATTGTGCTCACTGCACCTTTTGGCTTCTGGCTCCTTTCAAACAGTAATAGCAGAGGTTGGTGGAGTGTCACAGAGTGCCCTATCGCGTTTTTTCCATGTCTTCTTGGATGCAATGATCAGTAGACTCCAACATCATATATATTTTTCCAATACACAGCAAGCCATACAGGAAGCCAAGTTGGATTTCTATCAAATAGCAAGATTTCCACATGTGATTGGATGCATAGATGGAACCCATATTGCCATCACCCCACCAGCAGCCATTGAATATGTTTTCCGCAACAGAAAACACTACCATTCACTGAACATCCAGGTCATATGCAACGCTAAATACATAATACAGGACATTGTGGCAAAGTTTCCAGGGAGTACACATGACTCTTACATCTTCAGACATAGTGCAATCCATAGACGTCTCAGTGCTGGTCAGTTTGGAGATGGATTCCTGCTAGGTAAGTAATACTCATCCATCCTCCCTTCAACCCAACCAATGTAATGTAACTCTGAGTCACTTTTCCCTCTCTAACTTGCAGGTGATAGTGCTTACGCAGTGCGTGATTTCATACTCACACCATACTTGAATCCTGCAAATGCAAGTGAAAGACGCTACAACAGGGCACACCGGTCCACACGTGGGGTAATAGAACGTACATTTGGAATTCTGAAAAGCCGTTTCAGACGCATTCACAAAAGTGGAGGTGCATTGCAATACAATCCAGAGACATGTTGCAAAATAGTGACAGCATGTGCAATGCTGCATAACATAGCAACCCGCAAAGGCACAGAAATTGAAGTGAGTGACTGAGACACATCTGATGATGAAGATGATAACCCTCCCCCAAGAATGGCAGTTGGAGGAGTAGGAGCCATGGCTGGTCGGCAAAGGAGGGCAGAGATTACACGGAACTATTTTTAGGTGAGAAAAAATACAGTAAACCATTTTCACTTTGCCATTGTTCTTTAATGCAGAACAAGAAAACAGTGCTATATGTATGTGAAATTATATGTAATCATTTTGATTTAACATGTCCTTACTACTAATGAAATTAAACATTATCCATGCATGACTGCTGCATGGGTACTTCATGGGTACTTAAAGAAGGTAAGTTATTTTTTGCGTTGGCGACTGCCAGCAGGTTGCTCAATTGGAGGCATGGCCCCTTGCTCTGCTCCAGTAGTGGAACGCCTTCCACTCCTGCGTTGTACCATGATGTTTGTTGGTGTGGGGTTGCTGCTACTCCTACTGGAGTTGTCCTCACTTTCTCCTGAGCACAGAAGGGCCCTTGCACCTGATTGGTTTGTTTGTATACTTTCCAGTACCAAAGTCATATTGTTCACACTCTGTCCAACTGAACGTGTGCAATCACTCAATTCCCTCTGCATGTTCACACTGCGACGTGTGAAGTTGCTTGTGACTGCACATAGCCGGTTGATGGCTTTGGTGTAGCTGTGCATTGTGTCCTGCGCAGCCTGTGCAGCCCTGTCCCGTGCATCCTCTGTGTTCACAAGTGTGAGGCAAAGTTTATCAATGGCATCAGCCATGCGTTCCTGATTCTTGTTTGATTTAACAAGCTGCCTGTTGATGGATCTGAGTGCCTTATGTTGAAGGCGTTGTACCTCAAGCATGTTTTGCTCCAGGCCTGCAAACACTGTCACAACTTCAGTCTGTCCTGTGTTATTTGCAGGTGGCTCTATGCGGAATGCACGTGACCTCCGTGGACTTTGTGAAGGCTGTTGTGCATCTTGGCTGGACACAGTGACTGTGTCATTGGACACTGCTTCAACATCAGAGGTTTCTTCTTCTTCCATAGGTTGTAGAGGTAGCACTCGTCTGCGCTTCCTCTGTATGGTCACAGGGGCATTACTGACTTCATTGTCTAAATCTGACATCACATGGTGAGGTGACAATTCCACATCATTGTCAGTCCTGTCCTCACTGGTATGTCCTGTGAATGTAGAGTGCAAAATATTAATTTATGTGCATGACATAATAAAGTTTACTCATGGCACTGTATTACTTGTCCTGCACTTTTTCAGTTTTACGTAGTCCCACATGAAGGAGTCATATAAGTGAATGTTATTGTGAGTGTAACTAGGGCAATGGGACTACAACTCCCATGATGCATTGCTGTGGTATTGTTTCACAGTGTTCATGGCTTAATGGTAATCTCAAATGCAGTGCACACACACACACACACACACACCCATTTTTGGTACACACACATGGATGCACTTTCATATCCTCTTACCTTGTGCTGGTGCTGTGGGTTCTGAGCTGTCTATGTTGGTAACTCCACTCACACTTTCAGCTGTCAGTGTGGATTCTATCAATTCCTCATGGGGAGTTGGTTTGTCCACCATGGAGCTGCCACCACCTGTCAGGTTGCCATCTTTCAGCCTCTCTGCAAGTTTTTCCTTGGATCTCAGTCTCATATCGTACCACCTTTTTTTTATCTCTTCAATGGAGCGAGTGGTGACTCCTACTGAGTTGACCTTCTCCTGGATCTCCAGCCATATTTTCCTCTTCCTGGAGTCAGGTACCTTTAAAGCTTTTTTTCCAAAGAGGTCTTCATGGTTGCAAACCATTTCTTCTATGAGCACTTCCTGCTCCCTCTCTGAAAACTTCTGCTTTCTTTTTTTCTTCTCAATTGGCTGCTCCTCCTGTGCCTTCTGTGCCTCCATAGCTGTACAAACAGGTCTGCTCTGCCTCAGCACACTCTTCCAACTGCCACTGGGTGTGGCTCTGGGGAGCAGGTGCAAGCAATCACTGGTACTTCCTGCTTGTGATGTCATCAACTTGTGCCAGCATTGCATGATTCCCGTTTTTTGCGAGTTCCTAAAATGCGAATATCGCAATTATGCGAATCGCATTTTTCTCGCATTATTTTCTGCGAGTTTTATGGAATCGCTATTTTCTCGCATTTTTCTTGTTACATACCATTTTGCGATTCCGAAATTGCGATTCGCTACAAATCGCTATTACGGACTCGCAAAATGGTTTTTTGATACATCTGCCCCTAAGTTCTTTGACTCCTGGTGTTCTTTGCTATTGAGTCCTCCACTGTTGGACCTTTTGACCCTCCTGGTTCATCTGATGATTTCTGGCCTTTCTCTAAAAAAGTATTCTTAGTATTAATAATACCACTTGAGGTGGTTGGTTTTTCTTGAGCAGTAGTACTGACTACTGGTAATTGTTTAGATCTTGGGGGTTGTCTCCTGTATTGTGAATCATCAGAAGATGAAGTCTCATCAGATGGTCTACCTGAGCTAGGTTTTTGTTGTCTCCTTCTAGCGTAAATATCGGCCCAATTGTAAACTTCTCCTAGCTTGTAGTCAAGCGGATCCCGTTTAAATTTTCTGATTTTGCGTTCATTGATATCTTTTGTATATGATTCCAGTTGTTTGTTTATGTCCTCTAACATTTCATCCATTTCATCTTTGGTTAACATGTCGCCGAGTTCTTGTTTTAACTGCTGAGTTTCTTTTATTAGATCTTCAATTAGTTTAGCCAATTCTTATATGATTAAAAGGATAAGATCGAGTGAACACTTGTTTAGTATAGCTTGCCACCTTTCCGTAAATTTGGGATTATTTTTGAATAATGTCGATTTGAGCGAGATACGGAGCCCACGTGGAATTCTTTGTACTTTATGATACCTAATAAGCTTGCTTAAAAAGAGCAACACAGCAAGTATTTAGGGGCCGATTAGTATGTTGGGTGGATCGCCACCGCCCACATGGCGGTGCCGATCCGCAGGACATTTCCTCCCCTCTGCATGCAAATTTCCCTGCCATATTACTATTGCGAGGGGACCCTGGCAGATGGAAAGACTGTCTGCCGGTTTTCCTCCCGGTCGATGAGTCAACCGGGCGGAAACTCTGTTAATATGGTGGCAGTGTCTGATAGACACCGCCATCCATATTAAGATACATGCGGGGTTTTGCATTGCCGCCAAGGAAAGACATGCAGTTTTCAACATTGGGGCCCCGTAGCGGGCCACTAGGGATTCTGAGGGGTGGGTGGTGCACTTGCGGGTTACCTATGGTACCCCCCTGCATTTCAATGTAAAGTGTGGCAGGTACAGCACAGTGCCTGTCACGTTGTGATTTGAAATGCACAACTTGGATTTGTGGCATTGCGGCAGGCGGTGCTTTAAGCACCGCAATGTTAAAAATGCGGGATGCGCCCGCCAGTGTGGCGGGCGCATCCTAATTGTAGTCGCGGGAACGCCGCATGCATTGCAGGCGGTCCCGTTTCCCGGGGCTATGGCGGGCGGACAAATGAGCCCCTTAGTGTTTTTTGGGAAAGGTGATAGTGTGACCATAAATCATTAACAAAGTATCCACTGCTGTACATTATAAAGATATTGCACGTCACCTTGGAGTTCTATGATTGTTAATCTCATGCCTCTGTATGGTCAATGCCTTGGTGACTTCCAAAATCTTTATAATGTATGGCTGGGGGTTCTTTAACTCATATATTGCAATCAGATTGTGCATTCTAATTTGGCCATCTTGAGTGGAAAGTTGAGTCTCCCATAATCCAGATGAAGCACTTTAAATCATCACAAGTAGTAATTTCATTATTCACCAGCACAGAATTTTAAAAAAAGATAACCTGCCAGCTTTTTAGGCAGAGGAAAGTCTTCAAATTTCATTACATAATAATAATGTTTTTACTGTGTGTGTTTGATGTTTTCTGACTGGTGGGAGCGATAGTGACCGATGAAAGCTCATTAGATTGTGGCAGAAAAGTAATGACTGGATTCAACATTTGTTTTACACATACCTGGTACAAAAGTTTTCTTTTCTGAAGGAGTACAGGCACACCAAGGGTGGTTGGGGTGGTTGGTGGGGGCAGAGAGTGTGGTTGTTGTGGGGTACTTGCGAGGTAAAGGCCCAAACAGCAATTTAAGTATCCAAAGGAATATATGACGTTACAACGCAAGTCATTACAACGCATGATTTTAAAACGCAGGTTTTACTACGCAGGTATCATTAATTTGCAGATTTTTACAATTAAACATAACAAAAAACTATTAAAAAAAGATATTATAAAAAAAAAATGACAATAAACATCAGCATAACAAATAAACCACCATTTTACTTTACACCTAAATGAAAGTCCCACAACGCTTTCTATGAATGCACCTTGACCCGAGGGTCGCCAAAATGGCAGACAAGAAATCTTTTTTTTAAATGTAGATTTAGAAAATGCTAAAAATAACTACACATTTTGCCAGCATTAAAAACATTTAAAAAAATATATGCACAAAACATATTTTCAAAACAATTATCTTTCAACTAAAAAAAACATATAAAAGCAGCCGACCAGCATTTTCAAAACAGTGGTAAACTGACTTCCACAGAGACCACACTCGTTTTGCCAGCCAATAAATTCTCCAACTCAAACACTGCTAGCTACAGTTCCAAGTAAGTGTGCCCGTATAAAATCTATTTCATTAAAAAGGTAAAACATATCCTTAAATTAATTAACAAATACAATTTAATTATTTTCACAGCATTTCCAAATTTAAAAAAGACCTGATAAAAACACACTTCACAATACAGTCATTCAATATATAAACAATGGGTCTGATTCGCAAAAGTAATTGGAGATAAAATCCTAACTTTACGACTTTCGGTATTCACAAGAGGCATTTAGGAGTAGTACTACTCCAAAACTGAGACAAAATCCTAACTTTAAGACTTTTGGTGTTCACAAAAGGCATTTAAGAGTAGTAAAGTTAGGATTACTAACTTTAGTAGTCCTAAATGCCTTTTGTGAATACCGAAAATCGTAAAGTTAGTATTTTTCCTCGTTTAGGAGTAGCAAAGAAATGTTTTGGAATCGCAATTTCAAGGGTGCATGGGTGCCAAGCATTTAAATGCTTGACACCCTTGGACCATTGAAATTGCATACACTATTTGCGAGTACCTATTTGGTACTGGAAAATTGTGCATGCAAGTAAGAAATGTGTAAGGAATTGCGATTCGTAAATTGCGATTTCTTAAAAATCACAATTTAGTCATCGCAATTCCTAAGTGTGAAACATGTGGCCCAACAACTATTGTAAAAACGCAAAACTTACAAATGTTCTACCATAACCAAAAATTATTTAATTCTATTTCAGGGTAAATATTAACTAAGTTTCAGACTACCTTGATAATGTTGCACACATCCTCTAACCTACACTCTTCTTACTTGCCTGTTTTGCCCTAAATATAAATGTTCTCATTACCTTGAGGTGTCTTCTTTTTTCAACTCTTGGACTTACGAATTATCCAATTTTTCACCAATAGTCCTTAGTCTTTTTCGAATCCATTGCAAATATTCCACATTCCTTTTTGAAACTCCACGTCCCGAATTAATCTTTTCAAATGTGCACATTACTTTAAAAATTAATGTCTGTGCATCCCTAAAAAAACGCAGCCCAAAAAAAATCCTGAAAAAGTGTTTTTTTGTCAGCAAAAAACGCAATTAAGTCTAATAAAGCAACCCCTTCTATTTCAAAAACTATCCCAAATCCTTTCAAAGTTCCAAAAACCTTCCCCGAAACCCCATCTCGAAAAAAGTTTTTAATTTATGTATATTTTTATTAACTTTAATTAACAAAACATGTTACGAAAGAATTAAACCCGACATAGGCCTAATACTATAACCTGTTATGGAATGAATTAGTTGGTTAACACACATTAAAACTACCAAAAACACATTTACTACATATATCTACCTCCCTCCTTTCTCCTTACAATAAACATTACCACTAATCTATGTACTTTATTAATTTAAATTTGTCATATCTTGACGGAGCTCTCCCTTGCATCTGATCTGTAACGCGATAATCCTCGTTATGTCAAATGTTATGTTTATTGGATAACGTCATGTGTTACTGTAAGAATTAAAAAAGGACATTATCTCCCATTGACTTCAATAATTTGGGAAAAGTATTAAAAATGTTTTAAAATGTTAGTGTACATACAAATATCTATGTTTATTTTTGTATATTAGAAGTATTTTTTCAATATTGATGTATATTTTATTTTGAATACAAAACTTTTATATGAATGTTAATAAAATTAATAAAATACTAATTTACATCTCTGGTCTTTCTTTTTTCTATTTAAAATATATGATTGTATTATATTCTATTTGAATTATATTTAAAATGTTTACTCATTTATTAATATTTTTAAAAATTATACATTTTTATATTTTTAACTCCATAATTTTTCAAAAACTATTTTACCTTTTATTTACTCTTTTTATTAAAAATCTGAATATCAATTCCTACCCAAGTATAATTAATTTTCATAATTATTTATAATTTTCACTAACATTAGCGCAAACTTCTAATTATATATTTTTTATATATTCTAGTATTAATTGTAATACTTTAGTATTAAATAAATTACCACCACCTTATTTTACATTAGTTAATTTTAATATAATATTTATCTCACTTTTATTATCACTATTCTTACAAACCTTTAAATCTGATATTTTTTTAAGTTACTCTAGTATTCAGTTTAAAACCTGTGTATTTAAAAAAATACTATAACCATTATTTACATTATTTAATATCAAAATAATACACATCTCCCTTTTAATATTAATATATCACAAACTTTTAAATTAATTATTTGTTACGCATACTCTAGTATTATTTTATTACCTGAGTTTTATTTTTTAACAAAAACCTTTTTATATACAATTTACTATTTATATAATATAAATCTCCCTTTTAATAAGTTTAAACTAGTATAATAATAATAATGATAATAATAATAATATTTATAAAATACTATAAATAATTACAATACCAGAGTATTATTTGAAATTGAGCAACACAACCTGACAAATACTTGCCATGCTGTACATACCAATGCATTGTAATGGCATGTGCTGTAATAGCATGCATTGTAATAGTATGCGTTCTAAAGGTATATGCGTTGCAATGGCATGCAATGTAATAGTGTCTGCGTTGTAATGGATGCTTTTTAAAGGCATTGAGTTGTAATGTCTGCGTTGTAATGGTTGTCTCCCATCCAAAGTCTACTGTCTCACTTATCAATTACCATTAACGTCTTGGGTTGGTCTACTTTTCATTATCTTGCTCTTATTTTTTAATGTATAGGTGTGTATATCCACAGTACAAATTCAGTTGGTTAAGGGACCGCTTACACCTACGAGAGTGGAATCACATAATATAGGGTATTCAACGTAGTATACGCTATGGATATCATCTTGAACTAGCTTGAGGGGAGTAGGGGTGTTGGACTTGGCCCTTTTCCATGAAATTTTTCGCTTTTCGCTCCCCTAATTCAGGATGCCTCCCATCTTAATAAAGTTGTATAGGCTCTCTGAGGTTGAGATGCCCTGTGTAATATTAAAATCAATGCTAGGTGCAGGTGCTCTCTACTTCCAACATGGCTGCCACCGACCCCTGCTACTGCAGCGTGGTCTTTTTAGACGCACTCTAGTAGCCAGGAGCTGGCTGGAACCCCTAAACATTGTTGAGACACCAGCCTGCCTTCCCTGCCCATAGCTAGAGGGAGGAAGCTCCTGGAACTTTCCGGAATAGGGGAGTGGTCACCATCTGCCATCTTAGAGAGTTGTCACCTGACCTGGGACTATAAAAGAAAAGGGAGGGAAACTTTCCAGTCAGTTGGGGCTTCACTGACCTGTCGGACCCTACGCAGGAGACTTACAGCCTGATTCATGAAGCAAAATTGCGCCCGCAATAGCTGCGAAAATGCTATCGCGGGCGCAATTCCCATAATCGGAATTCACCATGAAATTTGCGAATTCGCAAACACAGATTTGCGAAATCGCAAAAATATTCGCAGAATCCCGGCAGGAACCATTTGCGAATCGGAAATAGCGAGAAATCACGGATTGTGCGAAAATAATTGCGAAATCGCACATTACTCGCAATCGGTATTCATGAAAAATCGCAAATAGCGAAAAACCCCAAAATCGCATTTTGCGAGGCGCAAATTAAGGACAACCCAAAGCAGGTGGTAACCATCAAACCCATAGTAAAAAAAAAATTTGAAAAACCGTTGGCCAATCAGTAACTGGTGCAGGCCTGAACAAACACACTTAAGGAGAAGCAGCATCAGCAGAAGGAGTCTCACAATGCCAGGAATGTACATGGTGGTCAGGCGGCGAACGCTACAGCGAGCAGCAAGGAGGAGACGCAGAATCCAGGACAGGATATTCCACCAGCGGGTCACCCTGCTGGGCCAAACCAGAGAGCAAATATACGCAAAGTACCGGCTGAATGGGGCTATGATCATCAAGCTAATACAGGACCTTGACCCCCTGATGCAGCACCCAACAAGGCGGACCAATGCCGTCCCAACACATGTCCAGGTATTGTGTAGCCTGCACCTCCTGGCCTCTGGGAGCTTCCAGGGGATAGTTGCGGTAGCTGGGGGGATATCCCAGCCCACCATGTCCCGCTGCCTACGTAGTTTCCTTGACGCAATGCTGACCCAGCTACACCACCACATCAAATTTCCCACCAGCCAACAGGAATTGGATGAGACCAAGCTACAATTCTACAATGTTGCCCGTTTCCCACACGTGATAGGATGCATTGACTGTACCCGCGTCCACATTTGCCCACCTGCTGCAACGGAGTACATGTACCGCAATCACAAGTCCTACCACTCCCTCAACATCCAGATGGTCTGCAATGCAAAGACATACATCACGGACATAGTGGCACAGTACCCGGGGAGTACACATGACTCATTCATATTCCGGCACAGCGGCCTCCACACACGACTGGTCAGGGGAGACTTCGGGGAAGGACACCTACTTGGTAAGTACACTTTGCCCACAATGTCACATTGCGATTAAGTAGCTGCGCTGCACAGGCACTCACCCTCTGCTCCTCTCAATCAGGTGACAGTGGCTACGCCCTGCGTGAATACCTCCTCACCCCATACCTCAACCCTGCTACACCACAGCAACGGCGTTACAACGTATCACTCATACGCACAAGGAATTGCATAGAGAGAACTTTTGGCCTACTGAAGAGCAGATTCCGCATGCTTCACAAGACAGGTGGGGCCATGTACTACAGTCCTGAAGTGTGCTGCCGCATTGTGGCTGTGTGTGCTATCCTACACAACATTGCTACCAAGCGCCGGATACCTGTCGACATCTCTGGCAGTGAATCGGAAGGGGACGACCGGCCACCTGCACATGCGCGCCATGCAAGCGCGGGAGAACCCAGCTGAAGGCCACAGACGTCGCAACCACATCACACTGAACAGTTTCTAGTGCACCCTCTACCCTCACCCCACAAATCACAATTGCATGCAAAATGTAATAATGACACACCGCCAATGTGTGATGCTAAATTAAATATTATTGTTTCATTCACAATAATGGTACCAGTTTCAATCTTGCCATTGCTAACAGTATTTCCGCATACTGCTGTGTCCAATACACAGGGCAGGCTTATGCTCAGCCTGTGCCTGTACAAGTCCTATTAAGTCATGTGCGCCTCCGGCCCGAACCACCCAAGCGCCTCTGCGGCTCATCCTCATCCAAGGCACGTGTTCCTGCAGTGGGCCTGGTGCTGCATCTGAGTGCCCCTACGTGTGAGGCAGAGTGGCTGCTCAGACTCGATGTCCCCTCACTGGCATCATCACCCCCAACAGTGGCAGGTAGAGCAGGGTGAAGTGCTGTCACGGCAGTGGTCAGGTGCTCGAGTACCCTGGCCACATCCTCGCAGCACTGGATGAGCTGCTGCTGCTGTGCAAGGGACCGGCGCGATAGATGCGAGGTGGCATTGCCTATGACATAATTGGACCGGGTGTAGGCCGTCAGCCGGGTCAGTAGCTGACGGTGGCGGCGGCGGGCTGCGTTGCGCTGCGATGTCACTGCAGCCGTGTTGGCCTCCATGGCTGCAGTCATGCGGGCCATTCCCTCCCCCACACCTGCCATGGCTGCCGTCATGCGGTCCATCCGGTCCCCCACACCGGCCACATTGCGGCCAATGTTGTATAGATGAAGCTGTATGGCACCTTGCCGCAGTGCCTGCAGCTGATGAATATGGAGCATGCGTCGTTCCACACTCAGTCTCGCCAGCCGCTGTCCATTCCCCCTCCTGGTGATAGGTGCATTGGTCTGCAGGCGAGACCTGCCACGCCTGCTCTGCTGGCCTGACACAGTGGGTGGCCGCTGTGTTCCCGCTGACGCGGGACCTGATGTTGAAGCACCAGCTGCTGGTGGTGTCACGGTAGGCGTTGCTGGTGCGGCAGGGGCTGGATGCACACTGGTAGTGGGCCTGGCTGCGGGAGTAGTTGCTGCGGCAGAGGCTGGGGGCACACTGGTGGTGGACCTGGCTGCAGGGGTTCTTGCTGCGCCGGACGCAGGAGGCACACTGGTGGTAGACCTGGCTGCAGGGGTTGTTGCTGCGGCAGGGGCTGGAGGCACACTGGTGGTGGACCTGGCTGCAGGAGTTGTTGCTGCGCCAGACGCAGGAGGCTGTGTATGTAATGGCACCCCCTCCTCATCCTGTGCTTCCTCATCTATTTGCAGCCTCTCGCTGCTGTCTGCGCCACCTGTGAGGGGAAGTGGACGTTCATTAGTTGCATGTATCTGTCACACGTGCAGTTGCTACATGCATGCTGGGTGACATTCCCTGACTGCCTATGGCTTTGCGTACTTTGGAACCTGTCTGGCTGCATTGGGGTACTTCTACATTGTGGCCACACTACATGTCCCACAATGCTTTGTGGCATTACCTGATGTGCACCGATGGCATGACTTTGGAACATTATGGGAGGCTATATGGTCATGGCCATTCATAAGGGACAGGGTCGCAGTCGCATGCCACTTACCTTGGATGTCTTGGGTGGGGCGGGATGAGTCCAGACGGGTCACTCCGATGCACGCCTCAGCCTCCAGCGTGTCTTCTACTTGATCCTCCAAGGGGGTGTTTGGAGGGACTGTAGGTCCTCCCCCTCCAGTGCCCAGGGACTCTCCAAGCCTCTCAGCTACCTTCTCTTTGGCACGACCTCGGAGGTCGTACCAACGTTTCTTAAGTTCATCCACTGACCTGTCGGCCACACCCACAGAGTTCACCGCGGACGCTATGCCCACCCAGATCCTGCGTTTCTCCTGCTCGGGCACCCTCCGTGAGTCCTTCCCGAACAGTTTGGAGTGGTTCGCCACCACCCCTTCAATTAAGTGCTCCAACTCCTGCTCGGAGAACTTTAACTTTCTCTTGCGCCCTGTGGTGTTGCTGGGCCCAGGTAGTGCCTCCTCAGACATAGCTGCAGTGTAGTTATAAAGTAGTAATCCAAGCTGAATTGCAGGAGCTCTCCCAGTTGCTGACTCGAGGTCTGCCTCACTGTGGTGAATGGGGTGGGAACTGGCTGCTTCCTGGTTGTGATTTCATCACTGTGCTCGAAATGCGACTTCCCGTTTTCCCGATCTCGCGATTTTGCGATCTCACTTTTTGCGATCTCGTAATTAGCGATATCGCTATTTGCGATATCGCAAATCCGACACGGATGTAGCCGGAAATAGCGATTTTTCTGCGATTATCGATAATCGGAAACGGCTTTTGCGGCCGCGTGCGAATCACTTTTTTTTATCGCAAAACATCATGAATGCCGTTCTGCGATTTCTCAGTTGCGATTCGCAGTTAATCGCTAATTGAGAATCGCAGAATCCGATTTTCATGAATCCTATATCACTGGGGGTGACAGGGTTTAGGCGCTGCCCACCAAGCTGTGTGAGGAACACTGAACTAGCCCACTGATCTGGCTCAGCGGGAGGGGAACCCAGGGACCACCTGCAGTGACCTGCTGAGGAATCCTGTCAGCAGCCCTCAACTCAACCCCCCGCTTCAAGAAACCAAGAAACCGCTATCTACAAAGGGCGCAGGAACCATCAAGCGCCAAGAAGAAACCCACCTGCGCTAGCCGGGGCTAATGGGGATCCACCAGGTTTTGGGCTGTGCTCCTTCTGCCCCCTTTGTCTTGACCTGTGTCCCTGCGCTAGTCAGCCACTGTTGTGTGGCCGTCCTGCATCATCTGAACTGCTAAACTGCCTACCCAGTGCTCCCCTGCTGTTCCCTGGGAAGCGCTGTGCCACCAAGAACTACTGTGGCTCCAGAAATTGTTGTTGTCCCCGAGGCGCTGTATTCCCAAAGCGCTATTGCCTGGACTGCTTCTGTGCCCTACGTGGCGCTAGCCAAAGCGCTGATATCTTCCAGGGCGCTCTCGCTTAAAATCCCCCACAGCACTGCGGCATACGAGACTGTTGGTGCCCTCGTACGAACCGCTGGGGCTCTGGAGAATGATGTGTCCCTGAGGAAAGCGCTGTGCCGCCAGAGACCACTGTCGAGCTCCTCTGCCCCTGGAAACGCTGTATCAAAGGAAGCGCCGTATACCTGTTTCACTGCAGCAGCCCGGGTCTCCCCTGTGTCCCCGCTAGCGCTTCGGCCTGCAGCTCCGCCATCGGAGCGCCGTCTGCATTCCTGCCACTGCCCGGCACTAGGCTATCCAGGCCCCACTGCTGCCAGCATCATCCCCGGCGGCCCTCGGAGGCAGGGGAGGGCTGCCGCATTGTACCAGAAGGCCGCGCTAGGCCCCAGGAGTCGCGAACACTCGCCTCACGTGACGGGGGTGCCTGACCGCGTCATTGGCCGCACCCCCGTCCTTTGTCGCGCAACCATTGGCCTGGGCTGACACAACCTCGCGGCAGGCCCCACTATTGGCTGTTGTGGAAGGGTCCCGCCTCCGCCGCCTCCTGATTGGTTCCCGGGCCGTGGAATCCACGGAAGGCCCGGCAACAGCCTGCGGACACCGATGGGCCCCCGAGAGGGTGCGAGGGCCCCCCCCACCAGCCGGCACAAACCCCGGGAGGGGCCAAGATTGATCCCCCGGCCGCGTGAGGCCTCAGGGAGGGCCGGAGCCCTCCCTCCCCGCCGAAACCCATCGCAAGGGCCCGGGAGGGCGGAAGAGTAAGGTAACTCCCGGAGTGAGGTGGCGGAGGGACTGAGACCGCCCCCCCTGGGGAGACTGTTGTTGGGCCCCGTTGGCCCTAATTCACCACTCCTGAACTGGGACTGGGCAAAAACCCTCAGGAAGGATTGAGGGATTGCCCAATTAGAGGAGTTAACCCCTGACTAGGGGAATGGTTATTGCTAAATGTGACCGGTTTGAATGAAATGTTTCCCCTGCTGCCCTAAGGAACTGTGTTACTGAGGTATTGCTATCTTTACTATTCATTGCCCTGAGACTGGGCCAGAGCCCCGAAAAACACCTCTGGGGCCTGAGTTTAGTAGAGTTGAATAACAGGTAATGGTAGGCCCTGATGAATGATACACATTGTTAGCTGATGCAAAGTGTGTTTGCCCAATGAAAGGCTTATTGCTGAGAAATGAACTGTTTATCCCTGTCTAATGACCAGGTTATTCCTGCTAAGGAGTTTTCCTATCCAATTACCAGTTTATTCCTGCTAAGGAGTTTAATTAAATGTTCACCCTTGCTCGGTGAGAGGTTGACTGAAGTGCCTACAGTGATTAATGTAATGCTCACCTTGCCCCTCTAATGGAATGTTCAATGAAGTAATGCTACATTGAGTAATGCAATGGTTCACTTCTGCTAATGGGATGGTTTATCTTTAATGCAACGGTTTACTCCTGCCCAGGGAAGGGTTTTCTACCCCTACTACAACAGAGATCTGCTTGTGCCTGCCTAATGAAAGGTTTTATACTTACCTGATGGAATGTTTGCGTAACTGTTGAAATGGTTATTGCCCATGAAATGTTCTTTTGCCTAATGAGGTATTCTCTCTGATTGAGGAAATGTTTTACCTTCAATGACCTGTTTTACTCCTACTCAGGGAAGTGTTTTCTACTCCAGCCTAATGCAGTGTTTCCCCGAATGCCTATAGGTATATGATGAACTGTGTACTCTGGCCTCATGATATGCTCATCCTTGCCTGATGAGCTGGTTGTTCATGCCTGATGAGGTGCTCCCCTTCGCTGGGTGCCTTGTTATTTAATGCCTAATTTCTAAAGAGTTGTTACTTCTGCCCAATGAACTGCTTATAGCTGGGTAATGACACGCTTATCTCCTTAATGAAATGTTTATTCAGGCTTGTTGAAAGGTAAACTAAATGCCTACCGTCATAGAGTGAGGTACTCGTGCCTGTAATGAAATGGTTAGTACTGTAAAAGGAGTTGGTTACTCCTGCATAAAGAGATGCTTACTCTTGATGAAATGTTGTACTCCAGCCTACTTCAGTTATATACTGAAACGGTTATTGCAAGACGCTACATTGATTATTGAAGCTTCCTTTACTCCCCTCTGATGAAATGCTTTGATGAAATAGAGAAACTGTGATTTTTGATTACCCTGACTCTGCTCTAGATAAAATTATTTGATTTTTACTCAAACTCACTGGAGTGGCGTCAGTCATTGCATGCGTTTTATTGTCTCAGTGGATGCGTGTGCTGTGTGGTCACTTAACACCTAAGCTTTCGGGTGCCTACCTGCTCGGGCCAAGCCACCCCCCGGGGAACTGGTGACACCAGTTCCTACAAGGGGAATACCCTAATTTGTTCAAACAGAGTTAGTGCTTCAGCAGTTTGCAAAGGAAAGAGTATTGGGGCACCAATGAATCCCTGTTTGAGCCTATCCTGGGTCATGATGTCTGAACAGTGCTCCAATCTTTCTCAATTAAATTCATGAATCTTTTTGAGTTACACTATTAATTTTAACAAATATATTGGCACTTCCAATGCTTGTATCTTTGCCTAGAGTCTACCCATATCCACGAGGTCAAAGGTTGTGGTAAGACCAACACAAGACACATTTGGTGAATGTTTTTTCCTCAATATATAAATATTCACCAACTGGTGTAATATATGACAATCATCAATTTTAGAATGTCTCTTTCTAAATACAATTTTTTTTATTCAACAATATCCATTTTCCTCTGACTAGGCTTCCAGTGCTGTTACAGATGTTTACGTAATATTTAGCCCACAATGTCCACCAATACTATCATTCTACAGTTACCAGGAAATCCTGTTTCCTTTCTTAAAATATATTAAAATGAGAACTTCAAGAACGTAAGTACAAAACATCCCAAGCAGAAATAGAACACAGTTACATGGAAGGCCGCTCAAGATTAAGGATGTTGTTGCTTATAGAAGCTGGGAACCCGTCTCATCTTGAAGTCTCCGGCTTTTTTTTATTGTTCAAATTATTCCTTCTCATTGGTTGGGAGGGATTAAGGCTATAAAGTGTACACCGGAAGTAAATAATTGGAAAGGATTGACCTCACATATGGCTAGCTCCTGTCTGAGGTGGCATGGTGGGCAAAAAACAATGTATTGGATTATGCATGCCCGCTGAAGTCTTTGCTACCATTGCCCCTGCGATTGTACAACCTCTTGTAACAATATGGAACTCCTCCCTCCTATCAGGTCAGTTCCCGGAGATATGAAAACAAGCCACTCTCATTCCCCTTTTGAAAAAGCCAGATGCTGACCCGGCTGTACTCAGTAACTATCGCCCGGTATCCCTGCTCCCAAAACCAGCCAAAATTCTAGAAAAAATTGTCCAGGAGCAACTCGCTGACTACTTAGAAAATAACGATCTCCTACATGATTCTCAGTCTGGATTTAGGACAGGGTTTAGCACTGAGACAGCACTTCTGGAAGTCTCAGAGACCGTGCGGGAGAGTGTGGACAGGGGTGAGGTAGCCATGCTGGTGCTCCTAAACCTGTCCGCAGCCTTCTACACGGTCTCCCACGACATCCTTTTAAACAGACTCCGGGAAATAGGGATCTACGACATTCCTCTAGCCTGGGTCACCTCTTTCTTAAAAGACCGCACTCAACAAGTATGGTGTCGACCATTCTGGTCTAAAGATAAGAAGCCGCTGAGCTGCGGGGTACCCCAGGGATCCGCTCTCAGTCCCCTTTTTTTTAACGTGTATGTCGCACCCTTGGCCAAGGTGATTGAGACATCCGGGGTCAGAGTGATCTCATATGCTGATGATACTCAGCTGATCTTTTCCATCAGAGATCACTCACCCCTGGGTTTTAAAAATTTCAGAACCTGCTTATCCAATATTGTAGCCTGGATGACCTCGAACACACTAAAATTGAATACAGACAAAACGGAGGTGCTGTTTTTTAACCAAGCCCCCCCTGACACCCACCATCTGGTGGCCAGCGGAGCTTAACCCACCGCCCACCCCGGTAAAAACGGCATGCAATCTCGGAGTCCAATTCGACAACGAACTATCTTTTAAGACCTAGATTCAGAAAGTTACCTCCTCGTGTTTCGGCAAACTCCGCATGTTAAAAAAAATCTCTCCCTTTCTCCCCACTGAGTCTCTAAAAACAGTGACGCACGCCTTAATCACTTCGCACCTAGACTATGCGAACAGTCTGTATGTGGGATTGCCGGCCTACCTACTTCACAGGCTACGGTACACAGACAAAATATCGATTTTTTAATATCGACATGCAAAAATATCGAAGTTTAAATATCGAAATACAAAAATATCGAAGGTAAGTAATATCGATAGTCTAAATATCGATATTGGTATGATATCAGTAATATCGAAGTTGTAAATATCGATGTTAATAATATCGAAATTAATAACTTTGATGTTACTAATATCAATTTTAAATAAATTTAGTGTATATTATATTGTATTTATTATGTTTTATTATTTATTTTTAATGTTATTTTATTAAATATTGTCTTTTACTACTGTAGCGGGTTGTGGGTTTATAGGGGAATAGGGTGGGAAGTAATTTAATTATGTTAAATTAATTATTAATTAGTAGGAATTATTAATTAATTAATTGAGAATTAATTTTTTATTATTTTTAATTAATTTATTAATTGATAAATATGTTCTGTAGCGGGTTATGGGTTTATAGGGGAATAGGGTGGGAAGTAATTTAATAATAATTAATTAATTGATATATCTTTGTACATATTTTAATTATTAATTAATTGGTAATTAATTTCTATTATTTAGTTAATTAATTATTATAATTTTTGACATATTTATAATTATTAATTAGTTTGTAATTAATTATTATCAATTATTTAATTACATTAATTATAGTGATTTTTTATATATATAATTTATTGTTATTCTTAATTAATTAATTGTGCAAAATAATATTAATTATTAAATTAAATTATTTACAACAAATGCGCTAATATATTTACTTTATTGTTATTGTTAATTAATAATTAATTGGTAATTAAATAATATTAATTAATTTTGGGTACAGGGGTATTTTTAAGGTTCAGGGTCAGTTTTCAGTTCATGGGTAAAGGGGTATTTTTAGGGTTCAGGGTCAGTTTTCAGTTCATGGGTACAGGGGTATTTTTAGGGTTCAGGGTCAGTTTTCAGTTCATGGGTAAAGGGGTATTTTTAGGGTTCAGGGTCAGTTTTCAGTTTTTGGGTAAAGGGGTATTTTTAGGGTTCAGGGTCAGTTTTCAGTTTTTGGGTAAAGGGGTATTTTTAGGGTTCAGGGTCAGTTTTCAGTTCATGGGTAAAGGGGTATTTTTAGGGTTCAGGGTCAGTTTTCAGTTCATGGGTACAGGAGTATTTTTAGGGTTCAGGGTCAGTTTTCAGTTCATGGGTAAAGGGGTATTTTTAGGGTTCAGGGTCAGTTTTCAGTTTTTGGGTAAAGGGGTATTTTTAGGGTTCAGGGTCAGTTTTCAGTTCATGGGTAAAGGGGTATTTTTAGGGTTCAGGGTCAGTTTTCAGTTCATGGGTACAGGAGTATTTTTAGGGTTCAGGGTCAGTTTTCAGTTCATGGGTAAAGGGGTATTTTTAGGGTTCAGGGTCAGTTTTCAGTTTTTGGGTAAAGGGGTATTTTTAGGGTTCAGGGTCAGTTTTCAGTTCATGGGTAAAGGGGTATTTTTAGGGTTCAGGGTCAGTTTTCAGTTTTTGGGTAAAGGGGTATTTTTAGGGGTCAGGGTCAGTTTTCAGTTTTTGGGTAAAGGGGTATTTTTAGGGTTTAGGGTCAGTTTTGGGTTTTTGGGGTACAGGGATATTTTTTGGGTTCAGGGTCAGTTTTGGGTTTTTGGGTAAAGGGGTATTTTTAGGGTTCAGGGTCAGTTTTGTGTTTTTGGGGTACAGTCGTACAGGGTAAAAATAAAATAAATTTAAATTAAATCAATTAAATGAAATAAAAAAATATAAAATTACATTTAATTATTAAGATTTTAATTTATTTTAAATGTATATGTATTAGTTTTAATTTTTTAATTGTTTTAATATTTTTATTTAATATTTGTAACATTATATGTATTTTATAATTATTTTTACATTATTATTAATACATTTAAAAAAACGATATTTTTAATTACGATATTTTTGTACTACGATATTATTTTTTCGATATTTTTGTACTTACCTTGTTAGGGATAGGATTCCGATATTTTTGACTTCGATATTTTTGTCCCGATATTTTTGTACTTCGATATTTTTGATTTCGATATTTAGTCAGACATTCACAGGCTACAGATCGTGCAGAACGCCGCAGCCAGTCTGATCTGTAAAGTCCCCTACCGCCATTCCATCTCACCCCACTTGAGAAAGCTGCATTGGCTTCCTATCACGGCTCGTATTAAATTCAAGGCCCTTGTATTAGTCTTTAGGGCGCTGAATGGAAATGGCCCCATATACCTTAGACATAGACTAAAACCAGTAAAATCAGCTCTCAACCTCAGATCTAACCACCTTCGGCTCCTACTCACACCCAGATTCTGTCATGCAAGGAAGGGAGGCAGAGCTTTTGCAGTGGTGGTTTCCAAACTCTGGAACTCTCTTCCCATCAGCCTCCGTCTTATGGACACTGAATCTCAATTCAGGATCAAATTAAAGACCTTTCTTTTCGCTGGATACTAATTCCCTTCCCCTACTGTCTGCAATCCTTAGCGCCGGGACACCCCCGTTGGGGGTAGCTGTGCGCTTAACAAATGTCAAAAATAAATAAATAAAATAAATAAATATGCTGGAGTAATTACCAGAGGCATTCAAGCATTCTACCCATCACTTTTTCACTTTCCTCGGAACTTTAAAAATTCTGCATCGAGTTACGTTCTGATCCACTATCTCCTACAAAATACATGATGAAGGCTATTACAATATTCACTCGACAAAAGCCTTGATGCATGAGTTTTTCTAAATAGCGCGGCTCTTTCTTGCCTTAATTCTAAGTGCTTCGTTCATACCTACTGTAGGATCATAGAGAAAATGTATGGTCACTGGGTGCTGAATTGTTTTGGAAATGTTCTTTACGAAGGGCCTTTTTTAGGATGAATATTGGAATTTCCCCACAAGGTGGCGCCCTGTAACTGCTGTACTGTTTTTTCATTAAAGAGCATGCCGTTTTGGAAGCGCTGATGTACCTTTCAACCACATCTCAGAATTGCAGACTGCGGTTGACAGTCAAGCCTAGACCCTTGTTTAGTTACACTTTGCGTGTGGAGTTAAACAGTGCTCCGTGACAGGAAGGCCTACATTTACTAAACTTGGATGCAAAGCAGCAAGGGAAGTCGCTGCTCTGCGCTTGGTTGCTCAAAGGGAGAGAGTGGACATACACCATATTTACTAAGATATGGCACCGTTTTGCTCTCTTGTCACTGGAGCACTTCTGACTGTCTACAGCCAACACAGGCACCTTTACGAGATGACTCAAGGGTGTCTGCATTGTAGCCAGGATAGTTTTTTTGCCGGAAGGGATACCTTCCTTCGCAGAAACATTTCTTAGAGCAGTATACTTCTTTGTATGTGTGCTGCAGAAATCTGACAACCCTATTGTATGCACTTTCCAGAATTTATGTTGGGGTGGGGTGAGAATAAAAAATGTGAACTCTACCCAATTATGTTAACCTTCTCCAATGTTTGTAGGACAGGGGTTAGAATAGTCAATAACATCTGACCCCATTAAATATATGCTCTTTCCACAATTTTTGTTAGGCTGGAGTTGAAAAGATAAACTTCACCGCCCAGGTCTGGATCTAGAATAGAAAATCTGCCCCCTCCCAAATATCTGCTCTTTCCTCAATGTTTGTAAAACTGGAGTTTCAATAATAAACCAGAACCCCCCCAAATATGTTCCCTTTCCTTATTGTATTAACAATATTAAATCTCCTCCCCCAAAATATATGCTCAGTCCTAATTTTTTGATGGGCTGGAGTTAAAATAGTTAAAATGCACCCCTCGCACCTTATATTAAAGCATATTTCCCAAAGTTTACTGGAATAGAAATAACATTGTCTATCTGCCCCGCTGCCTAGATATATACATTTCCCAGGTATTAGTTGGATTGGAGTTTGAATAGTAAATCTGCAACCCCCTCAAATATATGCACTATCACCAATGTTTGTGGAAAAGCAAATCGCCGGATCACCCTATACACATGGCCTTTTTGCTCAATTTATACTGGGGTTAAGTTTGAAAAGTAATTTTAATACAGTCCCAAATATATGCACTTTGCCAGTGTTTGCTGGAGTGGGGTATCAAAAGGTATATATTTTTAAACGTTAGTGGGACTGTAATCAATAAATATATTCTAGGATTGCTTGACTTTTTTTTTTTTTGTTGTTCCATGAATTTTATAAATAGTTTAATAGTTCAATAGATGTTTATTGTTTTAGTTACTTAAAACCACAACAATGTATCACTTAAATAAATATCAATTTATAAACATTTTCAAGGTCTTTATGTTATTTATTAAATAATCTAAAAGGTTTGATGATTGTTAAATTTCTATTTAATTTGTTTGCAATAGTTGAATGAATATAGCATAAGTGTTTTGAAATACATCTTTCGATATTGTTGTTTTTAATTATGTGTTAGTACTGTATAAAATGCACTTTATCTAGGTCTATGATGGTACAGCAGTCCTATCTTGATAAATCAAACATATATGAGAAACCTATACATGGCAATTGTATATGAAATATTGGACCTGCCCTTTTTTTAATGTATTGCAACGTTTTTATCATTTTACTCTTGGTGTGTGTAAATGTGCTGTTATGGTCGAAACTGGCCTAATAAAGTTTTACTTGACTTGACTTGACTTGATTTATTTAAATACATTCATTTAATGTATTTATTTACATTTTGTAATAATGTATAATATTTTCAAAACTTTTTCATAAGATTAAAAATGTTTTACTAAGCATAAATATTTTTTTTACAATTAATATTTATTTTCCAATTTATTTTTTAAAATCTAATAATAATAATAATAATTTATTTATTTATTTATTTATTTAAAGTTTTATATAGCGCGAACAAGACCCGTGGGTATCAGAGCGCTTCACATAAAAGTAGTTTAAATATTAACAAGAAGATAACCAATTAAACAAACAAATATATATGAGGTAGATAGTTATATGGCTATAGTGAGTGCTTAAGTAGCTACATTCCACTCGGGTACGTCGGTTATAAAACGAATTAGCTTTACAACGTGAGGTTATGTCATTTGTCCTTTTTGTCATACCTATGAGGTAGCGGTTATATAGTTTCAGGATGTGAGATAGTTGTATGAATTAGTTTTGACAAGAGGTAGCAATTGGTATACAGTTTAGTTACAAAAGGAAAGTCGACAGTATCAGATCATCATTATCTTCCATCTAATTCACGGCAGTCCTTCCCTTTCTGCTAGCATTCGTTCTCATAGTGAGACATAACCTTGTCTATATCAGATATTTACTCATTAAGAAGCTCTTCACTTTATAAAGCGCGAACAGCTACCTCACGAGGAGGTGTCCCGGCGCTGAAAGAACACAGTTAACCAAGAGGACCGAAGTGAAGATGCCTAGTGCGGTTGCGTAAAGAGCCAGGTTTTTAGTAGCCGCTTGAAGCAGATTTCAGAGGGGGCTTGCTGAATTTCTGGGGGCAATGTGTTCCACAGTGTCGCAACATTTGCCGAAAAAGTTCGACCCCCCAGTCTCGCCCTTTTCACTCTAGGGGCCGCAAGCTGAACGCGGCAGTTGGAGCGTAACGCAGGGGCCTGGAAGTATGTCGGTAGCCGAGTTTTCAGATATTTAGGACAGGTGCCAAACAGAGATCTGAAGGCCAACGTAAGTGCCTTGAATTTGATTCTGCTGGCAACTGGTAGCCAATGAAGTGATCGAAGATGCAAGAAACATATATTTCTATTTTTACATTTTTCTAAAACATACAACAATTTTTTTGCTAGTATAAAAAGTGATTTTATATTGTTAACATATTTTTCAAATAACTACAACTTTTTATGTTAAGTTTATTTAGTATGAATTATAAATATGATACGTGTATAGCTAAATAAAGAAATGTTTTATTGATATTTTGAACACTATTTTTTCCAGTAGATATTTTGTTAAATCTATTTATGAAATACTCTATTTTTGTGGTATATTAAACTTAAGATTTTTTTTATTAGATATTTTTGCCATTTAATTATGTGTATTGAACGTAAAAATATCACTGTACATATTTTGGTATTGTTATTTTTGTAGTTAGAATTTATTTTGAACTATATGGATGCAGCACTTTGGGCCAACCCTCTTGCCATTCGTTCTCCAACTGACCTTTTATTTTCCAACAAGAGAGGTGATGGGAGTTAACATTACGTCAATCAATTTCATTTAACAGTGCAACCTATTATGCTACACAATAAGGACCAGGAATCAGTAACTATAGTTAAAAAGGTTTATTACAAGTTAGAAATCAAATTAAGGTATAGGAATCTCAGCCCCATGCTAAACAGATACAGAATAACAACTGGGAAACCATACCTCCTAAAGAAGTTTAGACATACCAGTATAAGACAAACAACAAGTTCAGTCGCAGCAGTGATACGATCTGCAGCACAGAGAAGGATTTCTGGTCCTCTCTTCTATAAAGTAAAATATTGATTCATCTAAGTTAAAGTCCCTGCTAAGAGGGCTGTTTTGAAACCTAAAGATTCTAAAAAATCAGGGAACTGCAGAAAATAGGTAAATACGGGAAGTGAGAGAAATTGGCACCATTGCAGAAGCTCAGCTAAGAGTCTTCTTGGGTCAGGGGAATGTTGAGCATTAGCCTAAGCCACACTCAGAAAGAGTCAAAGGGAAAAACCTCTTGAATTCCGAGGAAAAGTGGCACCTAGCTTGGACAGTATAGGCTCCAGTTATTTGCACCAAAATAACTTAGGGGTTGATTACGATGACGGGTGGATCGTCCCCCGTCACCACCGGCCCAGCGGGGGCGATCCACCCGCCATCCAGACAGCAAAGACCCCCGTCATACTATGATGACTCGTCGACCGGGGGAAACAAGGCTAATATGGTGGTGGTGTCTGCAAGACACCGCCATCCATATTACAAGGAAAGGGGTCACTTGCCGTTCCATGGCAGCTTTGCCGCCATGGAAAGGCTCCCGGTCCTAGCTGTTGGTGGCCCATAGCGGGCCCCAGGGTGTTGGGGTGCACATGGGGGTACCTATGTTACCCGCCTGCATTGGCATGGACAAAGTGGCAGGCACCGCGCGGTGCCTGTCACCTTGTGCATGCCAATGCACATCGTGCATTCCAGCAATGTGGCGGGCGGTGCTGTGAGCACCACCCGCCACAGTGGCATCCTGACTGTGTCCGCCCATCATCGCAATCGACCTCTTAGGTACCTCCCCTCGGTTCACATCATCAGGGGTTCCATTGTCCTTTTCCATTCTCAGACAAGCTGCAACATTCACCAAATGTCCCACACTGAACATGGGAACGACATTACTCTTGCTCAACCAAACCATGTTGTAACATTGCTGAATTGGACTCTTCAGTTAACGCTCTGGCTCTCCTTGTTACTTTATCAAGGTATTCTTCTCAGGCTCTCCCTCCATTGCTAAAACAGTGTTGTATCTATTCTCAAACTAACAATGTGTGTGAACGCAGCTGCAAGGTAAAAGCCATGCAAGCAGAAATTGAAACTATTTTCTGCAGAATTAAAAACAGGCCTAGTAAGGGCAATTTTAGTGTATTAAATCAATGGTGCACCTTTAATATGCATGTGTACTTTCAAACACAAACTAACATAACTTATCAGTGAGTTAGATACATATTGTATGTGGCATACAATAAATCTTTTAAGTGTAAGCATGGCTAAGAATGACATTTTAAAGGAAATATACATAAAACACCAGTGCACACATTGCATAAATCCACTGTCGTTTCTAGTGTAAACACATTCTAGGATGGTTTATTCATCAAGGGCCCGATGTAGGTAGGGCGTTACCGATCGGTAACGGCCGAAAATACCGATTTTTGGCCCTTACCGATCGGTAAACAGCCATCGAGATGTAGGGAACCAAAAACATAAAGAATCGGATAGAAAACCGAATCGGAATGAGTACCGAATGGGAAAGAATCCGATACGTACATACCGAAAATCGGATATGTAACAAATCGGAAAAACACCGATTCGGATGCAAAGACCGAATCGGTCCATGTACCGAATCGTTAGTGACACCGAATCGGAAAATCACCGATTCGGTCCATGTACCGAATCGTAAGTGACACCGATTCGGAAAATCACCGAATCGGTCCATGTACCGAATCGGTACAAAGACCGAATCGGAAAATCACCGATTCGGTCCATGTACCGAATCGTTAGTGACACCGATTCGGAAAATCACCGATTCGGTCCATGTACCGAATCGGTACAAAGACCGATTCGGACATGAGCCGAATCGGAAAACATGCCGATTCGTATGAATCGCCGATCGGGAAATTCCCCGATTCCGACAGTTGGGGAGATGTAGGGAGGCACAGAAACACCGAAATCGGCTCAAAATCGGTAGAATTCACTCGGTATTTACCATGGATTGCAATCAGGTGGTAACCAACTCCAACCCATATAAACAGTCCCAAAATGCATTGCAACTTGCAGGATGGCAGCTTTCTATGTCATTGCGAGGCGGCTACGGCTACAGCAGGAAGGACAGAGGGAATGGCTAAGAAATGAACAGGTCTACAGACAGAGGATAACCCTGTTCATGCTCACAGAGGCAGAGATACTACAGAGATACAGGCTGGACTCTGACACCATACTTGAGCTCATCAGGGATCTCAAACCATTCTTGGACCACCACACCCCAAGGGCACACGCCATCCCTGCGCACGTCCAGGTGCTATGCAGCCTACACCTGCTAGCGTCTGGCAGCTATCAAAGTGGAGTTGCAGCAGCAGGAGGGGTGAGCCAGAGCAGCCTGTCAAGGTTCTTCCACACATTCCTTGACGCCATGATAGACAGGATGGACCAATACATCTCTTTCCCTGCAACCCACGCAGAACTGCTACAAACCAAAGCTGACTTCTACCAGATGGCACAATTTCCCCAAATCATCGGTTGCATAGATGGCACGCACATTCCGATTTGCCCACCAGCGGACACCGAATACATATACCGCAATCGCAAGTCTACACACACCATCAACGTGCAGGTGATCTGCAATGCAAAGTGCTCCATCACAGACCTGGTAGCAAAATTTCCAGGGAGTACCCATGACTCCTATATATTCCAACAGAGCGGCATATATGCACGGCTGATGGCTGGCGAATTTGGAGAAGGATACCTCCTAGGTGAGACACATCATCAGACCCCCATAACACATAGTAGGTAGGTGGAATACATGTATGCATGTGTCTAATGTGACCCCTTTCTCTTCCAGGCGACAGTGCATATGCCCTCCGCTCATTCATACTCACCCCCTACCTCAACCCCTCCACACCCAGCCAAAGGAGGTGTAACCGGGCCCACATACGCACAAGGAATGTTGTCGAACGGACCTTTGGCATCTGGAAAAGTAGATTCAGATGCCTGCACAAGAGTGGAGGTGCAAGGCAGTATACCCCCATCACCTGCTGCAAGATCATAGCTGTATGTGCAATGTTACACAACCTTGCGGTGAAGAAGGGCACTGAGGTGGAGTTGTCTGACTACGAGGACCATGACGACGACGAAGCTGTGCCACTGACACAGCCAGCTGGGGTGTGTACGCCAAGTGATGGCAGATACAGACGTGAGGAGATCACTGAGAACTATTTCTGACTGAGTACAGATGCAAAGACAGCTAAATGTTGATTGGAAAAAACAAATTTTAATAGTGTTGCAACACAGTTACAGCACTGATGTGCAACAAAAAATGGTGTATGGTAAATGAAATAAAGTCCAAGGTACTGGTTGCCTCACCCGCCCTTGCAAGGCTACTTCTTTGCCCGCTTGCCAGACCCACTGGGGTGTCCCTCAGCCCCCTCTGAATGCCCAGCAGCATCAGCGGAGCGCCTGGTGCTCCTCCGTGGCTCAGACGCAGCTCTGGCCGGGCTGCTGCGGCTGCTGCTGTCCCCAGCATCACCCAGGTCCAGGGCAGGATTGGAGGCGGTGTTTGAAATAATCATGGCCTCCATAGCCGTGGTGATCCGGGCCATCCCCCTAGTAAGCTCAGCCGTATGCTGACTAAGGACAGATTCCTGGTTGGCGCTGCGATGGCACAGTTGTGCCGTCGCCTCTGCAAGGCGGCCCATGGCGCGGTTCAGCACCCGGGCATCCCGCCTGCGCACCAGCTCATGCTCCTCCTGTCTGCTACATGAGTGGGTGATGGCAGTGGTCAGCCTGCCTAACCCTGCTGCCACCTCCTTGTTCGATTCCACGACGGCCTGGAATCCCTTGACCAACTCTCCCATCTGCATGTTGTGCTGCAGGAGCTGGCGTTGGCAGGCCATAGTGGATCTTGCCTGTTGCCTCTGAATTTTCACCATCTGTCCCTCCAGGCCCAGGAATACACTGCCCTCCCGTGCTGGTGCAGCAGTGGTGGTGATGGTACGGCGCCGGGCACTGCTGCTTCCGGCCTGCTGAGTGGGCTGGGGTGCCACTGGTGGGGGTGTGAAGCTGGCCGGTCTCTGAGCCCCTGCTCCCAGGACAGGTTGAACAGGTGGCAAGGCCACGGTTGTGGCAGGAGCTGGTGTAGGCGGAATGGTGTCCCTTGTAGGGGAGTTCTCTGGGGAGAACTGCAAGGGGGGTGTGCTGGCCATTACTGGGGAGTGCAGTGCATCGAAGTCAATGACCAGGACTCCCTCCATACCTAGCCCTGGGGTGTCTCCTTCCTCCTCCTCCTCCTGGCCAGCCTGGCTGGTGCTCGGCCCTGCGACTGCAGTGTCGGACGGTGCTGCTCCCTCTGATGCCACTGTTGTTCCGCCTGATGGGGCCCCTAGGTACAAAGAAGCATTTGTAAACTGAGTGCCGATGTATTACAGTCAGTACAATTTTAGCATTCCACATGTCCTTGCATCTCCTTACACTGTGTCACACTGTTTCCTGTCTTGTGATTCTGCACTGCCATATTTAGCTAACTTCTGCTGACTACATGTACCATGATGCTTGTCTCTTGTATGTTGGTGACAGTACTGTGCTGGGGTTTGCCTATGCATTGTGTCTAATGGGGAGGTGTCTGGTAGGGTGTGTCATGATGCGCATGCTTCTTACCTGTAGCTGTTGCTCTCGCAGAGCTGTCCAAGGTCCCGATTCCACTGACACTCTCCCTCTCAATGGTGCTGGAGACCAGGTCCTCCAGCTCGGTGAGGGGTGGCGCCGGGTTCCTGCCTCCTCCAGTGCCTCCAGCCTGCCTCTGTATCTCAGCCATCTTCCTCTTAGTGAGGCTGCGGATGTCGTAGAATCTCTTTTTCAGTTCTTCTACAGACCTGGGGGTGACACCCGCAGCATTCACCTTCTGGGCGATGTCGGCCCAGATTCTCCTCTTGGTGCTGTCTGGCACGTTGAGGGACAGCTTGCCAAACAGCTGGCGGTGCACCCTCACCACCTCCTCGACCAGCACCTGAAGTTCGGTGGTGGTGAACTTCGGCTTCCTCTTCTGGGAGGACTTCTGGCTTTCTGACTGCTCTGCCATGTTCTCCAGTTCAGTTGGCAACCTCCTACTCCCACTGCTGCTAACTGTGAGTGTTGAGCTCAGGCTGGCTCTCCAGAAACTTCTTAATTAGCTGCACCTGCCAGTGTTGCCACTCCCTGTTTGGGTGGGGGAGGGGGAGCCACCTCATTGGCTGAATCGGCGTTTGCCGAATCGGCTTTTACCGAATCGGTAATATCCGAATCGGTAAAATCCGATTCGGTATTATCCGATTCGGTAAAAGCCGATTCGGTTCCTTCAATGCATTCCTATGGGCTTTTTCGCCATGGGTGTGTTTTCATGGCTACGAATCTCTGATTGCCGAATCGGATTTTACCGATTCGGCTTTTACCGAATCGGTGTTCGCCGATTCGGGACTATCCGATTCGGTGGTAGCCGATTCGGTAAATTCCGATTCGTTGTTAGCCGATTCGGTACTTTCCGATTCGGACCGTGCCGAATCGGAACGTACAGATTCTCATTACCGATGCCGACCGATTCGGTTTTCATTCGCTTTTTTTTCCCTACATCTCCTTTTCCGATTTCAGAATACCGATTCGGCCCGCCTCGGTATTTTAAAATCGGAAAATCGCGTTTACCTACATCGGGCCCCAAATCTCTAATGATTACCTCATGTAATATGGTTAAGGCACACAGTTTTATGTATAAATTGTCTAATTCTACAGTAAACGCACTTCAATAAAAATGTCAAGTGCAACACCTTCATTATTAATGTTGTTAGGCCACAAAGGAAACATACATTAAGAACATGTTTAGGTTATGTATTTGTGAATTGTAAAGGTGGAGTCACAATTGCGCTGTTCCAAGCCCCACTCTGATGGCAAATCAAGCCATTACATCTAAGATAAAAATATTTTATCAGCTGGACAATTCACAATCTGGTGATTTTCCTCATCTTTCTTCTAGATTCCTTTAGAAACTTCATGTCATCATAGTATTTACTCTCTTTCTCTTCAATAACTTTTTCACTTGTACATGTTTGTATCCCTTATATATTACAAACAAGAATAGTCCACAAAGAGTAGATTTTACTAAAGGCTTTAAGATGCTTCGAACAATTCCACTCCCTAAGTTTCCAAACCAACTGCCTATGGCTGAACATCCATTCCCTATGCTTCTCAAGCACTTGTTGGTTCCAACTCTTTCAAATCTCCCTTTAAGTCAGTAATGTTCTTAATGCATTTTTTCACATCCTTACTGTTGTCCGTATAACATTGTTGAACTTTAAACGACAGACTCCACCCTTCTTCATGAAAAGGACGTCTAATGCAAGTCTATTTTGCAAAATCATAGATGTGACAGCAACCATTTCAGTATCTATAACAAAAAATCCATCAGCCGTACTAGTAGTAGTAGATAACTTATCAACTGCGGTAGATAGCTCTTGAATCTTATGCAAGTTCAGTATCACTCCTAGAGATGGTATTAGAGTACCAAAGATGTCCTTTCCAATTTCACTAGCACTGGCACTGCTTTTAGTTCTCAAATGGTCTCCCCTTGATGGGTCATCAAGTTGTCCTACATGATACATTTTTGGAAAAACTATCCCCATGTAACATGTTCTATGCCATCTCTTGAGTAACCTGTAAAATGCATTTTTGACGCAAATATAATAAACTCCATCAAAAAGTGGATCTGCTACATTCAAATATAATCCCCAATTTCCACGAACATCAAATGTATGATCACATTCACTATTTCCCACATAATTTGTGTCTGTTGTGTACTTTCTAATGAATGTGCATTATTTCCTCTATGTTGCCAATCTAGAGCTAATGCTGCAAAATTTTCCACTAACCTATGCTCACTTTTCTCGTCCGCCCATTGAGGTGTTTTTGACTAATTTGCTGATTTAGCCAGTTTATCTCTTCATCTGTCTTCTACTGAATCTATGAATGTATTTGTTAAGAAACAAGTTAAAATATGTCTATGCACATAAGCTGTGTCTAATATCATGGCATGTCTAAAGAAATGTCCCACTATCTCTCAGGTTTTAGCATCTGTTTGATCAGTGAAATGCTTCAACACAGAAACGTCTGAAAATACTACGTCATGGTTTGAGTAATAATATTCAAGATGACCTTTTCCATAAAATTAACTCAGCAGTAAACTACAGGTAACTCCATATGTCAAGGAGAGATGATGGTGTATTATCCCCTCTGCAACTCATGCAGGAAATTGCATGGAAACGTAGCAATCCCTAGTATCCATAGTGTCAACATACTCATAAAGCAATTTAGAATTAGCATTCAATAAATAGTTTTCTCTACAATCATCTACTTGTAAGTCTTTCTCATCTATTGCAGGTAAACTATTGTTAGTAGGAAGTGGTGTTTGAGGTGTACCTGTAATCTAAGCTCCTCTATATAAGAACGCTTGGGCAAACTCAACGTTACAAGCAAAGCAATGAGTACTAATGTTACAATGAGAAATACTCCTACACATAAGCCTCTTTGTCTACCAGTATTAGGTCTAGGCTTCCTGAGTTCTCAAATGTTAGACAATTTAAATTAAAGATTCCAGCACAGTTCTTTCAGTTTGGTTCCACTTGCAAAAACAACACAAAAAGTTCAAGTGTCTTTTCAAAACAATATATGCAGATGATCTTCATGAGACTTCCTTAACCCTACTCCGTGATCTTCTATATAACAACCTTACACTCCTTCAGCAGATTTGGGCCTTGGTACTCTTCTTAGTAGTTTAGGAAAATCTATGACTTTCTTTCTCTAAGAAATATTCAGTTCAAACTCACTAATGATCATATCAAAGATAAATTGACTTAGTCTCTTTAGTGGCACTGCAATTTCAAAACTCAGTTCAGCCACAAAGTTTAGTTCGAGGATTCTTTATTCAATGCAAATTGGTATAGCAAAATGTCCAAAATGCTCTCTCCCAGACACTTGACAGCAAGATATGTCCATTCAGGTGAGGAGTATCTCTGACAGGGTAATCTAGCTCTCTTTAATCTCCAAATGGCCTGGAAGGCACCTCACCACTGAGGTTCCATGCATGACTTGCACAAGTGCTTCTTCGCCATAACCCAGTCGCCGGGACTGACGTCATGGCAGTGCTCCTGTGAGTCAGGACTTTAGTCCCTCCAACCTGTGAGACACAGAACACACCACATCAGCAGTCCTTTGAAATGTTCACAAGCACATTTGTAGGCACAGCTGGCAGTCTCATAGCTCTGCCCATGATGATTTCACGGGGAGACAATCATGTTCTCCTATCTGGAGTACTGCATTGGCTCATCAACAGAAGAGGCAACGTATCAGGCCATTGCAGAAATGTTGAGGCACACACTTTGGGCAAGCTAGATTTCAAAATCCTATTGCCCTGTTCCACTATTCCGGAAGCTTCCCGTGGGTAACTGCAATGTAGTCTCTGTTCTACTTGTTTGTAATGCTTTGCACAACATCTTCAGGATCTCATCATTAAAACAATTTTTTTGTCAGACTCTAGAAAAGTTGGGAAAGTGAACCTTGATCTTAACTCCGTCAGCAACAACTTATCCACTGTGAGACTAATACTTCTTCTGATCAGGTAAGCTTCAACCCAATGCAAGAAAATACACACAATCATCAGGACATATCTCAGCTGATTGCACACATGCACCTCAATAAAGTCCAGTTGTATCCTGTGGAAGGGACCTCCTGGTCTCCTTATGTGATTCAGTGTGACTGCTGATCTTCTGCCTACATTCTGCTGCTTGCACACAACACATCTGTGACACAACCCTTCAGCCATCAATCTGAACCTAGGAATAAACCATGTTTGCCTGAACAATAGTACTAACCCTGGGCGTAGTGAGCGTAGTGGGGCTACACGAAGCTACGCAAAGTGGGCGAGAAACTACGCCCACCTGCGCACTTCGCGTAGCCCAACTACGCGCCGCATGCCCCCCTCCCGAACATACCTAATTTTTAAGAAATGGGCACATAAAAATAATTAATAGACACTTACCTTGTCTGCGGCGTCCCGGGGCTCCCTCTGCTCGTTCACCCCATTCACGCCGCCGTCTGCTAACCAATGCGCATGCGCGGGCGGCAGCGCATGAGCATTTCTCATGAGAAATGCGCATGCGCTGCCGCCCGCGCATGCGCATTGGTTTGCAGACGCCGTCGTGAACGAGCAGAGGGAGCCCCGGGACGCCGCAGACAAGGTAAGTGTCTTTATTTATTTTTATGTGCCCATTTCTTAAAAATTAGGTATGTTCGGGAGGGCGGGTGGCGGGCAACTTCGCTACGTCCAAGGAGTGAGCGTAGTGTTGCCTGCTTCGCCTACTTTGCAAAGGGCGAAGTAGGCAACACTACGCCCACTTCGTGGGCATAGCGAAGTTGCCCGCCCAGGGTTAAATTGCACCATTGTGTCTCTCCCTACTTGTGCAGGTCCATGATAATATCTTGCCTTTGGAGGTAACAAGCTATCTGGCAACCCAAGTCTTCCATCTTCTGAAACCCAAATGTCGTCTTCATCTCTTTTGACACAACCTGCTGTAATCCAGCCTTGCTATTCTGCTTCTGATACTTCCTCCTGCAACCATTGAACCTATTTCCAAGTATCAACTGTAATTACCTCCAGGTTGCAATTTTTTGCATCTTGCTTTTCATTCGGACACTCCCCATTAACACCATCGGTGTGGCGTATTTTCCCGCTGTGCGTAGAAGATTCGAAAATCCCGCGGTTCATGACGAGCTCAGCTCGTCATGAGCGTACGAGAGGTGTACTTCATGACGAGCTGAGCTCGTCATCAGCGTCGAAGGGGTTAAAGGTACAGACATTCAGGGCGCTATATAAAACAACAGTCTTATCTGCATATCTGTTGCCCACAGTAACAGTTTCATTGCAGTGTGGAGCGCACTTCACAACCACAATCTGGGCAGGCAGTTGTAATGCCTATAACAGGTTATGGACACTCTCACCATTTTGAATTGGTGATCCTGAAGTAGTAATAAATATGTGTTGCGACCTACCTGTCCAAAGTCATGAACAGCTCCAAAGCCATACTGACTATCAGTGAAAATGGTTGCTCTCAGCTGGTCTGAAACACAGCATGCCCTAGTAAGAGCAATCAATCCAGCTACTTGTACAGAAATGACTCCTTGAAGCTGGGATGACCACAGTTGAGACAGTACAGACTGTCTAGGCAGCTCTCAGGCTTCCTTCTTGGTCTCTTAAACAGGAGCCATCAAAAAACATCGGATAATCGGATTCAGGCAGTGGGACATCTTGTATGGCAGGTCTCGACTTGGTGTATAGTTCAGTAACAGTCATTCTCAACATCACCTTCAGTAACATTGTTTCCAGGTACTGGCAAGAGAGTAGCAGGGTTAAGTGTAGTGCATCTCCTGGGGTGACATTATCTGCACCAAGTATAATTGCTCATAGTTAGTGAGACAACCATTTGTAAGGTGTTGGGTTCTGGTGCAAGTTAACAACACTTCCACGGAATGGGGATGTAAGACTGTTAAAGAGTGACTCATAACAATGCTCTTGGACTGCTTAATACTGACACCTGTGGATGCCACAATTTTGAGACAGCTGGGTAAAGCAACAGCTGCTGGATCAACTGTGTCTGAAAAATAGAGTGCGGGTCTGAGAGCTTTCCCGGGCATCTGAGTTAGCAATGAGAGAGTGCAGCCCTCCCTCTCACTACTAAACAGAGCAAAACATTTATTATGTTCAGGCATTCCCAGTACTGGGGCATGACGGAGACATTCTCTCAGCTCTGAACAGGCATGCATGCAGCTGCTATCCCATGGTACCGGATCTGACACGTCTCGTGGGGTCTGCCTCTACATACGCTTGATCACTAGAGAAAATTTGTGAATCCATTGTCGACCATAACCCACCTGTCCCAAAAACATCCTGCCTTGTTTCAGGGTAGTTGGCAGATTCATTTTCAAAATTGCCAACATTTTCTCATATGACACTTTCCTCCCTCCTTTCTCTATGTGATGACCTAAGTATATGCCTTCTCTCTGACACTACTGCAACGTGGTCGGGGACACTTTATGTCCATTCTCAGCTAAGTGGTTCAAGGGAGCAATTGTGTCTCGTTTGCAAGCCTCTTGAGTATTTGATGCCACCGATAGGTCAAAACTGTTTGATAGGTTATTACCAAGGAATCCAGATTCTTCTTAAGTATCTGGTTAAAGATTGATGGACTCCTCGTATACCCTTGTGGGACTTGACACCATGGCAAAACACAACTGCTGAACCGAAACGTGAAGAGGAACTGGCTATCTTTAATCAATGATATGGAGAAGAAGGCTTGGAATAAGTCAATGACAATCAATCACTCTGCCTCCCATGGAACCTGAAACAAAATCACAGCTGGATTCAGTACCCCAGACAGCAAGAGACAACAATGGATTTGTCCTTTTCGCAGTTCTTGAACAATGCGGTACTTCCCATTGGGTTTTTGTAAACCCATGATGGGTGATTGCAAGGACCCCCCTATAATTTCTGTCTGAATGTCTTGCTCAATCTTGAGTTAATACCCGGAGTAATCCCAGCAGCAGGTACGGGGGTAAAATTGTATTGTGAGATTCTTGGGTTTTTAAGCATTAGGTTTCACTGTTATGTGGACTGGTCCAACACCCTGTATGAAACCTATATCTTTCTCTGAATAGTCCCAAACATAAGGTAACACTGTGGGGTTAATTTGCAAGCCTCTCCCACCACCCGTACGTCACTTTTCCCATGTTAACCCCTTCACTGCGTTTGTCGGCCAACGGCCGTTGCGAGCACTACCTCTGTAGTGCTGCGAACATCCGTTGGCCAACGTGGCCCCGCCCACTCCGCTAAACCGCCACACCGCGGCGGAATTGCCGCTGCGGTTAAGCGGCTAAAAATGATGCAAAAGTGGAGCAAGAGGTTTGTAAATAAGCCCCGGTGTCTCTAAGCTCTGGGGGCTGATAATATTTTGTCAACATGGGGTAAAGTCTGATTCCTGTCCTCTGTTTTAAAAATTTTAAGAACAATGTCCTCATCATGAACTTTGAATTATATGCTGTTTAATGTATGGTATAGTATAGGGAGCACATTAGTTTGCATGGAAGATTTACAGAACTCGAATCACACACCACAAATTGGTGATTCTCCTCGAAGAACCCTATTTTCACAGATACTCCTTCTAAAAAGGGCTAGTCATTTGTTTGGTTGCAACTCCTACAGCCTGGATTCTTTTCATGAGAGAAGTAGTTTGGGTACATTCCTCTGCTGTTCTCACAGTATATTGGGTAGCTCCAGTGTCTATATAGAATGAAATGGGATAATCATTCACCTCGCCATCCACGTATGGAAAACTCTAGTCTACCTCTAAGGTTGTACCAAGCATGCAATCCTCCTACCCTCTCAGGCCCATCACTGAGCTGTAATCCTGATCTTTCTGTATCATAGAGTACTGTAGAGATGTACCCTGTTTCATGAAAGGATTGATGTTTACATTGGGAACTTGGTTTGAATTAAATCTCTGAACAGTCACATTTTGTTGTGCCATTAGGGCTTTTGGAACCTGCATTACCTGAACTTGGGGTACGCTGTAGTTTTGGCCTCTTGGTCTCTGTACATGCTCTGTCTGAACCATATTATTACCTTGAGATTGTACAAATCCACCAGTCTGAATCTGATTCACACGTTCCATGTTACCAGCATTGAATTGACATTCCTGCTTCCAATGCCCCAACTTGCTGCAGATATGGCAAGGATTCGACTTTTTCAAAGTCTCCACATCGATCCCTATACTTAGATCAATTGGAACACTACAACATCTAACTTGTGGTTGAAACTCATTACTGGAAATAAAGGGTGGGGGGGTCAACAGGGGAAAAGTTTAATGACCACGGTAGCTCAAACCCCTTTTATCAACTGAGTAAACAAACAGGAGATACCTGGTCAGATTACTTATCAATGAGCTGTGTCGTGCCCGGGAAGACACTACACCAAATTATCCTCACAGTGATAATACTGGGTTAGAAAAATCCCATCAGCCCACCCTTATTGGTGGAGTGTCGTCATGTGGGATATAGACCATGAACCAAGATTTTCTCCCAATGCACCTAGTAATGATGCAGAGATAGGTTCTGGAAGGTGATATCCTTAACCACAGTATTTCAGAGGTAGGACCAATGGAGTGCAGTGCTAGTGAAAACCAAAATGAAGGTGATTGTAAAATTGGCTCCTGGGACAAAAAATATGTTTATTCAGTATTGTCCAGGGTCAAGAGTAAAAACAACGCCCCATAGTCTTAAAAAATGGCTATGTCATGGCGTAGTGCATAGTGGTCAACATGTTTCAGCTGGAGGGACTACTAGTCCGAGCTTTCTTCAGGACCTTAGGATGTTATGCATCTGCACTATGTGAAACAAGAGGTGTAATTAACATTTTGGATAAATCCTACCGGATCTTTGAGCCCAAAGTATTCCCTGGTAGTCATCCAACTGGTCGTGATTTTCCCAGCAATTTGTGGGAGAACGCCTCACCTCACCCGGCACCCACTCGGGAAAGAAGGAGGCCCCGCTCTGTCCGCCGGTTCCCCAATGGCGAGCGTCCAAGTGGGATAAGGGTGGGCTGATGGGATTTTTCTAACCCAGTATTATCACTGTGAGGATAATTTGGTGTAGTGTCTTCCCGGGCACGACACAGCTCATTGAAACTCATTACTACCTTGCATCACAGAAACTCTCCCCCTGCTGATACACTCCTTGCATGGGACCAGCATTCCCAACAAACTGTTAATTCAACCTTGTTTGCTTCTATTTCTTATGTTTCATTTCTAATTAATTGCTGCAATATTATTCCTACCTCAATATCTCATCAATGGGCTTACTCTGCCAACAAATCAAGTGTTGCTGAATCATCAAACTAATCTCAGGTTTTAATCCATGCACAAACCTGTACACAGAATGTCTCATGCCTTAAGACTCAATAGATTTTGTCCCACTATACTGCTTAAATGCCTGCAACAGTCTCCCATAGTAAGCATATATTATTTATTTGGACGCTTCGGTTGTTCTATCAACGTTGACCCAATCAATATGTTTAAGATATATTTTTCAATTTAAAAAATATAATCACCTGCTGATACTTACTCATTGCTACTGGTGATGGAACATGCAATATTGGATATCTCAGTGGCTCCCTCTCGGGCCAATCCACAGCAACTTAGCATTTGATCCACAAATCACCTGGAACCACAATTTCAAATCAGGTATTCAAATCATTCCACAGAACCTTTGATACCTTTACAAACCGATCAACCTGACTGTAGAATACCACAGGGTGCACTCTCAATTTTTTAAAATCATTTGTAAATGATGCAAGGTCAGTCCTGCTCCTAGATATGTGGACATAACCTCCACCAGGCACTTCTCTCATGGAAAGCATGTGTATATCCTCATCCTCTTCCTAAGTTCCAAACAAAGGAGGTTCTACTCTAACCCTCTTTGGTTTCTTTTTCTTTGCCCATCTACCTTTCCATCTATCCAACTCACTCCCTTTTTTATCATAGGCAATGAATCCTGTAACTTTATTCCTGATGGTCCCATGTTACCAAGATCAAGGCTTTAGATTTTTGCAAGTCAATTTCATATCTGTGAGCCAATTCAGACAATTTTTCATGAGCTTGTCCTGCACATCTAGTAATGTCTTTACACATGAATAATAGTTCATCATCCCGATAGACTTTTAATTTGGACATGCCAAGAGTTCCCGGTATCATCTCTTCTAATTTTAATTTCAGTTTATCCACATCTAGTGTTCTTTCCCTTACTGGGACCTGAGTATCTCTTCTTCTTGTTCCAAGGTTTCCACTTCTAACGGGGTATCTATAAATCTAAACCAATCATCAAGTTCTTGGGCAGTAAGACCTTATTGTTCTACTGTAGTATTAAGCTTATCTCTTCGCTAAAGGGCCCATGAATTACACGAGGCAGTGGGTTCAAATGAGACGTGTCATAATTTGGCTAATATCTGTTTCATTTATTTTGTGTGCATGTTTGGGTGTGGCCCACTGATCAACGGGTTCTTAAAGTAACTTCATTCTGCACATGCCCCAATAGGGATTAGTGTCTTCCCTTACATTTGCAAGACATCCAGTGTCAATCTTGACTTCAACCATGTTTTTGTTAATTATTAACAATCATTCACTCCAACTTTCATCTGGTTTTATTATTAATTACTTTTTTTTTATTTACTTCACTTCTTTTTAAATGGTGCGAACAATTTAATTTCATTTCTACACTATTTCCTTTTTTTGTTACAGCTTCCTTATTCATTAGCTCCCTGATCCCTGAAGCATTTCAGGTGATTACCCCTTCTTCAGGGGTTTTATTCAGCAATATATGCAGATTATTTTAGCCATGACAAGGTGTACGGGTTAAAATAAAGCCTTTCAAATATCATTGTTTTTATATCTCGTATTTGGTGAATCAGTTCTCTGGCTTTTTTGCTCCCTGGTTTGTGGTCTTAAGCCCCCTGGGTTGGGATTAACCAGAAGGTAACACTTGTCATTGGTGAACTAAAGGCTCTCCACCGAGCATCTGGAGGTGCAACCTGTGAGAGTGGATATCAGCACAGGTCCAGTTAACCTCCCCATCTGGAGACCTTGGAACTGGCCAAAAAATATGGTCAGGCAGAGGCTCAAATTAGCTGTTAATAATGAGCTTGGATAATTAATATTGATCTCCCCAAATATACTTTTACTCCTCATTTGGGGCCCATTAGCATGGCGGGCGGATTGCCACCGCCTGACCGGTGGTGGCGATCCGCCCGACAAAACACCCGCCGGAAGGCCTTTTACTCCCCGCCACATCAGCATGGCGGGGGGGAACCGCGGTGATCGGAAAGACTATCCGCCTCTTTTCTGCCGGTAGGCAATCTTCACAATTGCCTACCGGGCGGAAAAGGCCTATAATATGGTGGCGGTGCCTTAGAGCCACCGCCATCCATATCATGATGTGGGCGATGTTATGCCTTTCCATGGCGGAGACTCCGCCATGGAAAGGCATGCAGGAATCGCTTTGGGGCGCATTGTAGGCCTCCAGAGGGTGGAGGGCTGCACTTGGGGTACCCATGGTACCCCTCTACATTGGCATACACAAGGTGGCAGGCACCTCATGTTGCCGGTCACGTTGTGCATGCCAATGCACGCCATGCATTTTCTACATTGTGGCGGGTGCTGCTCACGGCACTGCCCGCCACATTGTTGAATATGCGGGATGCAACTGCCAGAGTGACGGTCAGATCCTAATTGGCGGTGCGGAACAACCGCACCACTGGCGGCCAGTTCCAGCACCGCTAGGATGCTAGGCGGGCTGAAGTCTGCCCGCCTTCCTAATGGTCCCCATAATGTTTTAAAACCATACAAGTTACATGTCATCACTCATAAAAGGGTCCCTGAAGAAAATGAATCTATGAAAAGATTTTCTGAAGCAAAATGGCATTTATCTGTTAGTAGACAATGTCTGCATAATTAATAACAACTGCTGCCTTAAACCTTGACTCTGGGTAGAAGCAGCTCCAGTGTGTGAAGTTTCAGAACCACATGTCAACTGGCATTGTGGTTTATGGCTCTCCATTTCCTTCTGCAGCTATGTTTTTTTTAGCACTTGTGCTGCAACCTGATACCCTCTTATGGCTGTTTGTGGTGATGCTGTCCAGCAGCTGCCTTCAGTGGCCTAAATCTTAAACCAACACTTGGTGGAAACTTGTGATAAAAGTTCAGCGGGTGGCATGTTAACGACAGTGTGAACTTGTTCACTTTTATTGTATGCAGCGCTGTGTGTGATTTACCTCCCTTTTAATGTATTTCAAACTTTAATATTTTTGCAATGGTATTTTCTGAAGCGTCCACAAATTTGTTTCACATATAAGCAATGAAAGTCTGCACAGCATGCATGGCAAGCAAAGAAAAAAAGAAAAGCAGTATTTTGTTATAATGTCTTTGGATATTTATATTTTGTATGCAGGAAAAACCAACACCGGCTGCGAACTTTCTTACCATGTCGATGCTGTTTTGAAGCATAGGTAAGAATGATTTATGTTTCCCTTGTGTCTGTTATATGTCGTCAAGCACTTGAAATTGTTACTAAACCTTGAACACTGTTTAGCCCGAAGGTATATTAACCTGTGACACAGCTGAGATACTGAATAGCCTTCTTTAAAAAAGTATCTCCCACTCCTAGCGATGTATTAAATTCCATCATGGATGGGTTCTTGGAGAGGTGGTTCTTGTGAAGGAATTATGAAGGGCTGACCAGAGCAATGGATTCTGAAGGTTTTTGGATCAGTTTACGCTCCGGGTGCACTGCCCGTATGTACGCACACAATACAGATTTACTATTATTCAGGTGCAAAATCGGCGAGTGGAGAAACCCTAAACCACTCAATTAGAGTAGAGGAAACTACCCCTTATTCAACAGACTTGGATGCCGATGCACTCAATATGGTACACATTGTTCAGTAACAATATACAACAAAAAAGTAACAAATGACAGAAGTGTTTAAACAAAAAACTCTCATGAAGGGTAAGTCTTGGAGTCTTTAATGCAGTATACAGCCAGCCGACACGTGTTTCATCGCACTCGCGATTCCTCAGGGCTGAAATGAACAGAAAATTGACAATGGAGCATGTATCTCGTAAGAGTATAATTACAAAAAGACCTGGTTCTCTGGTCTTTACATACTTGGTTTGTGCCTCTACTTCAGTGAGTGTACAACGATACATCTATATTTCCTGAGTGCCACCCCAACACATCCGTGTCGGAAGTGTGAGAATTATCATTCTTATCACTAATCGTGCTGGTGAATAGTGAAAATTGTGTTGACACACCGATAGAACTCAGATAATTCTCAAAAGAGACAGAGTCTCTGACTACAAAGTGGTCTATCTGTGTGCGGCCCAATTATACAACATGCTCAGTGAGGTTTGTGGCTGATGTGAAACTCTGACTCTCGGCGTAGAAACGTAACATACCTAGATGGCTGTGTCCAGGTCAAAAAAGGTCTAATTAATCAACAAGGAGAAAAAACAAAACGAAAACAGGAAAAATCTCATCACTAATAGTCACACTTCATGTTAAACGGCAGAAGAATTCACTGTAATGGGGCTGTGAGATAAAAGTAGATTGTAGCTCACCGCTCAGCTGGTGATAATTCCGACCCAGCCGGGCCCTTGACCTTGAAGATACTCGGTATGAGTATGTGTGAAGATAGGTACGATTCTGTAACCAGATTAAGTAACCTGAGTCATTGCGGGCAAGTTGGCATTTCATAGTATCATGAATACAGCCATTTCATAGATCTAGTATTTCTATGTAGCGTCAAAGCATACGACTCGAAATATATATATAAAGACAGCGCATTTGGACCTATCACATAGTCGACATAGTTTTCATGAGTATGATCACTACTATTCTCCCTCTTAAATCGGTATGGCGTTTCTCGTATCAGCCTCCAGTATGGTTCTACCTGGAGCAAAGGAGTTCAATATACACTTAATTAGTTGACCTTGAATTATTATCATCAGTCTCGGAGGTCACAGTCTATTGTAATTTCAAAGTTGGTTGCCGCCCACGTCGAACAAGGTGTTGTTCTGCAAAAATTGGGGGCCATAATGATCATTTGTCCCATTCAAATATTTATCTATATCAAGGTTTTATTTAGGTGCCACAGTATGTGTGCTTACCTATTTGGCGGGGAATGACCCGTGTATGTCATTTAAGGTTCTAACGTCAATGTACGCCCCAAGCTGAAAGTAAACAAAAATAGAATTGGAGTCATGCTCCTCGTGTGTAGACGATTGGTTTTCAATAATAAGTCCGCAGTATGTTTTCAGTGCTGTCTAGGCTGCTTACCTGTATCAAGCAGAGGAGCGGCGTGTAGTGTGTCCGGACCCCCGAGCCGTGTTCCTGTTTGGACACGTGATCGGGTCCTAGGAGACGTTAAATGCGTCTCCACGTAACGTCATTGGAAGACTAGACCAATTGTTGGCTTTCGGAACGCCTCCATGTTGGATTCCCAGTAGAGCCCCGGAGCTTGCTGGTCATGATAATAACTCATTATTGAGCGATTGGAAGAGTAAGAATATGCTGGTCATAAGATCGAGTAGCGATCTGCAACAGCAATAAGAGAGGGGAGGGTGGATATATGAAAGTAGCACAGCGTATATGTAATATGCCGATTTTGTAATCGGCCAAGCGCGGATTGTGATAGTGAGGAAAATAGTGGATTCAATTAAAATATCATTGGTCGACGCAAAATTGGCGACGTAAGGAATGGGAGAAATAAATAGATCCCCCAGGTGAGCTAAATCGTGAGCACCGTGAATGGACATAAACAAACTACAGGTGCCTGTCCCAGTCACACGTGGATGTCTAAATTGCAATACAATTATACATCATCGTGTTAAAAATCTCTTTTGTATATACATGAATAGAACACAGGTTACCACGTGCGAAACAATACAAAACCACAAATTATTTACAAACAAAGTACAGGAGAGTTTTTCTAGCATGATGGAATGGTAACAGTATGTACATAATATCACAATTCATACAGTACTTAGTACACTACTGATTTTCATAAATTGTCATGTGTCACAGTATCATATCAATGGTGGACATCCTGTGGTTCAATTCCCCAGGAAATATTGCATCTCTTGGTCATAATTAAGTCCCCGTTCTACAGATTTAAGACGCATGATCCAGGTTGCCTCTGTGCGTCTAAGTCTCAATTCGCGATTGCCACCTCTGACGTCTTGAGGGACTGTGTCTATGCCAAAGAATTTGGCCACTTTGTTGGTCCTGTCTCTTTGGCAGGAAGCTATATGCAAGGCCACCGGATATTTCGGATCACAGTTCACTATTGCCCTTATATGTTCCATCATTCTCTCTTTCAGTGGTCTGATGGTGCTTCCTACGTAAAACTTTCCACATTCACATTCTATGACATAAATTACAAATTTAGTGGTACAATTGATGTTACTCTTGATGACGAAGGAAACACCATGGAACATATAAGGGCAATAGTAAACTGTGATCCGAAATATCCGGTGGCCTTGCATATAGCTTCCTGCCAAAGAGACAGGACCAACAAAGTGGCCAAATTCTTTGGCATAGACACAGTCCCTCAAGACGTCAGAGGTGGCAATCGCGAATTGAGACTTAGACGCACAGAGGCAACCTGGATCATGCGTCTTAAATCTGTAGAACGGGGACTTAATTATGACCAAGAGATGCAATATTTCCTGGGGAATTGAACCACAGGATGTCCACCATTGATATGATACTGTGACACATGACAATTTATGAAAATCAGTAGTGTACTAAGTACTGTATGAATTGTGATATTATGTACATACTGTTACCATTCCATCATGCTAGAAAAACTCTCCTGTACTTTGTTTGTAAATAATTTGTGGTTTTGTATTGTTTCGCACGTGGTAACCTGTGTTCTATTCATGTATATACAAAAGAGATTTTTAACACGATGATGTATAATTGTATTGCAATTTAGACATCCACGTGTGACTGGGACAGGCACCTGTAGTTTGTTTATGTCCATTCACGGTGCTCACGATTTAGCTCACCTGGGGGATCTATTTATTTCTCTCATTCCTTACGTCGCCAATTTTGCGTCGACCAATGATATTTTAATTGAATCCACTATTTTCCTCACTATCACAATCCGCGCTTGACCGATTACAAAATCGGCATATTACATATACGCTGTGCTACTTTCATATGTCCACCCTCCCCTCTCTTATTGCTGTTGCAGATCGCTACTCGATCTTATGACCAGCATATTCTTACTCTTCCAATCGCTCAATAATGAGTTATTATCATGACCAGCAAGCTCCGGGGCTCTACTGGGAATCCAACATGGAGGCGTTCCGAAAGCCAACAATCAGTCTAGTCTTCCAATGACGTTACGTGGAGACGCATTTAACGTCTCCTAGGACCCGATCACGTGTCCAAACAGGAACACGGCTCGGGGGTCCGGACATACTACACGCCGCTCCTCTGCTTGATACAGGTAAGCAGCCTAGACAGCACTGAAAACATACTGCGGACTTATTATTGAAAACCAATCGTCTACACACGAGAAGCATGACTCCAATTCTATTTTTGTTTACTTTCAGCTTGGGGCGTACATTGACGTTAGAACCTTAAACGACATACACGAGTCATTCCCCGCCAAATAGGTAAGCACACATACTGTGGCACCTAAATAAAACCTTGATATAGATAAATATTTGAATGGGACAAATGATCATTATGGCCCCCAATTTTTGCAGAACAACACCTTGTTCGACGTGGGCGGCAACCAACTTTGAAATTACAATAGACTGTGACCTCCGAGACTGATGATAATAATTCAAGGTCAACTAATGTAAGTGTATATTGAACTCCTTTGCTCCAGGTAGAACCATACTGGAGGCTGATACGAGAAACGCCATACCGATTTAAGAGGGAGAATAGTAGTGATCATACTCATGAAAACTATGTCGACTATGTGATAGGCCCAAATGCGCTGTCTTTATATATATATTTCAAATCGTATGCTTTGACGCTACATAGAAATACTAGATCTATGAAATGGCTGTATTCATGATACTATGAAATGCCAACTTGCCCGCAATGACTCAGGTTACTTAATCTGGTTACAGAATCGTACCTATCTTCACACATACTCATACCGAGTATCTTCAAGGTCAAGGGCCCGGCTGGGTCGGAATTATCACCCGCTGAGCGGTGAGCTACAATCTACTTTTATCTCACAGCCCCATTACAGTGAATTCTTCTGCCGTTTAACATGAAGTGTGACTATTAGTGATGAGATTTTTCCTGTTTTCGTTTTGTTTTTTCTCCTTGTTGATTAATTAGACCTTTTTTGACCTGGACACAGCCATCTAGGTATGTTACGTTTCTACGCCGAGAGTCAGAGTTTCACATCAGCCACAAACCTCACTGAGCATGTTGTATAATTGGGCCGCACACAGATAGACCACTTTGTAGTCAGAGACTCTGTCTCTTTTGAGAATTATCAGAGTTCTATCGGTGTGTCAACACAATTTTCACTATTCACCAGCACGATTAGTGATAAGAATGATAATTCTCACACTTGCGACACGGATGTGTTGGGGTGGCACTCAGGAAATATAGATGTATCGTTGTACACTCACTGAAGTAGAGGCACAAACCAAGTATGTAAAGACCAGAGAACCAGGTCTTTTTGTAATTATACTCTTACGAGATACATGCTCCATTGTCAATTTTCTGTTCATTTCAGCCCTGAGGAATCGCGAGTGCGATGAAACACGTGTCGGCTGGCTGTATACTGCATTAAAGACTCCAAGACTTACCCTTCATGAGAGTTTTTTGTTTAAACACTTCTGTCATTTGTTACTTTTTTGTTGTATATTGTTACTGAACAATGTGTACCATATTGAGTGCATCGGCAACCAAGTCTGCTGACCAGAGCAATGTTGGGGACAAAAAATAGTTCCGGGCACCAATATAAAAGTGGCCCCATTTTCGAACCAGGTAGCAAAAACAGTGGCCCAAATTCGCAAATTAGGCCAGTTTTAAACTTGTAAAGACACACTCTATGGGTATTCTGCAAGGAAGGGTGACTGCATTGATTTGTCTTTGTTGCAGTCGATGTTTGTGGTAAAAACTGGCCCACTCTGCCATAAAACAGGCTAAAAAACTGCTGAAGAAGCGGCACACGTACTGATATGTCAGACCAGCCTATCGGGCACTGTCTTATTGCCCTGTAGGTCATTCTGACTCTGGACAGGGTGTTTTATAAGCATGATGTTAAGGTGGCCGGTGTAATATATTATCTTAATTTTTTCAAACTAGTATGTGGCCTAACAGCTAGAGCGGGTTGACTTCGAAGCTGGGGAACTAAGTTCTAGTCTCAGCCGGAACGCTCAACATCCCTTGATTCTGGGCAAATTACTCAATCTCCATGTACCTACCAAAAATGAATGTGTCCATCTGTAACTTTACTGGTGCTCGTGTAAAGTGCTCTGCTGCCATCGGATCGAGTTCGCGCTCCCAAATAAACAAAAAAAAAAAACACGAGATCAGAAAATGTGAGGAAAGTTGTAGTGAAGGGCCTAAGGTCCTTGCCTGTAATGGGCAGACATTAGGGGTGAGTGCAGTTTACGATTTTAAAGTGAAACACGAGGAGTCAGCTTCTCGGCCTTATCCAACGAAACAGAACCCATACAATTCGGCCTTGCTTTACCGTTTCGCAGCATCACACGGAAAGTTGAACGTTTTAATTTATTTCCCTGTGCCCTTCTCTTTTTTTGTACAAACTTTCTTCGTTTCTACCAATTCCTTAGTATTCCTAAATATTCCTCAGCATTCATTGGGCATTAGAAATTCTCAGAATTAATTTTCCATTTCCTGTAACTTCTTTAGTGTTTCCCCATTGTTCCTCACCATTTCCACTGTTCTTCTCCCAGTTATGAGTCAACTCAGTGTCCAGCTGTGGATTGCTGCTCTTATACCCCATTATCGGAGCCACAGGGCAGGTAGATGTTTACGGGACCCCAACTGAGATGGCAGAGGGCATTTGCTATTGGAGGTAGGAAGAGGTAGAAAGAGAGAGAAAGACACATAAAGGAGAAGAGAGTGAGAGAGACAGAAAAAATACTTGCTCCTCAGTTACGCCAGTTTTCTACCTACTCTTCTCAGCGAGACAAACAGTCAGGCTGCACAATTTCACACCAAGCAGACAAAGAAAAGACAGAGAGTTAGAGGGGAATAGTGACCTGTTGAGTAGAAGAAGTGTTAGGAATATGGCCCCGGGAAAGAAAATTAACAAAGGTCAATGATCTTGAGGAAGAATTCAGGAATGTATGCTGATAGTAAGGCATGATGTGAGAGCAAAGTAGGCTGTAATCTCACGCAGTGCAAGAGGTGCAAGGAACACAGACCTAGAAAGGAGCACTGACCGGAATGTGTGAAGCAGTACTAGAATAATGTCGGTCCAGGATGCAAATGGAGGGAGGTGTGCATGTCGAGAAATTCGAGGACATAACAGCAACTAAGATCAGGAATCCACAGACTCAGAACATCTTGTGATGAGTAACAATAAGGGGACACTTGCAAGTAGAGGACCCAATTCCATGCTCTGCCTTTGGCTAATCAGTCATGCCCCCCAAAACCATTCACCTGGTTGGCGCTGGTATCAGTCCCCAGAGTCAAGAAAGCAAGATGGGGGGACAGGAGTTTTTCCCTAGGCGCAGCAGTAGCCTGGAATAAACTTCCCCTCAACATCACCTGTTATCTTTCAGAAGAGCGCTGAAGACCTGGCTCTTTACTCACTAAAGCTCTTTACCCTCACACCCTAGTTCAACCATGTTAGCGCCAGGACACCTCCGGGTAACAGTGCGCTCTAGAAATGTTAAAAATAAATAAATAAAACTGTGATCTGAGTGAAAAAAGACCAATGAGTGTGAAAGAAATGACCAAGCCTTGTTCTGTTACTTTGCACCACTACATTGAGGCACAGAACTTGTTGCTGGGTTTGTTGTGTTCCCGTCTGGAGGGGGGCTATTAGAACTGATATCCTTAGTGTGTTATTCCCCCAGACTTTTCACCTTCACTCCCCTATGTCGTTTACTGAACTCATTTTTGTTGGTTTAAGGACTCAGTTAACTAACATTGCTAACCCGTGGTAAGGTGTTTGTGCTCTTTCCCGTGATCCAGCGCTCCTATTGAAAAACTGTCTCACAAACGGTACCTTTCACCTCAATACTCACCATTTATTATGAAACACTTATACAGGCCCATAACACCAATGAGACAATTTTTGAGCAACTGAATCTAGTGGTATGATTTATGAATTATTCACATAATATTTACAATACTATATACAACTGCAGTTTATCATCTTTCACCATGGATTTAAGCATTTGTCATTTATTAAATCAAAGCACTTAAGGCGATTGGATCAACTGATAGTAACTAGACCATGAATAAACAAGACCAGCTTGTCTTTTCAAATCTAATTTTTATTAACTTTATTATTCATAAAGAAAGAGCTTTTACGTTTTAGAATCTCTATTTTATAAGCAAATAAAAAAACAACTTTTTAATAAGGAAATGAATTAATGAACTGACATTAATGAAGCAAATTCAGAAACATGAATTATTAGCAGAATAACAGTTTCCATTTTCTAAATCTATTACCCTGTCTATTTCTCACTTCACCTGAAAAGGAAAATTATCAATTAAAGTCTGCTGTCCTTACGTGCACCAAAAGTCCAACAGCACGACACATCATTCAGGAATCAGGAAGCAAGAGTTTTTCCCTGCCCCAAGTGTTAGGTTTTATAGCTTTTTCTCTAGCTAAACTTTCTACATTTCACATTCTTTCGAGTGAGTCCAAGCTCCTCATTGGCTGTCCGGTGTTAGACCACGATAAAGTAAATTACATCATCTCCAATCCTCGACCAAGTCCAGGCTTCACATAAACCCTATTGTCTTTCATTTCCACAATATTTGGCTTCCTCAAAAGAGTAACTTTTCTTCGAGTCTTGTACTTTTCACTTCCTAACCTTGGCAGACTTTTACAAATCCTGTCCTTGAAGCTTATTCTTCATGTGCACGTTCATCTTGATCAAAAACTGTTTTTCAATTAATAATGTCAGTGCAGCAAAAATCCTCACAGCTGCGTACGTGCCAATACTTCACTCTAGACAAGGTTTCACGTCTGCTGTGCTGTCAGCCATATTTCTGTGCCACCTTTTAGGCCTCACTTTGGAAACTATTAATTAACAAACACAAGACATCAATTAATTAAAGAATTGAGACCCATTCTGTTACCCTCCTCCTTTACTAATTAACCCTGTTAATTGTGTTACCTAGCAGAAGCACAGTCAGGCAGCTTTATATTTACTCTTCCTTCAAGAACTGCGCGAACTCCAAAAGCTTTTGTCACAAAAAGACATAACATAAGCACACATATTAAGCACATGCCATTAGTTAGACAGTCGCATTTAATACTGACAAGGACAATAGACAGGATTAGTTTATTATTTTCTTCTTTGCGTTTGCAACATAAAGCACATTAGTTTATCCCGCGTGTACTGATGTTTGCATTTTTAAACTAAAATGATTAATAATTTCACCACATGCTTATTAGTTTGATTATTCATTATGGGAAATTAACTTCACAAGTTAGAACAAAATTTTGTTCTTCACCTTGCTCCATCACCCGCAAACATGGTAAAATTAGTGTATACCTAATTGTTAACTTTAATTGACTTGTCAGTCCCTAGTATATGGTACTACATTTGCCCAGGGCCTGCAAATTAAATGCTACAGCATTCATTTTGCCTTCCGCTAAAATAGCCCTCGGGCCTTCCTCTGTAGTCTGTAGTACAGTTTTAAACTGCCATTGAGTCTATCTGCCAGTATCCTGCGTTATGACTGTGACTAGTTCTCCTATGATATGCTGTGTCTTCCTTCCAGACATGTGGAAAAAGGGCCTTGGGTGTGGGCAGGTTGTTCCTTTCCTAAGCAGGATGGCGTGGGAGTGGGGGTTGTACTTAGCCCTACCTGAGCTCAAAAGGTAGCCTAAAGGCTGTGCCCAACAACTTCCTGACTTCTAAGGCTGCCTACCCTGCCACTGAGAAACGAAGCTGACACCTGTCTTTGTCTTGCTAGACAGATTGGAGCCAAAGGGGGCATCCCCCACCCACAGGGTTACACTGGGCATAAGAGGGGCGCCCTCAGAACAACTCATTAGAACACTCTTGGATCTGTGGGAGATTCAGAAGAAGGATTGCCTTTCTGTCTGAAGAAGGAAAACTGGACCTCCTTGCCTTGAACCCAGGATCCCCAGAAGTCACTCAAAGTGTCAATTGGCTGACCTGTTTGAACTAAAGGGACACAACAAGTATCTAGAAATTTCCCCTCAACTGCCCACCAAGCCAGCACAACTAGACATGCTTGAGCCCTGCTGCTGGCCCCTGCTGGAGAGAGTCCTGATCCCCAAGAGGTGCCTCATAGGACCTGGAGTGTTGGCTGGAATCAGAGTGTACTCCTCCTACTTATGACTGCAACTATAGGTTAAAATCCATATGTTTGTGGCTCTTTGTTACAGTGAGCAGGATCCTCACCTCAGTATTGATCGTCACATCTCCTGTCTATGCAAAGCAGCAGCGGCGACTTGTTGCATGTGCCAACAATGACTGCATCGCAGCCTTCGCCAATACGAATCCCCAGCTGAGGCTCCTTGCGTACACTTGGACTCAGAGAAAGTAAACTCTTTACCAGGATGAACCTGGTCCCTGTGTCTATTCCGCGCTCTGTCTATCTGATCGTGTGACTTTAACCTCGTCTAGCACAACCAGATACCCACAAGTCGCGCTTTGTCCATTTTGGTGCAATTTTCACTGAAAACTTTAAAAACTCATAACTACAGTTCTGCCCATTGGAATTTTATCATGTTGGTGTCATTTGATTTATAAACATTTATTCTATGTTATTAAATTGGTTTGGGATTTTACTTATGTAGTGTTTTAATTTTACTGCTACTTGAGTGGTGCATAAATACTTTACACGTTACCTCTAAATTGGTGCTGGTGAGCAGCCGCCATATTGGGGGAAGGAAAGGGTGGCGTTCCAGTAGTTGGCCGCCTCCCACCCTCCTCAACACTGGATAAAAGGGTAATACCATTGCGTCCGCACCGGCGGCGCGCCAAAGGCAAGCCCGTCTGCACCTGTCCGCGCCAGGAGCGGGCCAAGGGCCATTTCCCCTGGCCCAATGGCATCGAACGATCGTCTAACATACTCTAGATCACATAATGTAGAGTTGGGCTTATCCCCTATAATCCACTGTACAAGGCATGATCCGGAGTCCGCCATAAACTCCTCATCATTGAGTTGTCCTCAATGCAACACCGTCATACCCATCCACACTAGCAATGTATATCCTACTGGAAAGACCAATTCAAAAGTGGTCAAGATTTGTATAGGACTTATTAATGCTCGGTCCTTGGGAAAGCATAGGCAAGAAATAGCGGAACTAATCACAGATAGGAAACTAGACATCCTGTTGGTCACGGAAACCTGGATGGACGAAGCATCGGATCCGGATCTAGTGATTGCGGTCCCGCTAGGATATAAGGCCTACCGTCAAGATAGAAAGGGTAAAAAAAGAGGAGGTGGGCTGGCCATAATCGCCAGGGAAAGTTACTTAGTAAGGACCTTGTCCATCCCTTCTTAATACTGTGAGGCTTTACACTTTGACATTAAGTTAACCCCGTCTTATAATTTTAAAGGAGTGTTATTATACCGACCTCCAGGAGTACGTACAGGCTTTCTTTCCAATCTAGGCTCGTTACTGGGATCATCAATGACTGAAGAATCCTTTACAGTCATGGGTGATTGTAATTTCAATTTAGAGCAACTTGATGATAAAGACACCATCTCCCTACTCACAGACATAGAAACGTGGGGGTTCCACCAGGTGGTTACATCCCCCACTCATGAGGCCGGCCATATTTTGGACGGCATTTTTTCCAATCTTGAGGACTGTGTATAACAGATATCCTCCCTATGCCATGGTCTGACCATCATGCCATCTTAAGCAGAATTATAATTACGGAGAGCCCGATTCACAGAGCCATTATCTCCAGACCAGAATTGTTAAAGGTCTGGAAAGACATAAATAAGACAGACTTAAGAGAGTTATTGGACAGTACTCGCCCCACTTTAGCAATGATCCTAATGTTGCTACGCTTCAATATCAGGACTGGCTAGGGTATGCTACTCATTCATTAGTACCTACTAAAACTTTGTCAAGAAATAGGGCCACTCCCTCGGCCCCATAGTTCACCGACGATTTAAGGAAACAGAAACAATTATGTAGGAATAGGGAAAGGCATTGGCGAAAATCTTACAACTTAGAGAGTAAAGCTAGTTACAAGGAAATTCTCGCAACCTATAAATCTATGATCGCAGAGGCAAAGAAGAAGTTCTTTGCCGAACAAATAGAGAAGGCGAAAAACTCAAGTAAGCAACTTTACGAGATCTCAAGGCAGCTTGCTGGAAATGTTCCCGATTTAACACCCCCACCTTCCCAATCACTTTGTGATGCACTTGCAAATTACTTTTTTACAAAAGTAATTGATATATACTTAGCTTTTTCCTCTAAAACAGATGTCATCTTAAATTCCACCAGTAACATCTCTTCTCACCTTTTATTCAGATGTTTTACTGATCTCACGGATGACCAAACAATGGAGATTACTACATCCATTAAAACTGGATCAGCTTTGGACCCTTGTCCTTTTAAAGTTCTGCCCCCGGTGATGGACTCACTTGTTAGGGTTATAACACAAGTTTGCAACTCCATGTTTAGATCTGCTTTTTTTTTTTTCTGAGTGAGACTCACTAAGTGCAACATATGTGCCCAGAAATGGGATTGCTCAATGTGCCGTCGGACTTAAGCTGCACCTCACTGATTAGGCCGAAAAGCCTTAAATCAGTCGTGTCCTATGGACACTGGCCTGACCTGGGAGTTTAGCTTCATCTGTTCCTCTTGGAGCAGGACCAAGTGATTTGGATATGGCTTGTCTCTGTCTGGAGTGGTATAATGAGTAAAGCATGATGGCCTGGAATCCAGCCCAGGTAATTATCTGTTTTCTGTTCATTTGGATCTTTTTGAATAAAGATGGTACCAACGAAGTAACTGATCGTGCTTCATTATTGAATGCCACTATACCCTGGTAGTGCACCGCTCCATTGCTTTACCAGTTTACAAGAACTGATAAACCTAGGAATGCACCCAAAAAATATTTCTGCCTTCCCAGGGGAGGCGCAACAAGGAGAAATATCTTTATTTCTCCTTGTTTTTTCCTCTTTCTCTTCTCTGCATTCTGTAGCGCTCTTAGAAAGAGGAAAAGACCTCTCAAAACACCATGGTGCCAGGATGCTTGCATTGGTGCTAGGCAGCCCATTGTACGCCAGCGCAAGGGAATGGACAGGAATGCACTGTATTACCTTAAATACAGCGCATTCCTGCCTATGTCTCTTACAAGGAGTAGCAGCAGGGTGAATATGCAACTCTTTTCTCCTCTCCAGTTCAGTCTGGGTGCAAGTTCCTGACTTCATGGACAACCCTCGACAATCAGTAATTTCTTTTGCCAGAATTTTTGTGAGCATAGAAGGAACTTTACACTTTGTTCATCAGAAATAAAGACACAGCTAGTCACTTCATAGTGTGTGCGAAATAAAGTCAGATTTGAAAGCATTTTTGACTTTCCCAAGCTTTGTGTCCTCCCCTGCTCTGACATCATGGAGCCAGCCCTGCCCCGTCTCCCGCATAGAAAAAGAAAATGATAACGTCATGTTATTATCATTTTCTTTTTCTTTTTAGCACTGCTGAAATAGCAGTAGGGTGATGCTCCTCCGCCTTAACAGATGAACCGGCACCTGTCACTGGGCTGGTTACAACTTGAAGTGTGTTTTGGCATTTAATAATATGTGTTACCAAAATCCCAAAGAACCCATTTTAGAGCTGTCTTGCCAGTACTCTACAGTGAACTTTCTGACATCATAGGTATTCGGGGCACGTGTCTTAATTGAGTAAGCCCCTTTAAAATGTCTGATTGTGAAAAATTAAATAAGGCATATAACTGCTTTCCTATCACAGTTCCTTGTTGTCAATGTGTTTAGGTGAAGAGTTTAAAAAATGAATTCATATGCAGTGACAGATCAGACACGGGTTTGCATTTACTCCTCTCCTCGTCATCTTGCTTATGATTCTGCCAACATTCTGCCATCACTCCCACCCTCACCCAAGATGTGGGATCCTAGAGAATTATTTTCCCATTTCCAGCAATGCTTTCGGGTAAAAAGTCTAAATTGATCACTACCTATTTCAATGTTCTGCTACCGGGGCGTCATCTCAGTAGACATTGACATTTACCATTTGTTCAAGGGTGTCAGCCAACATTACATAGGTAGCAAACATGAAACAAGTCCAGGGGAAGCGCGACCACATTGATTCAGACTGAGGCCTTTTGAGGGTTCCTTTGCAACAACCTTTCTTAAAAGCTCGAAGGCACAGCCTGTTGTGAAACAGTCATTACAATGAGTTTTTTTTATCATGCAGAGCCATTACCACGCTCTTGTTAACACACATTTCTCTACAATGCATATGCCTTTACCACGCATATAAGGCAAGTATAAATGTTTGCGTTTGTATGTTTATGTTTTATCACGTTGTAATGTCATGCTACCTGTTTAGGTTGTTAACATGTACAAACAGTCATCTATTGATACTAGGAAAAATGAACAGCATGCTAACGTTTAAAGGATCAAATCAAACTAGTGACTTCAGAGGTGTTGAAAAGTAGCCCGTGAGGTGTGAACAGCAAGACAGACAGCGATCAATACCCCATGGCTGCCCTTAAGCGTTATTTTTTAAGGCTTTACTAATTTACAATTGCATAAACATTTGTAGGATACTGGCAGTAGTTTATATTTTATTTTGTAAGTTGAAGTAGTCTGTCCCAGGGCACACACAACGGTGCCCCCGCAAATGTCAGCGGTTGGAGGAGCGTGTGCACCTTAGGCAATCAGCCTAGGACAGATGTGTCATTTTACCTGATTTCTACAGGAGCTGAAGGAGATCGTGTGAGCGGCGGAAGGAACAGTGGGACTGCGAGTCCCAGGAACACTAGCAACTTGTCCATCTGCCGCACCCGGAGACTCTTCCCTCTAGACCCCACCTCCCTCCCGGGTTTTCAAAACCGCGACTCGCGGCCCCCGCTCCGCGGGAGCCGCTCGTAGTTGCCGGTGGATTCTTGACCACTGAAAGCTGTTGTCCTTTGTCCCAGCAGGAGCTGAAGGAGATCGTGTGAGCGGCGGAAGGAACAGTGGGACTATGAGTCCCAGGAACACTAGCGGCTTGTCTATCTGCCGCACCTGGAGACTCTTCCCTCTAGACCCCGCCTCCCTCCCGGGTCTTCAAAACCGCGACTCGCGGTCCCCGCTCCGCGGGAGCCGCTCGTAGTTGCCGGTGGATTCTTGACCACTGAAAGCTGTTGTCCTTTGTCCCAGAAGGAGCTGAAGGACACCGTGTGAGCGGCGGAAGGAACAGTGGGACTGCAAGTCCCAGGAACACTAGCGGCTTGTCCATCTGCCGCACCCAGAGACTCTTCCCTCTAGACCCCGCCTCCCTCCGGGGTCTTCAAAACCGCGACTCGCGACCCCGCTCCGCAGGTGCCGCTCTTAGTTGCCGGTGGATTCTTGACCGCTGAAAGCTGTTGTCCTTTGTCCCAGCACGAGCTGAAGGAGATCATGTGAGCGGCGGAAGGAACAGTGGGACTGCGAGTCCTAGGAACACTAGCGGCTTGTCAATCTGCCGCACCTGGAGACTCTTCCCTCTAGACCCCCCTCCATCCCGGGTGTCCGGCCTACCCAATAGCCTTAAGATCAGTGCAAGCCACGCGCACCGCAGGACGTGAGCGGGCGGGCGCCGGGCTAAGCCCGGGCAAAGGGTGGCTGTTTGAGGCCGTTCGAGGACGCGAGAGACCGGACCGGGCCATCTCTCTAACTCCCACCTCCTGCAATCTACATCGAAACGTATGTACTGTAAAATCACTGACTTTGCACAGGCGAGCTCTGAAACACTCTGCTTTACTGACCTCTTGTCCATATAAGATTTTATTTTCCTGAATTGGTCTAACATGAATAATGGTGCTAACCAGAGGAAACAAAACTAAGGCAGCGGGGGGTGTGGGCAGACTATTAGGCCCTATGGATGAGTTCATCACCAAGGCAAACTCATTTATCGACCATAGCATTTCTCTGATGGAAGGTAGGGTGTCCTTGGACTTAGCGTTTGCTAAGAGATCCTCTATGGGTAACTTGGCAGACGCTAGAACCCCCGTATTAGATAATAACTCTGGCCAAAGGACACTTTGTGAGAGTAGGCGTAGCCTACCAAACAATGTGGACCTGTCGGCTTCCCAGCTCTCTGACTTCCAGATAAGCTTAGATCTGGAAAGAACACCAGAGCTGTTACTACAAATTACACCAGAGGAAAGAAGGAAAGCAAGAGGGAGGAGGGAGGGTGCCGTAAGGAAACGAAAGAATGACCTGAAAAATTCCATACCCAATGAGATCGGCGACATGCCCAGTATGATAGAGAACGCACCCCCTAGAACAGAACAGCTAGTAGTTTCAGCGATTATTCACCTATCCGCACACGATACTCCTGTCCCCAGTAGTTCAGAATCCCCTATTCTTTTATCCTGTAGCAAGGAAAATACCAATAGTAATAACTCACAGCTGCTAAACAAGATCGCAGACTTATTGAAATCAACACTTGAACCAGTAGAAGCAAGGTTAGCGAAGATAGAGAACCAGTTATCCAAGATCACAAACCTCACACAATACAAGCAAGTGCCGGGGGCACAAAAGCCTGCAATTACACAAAAGAATGTATCTACACCCTCAGACGTAACACCTAAACCAACACTCCATGGAACATCAAATATTAACACAACTGTGAATTCTTCCACAAATGTTGCCATAACCCTACCACAAGGAAACGCCCTGTCAATAATACCACCTGCGCCTAAGACATCGGCGCCAAAGAAACTGGTACCTAAAACTCCGGCTTCTAATACCCAGATCTCTAAAATTCCGCCTACTAAAACTCCAGCTTCTAAAACTCCGGCCCCGAAAACTTCGGCCCCAGCATCCAACAGAGGCGGCCCTAGAGGACCTCCCGAAGTTAGATTTCCTGTCGATATGCCACCGGAAGCATGCCCCTTTGTAGTGGTAATGACAGGTGTGCCCGAGCTAGTGGATCACAACGCAGAACCGATGTGGTCATTGAAAAACAAGGCCCAACACTGTCTAAATATCAATCGCCCCATTCCACCAACTTGGCAATGTAGGATTTTGTCGGTACGTAGGACTCCATGGGTGGGTAATGGCAGAAAAACAATCCCGGGAGACTGTATTGTGATTACATTCGAAGACCCCCCAGTAGTAGATTACATTTGCTCTTGGGACTACCCGAGTGTAAATGGAGGTATAGGCACTAAACCACTCTCTTTTTTCTATCCTTTAAGACATCGTAATGGTCCCTTTAACGATCATGACACCCCCTGGGCTGTAGCACCCACTCGTCACTTTGAACATGGTAACACAAGGCAAGTAGGGGGCCCTCGCCACTATGACTATGATAGTTCTTGGCATTCAGTGGGGCCACGCTATCAGGGAGGAGGATGGGACAACTGGGGCCCGCACACACAGAGGATGGCTCATAGAGAGCCACCTCGATGGGATGCCTGGTTTAGCATCCCGACGAGGAATCGATTTAGCGGCCTCAAAATGGTCGACTGACCACTAACGGAGACCAAATTTATGAATCCTAATCTACCCCAGTTAACACCAAAAATAAAAACAATTTCCGTAGCAAATAAAGCGGTGATGGTTATTCCAGAACCCTTGCCCCTACCTATCTTTTTCTGGAATGTTGCGGGTTTACGCCCTAAAATTGAGGATGGGACTGCCAGGCACTTCCTGGAGGCAGGTAAAATTATCTGCCTCCAGGAGACATGGTCCATGATGGAGCTTCACCTCCTGGGCTATAAAGCATACTCCATTCCAGCCCCGGGCAGAAGCGTGGGCAGACCTAAGGGAGGGCTAACTACATACATCGCAAATACCGTGAACCACCTAAAAGTCTCCATAGTCGACTCTGACCCAAATTTCCAATTACTGTCTCTCTCCTTCAAGAACAAGGAGTCCATCCTCTTGATTAACCTTTATAACAACTTAGAGGATGACCAATTTCTGACCCTTCTCTCTAACATTCAGGAGAAAGTAACTCAGTTGTACCAATCCAAGGCACGCAAAGGGGTGATTCATCTTATATGGGGAGGGGATTTTAATCTCCACCCATGCCCACAAGCTGACAAAAATTGCTGCGGGATAGTGGACGAATATGATGCTCCACTCATGCATTTTGCCCATACTAAGGTGGGGATTGCCATGAATAACGTGCTATCTGACTTAGATCTTGCAATAGCCAATAGGTCAAGCCCAGGCTCAGAGTTCCTGCAACCAACATATGTGGAGAAGTGTGGCTCACGGTGTAGAGCAGGCAGGCCCGGAAGCTGAGGTCAGACCCGGGACCAGGGTTCAATTCCCGACGCGGCAGGGTCTTGAGCTCAAATGTCCACGGACTCGATAATTCTCGCTTCGGTGCCTGCTCTAATCATGGGTTCTCACTCTGCAACTCTGGGCATTAAGCTTGCTTAATCTCCACAATGGCCCCCCTGCGGCGGGATGCCTGGCTTTCACCTTGGGGATGCCCGGTAGGGGCTATCTCACAGGGAAAAGCCAGGACGGGTTCCCAACGCAAGCGCCGGGAAACCTCCGGGTAGCTGTGCGCTCAATAAATGCAATAATAATAATAATAATAATAATAAACAACAGTCGATTAAATCCTCCTGTCGTCTGTGCTGCTACGTATAGTCAGATCCTTCCAGGTTTTGAATAATGTATTACACGATCATTCTGCCTTGAGGATGGACCTTTATTTGACCGATTCCAAGCCCTCAACTACAGTCATAGCGAAAACCCTCGCACAGAATAAATTGGAGTTGGGTAAACAAAATGGTTACACTTTAAAATTGGAGAAAATAAATCCGCCGAAATTACCCAAAAATTGGTAAAAGCGGCATACCCAAATATAATTAAATGTCTGGATTTATTAGAAACAGATGAAGAAGTCATCAATAATTTTACCCAAATATTAGAGAAAACAAAGGGTCTTCTCACAAAAAAATCAAGGAGCTCGATCCCAACCACTAAAGGGTGGTTTAACCATACTTGTACTGTGGCCCTAACTAACCTAAAGCTGACCCTGAAAAAAACACCCAGAGACACGGCGAAGATCCAACTCCTTAGATAGCACTATGGAAAGGCACGCAAATTAAGAATACAAGAACTAAAACAGAAATTATGGGACGACCTACATATTAGTGCCGTCTCTATTAATAGCGAGGCTTTTTGGCGAACCGTCAGATCCCCCTACCTAACAGACCATAACAGTCCCAAGATAGAAGTGGCCATAGATGAAGATACTTGGGTGTCCCACTTCTCCAAAATCTTTAAAAACACAGTAACATCAGGTGGGACAGAAAACACATATCCAACAGTCGAATACCCAATACCCCTGCATTTCGACATCTCCGAGCTATTAGTGGCACTGGCAACAAGTAAAATCGGGAAAGCTCCAGGCCCAGATGGGGTCCCAGTGGATCTTTTTAAACACAATCTGGATCTCTGGGCCCCCATTCTTACCAGAGTCTGTACTGCAGCTGCAAAAGTGGGACTGATAAAATCCTGGACTCATTCTATCATGGTCCCGATTTTCAAAAAAGGGGATCGTCAGGATGTTAAATGCTACCGCCCCATCTCTCTGCTGGACTTGCTGGGCAAGGTCGTTGGCAGGGTAGTCCTTGAGCGTCTTCGGCAGTGGGCTGAGGAGGGAGGCATTATTTCCGATCTCCAGTTTGGATTTCGGGAGGGGTTTGGAACGGTAGAGCAAGCCCTCAATCTTAGCTTGATATTGAGTAAATACACACAAGCAAAGAAGGACACAGTCTACATGGTGTATGTAGACCTGTTCACCGCATTTGATTGCATTTCACACGCAAAACTCTGGATGGTTCTGAGTCAAATGGGCGTGGATTCCCCTCTTTTAGATTTCCTGAGAGAACTTTACTCAAAAGCGTCTGCTAGGGTGCGCCTTGGCACGAAGGGGGAGCTGACGGAATCTTTTGGAGTAGAGTGCGGAGTCAGGCAGGGGTGTGTTCTGGCCCCCTTTCTCTTCTCATTGTACACAAATGGCCTGGAAGAAGAGATGCTGAGGGGGGGCCAGGATCTCCCGCGGGTTAAACAGCGCCTGATTCCCGCTCTGCTCTATGCAGATGATGCCGTCATTCTGGCGCGTACCCCACGCGAATTGCAGAAATCTCTGAATAGGTATACGGATTTTATGGGTAAATTGGACCTACACGTGAATGTTAAAAAAACGTTTGTCATGGTAGCAGGCAGTGGGAAAAAACGAGCAAAGGACATCTATCTCCAAAACCAAAAACTTGAGGTAACTGCCCAGTACCCGTACTTGGGAATCATGATTGACGAAAGGCTGAAGTGGAGGCCAGCAGTAGAGGCAAGGTGCCATCTCTTTAAAAGAGCCATAGTGGCCCTGATGAGCTTTTCTCAGAGATTGGGGAGGAGGGCACCAGTGGAGCTACTAAAAATTTATAGCGCCAAGTGTCAGGCTATCGCATTGTATGGGGCGGGAGTCTGGGGACATGTAGATGTTAGCGCCCTCCAGGTGGCAGAAAATACCTTTCTTAGTTTCCTTTTAGCAACACAGAGGCGTACCTCCATCTATGCATCGCCCCTGGAACTTGGAATTCCCTATCTGGAGGATTTGTTAAAGATACAGCCGTTATTGCTCTGGACCTCCGATAAAAATGCGCTGACACAGACAATCTTAGCAGACACAATGGCTCTGGACCAATCGTCAAAAATAACTTGGCTCCGGTACATCAGAAATTTCCTCAAGGATCTTGACTTGGAGAAGTATTACCTTCAACCCGAAGGCATCACTTATACACCAAAGAAAGAGCTGAAACAACTGGCCCTGAGACATTTAGAGTCCTTGAGGCTGACTTCTGAGTCGTCAAAACCCTCGGTCCTTCAGGCCAACTTGATTCAGGTCACATACTCTATCCAGCCGTATTTAACATTACAGACTAGTACGTACGATAGAATGTTACTGACAAGATTCAGGTTGGACCTTTTTCATAGACTAGTAGCCTTTCCCGAGAGAAATAAATGGGATCTAGTTCTCCCTGTTGGTCCCTGCGATGAGGAATCCACACAGACCAATTTACATACAACTCTGTTTTGTAAATTCCACCATCCACACAGGAAAATTTGGCTACTACCATTATTAAGGCGCTGGGGACTTAGACAGTGTCGTCCCGCAATGCTACGCCTCCAACTGTTAGAATCAGAACATGTTTGTTATCTTGTCCTTAACTTTCTAAAATGCGCTATGAAACATAGGAAAAATCTGTAAAATTTATGCCGGCTCTAGTCCTAGATGACGCAATGAATAAGTTGATGCTCTGTTTTAAACATATTAATTCGTTTTTGTCTGAATTTTATCCTACAACATGATTTTTTCTATAATATGAAATTGAATTATCAATTGTTGCTTTTATGGTTTTCCAATGTGTAAAGCCGAATAAAGAATTATTATTATTATTATAGTCTGTTGACTGTGTTCTAGATTCACAACATTCCTTGTTATCCTTTTCAGTGCTCTGGTATTTTATGCTCAGCGTCTACCAACCTCCTCATTTGGTGACATAACAAGACTGGTGACCACTCTGTTGACCTTCTCTTCCAACTGCTGTATGTATGGTGCAGGGCCTGAATGCTTTCAGGATAAGGTAACCACCATGCATTAGTTTAATCTACTCATGTGCTTGTGTTGAATGCAAATCCTTGATTATAAGGAAGTGGCACAATTGCATACCTCTTCCTTACTAAATCTTTCGACAAGGGTGATTCCCATTCCTGCATCGAGATGGAGTTCAAGGGATAATTACAACACTTGTATTTCCTTACCATGCATTCTAATCTTGCTGTATTTCGTTCTCAATCTGCTCCATGAAACATACACCCTTTGTCAATGGTATCCAGGGTGACATGAAACCAAAATAGTAATTTTGTACCATCATGGTTGGCCTTATCTTTGGTGCCACTAAGTACAACAGCGTGCACTATTTTAGTATTTTGCAGTTATTGCTTTCATAAGTTTAAAGCTATGTAGCAGCAACATGGAACCGTTATTTTCGATTCTTTGGGACATAAATATCAGCAAATCCTCTTCTCCACTGGGACATAGCATGTGAAATTAAGAACTGGAGCAGCATAATTTAGTGCATCATACATTTATGCATCAAATATTCATCTATCTAATAAAATATGAATCAGTATGACAATTTACTAATCATAGTGTTAGCAAGTGGCTATATTTACTCATAGCTGAAGCCACTTTTGATTAATTGAATTATACTTGAGCTGTAGCTTATACTAACTGACTTCACTTAACTGCCATTTTCTCTCCTAACGATAGCACGATTCTGTCTACGTCTTAAGCCTCACCATATTCTTATTAGGTCTTCCTTGTATTCAGAATTAAATGTTCCTATTGAGTTGTTCTCATGTTTTCTTTCAATTTCAGGTGACCTATCTACTTCGCTAGTTAAAATAAGCTTTTGTTTATGCTGAGAACTGATTGATTAGGGAACAGTAATTGGGATGGCTGTGTACTTGCGAAGCATAGGGATGGGAGAGAGTCTCCTGTAGCAGTCAGACCAGACTGGTGCTACTTTGGAAGCCATACAGCTGTGTGCTGCTTTGTTTGGTGATGGGTACGTGGGGAGTTTCCCTGCTCCCTGAAGACACTGTTCCCCCATTGGTCCAACCAGAGGGTCTTTGTGGGACGAAGCTTCCAGAACTTTTTACTGTGAATTAATTGTGTAAATCTTAGTATAGTTTAGCAGATCCAGATCCTGATCCTGAAAGCGTGCAATATCCCTAGACCGGTGATAATTCCAACCCGGTCAAGAACGGGTGTGTGGCAACAAGGTAATAAAGAAACTAAGGTGGTTGTTGGGGAAGGACAGGTCAGTCTCTGTCCCCATCGGATCCGGATCCAAGCGAAAATAACAGGCGGTACGTCCGTAATTACAGGTTCCTGAATAAGCAGGAGAGAAGTGGTGGGATACGTCTTTCCGGTAGCGGAGGGACTCCGTTATTTTCGCTTGGATTCGGAACTGATTGGGACCGACCCATCCAGCATTATCACCGGTCTAGCGATATCGCACGCTTTCATCACTTACAGTCAGCCCTGAAGAGTCACGGGTTACTACCTATGGTGACGAAACACGTGTCGGCGGTGCTCTTTTGTGACATACTCTAAGACTTTATAAATACAAACCTACTATAAGAAATTACTGATGTCAACCTTTGCAATTCTTCCACATTATGTACCATAAAACTGTGCATTGACACTCTGAATTATCACTCTGACCGTGTGCCCAGGACTTACTTTCAATGCTTTATTATGATTAGGGAAGTTCCTTTATGGAACCAATCTTTTTTCTATTTTGTGCCTCGCATTTGGTTATATTTTGCGGCTTTTTAATAATATACAGATGGCTTGATCAAATTGATATGCATGTATATTTGATAACTTGATTTAAAGATTGATTGATTTGTAACTTTGACTAAAATTGTTAATAAACCTTCCGGGTTTGGACACCATCCTGTATGTCGTTTGGTGGAGTCTCATTGGTTTCACTGTAATGGACATTCTGTGCTGATGCTAGCTCCTTTCATACACCTCCAGCTGACAATCAAGGGTTGATATGACCAGCAGCACAATCCGATAGATGAAAAAACGAAAGTATTGAGGTACAAGAAAGGGGGCTGGATCAGAAAAGTATGTACATAATGTGGTACATTTCTTTTAACCTTAAAGGAGGTACAGCAAAACACGTGTAGTATATACTTGTGTTTTCCTACTGATTGATTTCTTACAAAAGAATGTATAAGAAGTGATTTTTTTGACTTGAGTGATTTAGAATCATTAAGACTTGCAAACATCCTGATTTTGTTGTGGATTTATGGACACGGTAGCCGCTATAAAGTTTTATATCATGTATAAAAAATGAATATGAAATTGTGGCTTATAATTTTAAATTCCCTCCTTTTTGGTAAATGCAGATCATCAAATTAAAATACACCATGGGGTACTCTTACTAAGGGAGACTTAGCAGCGGCCCACCTGCTCTGCTTCCCAAAACCATTTCCTTGATTGTTTAGATATAGTGTTAGTTGATATTCAGCAGTTAATGTATTTCCAGATTGATATTTTGGGTATTGGTATTGTGTTATGCAGCCATTTTGATTGATGCTTTTAGTTCATGACATATGGTTAGAAATCAATTACGCTCTTCGGGCCTCTGCTATTAGGAGTGATTAGTGTTCAATGTACAACTTGTGTGCAAGATGCTGAATAATGTTGCCCACTATATTACTCCAACATCATGGACCAGGTGCAGTCATGGATTCATTGATATGATTTCCTGTCCATCCCTATGTTTCCTATATGCATTATATTCTCATCCCTTCAATCAGCCCAGTCCTTCATGAATAGTGCCCGCCTCAAGAGGATAGGGGTGGCATGCGGAAAGTGGATTCGTAGTAACTTACTGGTAAGTTTTCTGAGCATTCTGTTGTCTCTGGATGTAGTGGTTGTGTTGCAATGAATCTGGCACCAAGCAGGATCATCTGAACTTTGGCATTTTGTTTGATACTTTGTCATTATTGGCACTTATGCTAAAAAGCATTGCCTTGAAAAGGGCAGCATGCGCTGTTTTAATATACCCCCACGCAAAAATCGAAAGCCGTATCAAGGGTCTCATTAAGGACAGTAAATATTTAGATAAACAGCACAAAGCAGCAGCTGTAACATTTGGAAGTCACTGACGTGGCTGAGGGCAAGGATGAACATCCTCACCTGAGGTAGCTGTCCAATCACAGCGTGTGACCACAAGCCAAAGCTGTGAGACTTCACGTCCAAAATAAATTAGCAGAATGTGAGTGGCTACCACTCTCAACAACCTAAGTTACTGATGACACAAACACAAATGGAAAACTTAAAGTTATGTTCCATGAAAGTTGGGAATATTTAGTGGATTTATATTTTTCTAGGACTGAAGGTGTTTAAGCTACAAATATGCAACAAATGGACTGGACACAATTAATTAATACAAATTAGAAACAATTGATCAAACTCTGTTGATTGGCACTAAAATTAGTCCTCTAGGTCTCAGGTTTTCACTCCCTGTTTCCTAAATTCCCCTTGTGTATTCTGTCAATGGCTTACATCAATCCTTTTAGTCTTACATTATCTTTTTTACACATGGCCTTTGAGACAGCTTTTGCTGTCTCACTAGATTATTGTTTTTTCAAAAACGTCATATACAATATTCATAATAGAGGTGCTTGGTCAACGGGCTTCATCCATAGGTCTGTTTTATTGTCATTAACATTTTGTTTCCGCTCTCCACAGCATACTGCATGGGAAAATTAGTCATCCACTATATTGCACTATACAAAAGCTTGTGCACATTGTTTACATCTGTCTAAAAATAGTTCCTTACTGTTCAGTATCAAAGTTGCTTCCAATTGAACTTGTTATATTAACTTTAAATAACGACAATTTAGTCTGCAGGTAGAATGTCTAGTTAGACTGCTATTTATTTCCCATCTTCTAAAGTTGGTGTTATAAAGTGACACTGAAACTTTGTAGCAGCCTATGATTTTAGTTTGGCAGTAGGTGGTGATTTATTCTTGTCTTTTGCACAAATAATAAAAAAAAATGTATAGCACATCAGAAAGGATTGTTATTTCAAAACCGTCAATAGTAAAACAGCCACATCAGTGAATGTTTTTTAAATTAAAGCTTTTAATTTGCAAGCTTATGGCAGCCACATTCAGGTGCAGGCGTATTTTCTTTTTCTTTTTGTGCTGCATGCGTGTAATAAAAATTGCAAAACATTCACCATCCTATCAAATTACCATGGTCTAATCTATTGTCTTTGCCAATGCCTGTTTTCCCCTATGTGTAATATTTCTTCCCCCCCACATTCGCTGTCCTCCTCCTTTTCCATGCCTCCCCCTTCCTTTAGAGATAAGAACCGTCCTTAATCTGACTGCAACGCTTTCCACTGCAGTCAGTTGGTGGCACTCTACATATCTCATCCATTTTGCCGAAAATTGGAGTTTGAGTGTCTCTATATGATCGGTATGCCATGTCTCGCCATGATTATACATGTTGTAGTCCATCTGGGCATGTGCCTGACCGTTTTACAGGTTCTTGTTAGATATAGCAGTAAATCTACTATACATTTCTTGGGCAAACCTCTAATTTTCATTCTCCTAACAACTTCCCAAATAGTTTCTCAATAATTCTGGATATTTTGACATTTCCACGGAATATGTTGTATGCTTCTATGTTTTTCTCTGCTACCACATTGTTTTGCATAATGAGCTAGCTGAATTGCGTTCCTTTCTTCCAATATCCAATGGCAGTTAAAGAGATGGCACTCTTTAGGTGTGTCTCCCTCAGACATTTAGGGGCCTATTACAATGTCGGGCCTGATTAGGGTGGAACCAAACTATTGCCTATGGGAGCAGGTATTATGGCCATAAACCGGCTGTAGTACATGCTCCCATAGGGAAATGTGTGGTGGTGTTAATTCCTGCACCCTGTGACAGGCACCTCAAGGTCAACGGGAGGCCACACACACCCAAAGGAGGGCCCCAATAAACACTTTCCGACAGGGTTTCCAAGTCGGAAAGGCCAGAATGGAAACCCAGCCGGAAACCGCGCATCGTAATCCCAAGGAAGGAGAGACCGCCCTTTGGGATTACGGGCTGAGCCCGTCGGAAGCCAGCCGAAATAACCAGTCGGTTTAGTGTACGACCGCCAGCATTGTAATGTGGTGGTCGGAAAGTAAACCCAAATTCGGCCCCATAGTATGTCCAGCAATTATATTTTTTCTTTACCGACCTTTAACTTTCTATTCCAACAAATATTCCCACATGAATCCTTTTCGGAGGTTATCACAGGGACTTTCTTTCTTTGAAAATGCTGTTCATTAGGAATATTAAGTATAATTACTTCATCTTTAACCCGATTCTTGCATTATCTTTCAAGAATTGTCCTCAAATGTCAATTGCAGTATTCCTCTCTGCAGGTATGACCTCAAATGCCTTGTACAGCCACTGATAACAATGTTTGTCCTCAAAGGTGCAGTGAATCATCAGATATACAGCCCGATTCATCAAGCGAAGTTGCGCTCGCAAAGGGCCAGATTCTGAGAATCTGGCCCTTTGCGAGTGCATTTTTTGCATTTGGGATTCATCATCCCAAATGCAAAAATCGCTACTAGTGAAATCGCATATTTGCGAGGAATTGGATCTAAGGAGTCTCTAATAGAGATTCCTTAAATGCAATTCATCAACCAATTTGAAATTGCGAATTCGCAATATTTGGTCGCAATTTACCACGAAGTCTGACATTGTGGTAAATTGCGAAAAAAGCACTTTAGTGCATTTTTTTCTTTTGCATGTTACACACACACATGTCCTTTGGACATGTGTGTGCGCAACACCTGTTTAAATTTGCATTTAAGGGGTGCCACAGAGTGTCCTTTGGACACCCCTGACACCCTTGAAATCGCTATCTTATTTGCGATTAGCAAATTGCTATTCGCAAATAAGGAATACTCCCCATTCATTCCTATAGGCCTTTTGGCCCATAGGAATGAATGGGGAGTTATTCCTTATTTGCGATTAGCAATTTGCTAATCGCAAATAAGGATTGTGTAGGAATCGCATCTTATTTTGCGATTCCTACATGAATCCCGTTTTGCGAGTCTGTAATAGCGATTCCTTATGAATCGCTATTATAGACTCGCAAAACGGGTCTATGATGAATCTGGCTGTAAGTTTCCAAATTGCTATGTGGGAATCCTTATTTGGACATCTTTAAATGCCACACAAACTATGCGAATTGCCTATGCATTTATTATAGTGTGCTATTTTTACGAAATGTCCCTTTGCAGTTTCCAAATATTGCTCGGTGGTATTTTTGTTGTCCCATATCAGTTACGGACAGATTTGAGACTCTCGCATATTTCATATAACAGGATAAACTCTCATTAACCACTCTACCATATGTGCTATTTTAGATTAACACCTTTATGTTTTTCACAGAACAGTTTATTTCTCGAAATAGTATGTGAAGACTTGGCTTTGAAAGAAAAGCACCCGAACGTGTCCCTGTGTTGTGAGAGCACAGACCACCAGAGGCAGGGATGCTTTGAGAATCTGCGCCAAAGCCGATATGTGCAGCACCCAGCTTTAAACAGCAGTGGAAGCCTCCAGGAACGGTGCCTCGGCTACATGACGGACCCTCAGGATTTTGTGGAAACGTAAGCCTATCTCTGGTTCTAATGTAGGTCATTGAAAAGCCGAACCGCTTGTTAACCTTGAACTGCAGCATCTTTCTTACATCAATAACCTACCGAAAGGCAGCATCTATGCTTACACACGCCTCAAAAACTGTGATAATCCTAAATTATCTAACGTGTTCCAGGGGACACCTCAGGTGGGTTTGCCACATGAACACGACCGCTCACTTAATATACCGGAAATGAGTGATGTGAGACTACTGCATGTTTATTACCTTTGAAACAGGACCGGAAATGGGTGACGTGAGACTATTGCATGTGTGTTGTCAGAATGCAACAGGGACCAATTCATCTCTTCGGTAGCAGGTCTCTGTTGCTGGCTTTAGTATTATTGTTCATCAGAAGGGGCCTGAAAAGTTCCCTTTCTAGTGATAAGCATAGCACACATTTTTTTTAAACGTATTATTCAAAAAATTAAAATACATTTATAAAAGTGTTTGTTTTAGGCTAGCTAGTGCACACAATAAATACCCTGCCATGTTTGATCTTTGTGCCCTTTATTGAAAATACATATTCCATCCTGAGCTGAAATAAGGTTGATTATTAGGAAACAAAAGTTAAGATCCAGAATAACTCACATCAGTGGTTATTGTGCAACAGAATTATATAATTCAGAATAGCAAGTAATATGCAGCTCTCTGTAAAAGCTTGGAAAACACACCAGTGGAGGCATAAATGGCTAGGATAAGAAGTGGAAAACTTTCAAGCAGCAACCACAATCGTTGTCAGGGTGAAGTCACAAGCAAACCCGAAATTATCCTGTGTTTAACCCTCTGGTAGCCTGACACAAAAGGAGTCAAGCTTAACTTAGAGACAATGTGTAAAGTATTTATGCAGCCCTTCAAACAGTAATAAAGTGAAACACAACCCAAATTAGAAACAAGAGTAAAATGAAATAAATAATGTAAGACCAGAATGACAAGAATCCAATAGTAGAACTGGAGATATGCAGTTTTAAAGATTTAGGTGTAAATAACACCAAAAAGCACTGAGCGCCAAATGTGGATATCTAGTCGTGCCGGACTGGGACCAAGTCACAAATTTAGGCTGACCACAATGGAGCATGGGCCTCTACAGGGACCCAGTTAGCCCAGCTGAACAAAAGTACCCTTAACCCTGGTTGTGGAGTGATGCAGAGTCTGGTGATAAGGATATGTCACACAGCGGCAATTCCTAGGAGCTACAAAGCTGTGAATCTGTGATGCTAGGTCCTGCGTCATCGAAGATAATGTTGATGAGGGGTTTGCAATGCGAAGTCCTACGTTGAGATGCGCTGCACACCGGCTGGCTCTGAAGAAGCTGCAGGGCTTGTGATAAAGAGTATTGCATTGTAGTCGAGGATGCCGTCGGCAAGGGGCTTGCGATGTGAAAGCCTGCGTTGATTAAGCATAAAGCAGTGGTGGTTCCTGGAAGACTGCTGGCAGTGAAGCAAAGTCCTGCACCAGAGACAGTTCATGCACCATTGTGGAGCTTGGAGAGGCAATGCACTGTGCAGTGGCTCCAGTGCATCAGTTCTGCTGGGCCCGCTTTCAAGGATCCACGACAGGGACGGCACCGCTAGGGAGGGTAGGACTCACAGCTGGCAGAGTCCCAATGCTGGGTTTAAGATGGAGGTAGCCTGCAATGTCTCTGAGGTGACTGATCAGCAGGCCGACCCACTAGATCTTGGAGTCACTCTGGTGAATCTGAGTTAAGGATGCAGTCCAGTCCTTCTCACTCAGGCAGGAGGGCAGCAGGACAGCAGAGTAAGGCAACAGAGTGACAGTCCTTCCTGCAGCAAGCAGCAGTCCTTCTAATCTGTCTTCCACAGGTCCAGATATGTGCTAAAGTGTTGGGGTCTGAAGTCCAATATTTATACCGTATTACCTTTATGAAGCAGGTGAACCTTCTAGAGGTTTCTACCACCCAGAGGTGTTTTGAATTTCCTGCCACCCTACCCTGGCCCCAGATTCGCCGGGATGATTAACATCCACAGGGGCTGTCCACAAACCCCGAACCCAGGACAAATGCTAATTATATCAAACAAAAAGGCTCAGGGGGAAAGGAAAATTATTAAAACATTGGAAGAGTATCCAATATGATAGTCAGAGAAGCCCAATAGTATCAAACTTGTACATCTATTTATTTTACCAATTGAAAAAGTTTAGTTTTTAGACATATAAATAATCCCATGCAAGAAAGATGCTGGTATACAAAAAAAGCAATACATATAAACCAGACAAATGGCAACAACAATACATATTACAAAACAGAAAAAGGAACACCATAAGCATAAATACTGTGTCTTTGTAATAACTTAAGCCACAGAAAAGCGTCGACGGCGTTTCCACCGATACGTTATTTGGCGGTCATCTTCAGGACTCAAAAAAGTATTCTTGAATCAATCAATCAATCAATCATGGCATTTATATCGCGCACTACTCACCCGGAAGGGTCTCAAGGCACGTGGGGAGGGGGGTCTGCTACTGCTCGAACAGCCAGGTCTTGAGCTGTTTCCTGAAGGCGAGGTGGTCCTGGGTCAGCCGCAGGTGGACGGGCAGGGAATTCCATGTCTTAGCCGCTAGGTAGGAGAAGGATCTTCCTCCGGCGGTGGCTCTCTGGATGCGAGGCACGACGGCGAGGGCGAGGTTCGCCGATCGCAGCTGGCGGGTGGGCGTGTAGAAGGTCAGGCGGTTGCTGAGGTACCTAGGGCCTAGGTCGTGGAGGGATTTGTGTGCGTGGGTGAGGAGTCTGAACGTGATCCTCTTGTTGACAGGGAGCCAGTGTAGGTCTCTCAGGTGGCTCGAGATGTGGCTGCGTCGGGGGACGTCCAGGATGAGTCGGGCGGAGGCGTTCTGGATGCGCTGGAGTCTCTTCTGAAGCTTGGCTGTTGTTCCGGCATAGAGGGTGTTTCCATAGTCCAGTCTGCTGGTGATGAGGGCCTTGGTGACCGTCTTCCTTGTCTCGTCGGAATCCATTGGAAGATCTTGTGGAGCATGCAGAGTGTGTGGAAGCAAGATGAGGAGACGGCGTTGACTTGTCTGGTCATCGATAGGGAGGAGTCCAGGATGATGCCCAAGTTGCGTGCGTGGTCTGTTGGCTTGGGTGCGGCGCCTAGGGCTGGGGGCCACCAAGAGTCGTCCCATGCGGAGGGCGATGATCCCAGGATGAGGACTTCTGTCTTGTCCGTGTTCAACTTTAGGCGGCTGTTGTTCATCCATTCGGCGACGTCTTTCATCCCTTCGCGGAGGCTCGCTTTGGCGGTGTCGGGGTCTTTGGTGAGGGAGAGGATCAGCTGGGTGTCATCGGCGTAGGAAATGATGTTCAGGTTGTGATTGCGAGCGATGGCAGCTAGTGGTTTCATGTAGATGTTGAAGAGAGTGGGGCTGAGCGATGATCCTTGCTGGACGCCGCAGATGACTTCGGTGGCCTCCGAGCGGAACGGCAGGAGGCGTACTCTCTGTGTTCTTCCGGAGAGGTATGAGGTGATACAGTGCAGGGCCTTCCCTTGGATGCCGGTGTCGTTGAGTCGTTGGACTAGGGTGCGGTGGCAAACAGTATCGAATGCAGCGGAGAGGTCTAGGAGGATGAGTGCCGCTGTTTCACCGTTGTCGAGCAGGGCTCGGATGTCGTCAGTGGCTGCGATGAGGGCGGTCTCGATGCTGTGATTGGCTCTGAATCCGGACTGCGATGGGTCGAGGGATCCGTTCGTCTCGAGGAAGGCGGCCAGTTGCTTGTTGACGACCTTTTCGATGACTTTGGCCGGGAAGGGAAGGAGCGAGATGGGGCGGAAGTTCTTGAGGTCGGTCGGGTCCGCTGTTGGTTTCTTCAGTAGTGCGCTGAGCTCGGCGTGCTTCCAGCTCTCAGGGAAGGTGGCTGTGTTGAAGGAGGTGTTGATGATGTCTCGGAGATGGGGTGCGATGGTGGGGGCCGCTTTGTTGAAGATGTGGTGGGGGCACGGGTCGGTCGGCGATCCGGAGTGGATGGTGTTCATCATGCTTGTCGTGTCTTCGGGGGTCACCTCGGTCCATGTCTGGAGGATGGCGGCTGGGTGCGTAGGTTCGAACAATGGGTGCGGGGGTTGAGCGCCGAAACTGTTGTGGATGTCGGAGATCTTGCGGTGGAAGTACGAGGCGAGGGAGTCACAGAGGTCCTGTGAGGGGGTGATGTCGTTGTTGCCGGTGCTGGGGTTAGAGAATTCCTTGACGATGTTGAAGAGCTCCTTGCTGTCATGGGCGTTCTTGTCCAGTCGTTCCTTCAGGGATTTCTTCTTTGTGGTGCGGATGAGCTGGTGATGTCTGCGGGTGGCGAGTTTGAGGGCGGTCATGTTGTCGGTGGTCTTGTCGAGGAGCCAGGTCTTCTCGAGGGTGCGGCAGGCCTTCTTGGAGACTTGAGTTCGTCGGTGAACCAGGGAGCCTTCTTGCTTCTGGGCCTGGTGAGTGGGTCCTTCAGTGGGGCGAGGTCGTCAGCACTTGTGGTCAGCCACTGCGTGAGGTTGCAGGCTGCTGTGTTAGGGTTTGTTATTCTGACGGGTGGGTTCTGGCTGAGGGAGGTGACGAGCTGGTCGGCGGTGATCTTGCTCCAGTTCCTGTGGGGAACCTGCTTCGGGTGGTGGTGGACCGTGTTCTTTGCGAAGCTGAAATGGACGCAGCTGTGGTCGGTCCAGTTGAGTCCGGTGGAGTGACTGAAGGAGACGCGCTTGCTGGAGGAGAAGATAGGATCGAGCGTGTGGCCGGCGTAGTGGGTGGGGGTGTTGACCAGCTGCTTGAGTCCGAGGTTGGCGAGGTTGTCCAGCAGGGATCAACAAGAGATCTGTACAATAAAAGATATAACTTTAACAATAATAATAACGATAATTGATACAAAAAGGTCAGAGTAGGCTTCTCATGAAGAAAAGAGCAGCTGAGTACAATAATAGAAATCCCAGTGAAAAGGGTTTAAGAAAAGATAAATAACCTTAATCCCCACCACAAAGTGAAAAGAAATCCTTGCACCAGAATATATGAAACCAAGAAGGCGTGTTTACCTTCTGTTTAAAAATGTATAAGGCATAGACCGATAGACATTCAGGTCCCCCAGCATCAATATTCAATATCTGGAAATTGCCATGTAAAAAACAGGTCACATAAACTACACCAATGAATCTGAAGCAACCGAGTGTAACCCAAATGTAATTGTACATACCGCACTGCAAATAAATCACTGCATGGTGAAGCCTTGCTACTTAATAATGTAATGAAGGAATCGTCAAAGGACCTTTAGAAGGGCCACCTAATGACCGCAGTGGTGATATACAGATATATTCACCAACACATCGTTTTTGGGCTGTTGAAAAAATTAAACAAAAAATAAGTCTGTAACAATAATATCAGACTGTCAGACAAATTAATTCATAAAAGCTCAAAATGGCAGTCATATTATTTTATTAATGTACTGGACCAGGTGAGTAAAACACCCATCTCTAAGGATGAAGCTGCTGTATAAGTGAGATCACATCACAACATTCACCAAGTATATCACAACAAGCACCAAATATGTTGATTTTTGTGTGCATAATCCAAACAATGACGATATTTAAGGCGTAAATCAAGGTAGTGACAATCCATGATATTTAACATCACCAGAGGCGCTCGGTCATGGTGTCCGTTTACGATACTTAAAACATAATTGAAGAATAATAGCATTCCGTACCGCTCTACCTGACCAAACAAACTCGATCATAATGATCGTTTGATGTTGGCATGCCGTGATACGAGAATCTAGGCAAAACTTACCGCATAATCTTTCAAAGACGCCAACTCATTTCCACGTGCAAGAAGCCGAAGTTACGGCGAGCACGATCGACAAAAAATAGTGGTATCAGAATGGAAACGGAGGAAGGACAAACAACCTTCCAGAAGCAGTGCCATCTTGAACTGGGCAAAAACCGCCGTAGCTATGCTTCAAATCGACATAAATGAATTGAATAGATGTATATATATAAAAGAGTATAGATCGTGAATGCCAAGGTATAGATCGTGAATACAGGGCAGCCGTTTTCATCACAAGAGGTCTAGGTACAAATATAACTTCTAGGTGTTTATATTAGAAACCACATGTCAGCAATTATAGTATTTCATACACTTTTACATAAATCACAATCAAAGAAACAACTATATCGGAATTCAAGCCTATTTCAAAAAAATGAAAATAGTTGGTAGTTGCAGTCGCAAAACATAGTGTATTAATGCACCTATAGATGTGAATATATATTGAAGGGGAATACACATCAACAGACCTTTTAACAAGATCATATTAAAAAAAACACAATTGTGACAGAATTCAAATATGTTTCATAAAAAATAGAGTTATTGCAAAGGCAGACATAATGTATATGGCACATTCATAGAAAAGATTATGTCAAAGTTCAAGTATGGTTCATCTTGTATAGAATAATTGCAAAAGCAGACACAATATATACAATGGATGTGGTACAGATCTTATACATTAATCACCACAGAATGGCATTCCTCAATTGAGTTTAATCCATTATTCACACTGTCACAACGGAGTATCCATCGGCACTCACTTCTATTCAGAATATTTGAAATGCTACCCCCTCTCACAGGGACATGAATAACCTCTATTACTTGCCAGCGCATCTCTGATGGCGCATGACCCTATTCAGTATAGTGCGCGACCAGAGGTGCGTTTTCAGTGGTACACCGTATCCTACTTTTATGTTGTGACAGTCTGGTCTTTATTTTTTGGGTAGTTTGCCCAATGTAAATGAGCTCACATGGGCACCAAATTGCATACACAACATTACTTGTGTTGCAATTTGAAAAATCATGCAGATCATAGGAGATGTTCCCATGTATGAACTGTTTGGTGTTCATACTTGTGTCACACATGAGACATCCTCCACATTTGTAATGACCTAGAACCTTATGTTAAATTCTACGATTGCCACTCCCGCTCTTAATGAGGGCCAGGCATTGCTGGATGAGTTGGAACAATGCCGAAAAAAAAAATATGTAAGAACTAATTTCCATGCCTTGATGATGACCGAATATTTAAAAACAGATGTCATCCCTGTGGGGCTACAGGTCAGAAATGTACCTGTGATCTTTACCAACGACCCGAAATTTCGTAAAGGCTTCAGTCATATCGGTATCACCTGTTCCCGCCATTAGCTGGTACACGGTATCGATACTGCAATGGAGCATAGCAAAAAGGAGGTAGAAATTATAGCAGATCTTGAGAAAAGATTATCTTAAGGCAATGTAGTATCTGATGCTAACGCAGCTCTTGACAAGGTAACCAAGACAATAGAAGAATTTGAAACTATAGAAAGAAATAAAAAAAGTAATACAATTCAAAAAGATATTGCAAATTTTGATCAGATTCGCTTTCACCCATATTTGCAGGACGAATTTTTTCCCAGCCAAGACAGCAATATTCTGAAAACCAACCAACTTGTGGTCGATTTAAAAGAAATATGGGTGTGACCTTTTCTAATTCTTCAGCTAGTTCTACTGAAGATTTGGATATCAATACGAGCACACAATCAGGGCCTACTAACAACCCGTATACTCCACCAGTTTTTTTAGATCATCGTAGAAGGGGGAGAGGCAGAGGGAAAACGCGCCCTCAACAAACAAATGCCCGCCCCCCTGCGCAACAACAGCAGTGGAACTTCCAAGCAGGCGAGAGGCAAACACGCCGGAAGTTCTATCAGTGGGGCCCCCACAATGAATGATCACAGTAACATGAATAACAAATTAATTCCTATCTTCAATCTGTCTGAACACCTTTTGTCATCGGCTGAAATTTCGCTATTGTCAAAAGGTCTCAGTTTTGTACCTACTGAAAAGACATGCCTCCTTGACATACAGTTGGAACTCTTACAATTTTTTTAGAAAATTACGACTTAAGGCCTTCTTTCTGAATAGAGAAACCTCTCTGACGGATAGCCAGTCAGGTCTGCGTCCCCCATCTACCTTCAACCCACCATCGAGCCAGATGCCAATTGAGTTATTGGCTTTTGAGTCAATGGTCCTAAAAGATGTATCCGCCCTTAACAAAGATTTAGAATTTATTCCATACAATATCTCTCTTGGTGAACGCCAAGTTTTATTATTATTTTTATTTAAAACATTTGTAAAGCGCGGCTGTCACCTGGCAGGTATCCTGGCGCTAAGAAGCGTACTCCTAATTTACAGGCGAAGGGAGTGATTATGGGGGATGGAAGTGGCAGGGGAAAGCTAGGGGAAGAGCCATGTTTTTATTAGTTTCCTAAAAGGTAGGAGCTGTGGAATTTGGCGAATGTCGGCAGGCAGGCTATTCCACAGCTTAGCCGCAGCTACTCTAAAAGATCTTCCCCCGATCCTGGCCTTCTTAAACCTGGGCACTATCACAAGGCAGGCGGTTGCGGATCGTAGAGTTCTGGTTGGGATGTACCAAGTAAACATTTGTTGTAGGGGTCTTGGTCCTAATCCGTGTAGTGCCTTGAAGACCAGGCAGAGAGCCTTGAAGGCTATTCGTTGCTTCAAGGGGAGCCAGTGTAGCTCGGCTAAGGCAGCAGTGGCCGAGGATCTCCTGGCCCATCCAAGGGCCAATTTAGCTGCTGCCGATTGGACTCGTTGGAATCTGTCCAACAGTACCATGGGAGATTCGAGCAGGAGGGCGTTGCAATAGTCAAGGCGACTGAGAATAGTGCACCTGACTATCAATGCTCGGGCCTGAGGTGGTAGTAAAGGCAGGATTTTACGAAGTGAACGCATAAGGGCCGAGCAGGTGGCGACTGTTCTCGTTACCTGCGTTTCCATGCTAAGTTTGTTTGACCAAACTAAAACAAAATCAGGAAGTGATTATTAAGCCGGCGGACAAGGGGGGTGGGATTGTTGTTCAATCGATGGCCAATTACAAAGCCGAGGTCAGAAGACAACTAAGTAACACTAATCACTACCTCAAATTACGTACTAACCCTCTTGCTGAGATTCAGGCCATGATTATGAGCATCACCACTATGGCCAAAATAGAAGGGTTTTTAAGTGACAAGGAGTTTGTTTTTCTTAATTCTAAGAATCCCCGGACACCTCTCCTTTACACTTTACCAAAAGTGCATAAAGATTTGACTAATCCTCCAGGCCGACCCATAGTCTCTGGCTGTGGGTCGGTCCTGGAACCTCTATGTAAATACATAGATGTATTTATCAAAGACTTGGCGATGTCTACACACAGTTACGTTCGTGACAGTGGAGACATCATCTCCCAATTGGAAACTATGAATTTTTGTCCTGAAACTCAGATGTTGGTGTGTCTGGACCTTGAGTCCTTATACACCAACATTCCCCAATTGGAGGGAATAGAAGTGATTAAAAAAGCGTTGAACACTCAGACAGCCCCAGTACCTGTTCCCACTGACTTTATTACTGAGTTATTACGAATTTCTTTGACACACAATTATTTTGAATTTGACGGACAATATTATTTACAAACTAAGGGTACTTCAATGGGGGCTTCTTATGCCCCTAATTTTGCCATTTTATTTGTGGACGATTTTGAACAACATTTTATTTTTGACAAGGACGTTAACCATTTTTTTGACAGCGTTTGCCATTGGCGGCGCTATATTGACAACATTTTATTTATTTGGACTGGAAATACTGTAGAGCTGAATCTATTCCTGAACTGGCTAAATTCTTGTTCAGTAGACCTAAAATTCACTTCAAGTTCCAGTAAAACCCAAATTGATTTTCTGGATTTAACTATCTTTCCACATGATGGTGGGCTTTCCACGAAACTGTTCACGAAGGCAACCGCTCGCAACACACTTTTGGAATATACAAGCAACCATCCGAGAGGTCTCCGGGATGGTTTGCCCTTTGGGCAATTTCTGCGGATTCGCAGGAATTGTCGATTTAAAGATGACTATTTTCGTGAGGCAGAAATTCTATCAAAAAAACTCCAGCTACGAGGCTATCCACGTAAACTGATCAAAAGATCAATGAAAAGGGCGTGGTTTAATCATCGTGAATTCCTTCTCACACCTAGTCCGAAAAAACAAATGAAACGCATTCCATGTGTCACAACCTTTGGTACTCGTAGTAACCAAATTTCGACCATCATTAAAAGACATTGGCCGCTGGTGATGCCCACTGGAATTACCAATGAATTGCCTTTATTCTCCTTTAAAAGAGGAAAAAATCTACTGGACCATTTAGTTCGGGCAGCCTTACCTCGTGCAGAGGCTGTGATCCTTACATCTCTATGGGGCATGGATAAGGTTCTAGGTCATTACAAATGTGGAGGATGTCTCATGTGTGACACAAGTATGAACACCAAACAGTTCATGCATGGGAACATCTCCTATGATCTGCATGATTTTTCAAATTGCAACACAAGTAATGTTGTGTATGCAATTTGGTGCCCATGTGAGCTCATTTACATTGGGCAAACTACCCAAAAAATAAAGAGTAGACTGTCACAACATAAAAGTAGGATACGGTGTACCACTGAAAACGCACCTCTGGTCGCGCACTATACTGAATAGGGTCATGCGCCATCAGAGGTGCGCTGGCAAGTAATAGAGGTTATTCATGTCCCTGTGAGAGGGGGTAGCATTTCAAATATTTTGAATAGAAGTGAGTGCCGATGGATACTCTGTTGTGACAGTGTGAATAATGGATTAAACTCAATTGAGGATTGTCATTCTGTGGTGATTAATGTATAAGATCTGTACCACAACCATTGTATATATTGTGTCTGCTTTTGCAATTATTCTATACAAGATGAACCATACTTGAACTTTGACAATCTTTTCTATGAATGTGCCATATACATTATGTCTGCCTTTGCAATTACTCTATTTTTTATGAAACATATTTGAATTCTGTCATAATTGTGTTTTTTTTAATATGATCTTGTTAAAAGGTCTGTTGATGTGTATTCCCCTTCAATATATATTCACATCTATATGTGTATTAATACACTATGTTTTGCTACTGCAACTACCAACTATTTTCATTTTTTGAAATAGGCTTGAATTCCGATATAGTTGTTTCTTTGATTGTGATTTATGTAAAAGTGTATGAAATACTATAATTGCTGACATGTGTTTTCTAATATAAACACCTAGAAGTTATATTTGTACCTAGACCTCTTGTGATGAAAACGGCTGCCCTGTATTCACGATCTATACCTTGGCATTCACGATCTATACTCTTTTATATATACATCTACTCAATTCATTTATGTCGATTTGAAGCACAGCTACGGCGTTTTTTGCCCAGTTCAAGATGGCGCTGCTTCTGGAAGGTTGTTTGTCCTTCCTCCGTTTCCATTCTGATACCACTATTTTTTGTCGACCGTGCTCGCCGTAACTTCGGCTTCTTGCACGTGGAAATGAGTTGGCGTCTTTGAAAGATTATGCGGTAAGTTTTGCCTAGATTCTCGTATCACGGCATGCCAACATCAAACGATCATTATGATCGAGTTTGTTCGGTCAGGTAGAGCGGTATGGAATGCTATTATTCTTCAATTATGTTTTAAGTATCGTAAATGGACACCATGACCGAGCGCCTCTGGTGATGTTAAATATCATGGATTGTCACTACCTTGATTTACGCCTTAAATATCGTCATTGTTTGGATTATGCACACAAAAATCAACATATTTGGTGCTAGTTGCGATATACTTGGTGAATGTTGTGATGTGAACTCACTTATACAGCAGATTCATCCTTAGGGATGGGTGTTTTACGCACCTGGTGCAGTACATAAATAAAATAATATGACTGCTATTTTGAGCTTTTATGAATTAATTTGTCTGACAGTCTGATATTATTGTTACAGACTTATTTTTTGTTTAATTTTTTCAACAGCCGAAAAACGATGTGTTGGTGAATATATCTGTATATCACCACTGCGGTCATTAGGTGGCCCTTCTAAAGGTCCTTTGACGATTCCTTCATTACATTATTAAGTAGCAAGGCTTCACCGTGCTGTGATTTATTTGCAGTGCGGTATGTACAATTACATTTGGGTTACACTTGGTTGCTTCAGATTCATTGGTGTAGTTTATGTGACCTGTTTTTTACATGGAAATTTCAAGATATTGAATATCGATGCTGGAGGACCTGAATGTCTATCGGTCTATGCCTTATACATTTTTAAACAGAAGGTAAACACGCCTTCTTGGTTTTATATATTCTGGTGCAAGGATTTCTTTTCACTTTGTGGTGGGGATTAAGGTTATTTATCTTTTCTTAAACCCTTTTCACTGGGATTTCTATTATTGTACTCAGCCGCTCTTTTCTTCATGAGAAGCCTACTCTGACCTTTTTGTATCAATTATCGTTATTATTATTGTTAAAGTTATATCTTTTATTGTACAGATCTCTTGTTCAAGAATACTTTTTTGAGTCCTGAAGATGACCGCCAAATAACGTATCGGTCGAAACGCCGTCAACGCTTTTCTGTGGCTTAAGTTATTACATGCTTATGGTGTTCCTTTTTCTGTTTTGTAATATGTATTGTTGTTGCCACTTGTCTCATTTATATGTATTGCTTTTTTGTATACCAGCGTCTTTCTTGCATGAGATTATTTATATGTCTAAAAACTAAACTTTTTCAATTGGTAAAATAAATAAATGTACAATTTTGATACTATTGGGCTTCTCTGACTATCATATTGGATACTCTTCCAATATTTTAATAATTTTCCAGATTCGCCGGGGTCACAATAAACTAGTCTCAAACCACTTGTGAGAGAACCCATGCAGGGCCTTAGTGATGTGCAAGTGTGTTAGGTGAAAGCTCCTCCACCTCGTTAGGTCACAGTGTCTTATCCTGCCAACACCTTCTCTTTACCTCACTGCTTGGGAGCAATACATAAAGACCAACTGTCAAATTCACCTCCTCCTGTGACTTAGGATACAGGCAGCAGACACCACATGGTGGGGACAAGAAAATGACAACTTTCTAAATTAGTTTCTTTCAAAATTGAATTAATAATCTGACTTTACCAGTAAAGAGGACTTTTAATTACAATTCCATTGATACCAAACTTGACATTTCTACCTGCTCCCATTTCAAAGTTATCATTCATTAAATGTAATAAGGAAACCTAATGTTTTCCTTTAAGAGAGGTAGTCCTTGCTGTGGTGAAAAACTAATTTCAGAGGTTTTCACCATCAGGACATGTTAAACTTAAAAGTACAGGTCCAGCTTTTTAAATACAACGCATACTGCCCCATGGGTTGTTTAGGGCCTACCCTTGTTGTGACTTATATGTATTAAAAAGGAAGGTTTAGACTTGGCAAAAGGTTCATTTTACAAGATCAAAATGGCAGTTTATAACTGCAAACACAGGCTGCAATGGCAGGCATGAGACATGTTTAAAAAGGCTACTTAAATGTGTGGCACAATAGGTGCTGCAGGCCCACTGGTATCATCTAATTTACAGACCCTGGGTACAAGTGATGCCACTTTACTAGGGACTACAAGTAAATTAAAAATGCCAATTAGGTATAAGCCAATCATATCGGGCCGATCCACAGAACTAACTTACGTAAAAATCCTAAACTTACTACTTTTGGTATTAACAGAAGGCATTTAGTAGTCTTAAGTTAGGATTTTGTCCTAAATTAGCATTTTATCTTAAATTAGGATTTTGTATTAAATTAGGATTTTGTCCTAAATTAGGATTTTGTCCTAAATTAGGATTTTGTCCTAAATTAGGATTTTGTCTTAAATTAGGATTTTATTTTGAGTTAGGATTTTGCCTTAAATTAAATTTAAGACAAACTTAAGGTAAACTTACATTTAACTTAAGACAAAATCCTAATTTAGGACAAAATCCTAATTTAGGACAAAATACTAACTTAAGACAAAATCCCAATTTAGGACAAAATCCTAATTTAGGACAAAATCCTATTTTAGGACTGAATCCTAATTTAAGACAAAATCTTAATTTAAGACAAAATTCTAACTTAAGACAAAATGATATCTAAGCTTTTTTATGTTCGCCTTCCCCCGAATGTTTGGCCTGTTTTCCTCCATTTTTTGCTGAAATTCGTTATTGTGGGCTTTAGGTCTCTGTGCCACTGTTAACCAGTGCTAATGTGCTTGTGCTCACTCCCATAAAACTGGTAAAAACGGCTTACACCTAACTGGTGCATTTAAGTTATTATAAATCCCTTGCAGAGTGGTATACCATATGCCCCGGACCTGTAAATTAAATGATAATTGTAGTCATGAAGCAATTATTGTGCCATCCACTTAAAACATGCACCAGGCCTGCCATTGCAGCTTGAATGCAGTTTTAAACTACCAATTCAACTGGGAACAGAACATCCTTGACAAGCCTTAAAATCCTCTTTTATTACATATAACTCACCCCAAAGCTAGGCCCTAGGTAGCCTATAGGGCAGGGTGCATTGTAATTAAAAGGTTGGACGTATACCTTTAAGTTTTACATGTGTTGGTACTGAAAATCTCCTAAATTTGTTTTTCACTACTATGAGGGCTACCTGTCTCATTGAGCAGCCTTATTACATTTAATAAGTGTTAAATTTTATTGGGGACAGATCAGCATTTCATGTTTGGTATCCTTGAAATTATAATAAAAATTCCTCTTTAATCATAAAGTCGGACTTTAAATTACAATTATGAGAGTGCTACTTTTCGAAAGGTACATTAAAAGGAATGTTCCCAAAGGAATTATTTGTTCTCTAATGAACAATTTTTAGGTCAACCAACTGAACTAACAATGAGCAGTAACATATGTTACATGGAAGGCGTAATGTTTTACCTCAATTATTATTTTTATATTGCATGATTCAAATTATAGTACAAGTAATTCAGAGAATGCAAAAAAACATAAATACGAAAGACAATAAGGCAACACTGATGCCCCCAACAAGATCACAACATTAGTTAAATACAACCAATCCAAGGATCTTTGGGAGATGTAATGTCCTCTTAACCATACAGGTCCATGAATCCTCAGTCCAATATGATTTCTCCTTTAGTTGCACAGATAAAATATACTGATGCACCGTTTTTTGTAATGGAGGAAGTTAAAGAGGACAAACCATTCACATATGTATATTAAATTACCCAATTCCCTGTGGTAAGATTTGGTTGCCCGGTCATGCTAATAGACTTTTAGAAACTTGGCATTTGTATGGCCTATGCCATATGGTGCCTGCAGCATCGCCTGGGTCACATGGCAGGGTGTCGTTGAATGATAGACTTTGTGAATTTAACCCAGTATGTTACACAATAAAGAGATTAGGTGTGCCTGAATGGGCCATCTGCTGGCAGAATGGTGGGTCGGAGCTGGGCACAGCCCACTTGCAACTGAATATACTGTGCTCTGCCTCCACACAAAGGGCTTGTCGCCACTGCATTGTTCCTGCAGCCAGCTTGGAGCCAGGGCAGAGAAGTGAGGAAACTCCAAGCACTTCAAAGAGAAACCTCTAGAAACATCTCCTAACTTACCAGGTACAAAAATAGAGACCTCAGACTCAGTCTTCAGTTCACTATCTGCACCTGCGGAAGGACTCTCAGGGGACTTCCTGCTGCTGTGGCTTGCTGCAAGCTCCACAATACTACTTTCCTTACCTGGAAGGACTTCTTTGGTACATGGAGCCTTTCTTGAACCCTCAGAGGGCGGTCCTGCTGCTTAAGTCTTGCTTCTCTACCTGAATGCAGGAGTACAAGAGTGACTCCAAGGGCTAGTTTGTTGGCCTCCTGTTCAGAGCCATAGCAAAATAACAGGCTCCCACCATGTTAAACCAGCGCCTTGGCTCGCAAGAGTGAGTCCTGAACCCCCAAGTGGTGCCCTCCAGCCCTGGAACCTTAGTTGTGATGTTAAAGGTGCTCAGATAGCCGAAATTCAAAACTTGAGACTTAGACATTTATTGACCAAAAACGAATCTGGGAAGTGAGAGAAGACCAAGACCAACCTGCTCGTCTATCTGCTCTCGGTGCATCACAGTTGGCTTAATTTTGCAGCAGCTCTAGGTACGTTCTTTTCCGTAGCAGCAAATCCTGGCCCTACGCCTAAGGGTTATGTAGCCTCCTGCAACTGTCGGTCAATACAGACTCATGCATCGTACCTCAGAAGAATTTTCGACTTCCAAAAAAGACATTAAGTCTAAAAGTCTAAATCTTCACTGCGCTTTGTTCAACGTCTCCCCGACGATGATGCTCCTTCCTCTGACACCTCCTGCAGCCGCCCATGGAACATATACCTTCTAGATTTTTCTTCAAAATTTCTTCTAAGTCGAAAGGTAAGCACCGTATGGTCCCAATCCCCTACTTGCATTCGACCCGCTCTCCATTATGCTCAGCCATATTTCTTTACCATGACCCAGTCACACATGACAAAATGTCCGCGGTTGATGCTTTGATCTTTTAGGGGCTTGTTTTTACTTTAAATTTGAAAAAAATCATAACTCCAGTTCTACTAATTGGATTTTTGTCATTTTGGTGTCAAATAATGTATTGAATGTTACTCTATTCTTCTAAAATATTGTGGGTTTGTTCTTGTATTCTTGTTTTGTGTAACTTTATTAATGCAGCATAAATACTTTACACATTGTCTATAAGTCACGACTAGCTGCTTTTTTTCCAAAGCTACCCAGGTTCAGCACAGGTTAATTTAGTGACTTTTTGTGGTTCACCATGACAGGGATTGTGACTGTTGCTTGAATAGGGGTCCCCCCCATTCAACGAAAAAACCCAATTTCCCACAGATTTCTTGTCATTGGTGCCAGCTTACCCTTATGGATTCAATAGTGCCAGGCAGGACTTTTTTCCAAGCTTGTGATATCGAGAAACTAATGACCTTCCTCTGTAAAGTTCCATTGCAGTTCTATAACCAGGGTCTCAAACTAACATTGCCTGTGCATTGTATATGAGTGCTGAGAGTATAAAGTGTCTGGAAATATGGAGATGTACGGTGGATGAGTGAGTGATTTGAGCCACCACGAAAGCAGTAATGCCTGCACTGGTTTAAGCCTAAACTGACACAATAGATTAGAACTGAGACCACGGCTTAATTGCTGAGTGAATTGAGATTATGATACAGACCTACACGCCATAGACCCAGCAATCAGCTTCACTTTTACTGTAAGCCTGCAACTGTGATTTTGCTTGCTAATTACATAAATAGCTTATCCTATAGTTCCTATTTAGTGCCCCATGCCTATTTTAATAACCCTTTGTGTAGTATTGAATAGTAGATAATAAAGTACTTTTCTTTCCCTTAAAGGTAAGCACTGAATCGGACAGTCAATATTTTACTGTACTGGGTGGTTTTTCGGTGCTGTGCCATTCCTTACTGAGTAGCTCTGGACTGCTCACCCTTGATACCGTGAAAAAAAAAGCCGGAAGGGTATACTTGGGTCTCGGTTTTCAGCACCATGGCAGGTCTGATCATCAAACAGCAGTTGTAAAAGGCTACAACCTCCTTGGTTGTGGCCAGTATCCCCTGCTTGCCCTGGGAACCTCCTAAAAGGTTCTGCCAGATGAACATATGGATGAATGGATGAAGGGAGGAAGGAAAGAGAGAAAGAATGAAGACATAAGAATGAAGGATAGCAGGAAGGAAAGATTGAGAGATAAAAGGAAGGAAGGAAAATGGCGGATGGACGGACGTATGGATGGATGGGAATATAGTCAGAAAAAGGATGAAAAGAAGGACGAAAATAACAGAAAAGCACCAGACAACACATTAAAGAAAAGAAGGAAGGAAGGAAGGAAAGAAGGAAATAAAGATTACATAGCCATCGATGAAAGGGGAAGAAATGATGGACAGACGTGTGTGTGTGTGAAAAAGATAAATAGAAAGCAGGAAACAAGTAAGGAAATAAAGAAGGGATGTTGTAAAGAAGGAAGAGAAGGTAGAAAGATGTAAAGAAATGAAGTAAGGAGATGTAAAAAAGAAAGGATTATCGAAAGTAGGGAATATTGAAAAAGACAGAACGATTAAAAGGAAGTAAGATTTAACAAAGAAATAATATGGGCACAAGTTTGGATAAAACGAAAGATTGAATAACTGCCAACATAAATAGGGAAAGAAGGAAAGATGAAATAAATAAATAAAAAAAGCTGAACTATAGGAAACTAAGGTGCAAACAAACTGGAGCAAAGGAATACAAGTTGGCAGAAAAAGTAGAAAGGAAGGAAACAAAATGGGCAGAAGGAAAAACATACAGAAAAATGAGATGAAGCTGGAAAGAAGGAATGGTAGATTGTAGTGTCTTTACATGCAATATCTCTAGAGTGGGTAATGCCCTGTTTTGCCCATTTTTCAGAAACTTTCATGAGTGCCCCCTCTCAAATGCCTGTAACATCTATATATATTTTAGCTGCCATATTTGAAAATTGCTTCATTAAAGTGAAGGATGTGATCTTTTGTGTTTTAACTTTTTTTTGGACTTAAATGTCCCTTCAACATCTCGGACGAAGGTCAGCCACAGTTGCCAAAGGTGAATACTCTTTTTTTTTTCTGAGTACCCATCAAGAACTTGATCGAAAGCCTTCACATCCTTGATTTAAGATTATGAGAAATGAGATGTAAAATGTACCAGTTGGCCACACTATTTACAGATTTCCCTCAGGAGAAAAAACGAATGAGTGGCGGGCTTACTTGCCTCACTTGCTTAATCAGGTACATTCGGGATATGGTTCAAAGTGAGGCGTATTTCATTTTTCTGACTAATGATTTGCAGCCTGATTCATGTACAATCCGTTTTGCGTGTCCCTAATAGCGAATCATAGCGACTCGCTATTGAGGACACGCAAAACGGCATTCATGTAGGAATTGCTAATAAAATAGCGATTCCTACATGTTCTTAATTTGCGAGTAGCAATTTGCTACTCGCAAATACTCCCCATTCATTCCTATGGGCCAAGAGGCCCATAGGAATGAATGGGGAGTATCCCTTATTTGCGAGTAGCAATTTGCTACTCGCAAATGAGATAGCGACTGAAAGGGTGCCAGGGGTGTCCAAAGGACGCCCTGTAGCACCCCTAAAATGCACATTTGGACAGGTGTTGCGCACACACATGTCCAAAGGACATGTGTGTGTGCAACATGCAACTTAGAAAAATGCTTTTAAAAGCATTTTTCTGAGTTTCTGCTATTTACCGACAGGTCTGACCTCTCGGTAAATAGCGGCCCCAAAAGTGCTAAATCGCAATTTCAGGATGTGTCATGAATAGCATTTGAGGAATCTCTAATAGAGATTCCTTAAATGCTATTCCTCGCATATTTGCGACTTCTTAAATAGCGATTTTTGCATTTGGTATCATGAATACCAAATGCAAAAATCGCACTCGCAAAGGGCCAGATTCTCAGAATCTGGCCCTTTTGCGAGCGCTATTGCCTACATGAATCAGGCTGTTGGTCACATGTCATCATTGATTCAACACGACCTGATCCGTTTGTCAGACCTCCAACAGTGGGGCCTCAGGTGAGAAAAAGGTCTACTAGATGGTCCCTGATGTCCACTCATTGACCCATGTGCCCTTCTGCTGTTAGGGGAGCAGGATTGCGAAGGAGGCCGTGGCTGAAGTCAATATGCTTAATCTGATGCAGAGCAATATGATATTGCGCAACACATACTAGGCCCGAACAATCTTGCCTTCTGGTGAGTCCCAGAGCGCATCCCTGTGAAATGAAAAACAAATAAATAAAATACCAGGATTTGTAAAGCGCACAGCTACCTCCGGAGAGGTGTCCCGGCGCTGGGGGCCGTAGGGAAGATTAAGCGAGCTATTGCCCAGAGTCACATGGTGGTGGGCTAACCTGCTACCGGCAGTCAAACCGTGAACCCCATGATCCGGAGTCAGGCACCCTGGCCGCTGCGCCACACCTCTTCCACTAGTGGTCGAGAAGTCTGAAGAATGACCAAATGTTTGCTCTATTGTTTCTCGTGTTTGTTAGAGCTCGGTTACACCTCAATAGAGGTACAGTTATGTGTCGTCAGAAGATGTTAAGAGAGAGCTTATGTGAATATTATACATCACCTATGTGAATATTATATCGCATTGAATTTGCATTTATGTACTGTATAATGCCCCAAATGAGGTGCTGAATCACTTAGGGTGAGAATTATGCTACTCCAGGACCAGCGTATTAGTTATTTATTTTATTTTTTTAAAATATGGAACGCTTCACGAATTTGCGTGTCATCCTTGCGCAGGGGCCATGCTAATCTTCTCTGTATCGTTCCAATTTTAGTATATGTGCTGCCGAAGCGAGCACCAGCGTATTCGTTGTTGATATAGTGTTTTTGATTAGTTGTTTTTGTTTTTTGTTCTCAGTGTTAACTCTTCTGTACATTACAAACATATTTTTGAGGTGTGAGTAGATGGGCTTTAATGGTATTAGATATGATGGGAGTAGCTTGGGGTACATGAGGGGAAGATATGATAGGTCAAGATAGAAGTATGATAGGTATAAATAGAGTGCAGTTAGGTGATGAGGGAGTAAAGAGGGATTACTGGCTAATAAATGAAGTGGGGCAACCCAACAAATAAGCATAGAAAGTCAAAACACAGACAACAGGACATGCTGTTTTGTACATGAGTTGAGTGAGAGAAGCAGTTTTGAGTGGCAGTCCAATATAGAAAGAAGGGTTTGTTGCCGATCTTATTCGATGGTCATGAATCAGGTTATTTTCATGCAGATTTATGTCAAACAAATTTCAATGCAAATTACAAAAATGTGTGGTGACGGTCTAGTGTTCCCAGGTGGGCGGGGACTGGAACCGGAAGGGCGGCCATTTTAGATAGCGGCCGAGCCCGAGAATAGCGAGAGCGTTTCCCCGGCGCTCTGAGATAATAAAGAGTTGAAAACCTACATCTGGATCCAGCGTATACTTTATGAAGTGTGGGGCGACTTCCACAATGGCGACGAGGCGAGATTGATACAGATCGAGGACCCACAGAAAAAAAAAAAGTAGAAGGATTACACACGGTATTACCAGAAGTACAAGCCCACAATGAACAGAACTCGGAGCGCAGCAGAGGGTGAGCATCGCACAAGGCCACTAGAGCGAGCATGTGCCACGTGAGCAGCACACCAGGTCGGCATAGCCACAGCTCGGAGGTAAAGCGCCGATTAGGGGGGCAAGGTAGCAGTGGAGCACGCCAGAGAAAGGATAAGCCGAGCTGCGAGCAGAGGCAAGGAGCTTCGGGCAGCGTACTTGAAGGGGTACACGGCGCAAGGCGACGCTCCACACTCGGAGTCACAATGGTGCCAAGGCTCAGCCGCTACCTGAACCACCCAAGAGAAGCAAAGTGCGCCAAACGGGCGGACTGGTCCAGGGGAGAGCCAACACCCCGACCAGGGAGAAAAGGAGGGAAGCAAACCTGGACGCCCGAGGAGCATCAGACAGCGACGACGGCGGCCGGACCCAGGAGGGAGCAAGAGAAGGGGAGCAAGCACCAGGAAGCCCGCCCAGTAACAACGGGCAACCCGAGCTCAGCCAAGGGGCAACGAAAGGATGGCTACACCCTCCACATCACTCACCAGCATGGTGCCGTTCCTACCCAAAAGAGGAGGACTGAAAGAGGTACTTTCTCAATTACTTGTCGGCACTAGAGGAGGAAGGCGATGCAGAATACTCCAGCCAAAGGAGGAAGAAGATACTCCTGCACAATTTAGGGCCGGAAGGAACAAGGGTGTACGAAAACATAGTGAAGATAGCAAGGCAAGCGACGGACACAAATGTATTCCAACATGCAATAGAAGATCTAGATAGGCACTATAGACCAGTCGTGTGTGTGGCCATAGATAGATGCAACTTCTTCCAGAGGAATTAGGAGAGCGGCGAGACCATTGACGAATATTTCGCAGCGCTACAGAAATTGGCCTTAACATGCAAGTTCGGAGACCTACATAATGAACTGGTAAGAGATCAAATCATAATGCACACGTCAAACACAGCGGTGCAAGAAAAATTATGGGTAAATGGAGATGCGCCCCTCAAGGAGGTATGGGCCTTAGTGAAGAAAGCGGAATTATCCAAAAGATGCACGGAGGCAGCAAGGAAGGACACGGGGAGCAAACAAACAGTGTGCAGAGTGATGGTGAACAGCAAAGGGGACAAACCTAAACAAGGGGGTCCAACCAGAAGCCAATACTCGAAAAGCAACCAGCAGAATGCAGGAACGCCGCAGAAGCCGAGTGGGGAGAAGAGAACAAGTTGTTACAGGTGTGGTAGCACATCACACGTGGGCAGTGACAAAGTGTGCCCAGCATTCAGAGAAAAATGTGCGTACTGCGGAATATTTGGCCACTACGAAAAAGTCTGCATACAAAAACCCAGAGGAGCAGCAGTCAGGTACGTCGACCAAGTCAGCGCCGACGATGAAGAGACACAAGGAGGTGAAGAGTATCTGGAAGAAGTTCTCTACATAGCGGACCAAGTATTGGATGTGGACTGCAATGGGTCAAACAAACCGGTACTAAAAATGAACATAGGAGGAGTGATAATCGACATAGTGGCAGACTCGGGATCTCCCATCACGATCGTGCAGAGAAAGGTATGGTAAGAAGAATTCGTGGAGGTAATAAGGAAGGAGCTACATCCCATGGATTTGAGACCAGTCACCTACACAGGACAAAGGATACCCATGTTGGGATATTGTCCTTTATTGTTTGAATTCAGAGGACGCCAGCCGACTGCAAGCTGTATGTGTCGGAAAAGGGGCCTTCGGTGCTTGGGTGGAAAGACCAAGGTGCCCTGGGCATTCAACTCAATCCGGGAGGAGTGGAGAAGGTGATGATGACGGATATGGAACAAGGATATGAGGGAGAGGCATGGAAGAGAGAGTATCCGGAAGTGTTCAGTGGGAAAATAGGAAAATTAACAAAATTCACGCACATGATACACTTGAAGGAAAGAGCCAAACCCGTGAGCCACAAGGCCAGAAACATACTGTTCCGATGCCGAGAAGCAGTACAGGAAGAACTAGAAAGATTGGAGAAAGGTGGCATAATAAAGGCCATTGAAAGTGCGGAATAGCTTTCACCCTTAGTGGTAGCACAAAAACCCAATGGGAAGGTGAGGTTGTGCGTGGACCACAGAGAGCTCAACACAAACAAACTGGTTGACAAATTTCCACTGCCACGCATTAACGAGATGCTCACGAAAACCAAAGGAATAAAGTGGTTTTCCGCGGTGGACCTATCCTCGGCATACCATCAAGTAGAATTGCACCCCACATTCAGCCACCTCACATCCTTCATAACACCGTTCGGGTGATACAAATTCGTGAGGATGCCAATTGGACTAGCGGCAGCTGCAGCAGTCTTTCAAAAACTGATGCATAAGATGTTCCAAAAGGTGGAAGGAGTACAGTACTTCCAGGACAATATACTTGTAATGGGGAAGTCCAAACCTGAGCACAATGACAAGCTACATGCAGTACTAGTGATACTAAAGAACAACTGACTCACAGCTGAGTGGGAAAAATGCAAATTTGGAGTACTATCCGTGACATACCTAGGACATGAAATCAGCAAAAAAGGTATTGAGCCTAAGAAGGCTAACTTGGCGGCGATAAAGGACGCACCGGCCCCCTCCACAAAGGAAGATGTCAGGTCATTCCTAGGGATGGCTGAATTTTACAGCAAGTTCATCCCACACTTTGCTACAAAAACTCACCACCTACGACAACTACTGAAGGAGAGAAACAGGTTCAAATTGGACAAGGAAGAACAAGAAGAGTTTGAGGCATTAAAAAACGAAATGAGCGAGGCCATACCACTCAAGGGTTTTGATCAGTCAGCAACATCAATACTAACCACAGACGCCAGCGACAGAGGGCTGGGGGCGATGCTGATGCAGAAATCGAGTACTGGTGAGGTCTCAACTGTTTGCTTCGCGTCTAGATCCTTGGTGCCCAATGAAGAAAAGTTCAGTGTAATTGAAAAGGAGATGTTGGCTGTAGTGTGGGCAATGGAACGTTTCAGACAATTCCTATGGGGGCTAAGTTCTTGGTGCGCACGGACCACAAACCTCTGATAAAAGTGCTTACCTCAAACGGACACGCACATGCAACACCGCGAATAGCGAAGATGACGCTAAGGCTGCTGGATTATGTATACGAGGTGGAGTACATACCTGGTCCCAGGAACAGGGTCGCTGACTTCTTAAGCAGGGCGGCAGCAAAGGAAGGAGCGGAAGAACAGGAACCCCCCGGATGGGAAGGGTATATGGTGGCGACCATGCAGGACCTGGCACAAGTCATCAGCGAACAAGAATGGGCGGAAGCATACAGCCAAGACGAAACCCTGGAAGCGATCAAAGGGTATGTGACTCATGGATGGCCGGACAAGAGACACCTAGACAGCCAGATGAGGAAATATTGGGAGGTGAGAGAAGAACTGTCGATTGGGGAGAATCCCACATTCTTGCTGAGGGGGACAAAGTCATTCCTCCCCAGAAGTTGGTGGAACACCTATTGGCTATTCTGCATGAAGGACATCAAGGAATCACGAAGACCAAGGCATTGGCAAAGCAGGCATACTGGTGGCCTGCGATTGACGCTCAAGTGGAGAAGTATGTGAGGATGTGTGAATCATGCTCCAGAGCGGACAAAATCTCAAACCTTGATAAGACCGCCTTTGGGAAAATTTCCAATGCCCAGCAGTCCCTGGGAAATGGTATCCATTGACATCGTAGGACCCATTCTCAACATCGAAGGAGTGCAGAAATATGCCATCGTGATGGTAGACAGGTACTCAAAGTGGCCGGAGGTGGAAGTAACAGAAACAGTGGACACGGACGCAGTGTTGTCATTCCTGAATGCGATATTTGTGAAGGAAGGGATCCTCAAAGTGATAACCTGTGATAAAGGACCGCAGTTTATGTCAGCCAAATGGGAGGCGTTCATGGCCCGGAATGGAATAGAGGTAAAACACACTCCCATTTACCACCCTGCAGGAAATGGGTTGGCCAAACGGTTCAACAGAGTGATCATGGGAACCATCCAAGCAGCAATCAGCGCAGTTCAAGATTGGGAGAAGGAACTACCCAAAATGCTATGGGCATACCGCATCACCCTGGGAAGCACAGGATACAGTCCATTCAAAGTGTTGAAAGGAAGAGAACCGTTCACAAAGGACAACTTGGCTTGGAGGCACTTGGTCATACAAAGCAAATGGTCTCCTGCAGTGGTGAAAAGAAACATGGAGAGAGCACAGGAAGTTTACGCAGAACATTACAACAAAAGGCGCAACGTGCAAGGAGTGACCTTAGAGAAAGGAGACTGGGTGAGGGTGAAAATAGCGACGTTGACAAGGAAGGGCGAAAGTAAGTTCACGCCATCCCTCAAAGTCATTGAACCATACGCCCGTTCAGCACTGTTAAGCGATGGCAAAGTATGGTCACAAGACAGGATGGCAAAATGTAACAAGATCCTAAAATGGGAGACGGCTATGGAAGGAGGAATGGACCCTGAAGAAGAGGTGCAAGGGAATGGAAGTGAAAGAAGGGAAGAAGAGCAAAGAGAGGAAAGTGAGAATGGCAACACCTGGGAAGGAGAAGACAAAAGTACTGGAGGAGAGAAGACTCAGAAGGAAAGTGGGAAGGAATTAAACAAGAGTAAACGTGAATCGGAGCAAGGAAGCAACAGCGAGAGAAATGGGCAAAACACCACCCATAGAGTAAGTGGAGGAGCGAGTGAGAAGGAAGTGGTGAGAACGAGAACCGGCAGAGTCATAAGAGTTCCTAAGAAGTCCGATGACTTTACAATGAGCATCAAGTAAGACTGTTCCGTTGAACTTTTCACATATTGTTGTGGGTGCTAAAGGAGGAGATATGTGGTGACGGTCTAGTGTTCCCAGGTGGGCGGAGACCGGAACCGGAAGGGCGGCCATTTTAGATAGCGGCCGAGCCCGGGAATAGCGAGAGCGTTTCCCCGGCGCTCCGAGATAATAAAGAGTTGAAAACCTACATCTGGCTCCAGCGTATACTTTATGAAGTGTGGGGCGACTTCCACACAAAGAACACTGTAAAATCATTAGGCATTAAAAATATATATATATATGCTGAAAACCATGAAGGTTTATTAAAAGATTGGATAATTGCAGAAAAAATTCGGTCAGTCAGTCAGTTGTCATATAAAAACATGATGCTCAGAATAAAATGCAAATAGTCAAATAGCAGAGCAAAGTATAGATCAGACCAAATACTAAGTCATAAATCATAGATGAACCTGACGTGGTGTCGTCTCCTAACTTTCAAGGGATGTGAGCATAACACCCTAAAAAATAGGCTTCCCTTATAATGCACAACACAAAGGGAAATATCTTTAAAATACATTTGTGCAGAAGTCTCACACTCTGGTCCAATGAGGTTAAGAAAAGAAGGATACAATTCTAAAATCATATTTGGCAGCACTACCCCACAATTCACAAAACGCAGTTCTGACCCCAGTGCTCTTTGGGCACTTCGATAATTGGTACAAAGATCACTCCCTGTGGTACAGGGTCAAGTTCTCAGGAGAATCATACTGTGATCCCAGTGGATGAGACCTTGAAAACATTCTCTTTCAGTAAGAGAGGGTGTTATGGAGTCCTCAGAAAAGAACCATCATTCTGTACCTGGGAAACTGACACACATTGCGTCTCAAAACTTTATTAATCAAATCATGCTTATACTATACATTTTGTTAAAGTACCTGTAATTAGGGGCATGAGATGGCATCAAGACTAGACAGGACTGGCATTATTCAGAAACCTGTAAAAAGAGATCCAGAGCTAAACCCCTCACAAAACCTGCACTTATCTGCACCTATTTAAGTTGTTTTTACAAAGTAATCCTCTATTTGAAAAGTAAAACAAAAAGCTCTGACAGTATGAGCATGTGAATCGTACCGACGTTAATACTCATTTTTTGTTTTTTTTGCATTCTAACCACAAGCCTGCTGTATGACATTTCAAAACGAATGAGATTGTTTCCAATGCAAACGATTGCAGAAATAGTCAGAGCCTCATTGAAGACGTATTCAACTTGCTGCAGTGAATCCAACTTTAAAACCTGCATTGCAACCACGGTAAGACATTTAAAACTGTGCAATCTTTTTAGGATCCGTGCTGAAAAAAAATATTTACCCATTTGTAGTTGGTCTAGATCTGCTCACACTCATTAATCCGAAACACAGGGCCTTATTTACGACAAAGTAACGCAGCGCGGTGCCGCAAGACATTTGGCTGTGCCGCGCTGTCTTACTTTGAAAGCAAAGGGATGCATCATATTTACAATGATATGACGGATGGCTTTGCTCTCTCCTGTTCTGGCGCACAATTGACTGCCTTGTGCCGACGCAGGCACCCTTGCGCCATGATGTAAGGGTGCCTGCATTGCAGGGATGATTGTTTTTGTGCAGGAAGGGGCACCTTCCTGCACAAAAACAATCACAAGAGGTGTTGTCCTCGTTCTTTGCGTGCTGCAGAATGCAGCACGCATAGAAAGGGGAAGAAACGAGGAGAAATGTAAACATTTCTCCTCCTTCCCTCGGGAGGCGTAGCACTATGACGCATTTCCAGGATTACGATTTCTCGTAAATCTGGAAATACTGCAGAATCCGTGGGTGCTGCCTGGGAGCACCCACAGCAACACTCAAGGCATTCCCCTTTCAAGAAAAGTGATCCTCGATAAGGGGCCATATTTACAAGGCCACGAAACGCCACGCAAGGTGGCTTTACGTGGGCTTGTAAATATGGGGCAGCACACTGCGCCACTGGTGCGACACAAAAAGCGTGGTACAGAAACTCTGTATGAATTACATTTGGCACAATTCATCAACCTTGCACCGTTCTGTGAAAGCCTTGCTCCTGATATATTTCCAAATTCTGCCAAACACGTTCTAATGTGCTTTTAAATATGAAACATTAAATGAGAGAAAGTTGCCTTTTATGTACATTACGAGGCCATTACTATCACTGGGGAGTTCCGTGGCATAAAGATAAATGAAGCCAAAATCTTAGTTACTTTTGTAAGGTTATTGAATTCTGAAGTGGTTTGCAAAATATTTTTTAACATGTATTAGAGGGTATTTTAATCCTTACAGTACATGATCATACCATTACTCTTCTTCCCCAAAACGTATATCCTTGTTTTCTTGGGACATCATATGGCCATTGGTGGGATTTGTGCAGTCTTGCTCCATTAATATTGATGAGGCAAGATTCTGTTTACAAATACTACTGAGAAGGCTGTGAATGTCGGGATGAGGACTGAGAGGAACCACAAACCTCCATGGCTTCACATTCTTTTTATTTTTTATTGAAACTCCTGAAGTGTAAGAAAATTGGGAAGATGCAAAAGGTAGTGGGTGTGCATTAAGTGGTCTCCTTGCCCAAAATTGAGGTTCCACCCTATCATTACAAATACCTAGAAGGGAAGCGGAGATGGCCATTTCACTCACCCTTTGCCTAATGATTTATTGTGAGTTTAGGTTTTGTGGTCACAAAACCGGTAATTCCGTGATCACAAACTTTGTTCGGACAGCCCTTTATATATCAAGCCCTACATTTACACCAAGGCGTAATAAGTCGGTACCTTTATGTCAGGCATTTTATTATAAATTGGGCACTCTATCTTCAATTAATATAATGCATATTTTAAATCACTGATGTTAACTGGAACAATGTATTTAAAGTGATATCAAGGAGTTTAAAAAAAACATTCAAATTTCCCCCAGAGCTCTGCGTCATAAATTAGACTCCCTGGGACCGTGACAAAATTATTGATTGCATCACTGATCAAAAACAGCATAATCATTACCACGATTCATAGAGCTAGGCGCCTGCAGATCAACGACAAACCCTCTCAAATGTGGAGTATTTCTGTGCTCTTTCCTTTCCCCCTTCTATTCAGACTCTACCTGGAACCGCTTGGTGTGCTGTTCCATGAAAGGTAGATCTGTAGTCTATGCTATGCCACTGTACTCTAAACCACTGCACTCTATGCCATTGCAGTCTACATCACTTTACCCAAAATTAATGCACCCTGCACCACTGCACCTACACCAAATAGTTTACACCACTGCACTTTGCGCCTCTATACTCTACAACATTCTAATCTATGCCACTGCATGTTACGCCACTATACCACTGCACTCTATGCCACTCTATTCTACTCTGGACCACTGTACTCTAGGTCACTGCTCTCTGACCCACTCTACTCTGCACAACTCTATGACCCTGTACTCTGACATGCTACTCTGCATGACTGCACTCTATGCCACTGCACTCTATGCCACTGCACTCTACTCGAAGAAAGAACTGTAATGGGTGTGGCTCTAATCAGTAAGGCTCAATCAATCAATCAATCAATCAAGGCATTTATATAGCGCACTACTCACCCAGAGGGTCTCAAGGCGCTAGGGGAGGGGGATCCGCTACTGCTCGAACAGCCAGGTCTTGAGATGTTTCCTGAAGGCGAGGTGGTCCTGGGTCTGGCGGAGGTGGGTCGGGAGGGAGTTCCATGTCTTGGCGGCGAGGTAGGAGAAGGACCGTCCCCCTGTTGTGGCTCTTCGAATGCGGGGGATGGGGGCGAGGGCGTGGCCGGTCGATCGAAGCTGGTGTTTGGGAGCGTAGAAGTTGAGGTGGCTGTTGAGGTATCCTGGGCCTTGGTTGTGTAGGGCTTTGTGTGCGTGGGTGAGGAGACGGAAGGTGATTCTCTTGTTGACCGGGAGCCAGTGCAGGTCTCTCAGGTGTCCGGAGATGTAGCTGCGACGGGGGATGTCCAGGATGAGTCGTGCTGAGGCGTTCTGGATCCGCTGGAGTCTCTTCTGGAGTTTGGCGGTGGTTCCGGCGTAGAGGGAGTTGCCGTAGTCCAGCCGGCTGGTGACGAGGGCCTGGGTGACCGTCTTCCTGGTCTCGGTGGGGATCCACCGGAAGATCTTACGTAGCATGCGCAGGATGGTGAAGCACGACGAGGAGACTGCGTTGACTTGTCTGGTCATGGAGAGGGAGGAGTCCAGGATGAAGCCCAGGTTGCGTGCGTGGTCTGTTGGTTGGGGTGCGCTGCCTAGGGCGGGGGGCCACCAGGAGTCATCCTAGGTGGAGGGTGAGGATCCCAGGATGTGGACTTCCGTCTTGTCCGAGTTCAGTTTCAGGCGACTGTTCTTCATCCATTCAGCTACCTCTTTCATCCCTTCGTGAAGGTTGGCTCTGGCGGTGGCGGGGTCGTTGGTGAGGGAGAGGATCAGCTGGGTGTCGTCGGCGTAGGAAATGATGTTGAGGTTGTGCTGGTGTGCGATGTCTGCGAGGGGGCTCATGTAGACGTTGAAGAGGGTTGGACTGAGCGAGGACCCTTGAGGAACGCCGCAGATGACTTCGGTGGCTTCAGATCTGAACGGGGGAGGCGGACTCTCTGTGTCCTTCCGGCGAGGAAGGAGATGATCCATTCCAGTGCCTTCTCCTGGATTCCGACGTTGCTGAGTCGCTGCACTAGTGTACGGTGGCAGACAGTGTCGAAGGCCGCGGAGAGGTCTAGGAGGATGAGGGCCGCTGTTTCTCCGTTGTCAAGCAGTGCTCGGATGTCATCGGTGGCTGCGATCAGGGCGGTCTCGGTGCTGTGGTTGGCTCGGAAGCCAGACTGCGAGAGGTTGAGGGATCCGTTCGTCTCGAGGAAGGCGGCCAGCTGCTTGTTGACGGTCTTCTCGATGACTTTTGCAGGGAACGGGAGCAGCGAGATGGGGCGGTAGTTCTTGAGGTCGGTGGGGTCGGCTGATGGCTTCTTTAGTAGAGCGCTGAGTTCGGCGTGCTTCCAGCTCTCCGGGAAGGTCGCGGTGTCGAAAGAGGTGTTGATGATGTCCCGCAGGTGGGGTGCGATGACAACGTCAGCCTTGTTGAAGACGTGGTGAGGGCAGGGGTCGGTCGGAGATCCGGAGTGGATGGAGTTCATCGTGTGGACGATATCTTCGGTGCTGATCGGGGTCCAGGCGCGGAGGGTGGTGGTGGGGGGCGGTGGTTCGGTCGTGGCGTGCATCGGTTGAGTGCTGAAGCTGTTGTGTATGTCCGCGATCTTGTTGTGGAAGTAGGAGGCGAGGGAGTTGCAGAGGTCTTGCGAAGGGGTGATGTCGTTGTTTCCGGCGTTGGGGTTGGAGAGCTCTTTGACGATGTTGAAGAGTTCCTTGCTGTTGTGTGCGTTGTTGTCCAGTCGTTCCTTGAATGCAGTTTTCTTGGTTGGGTGGATAAGTTGGTGGTGTTTTCGGGTGGCGAGCTTGAGGGCAGTCATGTTGTCAGGTGTTGGGTCTCTGCGCCAGGTTCTCTCGAGGGCTCAGCAGTTCTTCTTGGAGTTCTTGAGTTCGTCGGTGAACCATGGGGCTTTCTTGCTGCCGGGTCTGCTAGGCGGGGTCCTCAGGGGAGCGAGGTTGTCTGCGCAGTTGCTGATCCATTTCGTGAGGTTGGTGGCCGCTTGGCTGGGGTTCGTTGCGCTGGTGGGTGGGTTCTTACTCAGGGAAGTCGCGAGCTGGTCGGCTGTGATCTTGTTCCAGCTTCTGCGTGCAACCTGTTGCTGGTGATGGTGGATCATGGTCCTTTTGAAGCCGAAGTGGACGCAGCTGTGGTCCGTCCAGTGGAGTCCGGTGGCGTGGCTGAAGGCGATGTCCTTGTTGGATAAGAAGACTGGGTCGAGTGTGTGTCCGGAGTAGTGGGTGGGGGTGGTCACCAGCTGCTTGAGTCCGAGGTTTGCGAGGTTGTCCAGCAGGGTGGTGGTGTATCGGTCGTTGTTGTTCTCTAGGTGGAAGTTGAGGTCCCCGAGGAGGATGTAGTCAGCGGAGGGGAGGGCGTGCGGGCTGATGAAGTCGGCGATGTCTTCGCTGAATTGTGTGCGTGGTCCCGGGGGTCTGTAGATGAGGGTGCCTCTGAGGGTGGTCTTGGGGTTGATGTGGACCTGGAAGTGCAGGTGCTCGGCGGGTGCGAGCCCTTAAACCACAGAACAACCAAAAATGCCAATACTGATCACTATTATGAGTACTTTGAAAGGCACAAACGCAACTAGTCAATATGTACCATAATAACTCAATAATCTTTATTTATATGAAAGCTGCATTCTTTTTTAGTCTTTTTTTCTTTTTCTCAAAGAAAACAGCGCCACGTTTGACATCAAATGTTAGAAAAGTAAAAAACACCACATCTAGAATTCGAACCAAATTGGTCAATGTACAAGGAAATATCACACACCAAATCATCCATTCATGACTTTCCTCATTCATACCACATTTCCTCACATATACTATTAAACATTCACACACATACTCATAACCCCCTAGGGTCAAGGAAGGGATTTTTCTTATCTACATACGGACCAGGGGACCTAAAATAAACAATGCAATGGTCCAATATAAAAACTTGGTTGTGCGAAAAATTGATAATAAACAACAGTAATACATTCAAAACCAGCTTTTTTATCGCACAGCCAGCCCTAACTATCTAAGTAGTGCATTTGTTTGATATCCAACATAAACAAGGCTCTACGCGTTTCGAACCCCCTCACTTTTTGGGGTTCTCCTCAGGACCACAGAATACTGAAAAAAAGAAGAAGAAACCATGTTTAAAAATACTGACTTTCATTCTCAGGAGTGTACCCTAAAAGCGACAGCCCAATGTAAATCTTACCTATTTTACAGAACCGCAGGTAATCAATACAGATTATGTCCAACAAAAGGGGCAAATGTGATCTATGAAAACATCAAACACATAAACAAACAAAAAGCAATGAAAACCGCTGTCATAGAGAAATTGTTTGGATTTAATATGGTTCCACAGTCAGAGACAAGCTCTTACCGGTTTAAACGAGATGGCGTATTATAAAGGCGAGTTTTCTGACTTATCAATGAGTTGCAATATCTGCAAAAAAAATTGTTTTTGGATAAACAACATTACGGAAGGGGTTGTCCGATCCGACATTTAACTACTATAGAATAAAGTCCTTTGTGTTAAAGCATACCTAATTTCCCAGTTGTAAATAAATCACATACGGGCGATCGTCAGGCGAAGAAAACCATGTGGTATAATATTGTTTGATTCTGAAAAAAACACGAGAATATGTAAAAAGTCCATTCAAGCTATTTTCAATGTTTAGTGATTGCTCGACTTTACATTAATTATATCTGGTAACGCGGCACGTGGAGAAGTGTGGCTCAATGGGTGGAGAAGTGTGGCTCAATGGTTAGAGCAGGCAGACCTCGATGCAGAGCTCTATCCAGGTACCAGGGTTCGATTCCTGCCCTGGCGGGTCTCGGGCTCATTAATTCCCCTGACCGGATATTCTCGCCTCAGTGCCTATTCTGATCATAGGTCCCACGCTGCAACTCTGGGCAATAGCTTGCTTAGTCTCCACAACGGCCCCCACAACGCGAGGGATGCCTGGTCTGCACCATGGGGGTGCCCAGGAGTGGACACTTCACAGGGAAAGCCAGGAAGAGTTCCCTTACGGTATTCATGTGCGCTATACAAGTACAAAAAAAACCCAACAAACTCAGCTTCTTATTTCAAAGTGTGGTCCGCTCAATTGGTTAATGTTTATTAATTCCAACTTAAGCTTCTGTAAGCAACATACCGCCCGATTCATGAACCAAAATTGCGCTCGCAAGGAGCCGGATTCTGAGAATCCGGCCCTTTGCGAGAGCGATTTTTGCATTTGGGATTCAGCATCCCAAATGCAAAAATCGCTAATTGCGATGTCGCAAATGTGCGAGGAATTACATTTAGGGAATCTCTATTAGAGATTCCTTAAATGCAATTCAACATCCAAATTAAAAATGCGAATTCGCTATTTCTTGCCGCAATTTACCGCGAGGTCAGACCTCGCGGTAAATTGCGAAAACTCAGAAAAATGCATTTTAATGCATTTTTCTGAGTTGCATGTTACACACACACATGTCCTTTGGACATGTGTGTGTGCAACACCTGTGTGAAATTTCATTTGAGGGGTGCTACAGGGTGTCCTGTGGACACCCCTGGCACCCTTCAAATCGCAATCTTATTTGCGATTAGCTAATTGCTAATCGCAAATAAGGAATACTCCCCATTCATTCCTATGGGCCTTTTGGCCCATAGGAATGAATGACGAGTTATTCCTTATTTGCGATTAGCAATTTGCTAATCGCAAATAAGGAATCAGTAGGAATCGCATTTTATTATGCAATTCCTACATGATTACCGTTTTGCGAGTCCTTAATAGCGAATCGCTATGATTCGCTATTAGGGGCTCGCAAAACGGCCCGTTGATGAATCAGGCTGATAGTACCCAGTTGTATACTAGGGCGGTCACATGAAAAATCGCTAAACTGCAGTAATTAATCAGGCGTACCTTACTAGTTAGTATCAAAGCAGTCGGATGGCCGGCACGTACTACACAGTGTGCGGTTGGCGTTGCCTGGCTATGGCCGCATTTTGTTTGTGCGCTCAAGCCTATGTAAAAACAAAGCGGTGTATTTGCGTCTAAAAGTCCAATGGACGTTATATTGCACGCATTTGCCTGGATTTTGGCAACAAACCTGTGTTTGTTGAGTAAAATGTATTCTTCAAAACATAATAAAACCTCTTGACGATGCCTCTGGGTGTGGCTTGCGTCTTGGAGTGCTCCGAGCAGAAATAGTACGGGTCAAAGTCAGTTCAAAGAATTGTGGGAAAGGAAACTGCTATGAATTCTGGTATCTGCAGTCCAATGTCGCAGTATTCTGTGTGTTAAAGATAAGAGTGTCCTAAAGATATCACAGTGGTATAGGATAGTTTGCAACACTTACAGATTGAACATTTCTGAAAGTTCATTAAGCCCTGAGCATGCTGTGTCAAACTTAACAATTAACATAGCCTTATGTTGAGATAATCTCAACTCAGGGTTGCCGCCTCTTTGGTCCTTCACTATTTTGGAAATCACTGTCCAACAGAGATCTTGTTCAGTATGAGCTTTTTTCATCCAATGGTTAACCAGGGGAGCTGTGGTCACAGGACGCCGTAAACAACGGTTTTTGTCTTGCAGTTCATAAACATGTCATGTTTCCAGTGGATTCCGTTGTGGCTGAATAATGAGCCTTATACTGTCTGTCCACAACAGGCACATGTTCTGCATTTGTGATGCCCTGTGACTGGGGATAAGCCAACCATTTGTCTCAATGGTGGTTTTAACAGAATTTTCAGTGCTGCTCTCACAATATGATTTGATAGACTTTTTTGTACGCAAAAAGTGGAGCATTAGAGAATGCCGGACCAAGATTTTGAATAAGGTGACAGTTTTGGTTGATGGTATTTCTCTTGGGGTCCACCAAGCTCTCTTCATTGTAGATTTTAGCAATTTTTTGGGGTAGCCTCGTTCTGCCAAGTTTTCACTCAAATTTCTGGCATGTACACCATATTCATCTTTGAATGTACAATTACGGCAAATCCTCAAGAATTGGCCATATGGTAAGTTGTCTTTCAGGCTTCTTGGATGATTGCTCGGCAAGAGGAGTGCCTTATTCCTGTCTGTGGGTTTTTTGTACAGAGTTGTCGCAAGGCCTCCATCTGATGGATATACTTCGACATCCAAGAAAGGCATCCTGTGTGGTGACTGGTTCATTCTGAATTTTATGTCTGGCGATTTTTGGTTGAGCCACTCATAGAATTGTTGGAGTTCATCAGTATTGCCTGACCACACCAGGAAGATGTCGTCGATGTAAGGCATCCAGGTTTTAATAAAATATCTGAATGGATTGTTGATGTAAACAAACTTTTCCTCGTGCATTGACATGTAGAGTACGGCCAGCTCTGGGGCAAAATGGCCCCCATAGCTACTCCTTTTAAAGAATTCCTTCCCAAACATGAAGTAGTTTCTTTTTAGTGCAAAGGATGCCAATTTCAAAATGAATTCAGTAGGCACCCTTAGTGGTTTAGCCAGACCTTCATCTTGCGGAATCTGAGTGTATAATGAAGTCCCATCTAGTGTAATCTTGTTTGCTGGCGGGCAGAAATGATATTTTCTTCGAAGTCCAGTGACTTCTAGTGCTGTCGGACTTTCATTGTCAGCAAAGAACACTTTTAAACGGATCTTACAAAAGAATTCAATCGCCTCTCTCTTCATTTTAATGAAGTCTGTGTGTCTCTACTCTGCACCACTCAGCTCTATATCACTCTACTGCACTCACATGGCTGGTAAGAGTTCGAGGCCCCTCTCCACTAATTGCATCATTGCCTGTCTGCCTTCTGGTTCTTAACTGGATCCCTGTCCAGCTTCGCTCATCGTTCCCCCTATTGTTGTGCTCTGTTTTGTGCCCACTTCTTTATTTTCTTAATTTGTATCCTTGTGCAGCCCCGCTTGTTTTCATTTTCCTGTTGTGCTCTGTTTGTGCCCACTTTCTTTATTTTCATAATTGTAAGTTTGTGCAGCCTCACTCATTTCATTTTCAGTTTTTTGCCCTGTTTGTGTCCGTTCTCACACCCTTCTTCCCTCCTGCGGCTGCCATCATGGACCCCCTGCCGGATCCTGCTCCCGCCTCCCAGCTGCACTTCACTCCCCCATCCCTATTTAGTGTCGGCTGTGTGCCGCTGGCACGCCAAAGGCGCACCAAAGACAAGCCTGTCTACGCCCTTCTGCGACCCGACCAGTGCCAGGGATCCTGGATCTCCGAGCGTCCACCTCTATGACCTAGCTGCCCTCCTCGCACTCAACCCTGGAAGGAACAACAACTGTCAGCTGTTGATGGCGAACACCACCCACGGCCAGTTCTCATGCCAACACTGCAGAATTTCCTTCTCCACTCCCAACACCCCCACAACCTCCGCACCCATGCCGGACTCCGGCACCACCGATGCCCTGAAGTGCATCCTCCTCAACGTGCGCTCCCTACACAACCACACCCCAGAGATCTGGGACCTCCTGGATACCCTCTTGATAGCTGTCGCCTTCTTCACAGAAACATGGAACAACACCACCTCCGCCCCAACATTGCCACCGCCAACCCCGGTGGCTACAAAATCCAAAGAAAGCACCGCCCTCACTGCCCAGGAGTAGGACTCACTATCGCGCAAAAGAGCTCCCTCCCACTCTCCTCCTTCAGCACAAGCGACTCCCTCTCCAACACCGAACGCCTCCACTTCCAGATTTAGACCAGCCCTAGAACCATGCTCCGGGGCACCCTCGCCTACAGACCCCCAGGGCCTCACGCCTCCTTCAGCACCACCATTCCCAACTTTATCACACCCCACGCCATTGCCTCTATGGACTACATACTCATCGGGGACGTGAACTTCCACCTCGACAACCGCAGCGACCATGACTCCACCACCCTCCAGGACAACCTTTCCAATCTCAGACTGAAGCAACTCGTCACCACCCCCACCCACAAGGCCAGACACACCCTCTACCCCATCTTCGCAGGAGGGATCAACATCCACTTCAGCCACACCTCGCAGCCCCTCTGGACAGACCACCACTGCGTACACTTCTCCTTCAACACCACCAACACACAAAAACCCGCCCCTCGCCCGCCGTGAAGGAACTGGAGCAAGGTCACAGCGGAGCACCTCATCTCCACCCTCACCGACAACCTCCCCTCCCCTCCGCCATGACCGACACCAACTCTGCAGCAAAGGAACTACAACGATGGACCAACAGCTGCACAGACAAGCTTGCACCCCTCCGCTACTCCAACAGACAATGTCCCCTGAAGGCCGCCTGGTTCACCACTGACCTCCAAGAAGTCAGATACTCCTGCAGGCATCTCAAGAAATGTTGGAGAAATAGCCAATCCACCAAAGACCAAACCACCTACAAGCACGCCATGACAGTTTACCACCAACTCATAAGAACCACCAAGAGGACCTTCATCCAGAACAAAATCCTTATCAATGCCAGCAACTCATCATCCAGCAATTCACCAAACTCCCAAGAGAAGCTTTGTACATTGCACTCCAGGACCTCTGCAACAAGCTCAGCTCTTACTGCCACCAGAAAATCAAGGCTCTCTATGCTTCATGCTAACTTCAGCGACCAAACTCCAGAAACCACCACCTCTCTAGAAATGACAACCAGCCTACCATCACCACCTGGACACCGGTCACCACCGAGGACACCACTGCGACCATGAAGAGCACCAACTCAGGAGCCCCCATGGACCCCTGCCTGCTTCACATCATCCACAGAGCAGCTGCTGCCATAGCAACCAAACTACGCAGCACCATCAATGCCACCTTCAAATCGAGCATCTTCCCCAATGACTGGAAGCCGGCAGAGGTCATGCCCCTCCTCAAGAAACCATTGGCTGGCCCAACGGACCTGAAAAACTACCAGCCCATCTCTCTCCTCCCCTTCGCAGCAACGATCACTGAGAAATTCATCAGCACCCAGCTGACCACCTTCCTAGAAGAGAACGCCATCCTCGACCCTTCCCAGTTTGGATTCCGCAGCAACCACAGCACCGAGACCGCCCTCCTTGCCACCCCCGACGACATCCGCATGCTACTTGACCAGGGTCACACCGCAGCCCTCATCCTGTTAGACCTCTTCGCAGCCTTCAACACCGTCTCCCACCGCACTCTTGTAGGCAAGAGTCTACGACGCTGGCATTCAGGGACCTGCCCTCGACTGGATGCGCTCCTTACTCGCCGGCAGAACCCAAAGGATCAGACTCCCTCCCTTCCTCTCCAAACCCACAGGTATTAACTGTGGAGTACCCCAAGGATCATCACTTGGCCCCCCTTGCCGCCATCGTCAGACAATATGGACTCAGCATAGCATCATACGCAGACGACACCAGCTCATCCTCTCCCTCACAAACAACCCTGAAAACACCAAAATCAGCTTCCAGGAAGGAATGTAAGACATTGGAGCTTGGATGAGCAACATCTGCCTAAAATTCAACTTGGAGAAGACAGAGGTCCTCTTCCTTGGACACTCCCCCACAGCTTGGGACAACACCTAGTGGCCCTCCACCCTCTGAAACTCACCCAAGCTGATGGACGATGCCCGGAACCTTGGCATCATTCTAGGCTCCTCCTTCACCGTGACTCACCAGATCAACGCCGTCACCTCCACCTGCTTCAACTCCTCCCGCATCCTATGCAAGACCTTCAAGTGGATCCCCCTGAAGCAAGAAAGACTGTCACCCACGCACTCATAACGAGCAGACTGGATTACGGCAACGCCCATAACGCTGGAATCAACAAACCCCTACTTCACAAACTCCAGACCATCCAGAACTCCGCAGCCAGACTCATCCTTGTCAACCCACAACATGAGCACATGACCCAACACCTGTGCGACCTCCACTAGCTCCCCGTCGAGAAGAGTGTAACTTTAAAGCTACTCACCCATGCCTACAAATCCCTCCACAACAATGGACCCAAAAACCTCAATAAAAGAATCTCTTTCCACGTACCCAAAGGAACCTCCGCTTTGCCGACCTCTCCCTAGCAGAGACCCCGCACATCTGCAGAAACAGAGCAGGGGGAAGAGCGTTCTCCTATGTCGCATTCAAGGTTCGGAATGAACTCCCAGTCAACATCAGACACTCCCCTACCCTGCAAACATTCAGGAAGAGCCTTAAGACCTGGCTATTTGACTGACCCGGAGGGTCTCAAGGCATGGGGTGCAGCACCCCATGCCTTGAGACCCTCACGGGTGAGTACTGCGCTTTAAAAACCCCTGATTGGTCAGCTGATCTAAATAATCCAATATGATGATCGTACCTACTTAATCATAAAATATTACCCCATCTGTCATTTAATTCCTGAAATCTGAAAAACTGGAGTAGTTTATTTTCCCAAACCTGAATCTGGTAAAAAACTTTCAGGCCTTTCTTAATCCGCCTTAGTTGTTAGGTTTCACCTGCGCAACGCTTGCGCTGTGCTTGTGAAATCTCTTGTACTTAATATATCTTAAAAGGGGCTATTATCAGTTCCCATCGTCGAACTACTGTGTTCATTCGCTTTTGTGTAGAACTTTTTTTTTAACTTCCCCTGGCTGCACGCATTTGCAATGCTACTAAAGCTGTTCACAATGTTTAAGCCCCATTCACTGTCAAGATGTGATCTGTTCCCACAGAGAAGGCAGGCAGCTTCTTAATGCTGAGGGAAAATTAATTATTTATTTAATTACAAGAGCTATGCTATATACAAGAGCTATGCTATATTTTACTACTAAACAGGCAGTCACAAGTGCAGTTACCTTGCAGACAACAGGGTCATGATTTGAATGGTGGAGCAGGTGCAGTGTTATCGGCCCAAAAAGTTGCCCTCTAAACACCTAATATTGCTATAGTTTACTACTATACAGACAGTCACAATTGCAGTTACCTTGCAATTAAAAGGAGCTTGATTTAAATGGCGCAGCAGGTGCAGCGGTAACGGGGCTAAAAGTTGTCATAACTCCACTAAACATCAAATATTGCTATATTGTACTACTGAACTGGCAGTCACAAGTGCAGTTATCTTGAAGGCAACAGGGTCATTATTTGAATGGTGCGGCAGAAGCAGTGGCATCAGCACCAAAAGCTCCAGACACCCCACTAAACACTAATTATCACTATTTTTTACAATTAAACAGTCACAAGTGCAGTTATTTTTCAGGCCTTAGGGTCATGATTTGAATCATGCAACAGGTGCAGTGACACTAGTCCAAAAAGTTATCATAACCCTTCTAAACACCTAATATTGCTATGTTTTACAACTAAACAGGAAGCCACAAGTGCAGTTATCTTGCAGGCAACAGGGTCATTATTTGAATGATGCAGCAGGTGCAGTGGGGTGCCATACCGAGCCCGCACTGCCACAGGCCCTATTGATAGCTTGAATAATAGGGTGGCGAGAGGACACCCCTAGCTGGCACCCTACCAATCAAGATAGCCTCAGAGAGCAGTCCACTATATCTCATAAAGGAGGCAGGTAAGTACAGCGAAGCAGGCCCCAATGCTGAACTTTACCAGTACCTGGAATAAGAAGTCCTATTGGAGGCTATCAAAAGCGTTATGCAAATTGAGCACTACTGGCCAGGATGCTGGGCAGAGTCCATTACTCTATAAAGACGCTGGATGTTTAGGGAGGTATTCCTGGCTAGAACAAAAACATTTTGGTCCTTGTAGACCAGGCAGGGGAGTACCTGCTGGAGGCAAGAGAACAAAATTGTATTGAGGATTTTATAGTCCATTTTAAATATAGATTTAGGGCAATAGGAGGCCAGGTCTGTGGGGTCTCCAGGCTCTCCAGGCTTTAATATTAGACCAGTGAAGCCTCTCGGAATGCGGTCAGGATAGTCTCAGTGTACAAGGCTCCCTGGTATAGCTTGGTCAGGTTAGAGTCCAAGAGGTGCGCATGTCTTGTAGAATTTGTCAGTGAAGCCGTCCATATCCGGAGATTTCCCTGTCGCTAGGCTTGCGATTGCCATCCACAAATCTTAAACCATGATACGGGAATCAGGGTGTTATGCTGTGGGGATTCAAGGGAGCAGGGAGGTGTCCACAAACTCTCATATAGCATTCTGCACAGAGTGTCCACTGTGAGGACTATGTAAACTCTTGTAAGAGGCTACAAAGGTGCCAAGGATTATGTGTTGCTACTGTAGATGTGTGCCCTCCAGTATGTAGATGGAGGCCACCAGGGGTTGTAGGGATTCCCTATCGGTTAGTCATGCCAAAAGGACGGCTAATCTGTATCCCTCAGAGTGCGAGTGGACAGTAGAAGAGGTGTAATTTAGGCAGCGTACGTGCTCTGTCAGTCTGGCATCCTCATCCTATTGTTGGGCAACCAAAGGGCAAAGAGAGGGATCTTCAAAGACTGGTCTTTCCAGGTCAATGTAGGTGCCTTCCGCTGAATTGATAGCCTGAAGAGTCAATTTGCACTCCACTAAGGTGGTGCGGATCAAGGGGTCTCTAATTACAACCTTAAAGGCCTCCCATTTGACCAAGAGTGAGGAGGCGAGCCCTTGTTGTCCTCAAAATATTCAAGAGCGTTATCGGAGATGGTAAAGATCAGGTCTTCGAAGGGCCACCAAATAGGGATAGGGACAGGGGCACTAACACAGTGTATGCTTGTCAATAGGGGGGGTGTGGTGCAAACTTTCCCTTCCAATGTAGCCTCTGATGGAGCTGGAAGGGCATGGTGTAGAGGGTCATACTATTCAATCAAGGTGAGCATAGACATTAAGGACTGGGGAATAGTGGGAGTAGAGCCTGATCCCTGGATTGTGGTGAAGTCAGATGTCTTCCAAGGAACAATGGTGTAGCCACAACATCGGGCTCTTGGTGTTGGCCTAAGCTACAGAGGGGGGGTGTGAGCAGTCTAGGGATGGGTATGGGACACAGTTAAAGTCCCCTCCCAGCAGCTATGGTCTGTGCATCCATTTAGCAAGGTTGGCCTAGAAGCAGTGGAGAAACTTTGTTTAGTTGAAGTTGGGTGTATAAAGGCTAATTATAAGGGGAGGGGAGCTATCAAGTTTAACCTCCAGAAGGACAAACCTACTCTCTTAGTATACGTCTTGGGATAGTACTCTAAGGGAATGACTGACCTCACTCATATCAGTGTACCCTAGCATAGGCATAGTAATTTGTGGCAATAATCTGACCCTCTTATGGAGTCTAGTATCCTCCGTCTGTATGATGTGGGATTCCTAAAGCGAGGCTTTGTGGATCTCTTTGTGCTGGAGGTAGGAGAACATTTGATAGCACTTGGCAGGCATCTGCATACCTCGAATGTTTCAGGAGATATTGAAAGTCTGGGTTCTTGGCATCCCACCCAAACTGTTCCTATTGGGGGGTAAGTCTGTGTGATTCCAGAATTAATAGAGTATAGAAGGGGAGGAAGCACTGGTGGGGATGGGAAACCAGCTCCTAGAGGAAGGGATATATGAACGAGAACAATATAACATAAAACAACAATAATACTGTGGGCAGAAGGTGCAGTACCAAATGTCCAAACTTTGAGAACAATCATCCTTGAGGGAGTGTGAGGCATATCGGGGAGTATTATGGCTGTGGTACCAGGTGAGGCTCCAAAGTTAGAGGAAAACATTGCGAACAATTAAAGAGTATTTGGATATGAGATGGCCAGGATGAGCCAGTTATCATAGGGGCCACAGCCCAAGGCTACGGTAATCGGCCTTCTGGGGAGTCACTATTGGGGGGTGAGTGATGATCATGGCATGGGGTTGAGATGGAGTCTCTGATGTCAGATCCATTCAAATGGAAACTAGAGGAGCCCCCGGACGGGTCCCAGAACGTGGCTGCCATGTCCAGCGCTAAGCAGCATTTGCTTTGGACCTGTTCTTGGGACAGGGCTGCCAAAGTGGAGGAGGATTTGCCTGATCTTCTATGGGCTTGGAGTTGTTGTCCACCGGGCCCCCAAGAGGACCTTCTCTAGGCGTCCCCGGGGGTGCAGAGCGACATCTTAGTTCAGCTGAGTTACAGGTCTCAGAGAGGTCCGAGAAGAGGTGAGTTTTGTTTGAGAGCATATTTGATACCAATCTCTCAGAGTTTGCGTTTGACCCCCAGGAAGGAGGCCCTTTGCTGTTTTCAGCCATAGTTTAGTCTATAAAGATGAGGATACAAAGGCTATTTCATAAGAGCATAGCACAGGAGATGGCATCCCAGTCCTTGAAGGATTTTGCAATTAATTTGTCCGGGGCGGGGCCCTGCAGAGGGCACCTGGCCAGCACGTTTGAAAAGAACAGGGGGAGGTCCTGGAGGGCCATGAGTTCTCTAAACCAAGTCTCTGGGTGGTCCACCATATTGAGGCCTTCTCTGCCCTCCAGAAGGCCAAACACTCCTATATTGATGTTCTGGGCCTGGCCTTCGGAATCCTCTTGCTATCCTTGAAGGACTTGCTATCCTCTAGTAAGTGCACTCTTTCAGTTAGATCCCCAAGTTGCTTCTGAGGTCCATGGTATGGAGCTGGAGTACAGTCAATGACTTCTCTGATTGGGTGACTAGTTCTGCAGGTTTTCTGTGGTCTTCCTTTTGGAGATTTTATGTCCTTAGCCGATTGCATCAACCTACACCTCTAGCTCTCGATTGCTTGAAGGACAGCATCTGGCTTGTCAGGGACTTGCAATGGGTTGCCGGAGTGAGTGACAGCCATGGTTAGTGAAAGCATGTGGGTGCTTGGTTTAGGGAGGTCTAGAGTGCCTCATCACTGAGACCAGTGGGGGGCAGGGGAGTCTGTGGTCCGCCAGTTGGGCAGGCTTGCTGCCCCGCCAACACATAGGGACCTCGAAAGGATCAGGGTAGCACGAGCAACCCGGTCCTATGGTGTGTTCTGCCCATTGTTTATGGATGTCCAGGATGAAATTAGAGGAAATGCGTGGAATCTCCCTGTGCATGCTACCAAAGAGTGGTCTAGGAGGAACCGTGCAGCGACCCTGAGGTGCCATCCCACACCTTCCTTACTTGCTGAGGATGTGCCATGGGGCACAGCAAATCGATGTCCAGAGGGACCCCTGGGATAAAGGCAATGGATAAGAGGGTCCCCAGGACCCAAAGAAAGTGACATCAGCATCCCTTGGGAAGCAGCAGTATTTTTCACCTCACGCACCATGATGTATGGCAAGAAGGGGGGCCTCCTTTCAGGAGAGGTCCAACAATATGGATACCTACCAGACGATGCTATAGTTTTTGCACATCATTCGGACGCTCATCACTAATAGTGGTGAGTGCGGTATTTTGGGAGTATAACACTGAGTGAATGGATGTGTTTTGAATGACTGTGTATGGGAGAGTTTATGAGTAAGGGGAGGACCTTCTAGTAAACTGTAATACACCAAATGTGATTAATGAACTGATAGATGCAATGGGAGGAAGAGTTGAGTTCACCATGATGTGTCTGTGAGAGGACTGTTGAATAAATTTGAAGATATGATTTCTGAAGGGGTGTTGTTTGAACCCAAAGGGACTTTTATTTAAAAATATGTCTTTATATGTTCCTCTTTCTATTAGATTACGGATATCTTTAGTTCTCCAAGGAGGGAGGGTACCTCCTTATACATTTTTTGTCCTGAAGAAGGTGGAACTAACAATTCACTACCACCGAAACGTGTCGACGCTTAATGCTACTGAATCCAACCACAAGAAATTACTAGAATGAATTAAAGTGTATATTAACCAGGATATGAACTTGACGTGAACAGTTGGATCAGGATTTGTAACAGCACTCCTAAGACTGTGCAATATGGTCTCCCCGTTAGCTCCAAATGGTTTCCCTTCCTTATATCCTACTATGAGGTTCTTTCATATGTGAGGTTTTAAAAAAAAGAAACTTATACACTGTTTTTATTGATTAAGAGGTTGCCATAACTTGCATAGTTTGTTTGGTTTTTAACACATTTTGTATGTTTTGCACTGTATATGAATTGCATTATATTGAATGTTTTTATATGTAAATCATTATGTTTTTAGTATGCCATTTTTCTTTATGCTGATAAACCCTCTGACGTTACATTTCAAATGTGGTGGTATTTTACCTTTAAGTAACAGGTCCTGGTTAATGTGTACCCTTTGTTTTAAGGCTTTATGAGTTTGAGTCAGTTTTGAATGATAGTGTCTTGAGCTTGTTTGCCCAAAGGGACATTTTTCACCCCTACTTTGCTCTGGTCCCTTTGGTTGGTGGGGCCACCTCTCTTCTGTAACCATGATTGCAGATGCCTCCAGTGCTCTGTTGGGAAAGCCATTCAGTCGCGTTCCTAAGAATGGTTGCTCACCGGCCGGCCAACAGAGTGTCCCCAGGCCTCCTCTCCCTCATTCAATCAAAGTAACCTGACAGTCTCTGGTCCTCACCCGCAGCCACGGGTCCAGGCACTGCCAGCAATCTGTGGGCTCTGTGAGTTGTGGCATTATTCACAGCCGTAGCCCCAGCAAGGAAACTCAGACATGCGACAGAGGCTGCATAGGCCACGCCGCAAGGAGCAGCTATGTGCTGGGTTACCCCGGCAACCAGATCGGGCTGTGCAGGTCCCTTCGGTGCTTCTTTTCATCCTCCATTTTTTACAACAAAGGGAGTTTGGCCCATGCGGACAGAAGTGGGGTAAGGGCCCAAATACTTTATGAAAAAGAGGAACCCACACTTCAACAAGTTTTACACCATTTAAATTTGGGATGAAAGAAGATAAACAAAGCTTAATATGTTTATCTGGGCGATTAGTTGCGCCGATTTATTTATCAATTTTATCAAAAAATATAGAAGTCACTTCAGTCTAGAGAAATCTCAATATCTTGAACGTACTCACCATGAGCGTACAACAAGAAACTTAAATCAAACAGTGCATCGTAACACAACAATTTAACGCATTGCATTATACTGAATGTTTTTATATGTAAATCATTATGTTTTTAGTATGCCATTTTTCTTTATGCTGATAAACCCTCTGACGTTACATTTCAAATGTGGTGGTATTTTACCTTTAAGTAACAGGTCCTGGTTAATGTGTACCCTTTGTTTTAAGGCTTTATGAGTTTGAGTCAGTTTTGAATGATAGTGTCTTGAGCTTGTTTGCCCAAAGGGACATTTTTCACCCCTACTTTGCTCTGGTCCCTTTGGTTGGTGGGGCCACCTCTCTTCTGTAACCATGATTGCAGATGCCTCCAGTGCTCTGTTGGGAAAGTCATTCAGTCGCGTTCCTAAGAATGGTTGCTCACCGGCCGGCCAACAGAGTGTCCCCAGGCCTCCTCTCCCTCAGTCAATCAAAGTAACCTGACAGTCTCTGGTCCTCACCCGCAGCCACGGGTCCAGGCACTGCCAGCAATCTGTGGGCTCTGTGAGTTGTGGCATTATTCACAGCCGTAGCCCCAGCAAGGAAACTCAGACATGCGACAGAGGCTGCATAGGCCACGCCGCAAGGAGCAGCTATCTGCTGGGTTATCCCGGCAACCAGATCAGGCTGTGCAGGTCCCTTCGGTGCTTCTTTTCATCCTCCAGCCATAAATTGCATGCTGATTATCTAATGGAGCTGATTAGTGGTGGATGGAGGAGCTAGTAGCCAGGACCATTCAGTTTAGCTGTACATCATGCTGGCTTCCCAAGCCACACAGCCCCAGCTCATCTAGAGTTCTTGATGTGAACAGTGGAGCATATGTACAAGAAAATGCCGGAGTGCAGTGCTATGCCAAATATGGCAGCGCCCGCTCCGAAATTTTCTAAACGCAGTGATGTGCCATATTTACAAAAATATGTTGCACTCCTGTGTTTCCCTTAATGCTGTAGCAAAACAACTGCCTAGCGCCAGCGCAGGCATCCTGTCGCCATGTCGCAAGGGTGCCTGTGTTGTAGGGGCGATTGATTATGTGCATGAAGGGACACCTTCCTGCACATAAACAATCAATAATGGTGATTTGCTTTTTCATAGACAGAGCAAAAACGAGGTGAGATTAAACATTTTTCTGCATATCACCATTCTAAGACCAGGTTTTACCTGGCCTTAGTTTGTGGTGCAGCCACAGCCTTGTAAATCTGGGGTAGTGTCAAAAAGCAAAGGGTGTTGCTGTTGAATGCCAACAGTAACACCCAAGCCCGTCCCTTTCCCGTAGTGGAGTGTGGCGGAAAGGGGTATATTTACAAGGTGGCGTTAAGCCAAGTTAAGTGGCTTAGCACCACCTTGTAAATATGGGGAATGGCACAAGGTCAATGGAGTGTCAAAATAAGTGACGCTCGTGTGGTGAAAGGGGCTTGTAAATATGCAAAACCAAAGGGGATAATGGACGGAGTGTTGAACATTGCAAGCACTCACCCCCAATCAACTGATCTGGGTTTAATCCATCATCATTCTTTAACTCACTATGCCACCCCAGTTCAGACATGGCCATATGCAAATCAGTCTGACCCTGTGCCTCATGGGAACAGTCCAGCCCGAACTGCCAAGCCATGTCTTCCCTTTACCGTAAACAAGCATCCTGGGACCGGTTTCTGGCTAATCAGCCGTCATCAGCCAGGGTAGCTTGAAATATGCCCTAGTGCTTCATATGTGAGAAGGGTCACAGTGATTTAAATTTGTATGTGTTAGAAAATCACATTGTTTCCTTCAGTCTTATCTTCATATTCGCTTACACAAAATTACAAAAAAGTCCTAAAGTCTTTCTCCTTTTAATATTCACTCTCTCACCCATTGTATAAGAGTCACTGTATGTGGTGTCATGGCATCGCAACGTAGCAGATCAGAGTACATATTATTGTCTGGTTTTACTAGATTGTGACAACAGTATAATAAAATACGTTTTTGTAGGCTGGAGCATTTTGAAAAAACTTGGGGGCATATTATCAAGAAACAGCGTTAAAATTATCGCCACTTTATCGGCAGGAAACTGCTGCTAAAGCGGCGATAATGAGCTTGATAATATGCCCTTGTGAATTCCCATAGAAGCCCATGTTCTGGCGATCATTTTAACGCCGTTCTTGATAATATGCCCCCAAGAGGCTTACTATGCAGAGTGAGTTGCTTTAAGCATGTAAAGCAAACAAAAATTACACAGAGTCATCTGGGAGAGTCCCATTTTGAGAAGAGAGCATTTGATGTCAAAATGAACAATCCACCACAACATGACATAAGAAGCATGTCATTTAAACTAGTTCAGTCAGTAGCGAAAGTAGTGTCATGAGCCATTGTGAAAAACGCAAAAAACACGATAATTGCCATAGTTTATTTCAAAACAAATTGACAGATAAACAAAGTTCGCTCTATATAAAACTACGGGGAAAAAAAGTCAATACCTTTATACAGTGGCCTTGCGGTTCCTCTCCAAGTGATGGTCTGTTCAGACTGATAAGTAACACGCTGCAGGGGCGTGACATAGGCCCCTGTGGCACAAGGGCCCCCCCAAATCTTCAAGGGGGCACCACTCAGTCAAAGGTTAATGAATATATGGGAGACTTGGGATACCTCATAATGTTTTTCAATTTTCTTTGTTAAATACTGTTTCAAACTTCCGGCATTTCTTTTCTGTTCATTTAACATAGTTCAATATGGTTATTCATTTGAACAGGAAAAACAAACAGTGAAAGTGATTACAAATATCATTACAGAAGCAAACAAAATCTGCAACGAATACAAAGAAGCCGGGGCATGGAAGACAAGACTCGGGTAATATGCTATGCTCTTAAATATTTCAACCAAGAACAGTTAGCAAATCAGAATAAGTCGTTATTTTAAATACTGTCACTGGCATTTAACTGAAAATAAAAGGTGTGTTTGTTGATATTAACAAAAAGTGCTTAAGAGTGCAGCAATTTGCAAAGTAGCTGCCTCTGGTGCTGTGTTCACACATGTGGATTTGATTGTTTGGTCGAGCATGTTTATTAGAGGAAGGTGAATTATGGGTGAAATTGTGAAGGTGGTCTTTAGTTCAGATTGTTGGGTAGAAGATGCTGTTGGCCGTTGTATGATTACCAGTTGTGGCGTATCGGTGGCCTGGTGAGTGCATGCAGAGACATATTAAGGATTTTGGGGGCCCTGGGCAAAACTTATTTTGGGGTCCCTGTTTGAAACAGTTTTGAGTTCATGATCCAGTTCCATCTCTGTCATGCCCACTTTGGCAAGGTCACTGGTCACTGACAGCACATAGTCACATTGGTCCAAATTCTAAAAGTGTTTACATCTAATATTCAGCAATAGTGATGAGGCGTCTTTAATATTGTAACACAGCAGCAGCTCACTGATATTGCAAATAATCTCTGTGACCCCTCCCATTTGTGCAATGTGAGTTCTGTCTTGCTCTGAACATGAAGCATAATCACAACAGTTCTCTGTAAAATGTCTGACCCCCACACATCACCCACTTTGAAAATAAATTAAAGAAAAACGGCATTTAAAAAATGTATTGAAGAACTTTTCAAGGTCATCGGGGAAGACTGTCTGCAGACCAGAGCTGGCTCTGTCAGGGGGCACCCTGAAAGACTAGGGGCCTGGGCCAGAGCCCATTTTGCCCATGCATTAAAACTTCTCTGAGTGGAAATAAAAACAAATCCATCGAAACTCGTCGATGCATTTGTGAGCTCAATCCAAGGGTCAACTCAGACGTGTAGATGCAAGATTTATTATTGTATCCAAGCTGTGTTCTGAAGTAATTTCCCATAGGGTATGCTAATGTAAATGACAAAGTGTACTGTCTAAATTTTATTTCTGCCTCGGCGTTATGCTGGTTCATAACATAAAGTAGAGTATGTTTTGATCATTTTTGAATTGTAATAATTGTTTCAATAATTAGTGTAACAATATAATTGTGACATTTAGTGTGCTACAGAAAAATTCGCTTTTGTTTTTAATATCATTGGAAAGATATATTTTTAATAAAATAAGTTTTAATATGTCAAATAAGTGCCTCACATGTGATATAAGACATAGTGATTTATTATGTAAGACAGTAATATATTGTGAGACAGTTGATTTTTAATGTATGAATTATTTGTATTGTGTATATATTTTTAAATAAAATAATTGTTACAATTTTTTAACTTCAGTTTTATCTAATTTGCTTGATTTGTATGTTCTAACATAGGTTGTGGCTTGTTTAGACAAGGTCTAATGAAATAAAGGGCCTAATGTGATAAGAGTATGTGCTTAAAGGGAATCCTTTTTTAGACAAGTTGTGTAGATTCCCTTATAACCTGAATCTTATTAAACCTTCCTTTCACTACTTCACACACCTGTGACTCTCACATCAAGGGAGCAAAGTGCAAGTGGGTAATTAGGTAAGGCTCAGAATGCAGGGGTATTATCCAATTTTCATATCTAAAATGTGTAATAAAATTGTTTAATGACACTGTTAGGACTGCAGGCACCAGAGTGTGGAATCTCATAGAGATCAGAGAGTGGTTATGGAACAGTTAGTTTGCTAATTGCAATGTTTTTTCTGTTTGTGGGTTTGTTTGCATTAAAATTTCCCTCCCTACACCATTCCTCCAGTATTCCCCATTTTATGGCCACTCCCCTTTCTTCCTCCCACACTTACTACTAATACGTTTTCTGTGTCTATGGCGATCTTTACCACCTTGGCAGAGATCTCAACACAGGAAAGAGAGGAGAGTTGGAGGTCTACGGCTGTCAGTTTGTGAACAGCATCTTGAGGGCGTAAATTGTACTACTGTAGTGCAATTTTATGTCCTAAACATGCAGTTTGTGATGTTGGGAGTTCTCTATAGGGTCTACTGCAGTTCTCCCCTATGTTAGCCTAACTGTTGGGTGTAGGCCGCATTTGCTTTGCACACGTTACAAAGTAACACGTTTGTTTTTGCCACATTATTATTTTAGAAATAGGCTGCACATGTTTTCCGTTATTAAGCTATTCTGCTGGGATTAAGTCTGAACATTAGGTACAAGGTGGAACAACACTGTGCCCTGTTTTTTCTCTGTCATCTGTCAATAACACACCTAACACATAGACATTGTTAAATAAGAACAATTGGTTCTGTGGGATATGTGTCAATTGCTTTGCTATATTGTAAGTATAATACTTCTTTATATACTTCACTCTTTCCGCATTTGAGGAATGATGTGTACGGACACACACAACAATATTCAATTTTGAAAAAGTTCTTCTTATTATGACATTTTTTTACACATATAAATCAATTTATGAACAGTGGCTGTCAGGAACAAAAACAAAGAATCACATACAAAGTGAAATATTTAGTGACTAGTAGTGATTAATGTTGGTCGTGCTATACATAAATAAGTATAGATGACGTATTTACAAATATAGAAACACATAGATTTTCATCATTCCATATTTGCAAGATTTAGGTCACAACAATCATATTATTTTCTTTTTTCGAGCTGTGGCTTATGATGGACGGATTGACAAAAGTAATGTCGGTGCGGCAATGAAAGGCCATTCATTGCCGCACTGAGACGGATTCAGACCTCCCATCTAAGCTCGCACAAGTGATCGCACAGCTGGCACATACCTCAAATCTCTTCACCGGCTGGTGAAGAAAACCTGTAATAATTACATAAGAATCCTCCAAGTCAGGATATCTGAAAACAGGGTGTTGGCTGACACCGAAACATCCTACGGCTACTGAAGAATCTTCTAGCTGTCCACGTCCTCAGACTGTCGCTCTCTCATTGTCCTGATGAAGACCCGCCCCAGATGCAAATAAATCTGCACTAACGTCTAGGGTTGAAACGTCGACGTTACTTTTGTCAATCCGTCCATCATAAGCCACAACACGAAAAAAGAAAATAATATGATCATACCGCAAATGCGGACAGAGTGAAGTATATAAAGAAGTATTATACTTACAATATAGCAAAGAAATTGACACATATTCTACAGAACCAATTATTCCTATTTAACTTTAATAACCAGGTTCTGAGGGTCACTGGGATAGCCCATTATCTTTAATAACACATAGCAAAGAGATCCAGCTGCTGGTTTTCAGAATGACACTTCTTATCTTATAACCCAATATTTGCCATTTTGAAAATAGAGAGGAGAATTTCTTGCAGAGGAAAGACCCCGTGACAAGCGTACCAGCCTTGCAGAATCTGAGATGCAGACCAGCTAACAGCAAATACCAGGTTTGGACACCCTGCTCTAATTCCAGAGCTCCAACGCTACGACCCAGCAGCACTCCACGCACTCAACCCAGGCTGCAACAACAACTTCAAGCTAGCATCACCAGCCGACACCCATGGACCCTTCAGCTGTCACCGCTGCCGGCACACCTGCAGCACCGCCAAGAACACGGATCCAGCACAACCCGCCCACAAGAACACAACCAAACCGAAGACCCTGCAATGCATCCTCCTCAACGTCCGATCCCTCCACAAACACGCAACAGAAATCTGGGACCTCCTCGACAGCACCACCCCAGACGTAGCATTCTTCACCGAAACCTGGACCAACACCACCTCGGGACTGGACATCGCCATCGCCATCCCCCAAGGATACAAGATCTCCAGGAAGGACCGCCCCATCCACCCAGGAGGAGGAATCGCCATCGTCCACAAATCCAGCCTCCGCCTGAGCACACTCCCTGACGAGTCCACAGAACTGATGGAACACCTTCACTTCAAGATACTGGCCAGCCCCACCGCCGCCCTCCGAGGAACCCTCATCTACCGACCCCCTGGACCCCGCGGACCCTTCGCCAACTCCATCACGGACATTATCTCCCCGCAGGCCTTCGCATCCACCAAATACACCCTGCTGGGAGACCTCAACTTCCACCTCGACAATCAACTGGACCCCAACACCACATCCCTCCTGGACAACCTCCACAACATTGGACTCCGCCAGATCGTGACCGAGCCCACGCACTCAGCAGGACACACCCTCGACCCCCTCTTCACTACAGGAAACTCCATCACCTTCAGCCACACCACCAAACTCCCATGGACCGACCATCGTTGCGTCCACTTCACCTTCAGAACACCCACCATCCACAGACACCAGCACCTGCTTCCACAAAGAAACTGGACCAAAATCACCGATGACCAGCTCACCTCCTCACTCAACAACTCCACCCCAACCATCGCGGAAAACGACGACCCCAACACCGCAGCACGAACCCTGCATAGATGGATCGCGGACAGCACCAACACCATAGCCCCCCTCAAGAAAAACAATACCCGTGCCAAGAAAGCCAGATGGTTTACCACCGAACTTCGAGAGTCCAGGCGCACATGCCGCCGCCTTGAAAAGGCCTGGAGAAACACCAAATCCACAGAAGCCCACAACAACTTCAGAGCCGCCACCAACGCCCACCATCAACTCATCAGAGAAACGAGGAAAAAAGCGATTGAAGACAGAATCTCCACCCACGCACACAACAGCAAGGAACTCTTCAGCATCATCAAGGAGTTCGCCCAACCCACCAGCGAGTCTACCGACATCCCTCCCTCACAAGACCTCTGCGACAAACTCAGCATCTTTTTCCACCACAAAATCAAGAGCATCTACGACAACTTCGACGAAGACAACCAACACACTGAACCCTCACCAACCACCCCCGACACCCGGAAACCAGCGATTGATGACTGGACAGCCCTCACCACCGAAGACACACTGAAGACAATGAAGTCAATCCACTCATGTGCCCCCACGGACCCCTGCCCCCACCACATCTTCAACAGAGCCGCCAACACCATCGCACCCATGCTCCGCCAAACCATCAACCGCTCCCTGGCGACCGCCTCGTTCCCTGACGACTGGAAACACGCCAAGGTCAACCCCCTCCTAAAGAAACCCTCAGCGGACCCCACCAACCTCAAAAACTACAGACCCATCTCCCTGCTCCCGTTCCCAGCGAAAGTCATCGAGAAAGCCATCAACAGCCACTCGCCACATTCATTGAAGAACACAACATCCTCGACTCCTCCCAATCCGGCTTAAAAAAAAACCACAGTACGGAAACCGCCCTCCTCCCCGCAACAGACGACATCCGCACCTTACTGGACAAAGGAGAAACAGTATCCCTCATCCTTCTCGACCTATCAGCAGCGTTCAACACAGTCTCCCACCGCATCCTAATACGCAGACTCTACGATGCAGGAATCCAGGACAAGGCCCTCGACTGGATCTGCTCCTTCCTCTCCGGCAGGACGCAGCGGGTCAGACTCCCCCCTTTCCTCTCGGACCCCACACCGATCACCTGCGGAGTCCCCCAGGGCTCCTCCCTCAGCCCGATGCTCTTCAACGTCTACATGGCTCCACTTTCCCCCATCGTCAGAACCTACGGACTCAACATCGTGTCGTATGCAGACGACACCCAGCTCATCCTCTCCCTATCCAACGAGCCCAACACCGCCAGACGCAACTTTCGAGAAGGCATGGAAGCCGTCGCCAAATGGATGAAAAACAGCTGCCTTCAACTAAACACCAACAAAACAGAAGTACTCATCATGGGCCCAAACCCCGACGCCTGGAGCGACACCTGGTGGCCCACCGCCCTCGGAAACCCGCCAACCCCCACAGACCACGCACGCAACCTGGGAATCATCCTGGACTCCGAGCTCAAAATGGACCGCCAGATCAACTCTGTCTCATCTTCCTGCTTCCACACCCTCCGCCTCCTTCGTAAGACCTTCAAATGGATCCCCCTCGAACACCGAAAGACAGTCACTCACGCCCTGGTCACCAGCAGACTCGACTACGGCAACGCACTCTACGCCAGAATAAACAAAAACCTCATCCGCAAGCTACAGAACATCCATAACGCCGCCGCAAGACTGGTCCTCAACCTGCCAAAACACTGCCACATCTTCCAGCACCTGCGCACACTCCACTGGCTCCCCGTCGAGGCGAGAATCACCTTTTAGATGCTCACCCACGCACACAAGGCCCTCCACGGCACCGGACCAGCATACCTGAACAGCCGACTCAAATTCCACGCACCCCAAAGGACCCTACGATCAGCCCAGCTTTCCTACGCCGTGGTCCCCCGCACCAGAAAGACCAGATCGGGAGGCCGCTCCTTCTCCTTCCTCGCGGCCAAAGCATGGAACGCCCTTCCGCTCCACCTCAGACAGACAACATCGCTCCCCATCTTCGCAAGAAACCTCAAAACCTGGCTCTTCGACAGACCCCCTCCTTGATGGAATGGAACCTGCACCCCCCCAACCCTAGCGCCTTGAGACCCTTACGGGTGAGTAGCCGCGCTTTAACAAACTCCTGATTGATTGATTGATATGACATATCATTGTGCTCAGGTAGTGAGGTTAGGCTTAGGCAAATATATTGTTTGCAATGGTAGGGCTTTTCATTGTTAACAGTCTACTGATAATGCTAATTACTCTGTTTAGCTGCATATGTTTCCTAATTGCAGCACAGTTAGTACATGATAGAGTATGTTAGTTTCAATAAATATAGTAAACATTCCTTGTGTCTCTTGGTTGTTTATTATGGACATGTATGAACGAGAGAACAAACAGTAAAGACCTTTTACTGCAGTTCCTTGAGCTGACTAGAGTGTTGTGTTCTTGGGTGCCAACTTGCCTATTACTCTAGGATGGTTAGGAGGGCAGGTAAGGCACTATGAGCTCGTCAGAATTAGGGGCCCATAGGTGCTGATGTGGTATGGTGACTCAGTTCCTACATACTTATGTGCTGGGATCCCAGACATAGTTCTGTTTGCAAAATAGAATCTCTGCAACAGTGAATAAGCCCTGATGGAGCAAGACCCAGAAGAGGAACTGCCAGGACCTACAGCTGTCGCCGAGAGGGTTGGAGGCAACTCACATTTTGTAAGTCCTAAAATAACATTTGTGTTTGCTTTCTTCTGTAGGGCGATCATCATTTTTGCATCGCTTCATCCCAAAAGTGTAATCGGGACAGCTCTGGAGTTTGCTGCAACCTATGAGAAGACTGCAGTAAAGTGTTGTGAATTAAGTCAATGGACTTCTGATTGTTTTTTAGATGAGGTACTAATTTATATTAACCTTTCTGTGGTTATATTTTTAATAGATCATAAACTCTTAGCATGTATCAATTAAAAATCAACCTGCACTAATACCAAAAACTTGAGAGGCACTTACTTATGTTTTATTTAGTACACCTCATGGAGGGGCATATTTCCATTTATTTTCAGTAACATTACAACATTCCTCAAATGTTTTTCAATTTACCCATCATTGTTAAACCCAAATTTAGATTTTTTTGTAATAAGCAAACTCTACAGAAAAATGGTTACTAGGCATTTTACATCAATTGTGAATATTGAATCTTCAGAAAAGGCACAGGATTGTCATTCAAGGTAGTAGCACATGTGATTATTCCATAAGTATAAAATACAGAATAAAAGGGCAAACACTTTTATAGTGCTAACAGTAACCTGGACCAGGTGGAACCTGGTTATCAGCAAAATAAAGTTGAAAATGTGATTCACACACCAAAGACTATGGCCAAAGTTGCATACATTGGTGCTCTCAAGGGCATCTCCCTTAAATAGCAAATGCTAGACAGAAAAAATTGAAGAGTTGTAACCATGGCAACTTTCCCCCAGGAGGAGGAGGAGGGCTGATAGGTTGTATCCATATGTGTGAGAATCCCACATATCCTCAGCTTATCGTCTTCATATTGATCACATTCTGTCCATCTTGGTTTTTAATTGGAAAGAGAGGCATCTTAGCATCATGATGTTTATTGTTACCCAATATGTATTGTTACTCAATGTTCACAATTGCTGTAAAGTGTCTAATAACCACATTTCTGTAGAGTTTGCTTATAACGAAAATTAAATTAGGATTTACCAATAATGGATTAATTAAAAATCCTATGAGGAATTTTGTGGTGTTACTGAAACTAAATGGGAATATACACCTCCATTAGGTGTTCCAAATAAGTGGTACTCGTTTTATTGACTGCAGAATGATGAAATGCTGAGTGGAGCCACCAGGATTTGAACCAGTAATCATGAGGTCAAACACAGCCCCCTGCAGTGGGCACAATATTCCACTAAGCCACCATCAGCAACAAGAGCAACTTACTTGAGCTTTCAAAGCTTCAAGACGTTTTGTACTGCTGTGCCACTGTTTACTATCACCATGCCAAATGATTTTTACTAAAAATGCTTCTGATGAAAATTGAAACGGGTGTTGATTGAATGTCCTGTTAAGCGACATGGACTTCCATATCATATTCTCCACTGACAAGGATTATGCTAGTTCCATAACATTATATTTTTCGGCCACAGAAGACTTTCCAGAGGCTGTGGATCAGATTAATCGCATCAACGTCAAACTAGTGCTAGCCAAGACCAGGGGGGGAAAAAAAGAGGTAGGTAGAATACTTGAATGGACCGACTGGTAAACACACAGGCTGCTTCCATTTCATGGCTTTCCTCTACTATTCCCCTCTAGGCAGAGACCAGCCATATGCAGTTCATACTGGGTCCTGAATCAGTAGGAACAGTCCAGCCTGAACTGCTGTACTAGGTCCCCTCCTAACAGGAACCCAAGCAACTCCAGACTGGTTTCAGCCCACTTTCGCCTCATTTGTAAAGTGCATCTTGAATTCTATGGTGCCATGAAAAAGGCACCAACTTTTGGGCATATGTGTTACATTTAGTACATCTCTCTTAGATAGAAATACAATAGCATGACTGTGGCTGGATTGCATAAGGTTGTTCCGTGGCTGCCTATTGGAGGAGAACAAAGTTTGATGTGTGCGCGCGCACATACACACACACACACACACACTCGTCTTAGGTCCCTGAAAGACTGACTCCTCCTTTCTCCACAGAAAGCAACTGTCTCAACCCTCTCTCACTCACATATAAAAGAACAGGCAAAAATGATGAGCAAGCAAAATAAAAACAATTACATGTTGATTTGGTGCAGACATTTTGTAAGCAGAAGGGGCAACACAAACCTTCATTCAATCCACACATCTGTCAGATGCTGCATTGTATGGTAATGCTCACAATGACCCCTCCTTAAGTAGCTGAGGCAGATAGAATACACAGAAACCTTGAGACCATCAGATGATGCTTAGTCGTCCTACACAGACACTACAGGAATTACAGGTATGGATCATAGACATTCCAGCCTCCAGACCACTATCATGGATCCTCTATTTCCTACCCTCCGTACATATTAAAATCAAAGAACATTCATACTGTACCCAAACAAGCGGTCCAAATGACTGGCTACCTTGAATTCAGAGATAAAATATAAAGTTTGGGGTTGCATTCAATGCCACCTGCAGAAACATTGGACAACTTGTAATTTTGTGTATTCGGATGGTGGAGAGCGTATTCTTGTCTTGTGCACTAATCTCCATAATCACTTAGCAAACTCTTTGAACTTATGTTTTTACGGTATTAAGACATCGTTTCCTCATATTCTCTGTGTTCTGCAGTCTGAACTTCATCTGAACTTGTTTTGTTCGAAGTCAAGAACTGCCGCTCATGGGGATTGCTGTCTGCGGGATGGGCCTGATAGAACAAGATGTCTGAATCAGATTGCAATGCAAGAATCTGAGGATATCCCAGAGAACATACCGCTGAGAACCGAGAAGCTGTGTGAAATTTACAACCAGCACAATGCACGTCTGCTTATTTGGTAAGATCTCAAAAGGTTTGGTTGGTATTGTTCCTGTCATAAACATACAGCTCCAGATTTACAAATGCTTTGTGTAGGGTTTGCATTACTGCATCAAACCATAACGGGTGCAAAACATTTAGGTGGGAGTTATTATCCAACGCAAATAGTGATTTGCATTGGATAGTAACCTAAAGTAGTGCAAAGTTGCCCAATGCTCTGCCTTCTGTTACTTTGCGTCAAGGGTGGATTCCACGGGTGGTGTATGGACTCTCCCTTGTAACCACCCATGGATTTTGATGCAGCTCCCTATCTAAAAAGAATTGTAGACAGGGATTTGCGCCAAAATCTTACATCTCCTAGAGGAAGGAACAATGTGTGAAATGCTGTCATTTCTCCTCTTTTTTCCCACTTTGCATGTGTGCGGCATTGTACAGCACATATAAAGTTGGAAAGCCTTAAATTAAAGCATAGTTTTTGGCCTGAAAGGGATTCCTTCCAGTACAAAACGTATGCTTCAGACCATACAGACACCCTTGCACTAGGGCGCAAGGGTGTCTGGATTGGCGCATGGCTTCCTAGAGTGCGCCAGGCAGGGGGAGACTACTATAGAGCTACATCTTGGTAGATATGGCGCTGTTCTGCTCTCTCCCTTTCACGCCACACAGTGCAGTAACTTTACTTGCTACCCTGCATTGCCTGACTTCTTCTTAAATCTGGACCATGGTACCTCATCAGAAACAGACATTCATTTACTAATGGCTCCTTTAGGATTACTTGGGGCATACGTAATGAGACCCTTAATGCGTGAACATGGCCCGTTTCTGATATTATAAATAACGTTATTTTCAGTTCCTACTTCCACTTGTTAATCGGCCCAAAAGAAGTTTAGTCAATTAGTATTTAGGAGTGTCAGTTTATCAGCAACCTTATCTTCTCCTTCTAGGTCAAATCTTTTTTCAAAAGTTCCACCTTTAATGCATGTACAATACATGTTATATATGTCATCAAGTGCCCATTCACATCCAGCAAAGTCTGACAAATAATGTTGTCATTATTAACAAATATCAGGTGCTACTCCAAACTGGGCTTCTCCCATTAACCAGAAACAAAGTAAATTAATGATAACGCAAAATATACTTTTGGTGTTGTTTGGCCATCAGTAGTTATAAACATAGGGATATGAGTTTATTGATTCGCTATTCATCAGTCAACTTTTCTAGACAGCATTGTGTCTGGTCAAATACACCATTGCCATTCAAAGTGCTTGCAAACATAACCTTTGACCTGTATGTAGAAGGACATGGCAATGAGGTGTGGGGTGGCGTGGGAGAGTAAATATATCAGTCTTAGCAAATGACCCAAGCTTTAGACATTTGGAAACAACTGTTTACACAATATTTAACATGTTCATATGTAGCCCAGTTGCAAATAGTATGTGGGGACTCCAGTTGCGACGGTTCCCCCACCTCTTCTTTGGGTGAAGGGAGTGTTTTGAGGTCCAGCGAGGAATGATTTTGTGCTGTACTAAGGCCAAGAAATACAGCATGGATAGGTGTTCACCACCCAGAAACAGGCATCATATGGTGTCTCCCCCCCCCCCCGCTGCGAAATCAAGTGCACTAATTTGATTTTATTGCATTCAAATAAGCCATTTGGATAGAAGGAGATATAACTTTCAATCTACTAGTGGAAATTGGAGGGGTTACCTCGGAACTCCTACCCAGATTTACTAGAGGTTTGTGCGGTGTGCAGTAAAGTGGTGCAAATTGGTGCAAACAGCAGCAACGGTCATGTTTTAGTCACAAAATCTATTCTGTATCAAATATTGACCGTTGAACAACACGAAACTGCTTAGGGCCAACCCACTGTCAAAGTATGTGAATGGAATATGTCTGGGGTGGGACAGTGCAAGAAACATAGGTTGTGGCAAAAAGTCAGACCTGAATTTGCCCCATATCTTACCCTAGTGAAAGCAGGAGCAAGGAAAATGTTTAGGAGTACATTACCAGATATACTTATATGTAACATGTGGGCTTTGCCCTAAAGCATACATCATACCTGCCATAAACATGTGCTATTGTCTACACGAAAGTATTTGCATTCGTGGGTGCATCTCGATTACAGCCCTTGTTTAGGTACTGCTGACTCTACAATATGCCTGCACCCTGTCCAGCACACCTCCAGTTTCTATTTTGGAAGTATAATACCCTGTCCGTCCTTACATGGGGTTGAACTGAGTTTCCACACCCCGCTACAACATCTATTGAACCTCTGCCACCAAGTAATATGTTTGAAGTTTCAGAACTGAGGGGTCATAGTATGGCGTCTCCAGAATGTTCCACCCTTGCTATCAGTTGACCTTAGGCCCCCATTAATCTAGTGCAAATGAGTCTCAACTCGAGAAATATGCCTTTGTAGCATTACAGAAACGTTCAAAAATAATTATTACAACTTGTGCAGAACCGCCATTTTGAGCAGGTATATTCTGCCTATCAATAAAAAGGGCAGTTTATATGACAACTTTACAGAGGCGTCTAGCTTGTGTTACACAATTGCTTTCCATGGCTAACATGAATAACTAAGTAAGTAACAGGTACTTGATATTATGCTCTTTCAACATAAACCCCATTGGCTGACAGATCATCTTGATGCTCCCGGTTAAGGGTAGAAGTTCAGATTTGTTCCGATTAATGGTCAACCCTGAAAATTCACCGACTTCTGTCACCTCCTCCAAAAGCTACTGGGGGTTCACCTCCAGGTCCCCTCAAATAAGAGCACAACTTACATACATGCAAGCCAGGGGTTCCTTTGCTAGAGTGAACAGCAATGGGGATAATGGGTAACCCTGCTACAATATCCCCCAGAGAGGTTGAATTCTTCAACATACTTGACTTTGTGAGTATCTTGCAAAGCTGCGATGAAGTACGAACCGACTGTCATTCTTTGCATTACCTCCATGAAAAATGGAGACTCTATGGAGCTTTTGCCGCATCACACCTGCCACCTCCAGCCCTGGATCTATTCAGCGAAGACCTGCAAACACCGCCTTAGAATATCCGTTGTGATCCTGCCTGATCGAGCAGGGTATCTATGGCATCCATGGGAGCAATCTGTTTTACAATCAAAGTTAATGAAGATAGCGGTCTACAAGAACCATTGGTATCCGGAATCCTACCAGCCGACAGCATTAAACTTATCGGAGCCTCTCTGGATCAAGGAGAATGGAGTTTAACCAGGGCTGCTGCATATCTTTCCAGTAGCTGTGTGGCTAGTGTTTTCTTGTAGGCCTTATAAAGCTCACTTGTCAGGCCACCAGTTCCTCGAGCTTTGCCCCAATTGCCTTCTCTATCTCCTCCACAGTAAGAGAAGAGCACAATCGCTTTCTCAGAAGCACTTCAATCCACGGAAGAGCAATTTGATCAAGGGACCACCCATTTAGCTCGGAAGAGGCCCGTTTCACTGTAGTGTATAATGTTCTATGGTCAGTGGCGGCTCACAGAGGGAGTGCTGCGGTGGAGTGAGGCGGGAAGGGCTAGGGTGGGGTGGGTAGTGGACTCGGACATACGACAGACAGGCGTAAAGTAGGTAATTAAGTAAGTTGGCGATGCCACGAGCACAAGGTAAATAGTTTTACTTATTTAATATCTTACTTCACTCTTGTCCATCATATGTCCGAGTCCACTACCCTCCGCACCCTGCCCCTCCCCTGCCCCACTGCCCTGCAGCACTCCCTCTGAGAGCCGCCACTGTCTGTGGGAAGCACTAAACCTGGATACCTTCTGGGTGCTCTCATAGGTCCAGGTTGTCGTCCCAGCTGACAGTTTCTCGCTTTGTGAGAGCTAGATAGGGAGTTTGTGCCTTTCTGTTGCAGCACCATCTCTCTGAAATTGTCTTCCTTTTCATCTCTGTCAGCTTAAAATGATCAATTATTTAAGGGGGCACTCAAGGCTTATTTTTTATGATGAGTCCCCTTTTTTACTGTCTGCCAGTTTCAGTGCCATGATGGCATGGGCTGCATTAAAAGCATACAAGGCAATGATGGTTTCAATGCTTGAATTCATCTCAGCCACTGGTAAGCACTTGGGCTGCATCCTAAACCAGTGTTATTCTCCACACCAGGCCACCTCGGTTTGGACCCAGCTATATGCAAATTGGTCTTGACCCTCCTCCAATAGGAACAGTGAGGCCCGAACTGTCAAGTCAGGGCCTCCCTAAACCGGAACCCAAGCAACCCGAGACCAGTTTTTCTCTAGTCATGGGCTCATCAACCAGATACAGCTTGGTTCAATGGTACAGTATGCACAGAACCAAAGAACGATGGGCTGGAGTGCTACCCTTAGCAATTGCTAGCGGTTATTGCAAGCAGCATCACATCATCTTTTGCATGTTTCATGATGGCATGTGGCGACATCTTCATGTTATACAAATATGTAATTCATTCATTCACGGTTTTCAGAGGCTGTTCAGAAATTCTCCCATGATCCCAGTCTATTTGTTTCTTTAATGACGTTTATGAGAATATTATTTCTTCAGGATATCACTTCCAAGTCATCAACTTTTGCCTACAGCTGCAACATCGGCAGTTTGAGTTGGTGACCATGAGCAGGAAATTGATGCTTCTCTGACTTGCACAGACTTGCCTATAACCATGCTTTTATCTATTCTATCTTGAACATGTTGTCCTGCATGTCAGAGCATTAAGCTTTGTTCCTAAAGCAGTAATGCTTTTCTTCAACTCAGAGAGCATGGCTTTGATATTGGCTATGGCTTGCTGTGCTGTTTGATGTTCTCTGCAGTAACATGGCCTTTCTAACCGTAAAAATTCATTTGACATTGTTTCTCATTCAAGCTACCCACTTTGAAACACATTTAGTGGGGCGCTCCAGCAAATGCAGAACAGCTCAGCGCTGGGACACTCTGCCAGAGCAGCTGAGCGCTTAATAAAACCTACGATAACATAACAGCTCAAGCTGTTTCACGTTCTCATCCCTGAGAAGCCCAATACACCTCTTCTATTATGATCTTTTCTTAGCCCCAGTGTATTTACCGCAGGAGAGCAGGAGCTGACTCAACAGATTCCAGTCTACCAAATCTATTCCAGCCAAATGTGATCTTGGTGTTGTCCCGCCTTAGACTTAATACATTGATGGTACATGGTGTTGCCTCACAGTGTGCAGTATTCACTCTGCTGCTAGCACGTTAAGAGATCAACAACAGTAATAGGCCACGCCCCTTAACAAAAACAAACCCCCACCAGCAATGCCATGGCTGCCAGTCCTCCGCTGGAGCCCAGTTTTCAACAGTTTCTCCTGATGCCACTGGGCTCTATGAAGAATCAGAGCAGCCCTCTGATTGTTCTACTCACTTGGTCCCACCATCCCCAAGCGCCACCAAATACAGCTTCTCTAGCTCACCTCTCTGTAGATCGCAAGAGATGACTGACACCGCCTAGCTGGAGTGTGAGCCACCAGTTTGCTCTGACCTACCTTCACAGTAGCAAACCATTGAGATCTCTAGGTGGTGAGGATGTCTGGAGCAATAAGTGTGTTGGTCGTACCATGCCTTTGTGTGGTAAGTATGCTCTTCATGGCTCAGCCCGTTCCGTTGCCATTCCTCCCCACGCTGTAGGCTAGGATGTAAATGAACCTGTGCTACAGGTGCCAAGGAGGTCCACAGATCTACCACAACTCAGGGAGACCCACCATAGTCAAGACCAGCTCCTCTCAGTTCATTCATTGCCATTCCAGGTCCTCTGATATGGACATACATTTTTAGATCCCATATATCTAATTGCGGGCGGCCCAGTGGCAGTGGGCTAGCTCGTGGGAGCTGAGGGCTGCGACTGAGCTATTAAGTTCATTTAGAGCGCTGTCACGCCGATTAAACGCGGTGACACGCATTTACTTTTAAATTGCATAATTTTGTCGACTAACCTGTACTGAACATCAACAGGTACTTTTTAACCTTCATCTTGCCTTTTCAGGGGTCCAGCGAGGCTGGCTGGCAGCTGATTCCACCTTAGGCGCCCAGCGGTAGTGGCCGCCATCTTGGATCGGGCTGGTTCGCCCGACCCCACCCACGCCACTCCCCCCACGCTGCTCCCTATTTAGGAGTGTTTCACAGTCTCCCCAGCGATTGCGGGCGGCCCAGTGGCAGTGGGCTAGCTCGTGGGAGCTGAGGGCTGCGACTGAGCTATTAAGTTCATTTAGAGCGCTGTCACGCCGATTAAACGCGGTGACACGCATTTACTTTTAAATTGCATAATTTTGTCGACTAACCTGTACTGAACATCAACAGGTACTTTTTAACCTTCATCTTGCCTTTTCAGGGGTCCAGCGAGGCTGGCTGGCAGCTGATTCCACCTTAGGCGCCCAGCGGTAGTGGCCGCCATCTTGGATCGGGCTGGTTCGCCCGACCCCACCCACGCCACTCCCCCCACGCTGCTCCCTATTTAGGAGTGTTTCACAGTCTCCCCAGCGATTGCGGGCGGCCCAGTGGCAGTGGGCTAGCTCGTGGGAGCTGAGGGCTGCGACTGAGCTATTAAGTTCATTTAGAGCGCTGTCACGCCGATTAAACGCGGTGACACGCATTTACTTTTAAATTGCATAATTTTGTCGACTAACCTGTACTGAACATCAACAGGTACTTTTTAACCTTCATCTTGCCTTTTCAGGGGTCCAGCGAGGCTGGCTGGCAGCTGATTCCACCTTAGGCGCCCAGCGGTAGTGGCCGCCATCTTGGATCGGGCTGGTTCGCCCGACCCCACCCACGCCACTCCCCCCACGCTGCTCCTCTATTTAAACGTCCCCCATGTGTCAGCGCAGCGGACGAGCGCAGCGGGCGCGCCGTAGGCTCGCCGGAGTCAAGCCAGAGTCCTGCCCGTCTGCGCCCGTCCGCGGCAGGCCGGGGCTGGGTGCTCCCCCTTATGCCCTCCTGCTGCCTTATACTTCTTCTGAGCTTCTCTCTCATTGGATCCCTGGCACCATTAGTTCTACTGTGTCTAACTCACTACAGCTCTTAAACCTCCTTACGAGCCCCCCTGCTGCCCCCCCCGCCGTTATTCAAAGTTGTTTTCGGCCTTGTGCCGCTGCGCCTACTCGCTCCCTTTTGCCTGCCCCCCCCACGCCGTCCTACAATACCACTGCCACGCTCCTTAACACCCGATCTGTTGTCAGCCATCAGCATGAGCTACACGATTTCCTTGACTCTCACCACCCGGATCTCTTGTTCTTAACAGAGACCTGGCTCAAGGCAGATTCCCTTCCCAATGTCCTAGCCGCACTCCCCCCCTCTTACTCCATCATTCGGGCGGATCGCCCAGAGGGTAGGAGAGGCGGCGGAGTTGCCCTGATAACACACACTGACTCCCACTTCCAAATACTCCCCTCTCCTTCTATCCCTGAGGTAGACTGCCTAATAATTCGTGCTAGCTCTTACTCGACCCCCCTCACGGCTGTTCTCATCTATCGACCTCCTCATGCGACTTCCAATTTTGTTTCTTGCCTTCAAGACACCCTCGCCACACTGGTTATTAACAACTCCTCAGTGCTGGTGTTGGGTGACTTCAACTTTTGGCCTAACGATCCCGCCGAAACCCCCCTTTCTAAAGATTTTACCAGCCTCATGACTAGTCTGAATTTTTGTCCCCTCGTCCACAGCCCCACACATGTCCACGGCCATTCGCTTGATCAGGTTTGGACCCTAAATATTCCTACTACCCCTCCTGTCATCTCCCCCTGCTCTTGGTCGGACCATTTCTCCATTTCCTTCTCCCTCGCGCTAGCCCCAGTATCTAAACCTCCTCTCCCTAAGAACACCTGGGCTAGAAAATGGGGTAAGGCAGATATGCCATCCTTTTGCTTATCCCTGGTCAACTCTTGCCCTGACCTCTCGGGCCTCACCGCCCCAGACCAGCTGACTACCATCGATGGCTGGCTGACCCGGGCAGGCGACGACTTCGCTCCCCTGAGACGGATCACGGTGAAGCGCGCCCATGCGGCCAATCGTTGGTTTACCCCCGACCTCAAGGAGAAGAAACTAGCCGCACGCAGAGCAGAGCGCGCATGGAGAAGAGAATACTGCCCCGCCAAAAAAACCACCTACCTCTCTGTGCTCAAAGTTTACAAACAAAGCATACTTGATGCCAAGACCCTGTTCTACTCAAACAGGATACTAGCAGCTGAATCTCAATCCAAAGAGATTTTTGCCACAGTACATGAGCTTGCCTCATCTAACAGAGCCACGGCCCTGATCCCCCCTTCTCAACCACTCTGCGACTCCCTCAACGATTTTTTCATTGACAAGGTCGCAATGATCAAGGCTAAAATCTCTCCCCCTTCCCTGGCCTTCATCAATCCCTCCCCCCCTGTCATCACTTCCAAACTCACTTCCTTCCCCCCTCTGACCACAGCTACACTTTTTCCCCTGCTTCAAAAGGTAAAGTCCGGTTCCCCCCTAGACTTTGCCCCCGCTCGTATTTTGCGTGAAGTCTTCCTACACTGTCCCACCCCTCCCCTCACACTATTAAATGACTCACTTAAATCCGCAGTTGTCCCCCCTGCCCATTAATTTGCGGCAGTTATTCCCATTCTAAAAAAACCTGGTGCCGACCCTTCATCCCCTTCAAATTACCGTCCCATCTCCCTTCTACCCTACTTGGCTAAGGTATTGGAGACCCACGTAACCAGCGCCCTGAGTACCTATGTGGAAGCCAACCACTGCCTCTCCCCCCGGCAGGCGGGCTTTCGCCCCCTCCACTCGACGGAGAAGGTAGTGATCTCAGTGATGGACAGCCTACGCGAGGGCATTGATACCAACGTCCCCCAGGCCCTCATTCTTTTAGATCTATCCGCCGCATTTGACACGGTGGACCACTCCATCCTCCTCACCCGTGTCAAGGCGGCGGGCATAGAGGGCCTGGCCCTCGCCTGGCTCAAGTCCTTCCTGAGTGACAGGGCTCAGGCAGTCCATCTTGCTGGTTTCACCGCTGCCTCTCGTAAGGTCGCGTGTGGAGTTCCCCAAGGCTCTTCCCTCTCCCCTCTTTTGTTTAATTTATACATCTACCCCCTCATTTTTATGTTACAGCAGCTCGAGGTCACGGTGTTCAACTACGCCGATGACCTCCAGCTAATTTTTAACCTTTCCCACCCCTCCTCCTCTGCCTCAAATGTCCAATCCGTCATGTTGTTCATCCAGGATTGGATGAACTGCAACCACCTCAAACTCAACCCGGACAAGACGGAGTTAGTCTTGACCAGAGGTGGTTGCAGCCCCTGGTCCCCCTCTCACTGGCCCTCCTCACTTGGTGTTCCCCCGCTCCCAGTTCCCAAGGTCAAGACCCTCGGCATCTCCCTGGATCCTTCACTTTCCGTTCACTCCCAGGTCAGTTCAGTTGTTTCCTCCTGTTTCTTTTCCCTTCGAGTCATTAGGAAGATTTCTCGTTTTTTTTCTTTACCCGCCCTAAAGATTATAGTGATGGCCATGGTGCTCTCGCGCCTTGATTATGGGAACATCATTTATAATGGCGCTCCAGCTTACGCCATTCGCCGTTTGCAGCTAGTGCAGAATCAGGCTGCCCGCCTGATTCATGGCCTGCCTAAATACCATCGAGCCACTCCCTTACTGCAGGCCTTGCACTGGTTGCCGGTGAAAGAGCGCGCCCTGTTTAAACTTGGTTGCACCACCTTCCAGGCTAAAACAGGCACCGCCCCGGAATTCATCTGTTCTGCCATCACCCCCTACATACCTGGACGAGAGCTTAGGTCCACTCATCAGGCTCTGTTAACTATCCCCCGCTTCAGCAAGAAAAAGACTGGTGGTACGAAATTTGCAGTGCTTGCTCCTGTTTTTTGGAACTCCCTCCCCTCGGAACTCCGCATGTCATCTTCCTATATGGAGTTCCGGAAGGGTCTCAAAACTTTTCTTTTCTTTCGAGCCTACAATGCTTAATCCCTCTCTGCTCCTGCCAGCCTCTCACAATCCAACAGCGCCATGAAACCGCATGGTAAAAGTGCGCTATAGAAATGTTTTTAAATTCAAATATAATCTAAGTGCCATCCATTTCCCTGGAAATGTATTGATTTGCAGGACTCGTAAGGATGTTGATCTTTTTAGCGTAGCGATGCCACAGAGCTCATATGTGAACTTTCATCTTGGCTGGTGGTACTCTCACACCCCTCCTTGTCTGGGATCATTGATGTTGTGTTTATCAGAATTGTATTTATATTGTGAAATCTTTCTACTTTCATACAGCTAGCTAGTATAATTGTAGTGTTAGAATGCAATGCATGGACTGGAATATTGTTCTTCTGCTATTAAATTGTTTGAAATAACTTCTTGTGTTAAACTACAACACCCTAGTGTGGTATTCAGCGGATATTACGTCATGGACCAATGTCTGCTGTTACAGTTCAATCTGGGAGTATGATCTGATAGTTCTTTAATCCTATATCCACTTCTCTACATTTACGAAGTTCAGGCCTGCACATCTGATTTCATCCCAAATCATTTGGCTCATGGATTTGCCTTTTACATACGACTGTCTCTTAGACTTCAGATTCATTAGCTAAGAACAGTGTTTGCACCTTGCAAAGACTGGTGCAAATCTGAAGTTTCAACTGCTCCCAGGTGGATGGACCTCTGAATCAAATTGAGGCTTAACATCAAAAATGTAATATCCCATCAATAACAGTGAAGCACATTTGGCCCACAAAAATGACAGAATTGTAGATTTGCAAACCATGAATGTTTATTGGCAGATTCACAAAATGCAAATTCAAATCCGTCAAATTATCTTTCAATCACTAATCATTTGGATACAGGATACGTCCGTTAAATCCAAGGTGATTAGAACAGAAAGTGTAAAGCCAAGATTTTTAAGTAGTGTAGACACATCACAAAGGATTCCGGGGCATATTACCAAGCAATAGCGATAATTATCGTTATTGCTTGGTTAGAGACAAAAATTTACCGCTGAGCTGCGGCGATTTTTATCGCAAATAAACCTTGGTATTACCAAGGTTTATCGCTAATGCGATAAAAATCAGCCGCAATGCATGAATATCGCTGAAAAGTCAGCGATATTCATGCATTACCGAGCTAATGCTCTTAGCCATGTTATCCACCTCCCATTGGATAACATGGCTAAGAACTGCTCAGGGGCAGGTGTTAGCTTTTGGAGATATTCGCGCTTAGTGCGAATATCTCCAAAAGTTGGTAATAGGAGATAGCGATGTTAGCGACTGTTTCCAGTCGCTAACATCTTGGCACGCCCACTTTGCATGTCATTAGTGATAAATATCACTGACATGCAAAGTGGAGCCCAAGACGGTCGCTATCTCCTACTGGCTGTGGCTAACTGGTGTTAGCGACAGCTAGGTAATAGGGAGATAATTTTATCTCCGCTTTCTTGGCTTTTAAAGCCAAAAAAGCGGAGATAAACCCCCTTGATAATATGCCCCTCCGTTTCCATAAAGGGAAACTCCCTAATGCTCTTCATTAGGTTTTATAGGTGAAGTCGGGGAAGCTTAAGCAGCAGGTGCCAGCAAGGAAAGGAGAAAATGGTTCACACGAGAGAGTAACTCTATGAGTAGTAGTAAGGGAAATATTCAGTCTCAAGAGTGGTAAAGGAACCTCCGCCTTCAAAGGTGGATAAGAGCAGGTTTGCTGTTCAGCTCATTAAAAGATACATTTTGTGATCTTCACACACAATCTAACCCTTTCAATACAGTTAAGAAGCACATTGCTGAGTCTTAGCTTTCAGAAACGAGAATAAAGATAATGCACAGCATGCAAGAACACAACATTTCCTTTAACATGGAGCATTTTTCAAATGAAGGTCTACAAGGCTATCACTCACTGAACGTGAACACTCTCTAACTATAGTTAACTAGGAATTTGAAAATCACTCATTATGGTGAATCTAAATATAAAATCACAATCAAATGTGAAGAAGCAAAGGTTCTGTATGAAGTGTAATAACGGGTAATCAAACGAAAATTAACAAACAGTTACAAACTTGCCACCACTTCTGCAGAAGCTACACTTTTGTAGAACACGGACATAGGAGTAGGCTACCTATAAGAAGACAACACCACTATTTTTTCACAGTCCACATTGTTTACCACAAAGGTCATTTTTCTACCTTTCTTAGGCAGTAAAATGTAGAATGGCCTTATCCGCAGAGGGAAACCCTTCTGAGTGTTGGGCCATTCATTGTTTGTATTGAGAATACAAACTTGAGCTTTGGGGGTTTATAATCGCAATATAAAAATGTTTTAAACGTGGCGGACACTCGCATCCCCTCCCCCCCCCCCCTCTCACCCCTCTCCCTCATTTAGACCCCTCTCTTCCATAGGGGTCTAAATGAGTCGCTACATATTACTGTTAAATTAGAAATCTGTAATATAACACGCAACACGGCAGTATGGTAAAACAAATGTGTTTACATGCAATTAGAGTGACATTGGAACTTTGAGCTGTGTTTTCCAGCTAACCCAATACTAATATTGTGTTTCTGCAGCACCCAACTGGTAAAATGGCATCTTCCTGACGAGCAAAAATGACTGCACAGCTTTACACCTTTTTTTTCTTTCAGGTACACATTTGAATATGCAATACGACACCGGCAGGAAAACCTAAACTCTGTCTTGGCCGCGGTTTCAAAATTGAAGCTCGTGTTAACAAGATGCTGTGCTGAAACTTTCTCCGAAGTCTGCCTTTCATTCTTTTTGCCGAAGTTGTTATTTGTTATCCTTCCTAGCGATCCATTGTAAAGTGACTGAGGAAAATATATCAATTTGAGGGAAATAAATTAATAAAAACATTCATCTCATATTTTATTGGGAATTAATGTATTTTGTGGAACAAAGGTGTGCAACCAGATGAACGTATTGACAATTTGTCTTTAATAAATAGACTGATGTCACTTGTGAATCTAGGTATGAATTGAAGTTTTTTTTAACAATGGTCAGCTTGGTCCATGTGCAAACAATGTGCAAGGTGAATATTGGGGTTACGTCATCATACACACATGTTTACTTTAGGGTTCATCTAAGTTGCTAAACAGGGACCTCATAAAAATTAATGCCAACATCACGCAAAAGGACTAAAGAAACAAAACGCCCAATTCAAGGGCCATTATTAGAATCAAGGACGTATTCAAGGCATCCGTTGTTGATGCTATACATTCTTAAGAGGTAATATATAGCTTATGTTTTTTTCGTCCATTTTCATGAGAATTGTTTCTAAAAAACTAAGGGGCATATTACCAAGGCAGGCGAAATGAAATGATCGCCGCTTTGGCTGCAAAGCGGCGATAATTTAATCGCCGTATTAGCAAGCTGTCGCTAACATCAGTTAGCGACAGCTTTTAGGTGATAGCGAGTGGTTTGGGGCCCGCCTTGCATGTCAGCGATATTTATCGCTAATGACATGAAAAGTGGGCGTACCCAACCTGTTAGCGACTGAAAGCAGTCGCTAACATCGCTATCACCTATTATCAACGCAGGCGTAGCGATGAAAAAATGTGCGCTACGCGCCAATATAGCTGAAAACTAACGCCTGCTCAGACCACTTCTTAACCTGTATATCCATTGAGAGTTGGATATTCAGGTGAAGACCCTATTGGCGTTAATGCCTGAATATCGCTGGATTCCCAGCGATACTCACGCATTTCGCCGCTATCGCCGGATATTTTATCGCATTGGAGATAAACGTAACTAATAGCATGTTATCTCTGTGATAAAATCCGGTGAAGCGCAGCGATAAAGAAAATGTCGCTAAGCTTATTTAGCTATAAATATCACTAGTTGTTGATAATATTCCCCTAAGGCCTTTGACAGACTTAACCAGGTCGAAATATTCTGTTGAAATTTGTGGAAATCCACCCACTAAGGAATTACATGGCGGAACAGATTCTCTGTGGGTTTCATAAAACTGTTAAACCATTAATTTTTTCAACAACTTAGGCATTTAGTGATTTTACAACTCTTCCCTCCACGTGAGAACGCTAATTCTCTAAATGTGTTCTATGGCTTACCTGTGACTATGGCCTATGCTGTCCAATACACTCATCCATCAAATAATTGAAAAACAATGGGGCACATTCACAAAGAGTTTTGTGCACCTGAGTTCACCTAAGGGGCACCAAACAAATCATTAGAGAGGCAAATTTCTATTCTGATTGTTAGAACCTGCTTGAATATTTGAGAAAATTAGAATTCTGAGAACAAATGGGGCTCTCTGTACAGCAGTTTCAGCTTTGTGGCGGGTTTGTGGGCATTCTAGTCAGGTCTTAGCTGCAAAAGCAGGTAAACCCTCACAAATATTTGGTTATGTGATAGCCACACACTTGATATCTGTAAACCATGGCATGGGCGAGTTGGGTACAGGCCCAGAACGCCTATCTTCGGAGGCTTTGTGCATGAACGCCATGCAACCAGCTCCACTCCTCTCATCTTGCTCCAGCCTTTTCCTTGTCTTCCTTGGTCGTTTCTCAGTCAGATTTGAACAACACCCTCTTCAGTGTGAGGCAGCTAATCTGTGAGTGATTTTGGAGAGGTGGGGGAGGTCCAGAAATGTTATGTTATAGGACCATTCACTACTTAGCCAAGCACTGACCAGTGAACACAAAATGGCCCCCCTGTTGTCTCATTTTATCAACTAGTGTTAGCAAAGGTGCCAAATGTTTCTGCCCCCAGGGAAAAATCTTAGCAAAAGCCTGCTGTCTTTAGTTTCCCATCCTGGAGCCGCTTGCATTCTCATTCCTGTGTAAAACAGGGAGGAGCTTAAATAACTCTCTAGGCCGTAGACAAATCAAATACTCAAGAAACGCCACTGGTCTTTTAGGAATAAATGACTCCGTATTTTTCATTGTATATCAACAATAGTCTATTGGTTACTACTGGACAATTATTAATTTACTTGTGATGACGCTGGGATTCCAATCTTGATTTTTACCTTACTACTCCGAGGAATCCCCAGATTGACGGGTCTTTTTAGTCTGCATGAAAGTGTGAAGGGAGTTCTTTAAATTCAATATACTTTGACAATTTCCCAAATCAATACATTTTAGTCTGAAGGACCACGGACTCCAAAAGAAAGTTTAAGAATTTATTAGAAAGCCAAAAATAACTGAACATACAAGCACCTCAGCAAGAGGTTTAAGAAATAAACTGTCACTAATACAAACATAATCTTACGCAAGAGTCTAAGACGACTCAAAATGAAAAGCAGAGTTAATTCTAGCAGCATTAGACACGCACTCACTGTGCCTACTGGAAAACCGGACTGCATCTGTTCCGGTGGAGAGAAAAGATTAGTCTGTCCCTACACTGACTCTAAAGTGACATCCCTACTTAACATACCTCCCAAGCAAGGGAAAAGATGTCAGCTGTGAAGACTCCCTAAGAAGCACATTCACTTTCCAGGTCAGTAGCCTAACTACCGAGCTCGTTCTAAGACGCTCCTTAATTTCTCCTGCCTATCCAAACTAAGACCCATTTCTAACTGCACATCCAATTGGACTGCTTTAGACAGGACTTCGTCTAAACCCAACTAACACTAACCCTAGATTCAATAAGACTGACTAACTCTCCACCCTCGGGGCACTTTCCCTAATACAAAATCCCGAAACAATTAATATGCCCATGACCCTCCTCTTTCAGCAGGTACAGCCCCTCGTACTTTTCCAGTGTCGAACCTTCTTCTTCCTAAAACCTAGCTGTGTCCTTGGATCCCAGGCACCTTCTCCGCCTAATGTTGCAAACGCACCTGCCAGCACATTCTTTTTGTCTTCACTCCTACTAATCTAACTCTAAACAATGACTTATTCTACCTAACGAGCTCCTCTGCCTTGCACCTGTAAAAGAAATGCATGAGAACGATCCCTCTGCACGCCCCAAGTTACAATTCGAAATTCAACTGCAACCATAAGTTTCTATTTCACAAAGCAATTTTCCAGTTCTACATTTTTAGTCATGCTAATAAAATCACAGTTAGGCCTTTGCTAACGTTTCTTCCCTCAGGCCTTTACTCTTTTAAATGTATTTCTAATACGACAACATTTACATTTCATTAATAAATCCTAGCATTACACTCTATGTTAACGAACATTATTCTCATGTTAAAACGTTACATTTCTCACTAAGCAAACTACACGTGCAACTTTAATATGGCACGTTTAATCTTGAAACACATTACATACACAAAGCAATTAATCCTAAATTACTTAAAGCATTATTCTCTTGATTAAGCACTAGATTCATCAATAAATGATATGAGCATGATTCTATATATTGCAAGACTTTCAATTAGTCCTACATTTCTAAACCAAACATTAGTAATGTCCTCTAAATATGCGGGTGCTGACTACAGGCAGTTATAATGCACCCCTACATTTTTTCAAACAACATGGTGCTCTATCAGCCCCCCCCCTTTGATGACCCATGTCATCACACAATACGCAAAAACAACAGGTGATGGACCGAATGCGGATCAATGTCACACACTCAACCCAGTCCAAAGATCTGGGCCCAAATCCATCGTTTTTTTGCACTCCACACCACCCTGGGTTAGACAATGGCGATATGCAAATCAGCTCTGACCCTGTGCCCCATGGGAACAGTCCAGTCCGAACTACAAAAGCCATGTCCTTCCCAGACCGGAATCAAGCATCCGAGGACCGGACCGGTTTCGAGGTAACACCTCTCATCAGCCCGGCTAGCTTGACTCCAGTGGTGTGGAGTGCCTGGGACCCACGTCTGGGCATCCCCAGCGCACTTAGGGCGGAATATGCAAAAACAACAGGTGATGGACCGAATGTGGATCAATGTCACACACTCAACCCAGTCCAAAGATCTGGGCCCAAATCCATCGTTTTTTTGCACTCCACACCACCCTGGGTTAGACAATGGCGATATGCAAATCAGCTCTGACCCTGTGCCCCATGGGAACAGTCCAGTCCGAACTACAAAAGCCATGTCCTTCCCAGACCGGAATCAAGCATCCGAGGACCGGACCGGTTTCGAGGTAACACCTCTCATCAGCCCGGCTAACTTGACTCCAGTGGTGTGGAGTGCCTGGGACCCACGTCTGGGCATCCCCAGCGCACTTAGGGCGGAATATGCAAAAACAACAGGTGATGGACCGAATGTGGATCAATGTCACACACTCAACCCAGTCCAAAGATCTGGGCCCAAATCCATCGTTTTTTTGCACTCCACACCACCCTGGGTTAGACAATGGCGATATGCAAATCAGCTCTGACCCTGTGCCCCATGGGAACAGTCCAGTCCGAACTACAAAAGCCATGTCCTTCCCAGACCGGAATCAAGCATCCGAGGACCGGACTGGTTTCGAGGTAACACCTCTCATCAGCCCGGCTAGCTTGACTCCGGTGGTGTGGAGTGCCTGGGACCCACGTCTGGGCATCCCCAGCGCACTTAGGGCGGAATATGCAAAAACAACAGGTGATGGACCGAATGTGGATCAATGTCACACACTCAACCCAGTCCAAAGATCTGGGCCCAAATCCATCGTTTTTTGTTGCACTCCACACCACCCTGGGTTAGACAATGGCGATATGCAAATCAGCTCTGACCCTGTGCCCCATGGGAACAGTCCAGTCCGAACTACAAAAGCCATGTCCTTCCCAGACCGGAATCAAGCATCCGAGGACCGGACCGGTTTCGAGGTAACACCTCTCATCAGCCCGGCTAGCTTGACTCCAGTGGTGTGGAGTGCCTGGGACCCACGTCTGGGCATCCCCAGCGCACTTAGGGCGGAATATGCAAAAACAACAGGTGATGGACCGAATGTGGATCAATGTCACACACTCAATCCAGTCCAAAGATCTGGGCCCAAATCCATCGTTTTTTTGCACTCCACACCACCCTGGGTTAGACAATGGCGATATGCAAATCAGCTCTGACCCTGTGCCCCATGGGAACAGTCCAGTCCGAACTACAAAAGCCATGTCCTTCCCAGACCGGAATCAAGCATCCGAGGACCGGACCGGTTTCGAGGTAACACCTCTCATCAGCCCGGCTAGCTTGACTCCAGTGGTGTGGAGTGCCTGGGACCCACGTCTGGGCATCCCCAGCGCACTTAGGGTGGAATATGCAAAAACAACAGGTGATGGACACACAATACATCATCATTTAGGGTAAGAACCGACCTAAACAGAACTTGTTGCCATTCTAGCTCTCCTGAGCAACTCCATGTTTTTCAAATTCTGATATTGACTGTCCTGCAGTCTCTCCATTTGTCTCTCTTTGCGTTCTCAGAGATCTTTCCAATCTACCAGACTTATACCATTGATAAGCTCTGATTAAACCCCACAATCCAATCACACATGCCACGACTATGATAAGAGGCTTCAACACATAACCAAGAAATCCCTTTCCAAGGGTTGCAAACCAACTCCCCACTTTGCCAAATCCTTTTCCAGCCTTTTCCCACACGGTTTCCTCAGTCAAATCCTCAGTCTCATAGTGAATGGCAGTGATGTTATTATATATTTCTCCAGATCTTTACTGTTGTCTGGTATATAAGTACAACATTCTTGGGCCTTCAAAAGTTTACAGACTCCTCCCTCTTTTGCTAGAACGACGTCTAAAGTAAGACGATTTTGCAAAGCCATCGTCCTTATCAATAACATCTCTCCTTCCACCAACACCAACGACTTAGCTGTATTCATTGACAACTCATCCACAACAGTCACAAACCTAATTTTCACATCATTTAAGATCACCCCCAAAGTTGGTATAATTGCTCCAAAAACATCTCCAACCACAGCTGCTGCACCTCGCTTCACTCTTGCATGTTGCCCTCCTTCTATGAGCTCAAAATCCTCTGTATGGTAAATCTTAGGAAAGATTATAGCTGAATAGCACGTACCATACCATTTCTCAGGCAATCACACATAGGCATTCTTCCGGCACACAAAATACACAGTTGGAATTACTTTCACTATACCTTGCAAAAAGTCCTTTGAATAATACTCCATGGTAAATGTATGCTCACAGGTGGTCTGCCCCACATACACATTCTCATAGTATGTCTGTGGACGGCTTATGCACAACTTCCCTTTTTGCACTTCATCTAGAGCTATTGGACCATAACTCCCTTTCAACTTGTGCAACTTCTCCTCATCTGTCCAATCCACCTTTCCTTGCCCTGAATCTTGCAACTGCTTTTGTTTTCTGTATCTATCTTCCACCTGATCTATAAATTCCTATCTGTATCTCACAACAGGCATGTCATATTATGGCGATGAGCATAAGCTGTGTCCAACTCTTGAGTAGGAATGAAATACGTTCTAGTCTATCTTCAGATTTATAATAATCATACCTATTCTAATGCTTGTAAGCAGGTACTTCTGGAAGAACAGCATCATAATTCGAAAATAAATACTCAAAATTGTTTCGCCCATAAAAAATGCTAAGCAGCAAACTACATGAAATGCATATGTCAAGGGGAGATGATGTTATCTGATACCCTCATCCACTGAAGTTGGCAACTACATACACACATAACAATCTTTCGCATCCATCGCATCAATATACTCATACAACAACTTTGCATACGCATTAAGCTTTAAATTACCTCTGGACAGATCTGTGTGTAACCTACGACTCTCCTCTATGAGCATAGCTCTTTCTTTTCCTACCTTGATCTCTTCTTTGCTAGGAGTAGTAGGTGTAGGGGTTCCCTCTACATCCACTGCCTGCTCATGTGGTGCTAAATATGAGATTACAACTACCAAAATTATGAAGAGTATCACTACTCCTACAAGTGTACCTACTATGCACTTAGCTCTACGGTTTGGGTTTCCAGCCTAAATGGCCTCAGAAATGTTCAGCTTCTTTATTCAACGAGAAACGCTCAAAGTCTCTCTTCTTCCCCAGATGCTTGTGAATCAACTCGAACCTCACCTCAGAAAGCTGGAAGTCCCCTTTTCTTTCAGTTCCTTATTTACAGAAAGCAAAGTCATCCTTAACCCTTCTCCGTCCTCTGAGGAGAGTCCCTAAATTTCTTTTTCCACTCAGACCTAGGTTAACTGCATTTATTTACAACAAAAGTCTCTTTTAGTCCATAATAAGATTTGTTCCAACTGCTTCTAACACATATTCCAAAAGTTCAAGACGAAGAACAATTGATTCATGAGCAGGAATTTCAAGATCAAAAGTAGGAAAGATCAGTCTACTCAGGATCAGATGGCGAATTAGGTTCGATATCGGGGGATTCAGAACTGTGATGGTCAGTACGACTTCAATCTCAAGTCCTGGTACCAACAACAACACATCCAGCTTGATGTTGGGACTGGTATTGATCACTGTCACTGCCCTCACCCATCCCGATCTCAGCACTCCTGGCATCAGTCACAGGATATGTCCACTCTGGAGCTGCGTACTTTCGGGAAGGCACTCTCCTTCTCCTTGACATCCTCAGACCTCCACAGGCTGGCCCTTCTTCGCCTTAGTCTGACTCTTCAGACACGGGGGCAAGATCCCTCTCGGAAAACAGTCTTAAGTTCAAACGCCTCTGCCTTTCTGGCCACTGCTCCTCAGCTCTACTTGTTGTCTGACTTTTTCTTTGCTCACTCTGCTCACAACTTCTCTCGGCTAAATCTGACTCTGGACCACTTTCGCAGCAACTTCCCCTTTCAGAGGCAGTTTCAGCTTCACTGCTGTTGTGACCCTCCTCAGCTTGGTCAGGTGAGCAACCAGCTTCTTCAGACACCCTCACAGCGTGGCTTGTCCCCTCCTGTGGCCCTGCCACCTCAGCTGGATTTTCATGAGGGGGAGGAGATGTTTCTTCCAAGGTTGCTGAAACTCTACATGTGTGAGAAGCATGCACCCAGTTAGGCAGACCTCCACACTTCACTGCAGTGTTCGTCACCAAGATGACTTGATATGGCCCTCTCCAGCAAACATCCAGACAGCTCTTTCTCACGTGCTTCCGAAAAAGCACCCAATCCCCAGGACTCAGGTCGTAACAGAGGACGCTTGCAGCCGGGACCACAGCGGCCTGCACCTGATGGGACACAGAACGGATGACATCAGCTAGTCCCTAGCAATAATTAAGGATCAGATCAGTGGTGATGCTAAGCAAGGCTGTCGATGGAACCACTGGTAACCTCATAGCCATCCCCATCAGTATCTTATGAGGTGAAAGACATGTTCTCCTGTCTGGGGTACTGCGCATACTCATCAACACCAACGGCAATGCATCAGGCCACTTCAGAGACGTCGATGAACAGACCTTTCCCATTCAAGCTTTCAGAGTCCCATTGACTTGTTACACTATCTCAGAAGCCTCTGGGCGATAGCTACAATTGAGTCTTTGGTCAATTTGTAATGCGGCACAACGCATCTTCATTATTTCACTATGGAAATGTGTTCCTCTGTCCGATTCCAAAGAGGTCGGAATCCCAAACCTAGGCACAAGTTCCCTCAACAACAGCTTTGCTACTGTGAGTGTATCACATCTACGTGTGGGGTACACCTCCACCCACCTTGAGAACACACACCACAACCAAGATGTACCTCACCCCATTACACCTAAGCATCTCGATGAAGTCCAATTGCATCCTGTTGAAAGCCCCCCCGGACCTCCCAATGTGATTCATTGTAACCACAGTTTTCTTTCCTGCATTTATTTGTTGACAGGTGACACATCTCTGACACACAGCCTCTGCCACAGCACGAAATCGCGGATTGTACCACGTTTGTCTGAACACTCGCACCATAACATCTCTTCCCAGGTGTACTGCACCATGGATCTGTCTTGCAATTGGGCTCAGCAACTCATCCAGCAACACTGCCCTTCCATCACTTGAAACCCCAATATCCACATCTCCTTTCACACAGCCTGCATTGATCCACACATTCTTTTCCTGATCAGAAACCTGTTCCTGCAGGCACTTGAGTTCATCCCAAGTATCTGCCATGGCCAACATCATGTTGAACTCGGTTCTTTCTTGACTCCCATCTACATGTTTCTCAGTGAATGAACAACCTTGTTCGGCACAGAATCGTGCAACTTCGTCCGCATTGTGGTTTCTGAGTGACACGAAGTCTGTTCCTTTTCCATGAGCCGTGCACTTTACAACTGCAATTTCTCTGGGAAGCTGCAAGGCGTCTAGAAGCAACCTCACAAACTCTCCATTTCGATGGGTGATCCAGACAATGTCATGTAACCTCTCTGGGACCAGAGCTGTCCGAAGTCATGAACCACACCAAACCCGTACTGGCTATCAGTGTAAATGGTAATTCGAATTTGGTCTGCTGCTATGCAAGCATGAGTCAAAGCAATGATCTCAGCCACCTGAGCAGAGTATACTCCTTCCAGGCATGCATCTTCAACTACTCCTGTAATGTACATACAGCAAAGGCTGCTCTCAAACGACCAACACTGTCTCTTAAGCATGCATGAACCATGAACAAAGAAAATCTCATCAGGGTCAAGCAATGGTTCATCAACAATATCAGGTCTCAGCTTGGTGCAAAGATCAGTCACATCAAGACAGACATGGTCCTCACAATCTTCATCAAGTGTGTTTGGCAACGGCATCATGGTAGCAGGATTAAAATCAGAACACCTCTTGAGGGTCACATTCTCCGCAGCAAGTATAACCTGCTCGTAGCGTGTGAGCCCATTATTGGTCAGGTGCTGTGTCTTGGTCCTGGTCATCAATAGTTCAACGAAATGTGGAACATTTACAATCAAAGGGTGACCCATGACAATACTCTCACACCTCTCAATGCTGACAACCGTTGCAGCAACGGATTTGAGACATCCGTGCAACGCTGAAGCTACTGGATCTAGAGTAGCTGAAAAGTAGGCAACTGGTCTACGGACACCTCCATGATCCTGGACTAAAACTGCTAGTGCACAACCTCCTTGCTCAGAACAAAATAGTGAAAAGGGATTGTTGTAATCAGGCATTCCGAATGCCGGAGCACGATAGAGGTCCTCTCGGAACTCTAAGAATGCCTTCTTACAGTCATTGTCCCATGGTACCGGATCACTTACATCCTTGTGCGTCAGTTTCTGCAAGGGCAGCGCTTTCAGTGAAAAGTTGGCAATCCACTGACGACAGTGGCCAACCATCCCCAAGAACATCCGGCCTCCTATCTGAGTACGAGGCACCATCATTCCCATGATTGCCGCTATCCTGTCTGGTGACACCTTTCTCTTGCCTTTTTTCTATCCGGTAAACCAAATACTGCACCTCATTCAGGCAGTATTGTAACTTGTTTGGCGACACTTTATGTCCATTCTCTGCCAAATGATTCAGTAAGTCGATGGTGTCAATCCTACACGTATCTTCAGTTTCTGACGCCACAAGGAGGTCGTCCATGTACTGGACGAGAACAGAGTTCTGCGGCAGTATAAGACTCTCAAGATTCTTTTTCAGGATCTGATTAAAGATCGATGGACTCTCTATATACCCTTGTGGGATACAACACCATGTTAAAACATGGTTTTCCAGCTTAAATGCAAACAAAAATTGGCTCTTCTCATGCAATGGAATCGAGAAGAAAGCCTAACAAAGGTCAATCACAGTAAACCATTCCGCCTGACATGGAATTTGAAACAATATTACAGATGGATTTGGTACCACTGGACAGCAGGGAACAACTATGTTGTTCACCCGGCGCAAATCCTGCACAATCCTGAACTTCCCACTCGGTTTCTGCAATCCCATAATAGGCGAGTTACATGGACTGCCCATTATCTCTTTCAGGATGTCTTGCTTGATCATGAACTCAATCACAGGTTTTATCCCTGCAATCGTCTCTGGGGTCAGATTGTACTGGGGTGTTCTGCTTTACCTGAATCTTGACAGGTTCAACTCCTTTGATATACCCTATGTCCTCACCAGTGAAGTCCCACACTTCCTGTGAGACCGAGTCTCTCAAATCTAGTGGAAGCTCTTCCACTGTCACAATAGGGTACATTTCAATACACAAATGCTGATTTGTGACTTTAAAAGCAGCATCATCAATATTGGTTTGCAGTTCCACTCCTTTAGGAGTATCATTGATGGTACAATTGAGTTTGCACAGGAGATCCCTCCCTAGTAAATACACAGGACTTGAATTGCACACCACAAACTGGTGTTGATCTCGGAACGTTCCTATTTTCAAAGGAATCAGCTTTGTCAAAGGGCTTGTTATTCTCTTATTCACAACACCTACAACTTGGATACTCTGTCCCAAGAGGGGTAGGTTGGGGACTACTGCAGATCTCACAGTAGAATGAGTAGCACCAGTATCAACCAAAAAGGTGGTAGGGTGATAATCAACATCAGCTTCCACAAATGGTCCCCTCTGGTCTACCTCTAAGACTGCCCCTAGTGTGCAGTCTTCCTCCCCACTCAGGCACCGTCATGCCAACGGGTCTAGGTAATAATCGCCACCGTCATCGAAAAGAGGCATCTGCTGGTAAGTCCGAGTCCCTGTCTGGAACTTCGAAGGCTGGGGAACCTGTACTTGCAGAGCCGAAGTCCCCCCTTTGGTCATCTTTGGTCCTGAAACTGCCTTTGTCACTTCGGGCTCAGGTACCTGCACTACTTCCTCCTCCTGCTGTATCTGATTTGCAGGATTGAAGGGACACTCGTATCTCCAGTGTCCAAACTGATGACACTGATGGCACTCAGTGGTCTTTTTCAGAGTGGCCAAATCCACCCTTGATCTTGCATCGTCTGTGCTTGCCTTTGGCTTACCCTGACCATTCGGTTTCCTTCCCAGAGTGCCTCCCCTGACTGAACTTGACCTCCCTTATCAGCAGCTTGCATCTGGACCAGCATCAGTTTATCTTTGAGTTTCTTATGCTTTGAACCAATCACATCACTACAGTATCTTGCATACCTCAATATCTCGTCCATCTGCTTGTTCTGCCAACAAATTAAATACTGTTGGATCATAAGACAAATATCAGGCCTTAATCCTAGGACAAACTTTGATACAAACTGTCCCATTTCCCTAGGATCCATCACATCCAACCCACTGTACTGTTTGAAAACCTGCAACAACCTTTCATAGTACCCATGCACTGTCTCCTTTGACTCCTGAAGTGTTCGGTCTATTTTGAACCAATCAATGTCCTGTTGCGGTACCTTAGCTTTCAACGACGTAATCACCAGCTCATATTTTTTCATAACAAGAGGTGATGGGCCATTTGTGAGAGCATCCCTCTCTGGTTCAGATGTGGGCCACTCGACGGCAACCTTACAAGCTAACCACAAATCACTTGGAACTACAATGTCAAACAGTGTATTCAGATCGATCCACAACACCTTTGAAATCTTGACAAACTTCTCAACTTGCTTTACCATTCAACTGGACTCTCTCTCAGTTTTGGGAAGTCATTTGTGAAAGCTGCCAAATCTCCTCTACTCCAAGGCACATGCACATACCCCCCACTAGCTACCTCTCACAAATGGTAGTTTTCAATTACTGATATCCCCCCTCCTGGAGGAGGCGGTTCTGCCGCATTTCTCTATACACTCTTTTTCTTCGACCATCCTTCTTCCCACTTGTCAAGCCTTGGCTTGTCATATCCCTATGATCAGTTCTCTGATGTGGGTCTTCAGTCCAATCACCCTCTTTTCATCCAAATCCAGATCAGTGTACTGTAACCGATGACCACCCTGCAACATTTTCGTCTTAGACAAATCCACATCGTATTTGTTTGCCAATTCACTCAATTTCTCATGTGCCGACCTTACTTTACGAGTCACATCCTTTGCCACAAACAACAACTCATCCGGCTCATAGAGTTCCACTCTCTCTATGGGCAGGTTCCCGTCAACAATCTCGTCCACTACTGCTTTCAATCGCATCACATCTAACCTCTTTGCCCTTATCGCTGTTGTAAGGACGCCTCGATTAGATGCACCGCTCAACTCTCTGCAGTCACTGTCCTGCTCTGTGCACCTGTTCACTTCAAAGGTGTCACTTAAAGCCACTCTTCGCTCGGCACTCCCATGATCCCAGTCCACTTTTGACTGATCACCTTGAGTCCCTTCAACTGACTCCCATGATCTCAAGTCTGACCTCATTTCTCCCAGGGATTTTGGTCTTGGTCCCCTCAGATCCATTTGCCCTCTTGATGAATCGGCCGTAGCCGGCAATGGTGTGCTCGACTCTACAGGCCTCGGTGATGGTACCAGCTCATTCACTACACTGTTCCCTCCAAATCCAGTACTTCCTTCCATTCCTGTCTGTGATGGACTTCCATTCCTCACCTGCTCTGGGTTGTACACTGACACTATGAGACTAATAGTAACCGGCACCCTAAGAGCATCCGGTAACCTCTGAGAAGTGACACTTTCTGTATTCTGCATTTCCCCATTGAGAGTTTTCCCACTACTTCAGAGCTCGGTGGAGCTTGTGGTTCCCTAGTTCCTTCCAATGGAGATGATCTAACTCCCTCTGACTCCTGATTGTACGGAGGTGGTCTCTCTGTTAACATCCTTTCTAGCAAGTTATCATCAGTTACACTGTCTTCATCCTCAACTTTGTTTTTCTGAGCCTCTCCTGACTTGACCAACAATGGATACAATGTATCCCCCTCAATTTTCTGTACTCTCCCTCTCTTTTCCAGTGCGTCCCATCTCGCATCCTGAAACGCCCTGACTGACCTCTTCACTCGTTCCTGTCTCCTGTTCCTGTTTCTCTCGTGTGCCACCCTAATCCACGCATTCAGTGCCCTCAAACTGTGTTGGTCTAGGCAAAGGTCGCGAAGCAGCCATAATCGATTTCAATTGATATAACACCTCTAATCTAAAAGTTCATATCTGGGAAACGTCAATTCCTCATTTCCGTCAGTCATTTTGCACCAGTTCTCGAGCCACAACATAGTGTGCAAACCCACATTCGTAGCCATATAATGAGCTGGGGTATCCTCGGGCGGAGCCTCTCCCCTCTTATGCTCTAATTTCTTTTCTTCCTTTTTGAACAAATTTCGCAACACTTTAAAGCATTTCATGATGAAACCAGCGTTTCTCTGTTCACAGCACTTGTTTACTTCCTGACGACAATCCACCAATCTCAGCGCGGCTTCATTCCAACCGCCCTATCACAGCGCAGCACCTTCTGACGTCACTTTTCCTCTGCTCGCAGCAGTTCCGCTCCTTTTCACTCCGTTTCTCACTCACGCATACGTACCATGCATACACTGAAATGACTACTTACGACCAAGCAACCACTTCGCTGACTGTACATCCACAGTCTGACTGTAAGTCCACAGTCGTGCAATTGTCAACCGAACTGGCAACTGTCTGTCCACGAAACGACTGGATAATCAATCACCTCAACTGATAGGTTACAAACACTCAGCAACCCACGACCAGCGTGTTAGTTACTCATGCACTCACACATTCATTCCCCCTATCTCGGTCCAGCGGGCAATCAATGGTACCTCACGATCCCCTTAACAATGGTCGACAATTGCGTTTTATGTGTACGGTACACCCGACCCACTTAAGCTACTCCTTGAGCCTAAGATATTTCCTGGGCTGCGTGCGCTCACAGCCTGATCTCCTTTCATACAACAGGCATTCCAACTCCGCAAGACATCACAACACAAACACCACAAACATCACAACATAACACCGCAATCTAACAAAACACGAAACCCTGTTCATACTCACTCTCCCACGAACTGCTGCTTTTCGCCGCACAGTCACTCTCCGTCAGTTTCCATGGAACGCCATCTTCCTCTGGTAATCCACTGAACGGTCATCACCTGAAAAAGTTGGGCCTTGGGGAAACTCTTATCCTAATCTAGGACTCCCTTAGTTCCAGAGACTAACCTTCCTCTAGCTACCAACTGATGACGCTGGGATTCCCACCTTGATTTTTACCTTACCACTCCGAGAAATCCCCAGGTTGACGGTCTCTTTAGTCTGCATAAAAGTGTAAAGGGAGTTCTTTAAATTCAATATACTTTGACAATTTCCCAAATCAATACATTTTAGTCTGAAGGACCACGGACTCCAAAAGAAAGTTTAAGAATTTATTACAAAGCCAAAAATAACTGAACATACAAGCACCTCAGCAAGAGGTTTAAGAAATAAACTGTTACTAATACAAACATAATCCTACGCAAGAGTCTCAGACGACTCAAAATGAAAAGCAGAGTTAATGCTAGCACCATTAGACATCCAATCACTGTGCCTACTGGAAAACCGGACTGCATCTGTTCCGGTGAAGAGAAAAGATTAGTCTGTCCCTACACTGACTCTAAAGTGACATCCCTACTTAACAAACCTCCCAAGCAAGAGAAAAGATGTCAGCTGTGAAAGCTCTCTAAGAAGCACATTCACTTTCCAGGTAAGTAGCCTAACTACCGAGCTTGTTCTAAGATGCTCCTTAATTTCTCCTGCCTAGTCCAAACTAAGACCCATGTCTAACTGCACATCCAATTGGACTGCCTTAGACAGGACCTCGTCTAAACCCAACTAACCCTAACCCTAGCTTCACTAAGACCGAACTAACTCTCCACCCTCGCACTTCCCCTAATACAAAATCCCCAAAACAATGAATACGCCCATGACACTCTTCTTTCAGCAGGTACAGCCCCTCATACTTTTCCAGTGTCGAACCTTCTTCTTCCAAAAAACGTTGCTGTGTCCTTGAATCCCAGGCATCTTCTCCGCCTAATGTTGCAAATGCACCTGCCAGCACATTCTTTTCATCTTCACTTCTACTAATCTAACTCTAAACAATGACTTATACTACCTAAGGAGCTCCTCGGCCTTGCACCTGCAAAAGAAATGCAAGAGAACGATCCCTCTGCACGCCCCAAGTTACAATTCGAAATTCAACTGCAACCATAAGTTTCTTTCTCACAGCATTTTTCGCGTTTGACATTTCTAGTCATGCTGAGAAAATCACAGTTAGGCCTTTGCTAACGTTTCTTCTCTCAGGCCTTTAGTTTTTTTAATGTATTTCTAATATGACAACATTAACATTTCATTAATAAATCCTAACATTACACTGTATGTTAACGAACATTATTCTCATGTTAAAATGTTACATTTCAAACTAAACAAACTACACGTGCAACTTTAGTATGGTACGTTTAATCTCGAAACACATTACATACACAAAGCAATTAATCCTAAATTACTTAAAGCATTATTCTCTCGATTAAGCACTAGATTCATCAATAAATGATATGAGCATGATTCTATATATTGCAACACTTTCGATTAGTCCTACATTTCTAAACCAAACATTAGTAATGTCCTCAAAATATGCGGCTGCTGACTGCAGGCGGTAATAATGCACCCTTACAATTTTTCAAACAACATGGCGCTCTATCACTTGAACTTTTTGATTTGATCAGTTGTTGTCAAAAACTATCCACCACAGCTGTAAATCAGTTGATTATTTTCATTTTTATCTTTCAATGTGATACCGATATTGCATATCATTCTAATGTATGTAAACATTCCGAATACATCAACAATTTCCAAAAAACACACTCTTTACTTATATGCTCTTTTGTCAAACAAAATGTTTGCCCATTTCCTGCTTTGTGTGCTTGTTCCGCCCTTTAGGTAGTCCACTTATGTATCCAATCAACACGCTAGTCACATGTCCATAGATTTCTATGTATATGGCGTACTTCGACTGGTGTTTCTTGTCCAACTCTTTCTTCACAGTTATTGTGGACACCTATTATGAAGAAGTCCACACGTTTCGACCCTGTTGACTCCCGCCTCCTCAAGACCATACAAGGAGAGGGAAATCTTCATTTGAAAACTTGAAATCAAATAAAATAACCCTGTATGAATATGTGGTTATTGTTAAAAATAGCACATATATATTTACACATTCAATTTCTTGGTTTGGAAATATATCATGTTTGATTTTGCAAGTATACCCATGGACTCTTCATGCCCAAAAACATGCAACACACACAAGGTTCAAAATGTGCAGACAAATGTATCCCAACGTGCAATAGAGAGGTGACCCCTACCTACAATGCATTAAGGATTGAGATCCCTTTATAGATCTCCCTACGAGGGTTGTTTAGGCACACCCCTGTTTCACACAGTTTGGATTACACCTGGTTAGGTGTGTGTCGTTCACTCTCCTACAGAAGGTGTGGATATTCATTGGTCTACAAAATAGATGAAGAGGGCACTTGTGTGCAGTTTCAAAACCAACCCTTTAGCTGTTCTTCAAGTTCCATCAAGCTTCAATGTTTCTTCAAATTGGGTTGCTGCTAATAATAATGTGTCAGAACCTTTAACTGTAAGCTATACAGATGAACAGATATCCAAACTGTTAGACAATCCATCATTGTTAAGCTGAAATAACTAAGGGGCACATTATCAAGATAGGTGATAAAATTATCGCCGCTTTAGCGGCAGAAAACTGCTGTTAAAATGGCGATAATGGGCTTGATAATATGCTCTATGGAATTCCAATTGAAGCCCATGTTAGATGTACTTCACATCTAACATGGGCTTCAATTGGAATTCCATAGAGAATATTATCAAGCCCATTATCGCCGTTTTAGCAGCAGTTTTCTGCCGCTAAAGCGGTGATAATTTTATCGCCTGCCTTGATAATATGCCCCTAAGTCCGTTCCAGCAATAAAGTGAACAATATTGAAAAACATTCACGCCAAAAGAAAAAACAAATCACGATACGCTTGCAGACTTGATTGCTATTAGAACAACTCAAAAATAACACAATTCCATGGGGCTTTCAAGTCCGAAATATTCCAGTAATATTCACCAATGACACACAATACCTCACACAGTTCAGTGGAGTAAGTACTAAGTGGTCTAGAGACTGGCTTGTCTTCTCTATAGAGACTGTCCTTAAATGAAGTGAATAGGAATTAAAAGAAATCAAATAATTGGAAAAGTTGATATTGAGTGATGACTCAATACCTGATGCCAAAAACTAATTGATGAAGCCAACAAACAGGTAGCAGAGTCCAAAACCTTTACTATCAACCAAAAAGTGACAAAAGTAGAAAGGGATAAAAAAACCTTAATACAGAAATAACTTACCCTTATTTGAAAGAAGATTTTTATGAACCCACTCCCTCAAACAAGCCTGTGCTCCATGCAAGGTCTAGACGACAATTCATCACTTTTTCAGAGACCGAATCAGTTTGGACGCAAGACCAGGATCACAAGTTAATAGTGCAGATCAATCCGGGCAGCAATCTTTTTTAGAGAAAGGAGGAAGGAGATGCAGCAGCAACAGAGGATGAGGGAGGGGGGTTGACCAGCATTCTCAGGACAAATACAACACACAGGAAAACGTTCAGATAGTGAGACTTGAGAATATACTGATTTACAACTTATCTCAACAAAGACTAACTGAGGCTGAATTATCTTTCCTCGCTAAAGTTCTTGCCTTAGTACCTGCCAAAAGTCAAAATCCAGTTGAGTCAAAAACAGAAATTTTACAATTCCTGAGAAAGATCAGACTAGAAATATACTTTGCAAATACTAGTACACAAAGTACCACAGGCCTCAAAAACAGATCAACTTTCTATCCCCCTACATCACAAATGCCCTCACAGGTACCGATCTTTGAAGAACCCCTTTTTAGAGAAGTAGACTTACCTTACTTGAGACATCACCACATCCATAAAAAAATCACAAAAGAAAAAGAGTTAGCATGAAAATCCCTTTCTGAAAATTCCCAGCGAGTAATGCAGCCAGCAGATACGGGAGGAGGGATAGTTATAATGGATAGTGCAAAATATGATAATGAAGTAATGAGACAACCGAATAGCCAAATTACTTATCGTAGGCTTGGGACTGACTTTACTGTGGAATTAAAACATAAAATATTGCAGACATCACCAAAACAGCAATGGAAAATGGCTGGATCAGTGATAAAGAAAGTGACTATTCGAATAAAACGAATCCAAGAACACCACTGTTCTACATACCACCAAAAATTCACAAAAACATTGAAGAATCTACAGAACCTTCTTGTGTGTCGATTTAGATACCGTATATAGGTTTCCTGATTTATGCCCTTATATAGGCACAATTCCTGTTGCCCTTATTTAGGCATAGCAATCCAACCCTTATTTAGGCATTATCCATGCTAACCAAATACAGGCATGGTCACCTACATCTGTCCAACCAAGTAACAATGAGTTCTTGGAAAACCAGACTCTTAAGCCTTTAGGACTTCCGCTTGCTTGGATTATTGATTTCTCCAAGAACTCATTTATTATGCATGAACATCTATTCCTTAGGGGTTCATTCATGACGTTCATATGCCTGACTGTTACGTCAATACTGGCATTCCTAAAACACCTTTAAGTTATAAATATACCATCACTTGCCCTGGCAAACCACGGTACACGGTACGGTCAGCTGCATACTTGCACAATGCGGTTTGCCGCGGCAAGTTCGGAAGGAGATTGAGTCCCTGCCTGACGCACTGACCAGACACTGTCATTCTCCTCACAGAGAATCCAGCTCCAGTCTTTCTGACTCCCCTTACGGGGTGTTAGAGATCGAGACCCGGAAAGAGATTCCAACCTCTCTCATTCTAAGGTATGAGCAGACTAGAACCTAGAGGGACTTTTGGCAAATCTTGGCAACACCAATCTAAACTATAGCTAAACTAGACTATTGAAAAACAGCAGCTACTTCTCACCTCGTACTACGCTTAGGTTAGGTACACTGGGGTAGAACTAGCTAGAAGCACCAGTTGAGTATTTATATTTTAACCTGTGTTATTTATGTATGTATTTTTATGAATATATGTCATAGCCACAAGCCATGCTATTGCAGTATTATTTTATCTTACTGCTAACGCTGTACATATTTAACTTAGCATTCTGTCTTACGATTCTAGCAGTTCATATCTCTTGCACGAGAAATAAAGACTGTTCAATAAGCCCTTTTATTGAAACGCCCGTCTATCTGTTTCTGTGTAACCTCTGTAGAAACGTAGCATGCACAATTTACTGAGTGAAACTGTTACCTATTGTTTCCACTATTCTGAGACTATTCCGATTCTGAAAGGAAACAAAGTTGTCATGTTTATGCGGTTGTCAGAGACTAATCCCTTCTTGTTCATTCTAGAAGTTTCGAGTGACCTCTGAGTTAGCTGCCACACACAAGTAATTAAGTTTAATGTACTCAATAGAGACATACTACCTCAGTCCTATGTCAAAACTATAGTGTATATTATTCCAATGCGGAGAGCCTATCAGAGATACAGGAACTACAATACAACCTCCCATCATATCTGGATGTGGATCTATCTTACAGCCATTAGCTAAATATATAGGGCTTTATTATGAGTCTGGTGGTCCGCGGACCACCAGACTCGCGGGGTGCAGTGGTGACAGTCTTCCGACTGCCCTATTACGACTAGGGCATTTGGGCCACCCTGGGACCACTGCAACCGCCAGGAATCAGAGATCCCTGGTGGTGGCACAGCTGTATAGAGGCTGCAATATGCTTGGTGTGGCTGCTGAGGCCCCGCAAAGCATATCACAAGTTTCCTCACTGCTACACTTTTCATGACGGTGCGGCCCCCATGAAAAGTATGGCAGTGAGGAAACTAATGGGGTCCTACAGGGTCTCCTGGTGCCTAACGACATGTGGATGTACACAGGGGAGCACAACATGTGCCTCCCTGTGTGCATGCACCCCAGTACCTGCACTACATGGACTGCAGCAGTCCATGCCATACATGTACTGTCTTTGACATTTCCATTGCAGTGCCTATTTCATAGGCACTGCCTTGGGAATGCAAAAAAATGCCTGCCAGACAGAGGAAAACTCCTAAGTGGTTTGGCAGTGTGGTAGTGGGGCGGTCCTGCTCCTGCACCCACAAACTCATAATAAGGCCCATAGTCTTTTTCCTGAAGCCATTTGTAATAGAAACAAGAGCTTTTTTAAAACACTCTATGGACAGCATAGATACAATATGAAAACAAAACATTTGATCTTTTGCAATAAATCTTGGTGTCCTTGGACATCGAGTCCTTGTATACAAATATCTCCCAAGATGAAGCACTAGCAGTCGTGAGGGATATTTTGGAGTAGAGAACACAACCCCACACAGTACTTACTGATTTTCTTATAGAACTGGGCACTCTTTGCTTAATGAAAAGTCTATTTGTTTTTCAAGGATGAGCTATTCCTGCAAACAAAAGCAGTCGCCATGGATTGTGCCTTTGCACTGGAAATAGTCAATATTTTCATGTCGTATTTTAAGGATCAATGGATCTATGGCGATGCAAATATATATAAGTACCACATCAGATCCTAGCATCAATATATTGATGGTGAGTTTTTTATTTGGAAAGACCTCCAGTGTACTTTAACAGAATTCCATGAATGACTAAATAAAAGATCTACTGACCTTAGACTCACAATGACATATGATAGAGAAAAATTTAATTTTCTTGACCTGTGGATTCTTGTAGAAGACAACAAGCTTGCAGTCAACCTTTACATCAACCCGACAGACAGAAACACTGTGGCATGCGCCTAGGTCAGGATAACATCTTATAAAGCCTCTCTTCAAAAGCACAGTAATGTCACTGTGTCTGCCTCAGTCAAGTGGAACGTTGTATATGTCATTGGAATTTAGGTATGTCATAAGCTATGTCATAAGGGGTGGAAGGAGATTGTGGGAGTTGTGACAGTTGGTTCACTGCTGCAGTCTGTGATGGTTGAGATCTTCTGTATGGAATAAACTTGGACCTTGAAACCCCTACTGTGTTTACGGAGGAGTCTTTCTTATGAAATACAACATTGGGGTAGTCGGCAGGCACAGACCTACAAGAAGATCTCAACACATGGTCTTAGATTCTGTTTTGAGGTAAACTTCATTAAGGAAGCAACTTTCTGGTGAGAGATTGTGGTATACTACTGTGCATTCTCGTGCTGTTCTCAGCACGAGAATGCATTTCTCCTTGTTCCCCTTTCAATGGTGTTCTTAGTTCTCTGTTCTGTTCTAGTGCTCTGGGCAACGTTTGTCAGTTGACCGGAGTCCTGGAGCAGAGCAGCTGTGTACCTGTGGGTGTCTCTGTGGGTGTCTCTTGTCTCCTACAATAAAGAAGACTACAAATTCTCCTGAAGACTCCTGCCTCCTTCTTCTTCCCACTTACTTCATTTGGCAACGAGTGGTTGAACCCCTGAAAGACACCCACCAGGAAGATACTCGGCGCATCCTCATAACAGCAGCTCTCGACGAACTTCGCGATTTAAAATTGGTCCACTTTGTCTTCATTGTAAGAGGTTTATTTGGAAATACCTCGTGGACTTCATTTGATGATCTTCGGCTTTCTGCGGACCCTTGGTGACGTCATTGGCAAACAGTTCAGGGCTTCGCCTGAGTGTTCCAGTATTGAGCTGCTCCACGTCATCATCTGCGAGGTTCGAGGATTCTCTAGCGGCTGACGTGAGGCTGATGTGAGCCGATTCTGTGAGTACGTAGTTCTCACGCAGACCGGAGCGTGGTGACGTCATCACGCTGGCGTTGGCGGCCATTTTGGAGGTCGCTTAGCAACGCTACACGGTACAGCTGTTTCACGAAGCCGACTCCGTTTTGCTTCGAACTTTGTTCTTTCCTCAATTTACTTCGCATTTCGCCCTTCTTCATATGGCTTATGTATAGGGCATTTTGAAGAAAAAGGTATGGTTTCCTTTTCTCGGTGACAGGCACACCATTGCCTGTCTCTCAGGATATTTTCTCGAGGAAGTAAATACGTTATTTTTACATTTTAATTAACATTGCCTGTCTCTCATCGGATGTTTTTTCTAGGAAGTAAATACATTATTTTTAAATTGAATTAACAGTTAATTGAAGCTATTTCTCTTCATACTTTGTTTAATATGGCTTCTCCACAGCAGTTTGCACAGCCCCCACCCTTTCTTCAACTTCCTGGCAGACCAGCTATTCCATGGCGTCGATTGTTGAAAGATGCTGTTCAGACTGCAATTTCCTCTCACTGTGATGTAAAAAAAATTCTGGAAAATAAGTTGTGGTCCTATAATATTTCTGCTCATAGTACCACAGGTTTATCTCCATTTTCTTTGTTAAGAAATAGGAATGTTCATACTAAATTGTGTCCTACTTGGTTATGTCAAAAGAGTCTTGAGACCAACCTTAAAAAGGAAATTTCTATTTCTCATGATTGTAATGTGTCTAGTAGAGTTTTACAAAAACAGAATGTGATGAAAAAAAAACATGATTTTGGAAGACGTTTTACTTCTGTTGATCTGAAGATTGGTGATTGGGTCCTTATTAGGAATCCAAAGAGCAGAGCAGAGCAGCTGTGTACCTGTGGGTGTCTCGTGTCTCCTACAATAGAGAAGACTAAAAATTCTCCTGAAGACTCCTGCCTCCTTCTGCTTCCCACTTACTTCAGAGATGACTGTTCATGAGGGGAGATGACTGTTTCTTTACTTTGAGTCACTTGGCCGTGTAATTATTGGCCCTCGCGCGAACAAGTAGACTGTGAAGTGCAACTTTATTGATTTGTTCTGTTGCATGGCGTCCTGCATGACAGATCTTCTTGTAGCGTGCAAGCAGTTATGCATGAGAGGAGATGTGAACTGTGCCTGTGTGAGGCATGAAGAGTGCAGAGCCAGTGCAGCACATTGGCACGAGCACCCGGTCTGGTGTGCTCATTTATGAAATACAGTGTGGGAGCAAAGCGTGTAAAGCCAGTGTGGCACATCAGCACATGCAGCATGTTTGCGGTGATGAGGTGCATGTCTTTCTATGACATGCACACTGTTTGGATCCTAAGGTGCTGGTCATTTCAGTGACACTCACACTGTTCACATTTAAATGCCCATGGTTGTCGGTCTCAGTGGCACGCACACTATCTACATTTGATGACGTGCTTGTCGCACTATTCACTGTGATGAGGTGCATGTCTTTTCTGTGACATACACACTGTTTGCATTTTAAACATGCTCACGTGGTTCTTATCTTCAAAATAGTGCTCACCATTTCTGTGACATGCTGTGCATTGCTTAACTACAGTTACGAGAATTCCTTTTCTCATTTGCTTGTTTTGAGACTATTATTATTATTATTTTGTGGGTTGTAATTTTTTCAATTGATGGGCTTATATATTTGGTCTTTGTTGGCAAGTGAATATTTTATATTCTTTCAGAATTTTACAGTACCACCGTTCTTCATGTCGAGTCCTGGCATTTCTCCCATCAAATGGCAGAAGTGCAAGAAAGTGTTTGAGAGATATGCCAAGGTTTGTGGAGCTTCTTTAAGTGCAGAAAGAAAGACTCCACTACTTCTTGACTGTCTGGGTTCAGAATGGCAGGAAGTATTCCATCATCTTCGGGAGCTGCTAGCTATGGAAGAGGAGGACCTTAATGAGTATGACGTTTGTGTCAAAATGTTAAACAAACATTTTTTTCTAAAAGTAAGCAAAATATTAGAAAAGTATCATTATGTGAAGAGGACTCAAAGGTATGAGGAAACTGTTCAAAGTTGTGTAACTGATTTAAGGAAACTTGCATCATCATTTAAGTTTGCGAACTTGGTTGAGAAATGCAGACGTGAACAAGCCATGTTTGGGTGCAACATGGAAAAAGTAAGAGTGGACCTGTGGCTATGAGATGAGCCTACCCTTCAGGAGGTTCTGTGGGTGGTTAAAAGAATTGAGCACTCCATGTAGTGTGTGTCGTAATTAAAAAAGAGAATAAAAAGGATCGTAAGGTACAGGTTGTGAAAGAGAAATTTAAAAAAGTACAGGTGAAGAGTTATGTTGATAAAGAAGTGCAAAAAGATAAGTTGGTTGAACGTAAGTGTTATTGTTATAGGTGCGGGAAGAGTGGCCATCTAGTTAATGAGACAAAAGATGTCCTGCATTAAAACAAGCATGTACCAAGTGCAATAAAAAGGGGCACTTTGTGGTGGTGTGTAGTAGCAAGTATGAACCCAAAGTCAAGAAGGTTGATGTGGAAACGGAATTTGACAGAGCTTATAATGATAAAGATGATTTTGAGTGTGACCAAATAGTTCTACAGGTAGCAGAATTTGGCAGCAGTAAACCTAGTCCTCTTGACACCTTCTTGGTGGAAGGTAAACTCACCTATGTCCTGCTTGATTCAGGTGCTAAAATCACCATTGTTTCCAACAATTGTTTCAATGAAAAATTGAAGGTAAGGTAGTGTTAATCGAGCCTGATATTAAGTACTGTGCTTATGCTAATGAACCAATAAAGTTGCATGGGGACTTTATTGGTTTCATTAAATATTAGGACAGATTGGTTTCTGGAAAATATGTTTCAAGGAAGAGTGACAGCATTATAAATTGGCTCCATCAGGGTGATTTGGGATTATGCTTTATCCTAATGGAAATCCTCCTATTCAACTTAAGGAGAGAGTTGAGATGTGTGGTGTGGAGGTGGACTCTTGAGCATGGTTTTCTGGATATCTTGGAAAGTGATTTCCCAAGGTATTTATGGAAGAACTTGGATGTGTAACAAAGTATAAGCATAAAATAAGATTGCGGCAGGATGTGCAGGATGTGCAACATGCTTGCTGTTGACTCAGGAATGTACCCACTTTTGTTAGGGAGGAGATACAGTGTGAGATTATGAAACTAAAATGGAGTGGGATTATTGTAGAGGTGGAGGGCACAGAGTGGCTTGCTGTGGTGCTAGCTGCCAAGAAAGCCAATGGTGACTTACGCTGATGCATTGATTTGAGGCAGCTAAACAAGAATGTTATTGTGGATAGGTACCCTCTACCTAACATTATGGAGCTGTTGGTGTTGCTAGGGGAGGCTAAAGTATTTAGCACCATTGACAAATTAGGTTGGAACTAGGCATCTGCAAACAACCATTGGCCAGAGCCATGTTTTTTCTTGTGTGCTGTCACAAACTGAGGCTATCAAAGGAGGGAAGTCTAGGGCACCATTTGTGGGCCAGTATTGACAACAACTCATGGTGAGCAGGACATGCCATCCAGCTCAAAAGGACTAACAACCCTATGTCTAAACGACCTCTGGAATTTGCATGCTAGTCAGAAGGAATTTAAAAGGCTAGCGAAAATCATGACCAAACAATTATCAATAGTGGAGGATAAAGCCACCCTTGCAAAAAGAAGTCATGGGTGGATGACCCTTCAATCCTATGCCTTGTTAATTCCACAGCCGTACCGTACTATATCTTTCAGTGCTCGAACAAAACTAAGCTTTCTAAAATTGAGACTGGGAGTTATTAACCTGTTGACTCATTGGCCAAAATGGAAAAGAGAACACGGAAGTGATCTATGCCGACTTTGTGGGACCCACAAAGAAGACATTATACACATCATCTGTCTATGCCCAAAACTACTGACAGAGAGACGGGCCTACTCAAGCACCACTGGAATAGAAATATGATTAGAAGCTGTAGAGCAGCAGTTCTGGCCTGTTTTGATCCTAGGAACACTAAATTCAATTGTGCCCTAGTAAGATTTATGGAGCGCGGTGCAAAAAAACTTAGTGAGGTGCCTACAGTTTGCGACTCACCATCAGAATAACGTTTGTTAAGCTTTACTTGGTATTGCCACCCCTACTGACTTTTTATGAGCACGATATTTTAAATGAAAGCTTCATCTGTTATCGTTACCCATATTAGTTTTTATGAACATGATATTTTAAATGTAATTTTGAAATCTTTTTAAATGTTTTGTATTTGCAATGGTTTTTTTAAATCACGCAATAAAGACTCAATACACTAGCACCATTGACCTCACCTCTGCAAGTCAACAAGTCAAGTTGGTGGATTCATGCAGGGATTATAGGCCATTTATCACTCCATTTGGCACTTAAAGATTCATCACGCTACCTTTTGGATTAGTTTCAGCTTCTTCACTTTTTCAGCGTATTATGGCGAGGGTGCTGAAAGACATAAAAGGGGTATGTACATATCAGGATGACATCCTGATGTTTGGAAGGGATGAGCCGGGACACAATATATGCCTGAGAGAAGTTCTTGGAAAATTGTGTGAGCGATGAAAGATATATTATCACCATTTTATGAACCATTTTTATAACGCATTGGAAATTATATTGTCTATTTACTATATTGTAATATTTTTTCTTTCTTTGTACTTTTATGGTCTATTTTGATAGATCGAATAAAGTTCATTATGATGATGATGTTGATGAGCTGATTCCTTTGTAGATCAGTCGAAGTCCATGAGAGCCAATGGTTATGGTTCTTAGTTTGCTCTCATTATATCTATACAGTAAACTATTTCCAAGAAAGAGTTGTTCCCCTAGCACTTTCTCCCGCAACATAAAAACCCATGTTTCCATTTCTGATGACATATTATCAAGACATAGCAAATGTTATAGAGAATCACCATATTCCTATGGAACGTGACCCTGCTCCCTGAAAGCCCACAGTTTCTCTTGTTGTGACATGCCACCACAACGATTCAGAAGAGGGGGTGGTGATGAACAGAGTGTCTGAAATAAGCAGACCACTCTTACCCAGTCCAAAGATCAGGGCTTGATACATCACCGTTATTTATCTCACTGCACCATCCCAGCTCAGAACCTGGCTATATGCAAATCAGTCTGTCCCTGGCCCAGTGCATCATGGGAACAGGGCAGACTAAACTACCAAGCCAATTCTTCACCAGAAAGGAGACAAGCTACCGGGGACCGGCTTCTGGCATTTCAGCCTTCTTCGGCCCGGCTTGCTTGAATCCTGATGGTGCAGTGAGAAAGGGACTCATGTCTGAGTATACCCTGCCACACCTATAGTGGCCAAAAACGATTCAGAAGAGGGGGTGGTGATGAACAGAGTGTCTGAATTAAGCAGACCACTCTTACCCAGTCCAAAGATCAGGGCTTGATCCATCACCGTTATTTATCTCACTGCACCATCCCAGCTCAGAACCTGGCTATATGCAAATCAGTCTGTCCCAGGCCCAGTGCATCATGGGAACAGGGCAGACTAAACTACCAAGCCAATTCTTCACCAGAAAGGAGACAAGCTACCGGGGACCGGTTTCTGGCATTTCAGCCTTCTTCGGCCCGGCTTGCTTGAATCCTGATGGTGCAGTGAGAAAGGGACTCATGTCTGAGTATACCCTGCCACACCTATAGTGGCCAAAAACGATTCAGAAGAGGGGGTGGTGATGAACAGAGTGTCTGAATTAAGCAGACCACTCTTACCCAGTCCAAAGATCAGGGCTTGATCCATCACCGTTATTTATCTCACTGCACCATCCCAGCTCAGAACCTGGCTATATGCAAATCAGTCTGTCCCTGGCCCAGTGCATCATGGGAACAGGGCAGACTAAACTACCAAGCCAATTCTTCACCAGAAAGGAGACAAGCTACCGGGGACCGGTTTCTGGCATTTCAGCCTTCTTCGGCCCGGCTTGCTTGAATCCTGATGGTGCAGTGAGAAAGGGACTCATGTCTGAGTATACCCTGCCACACCTATAGTGGCCAAAAACGATTCAGAAGAGGGGGTGGTGATGAACAGAGTGTCTGAATTAAGCAGACCACTCTTACCCAGTCCAAAGATCAGGGCTTGATCCATCACCGTTATTTATCTCACTGCACCATCCCAGCTCAGAACCTGGCTATATGCAAATCAGTCTGTCCCTGGCCCAGTGCATCATGGGAACAGGGCAGACTAAACTACCAAGCCAATTCTTCACCAGAAAGGAGACAAGCTACCGGGGACCGGTTTCTGGCATTTCAGCCTTCTTCGGCCCGGCTTGCTTGAATCCTGATGGTGCAGTGAGAAAGGGACTCATGTCTGAGTATACCCTGCCACACCTATAGTGGCCAAAAACGATTCAGAAGAGGGGGTGGTGATGAACAGAGTGCCTGAATTAAGCAGACCACTCTTACCCAGTCCAAAGATCAGGGCTTGATCCATCACCGTTATTTATCTCACTGCACCATCCCAGCTCAGAACCTGGCTATATGCCACCACAACAGCAACTAATGAAAAGAAACAGCAGGTTTCCCTGAGCTGGACCCTAGTCAATGAAAGCTAAAGCTTCATATTGTCACCACATGCTACCACCAATAAGAAGCGTATTCAGTGAAATAAATGCTTCTCCTTTAGTTTGACCCCAATCTACGAAGAATCAAAAGACGGAACCCACCCATTCCATCTTGCTCTCGGACATGTGAGTATTTCATGATGGGCCTGAAGTTGTGGGGGCCAAAACAGTGCTTTGCGTAAAGTGTCATGGTTAATATTGAGGGGCACGAGTTCTGCTGCCCAGTCACCGGAGAGCACAGCCCTCTTAACGACGTGTAGTGTAGGCACATTGATATGCCTTAACCACATCGCCGCGGCGGCTATTCCGCCGCAGCGCTAAGTGGGCGGGGGGGGGCGCTCGGCGGCCGCATGCTGATCCCGGAACCGCTCCGTCATCAGCCGCGGTAGGGCTGTGCTCATGACGGAGCGGTTCCGTCATGGCCCCGCCCGCTCAATAGAACGCGCCGCGCAGGGGCGGCGGCAGGGCCATAACGGACCGCTCCGTCATCAGCACAGCGCCACCACAGCTGATGACGGAGCGGTTCCGTCATCAGCATAGAAAGGGTTAATAGCATACAAGTACCTAAGCATCTGGGCCTATGTCTTTCTTTTCACAAGTGATGCTACTCTACGTAAACCTAGAATGGCAACTCCAATACCAACAACAGAACCATGTGGCAATACTAGTGGAAAGGTACCGAAGAGAAGAGAAATGTATTACTTTACCACGAAGCTAGCAGCACCTACTGTTATAACACAAGACTGCACTCTAGAGTTGCTCAGTTGTCACTGTGAGTTATATGCTTTTCTGAGAATTGTAAATGTTCTTCAATGAATCCCAACATGAGCAGTTACTCAAGTCAGACTTTAAATTACTGTGAATGCGGGAAATAACTCCTCTAACCATCCAGTCTCATGTCCCTATCAGCCTTTAAACTTTGTTTATGTGGCTTCCTCTGTGAAGCATTGGTAAAAAATGCTGAGATTTATGATTCCCCATGTGTTTGTGATTTTTTGTTTTTGTTTATATCTCTGCAACAAGGATTGCGGCTGCTAGATGTTGTGTGTATATCCTCGTTTTTTAAAGGTCCACTGAGAGTTTGTGGTCCTGCGAGATCGTGACAATAATGTGTCACACAGGTGTAAGGGCTCTTCTCGAGCATTGGCTACTTGGGGTTTGTTGTTCCTTACTGAATATGATCCCTTCGAATACCTCCAGAAGCCAGATAGATTCAGAGGACAGGCCCACGACCTCCACCTGCAGATAGATTGCACCAAATACCAACTCAGGAGATTTCCCCATAGTCTTGGAAAGGGTTCTCCAAGTTCAGTTCTAGAGGGCCGATCCATGCCAGATTTTAAGATATTTACATTTATCTAAATGGGGATATGCAAAAAATCTGGCATGGATGCGGCCCTCCAGTACCGACTTTGGAGAACCCTGGTCTTTGGGATGGCGATTCCCAACAGGCCTGTCTGTACTGGGAAGTGGCCACACATATTCTCTATGCCAAGGGGATTGCAGCCTGGATTGTGACAGTGTCAGACTTAACTGGCATTTCATGACAAGGAAAGACATGTTCTGCTGAACAGTGACACTTCTTCCTCAAATAGAGAAGTGAAAGCGTCTTAACACAGCCCTGAAGGGCAGGAGGAGGTGGGGTCGAATGATACCTCAGCTATCCACAGTACTGCCTCCAAACAGTTATGGTTAAACCCATTTGTTCCCATGAACAAATCATTTTCTGTTCCTGCTGGTTAGAGGCGGTGTGTGCTAAATGTGCCTTGTTATTGTTTTATGTTCTATTATGCCAGATTACTTAACCCGTTCCGTCACGGCTCGCGGGTGAGCTGTGCTCATGACGGAATGGTTCCGTCACGGCCCGGCCGCCGCGCCTGCGCGGCGCTGATTTCGCGCCTGCGCGGCGCGTTTAATTGAGCGGGCGGGGCCGTGACGGAACCGTTCCGTCATGAGCACAGCTCACCCGCGAGCCGTGACGGAACGGTTCTGTCACCCGCGCAGCTCACCCGCGCGCCCCCGCGACCGTTAGCGCTGCAGCGGAATAGCCGCCGCAGCGAAAGGGTTAACCAAGAAGTTTCTCGTTTTCTGTTTCTATACTATAAACTTTGGAGGATTGTAGTGTATATATCTACATAGTCACTGTAGGATTTAATGGTTGGCCCCTCCAGCCTTCATTATATTGGTACAGCCTGTGAAGTGGGGTGGTGTTAATAAAAAGGATGCCAGAGACCAGGCCAGGGACTGATGGACTCTATGCAACCGGTCGCACGTGTTCGTGACGCTGCATCAGGTCAGTGCTTCTAACTCCTTCGATCTTCCTACTCACCCTCTGTTGTGACAGAGGCTTTAAGGTACGCTCTGTGTTGGAGGGTGAAGCAGCAACACCAAGTGCACCAGAACAAGCAGCAAATCTAAATGTCAGTGTGAAGGATGGCGTTTATAAGGAGTAAGCCTAACCTAAACCTAAGATAAAAGATTCCCACAGTCATTGCAAAAACATTATGACCACCATCACTTTGACTCCCATTTCCATCATGGAGGTTATCTTAGCTGCCATTTTCATGTCTTGTTCTTACTAACTTGCCTCTCGCTTGACGGATCTTTTGACACCTTATGTACTACAACTTCCAGCATTTACCTACTAGGCCATATGCATTTCTTGGCTGAAGATCTTATTCATCTGGCACCTCTAGGAGGTTATTTAGAATTCAGCAGATGCAAGGCATCTGCTAACAATGAGCACTTGCTATGCTAGCTCATCAGGAAGTGGTAAACCATCCAAAATGTTGTTGCTAGATGGCTTTCAGGCTAAAGAAGGCATAACCTTGTTTAATTTTGAGTTGCAGGATTTCACTGGCATCCCATTCCAAAATAGTTTGGTTCAAATGCCGGTGCATCTGCTAGAGAGCTAATCAATCCAGTGGATCTGCTTTCTTTCAGGAGTACTTCTTGAAGCCCATATCACGACGTTCTGAACAAAGGCCCACATTCTACAGCTTTCCAGGTGGTCCTGCTCTATGTTTACACACAGCCAAGGCACGGAATCAACTGCCTCTTTCTAGCAGAAGGGAATCCAACGATCTTGAATGAATGAATGAAAAACAATTTGTATTGCGCGACTAAAACCTGAAGGCATCAAGGCGCCTACCAAAACAGATCAGAAAAAAATAAGGCATTGAATTCAGGATATTAGTAAAGACGTTGGGTCTGATATATCAAAGGGTAAGGGCTTTTCCCATGCTGTGTGTATGGGAGCCTGTGTTAATACAGATGGGACTTGCTTCTTTTTCTGCCCTACTTGCTAAGCCTTTTGAGCTTGTTACTTGGGTTGGAGCACGGGCTTGTCTTGCAGTGACTCCTGATTCTTGGCTACCTGTCACACAGCACCATGATGGCCACTGGGACAAGCATGCACTCTATAACTTTGGTAAACTCATAAATAAGTAAATAAATAGTGACATAAAATAAACATAAAGGCAATTGATTATCTACAGTGTTAAATTGCAGTGGGTTGCCACATTTTTTATTTTGGCGTCAAGGGTTTATGGTGTAGCTGCAAAATATGCAGAGCATTGCAGCATTATTCGACCTGCAGCACGAATACAGATGTATTTATGTGCCTCTCCAAGTATTTGATGGCCAGGATAACAGCCTGTGACAAATGTGCGACTGAAAAATCGAGAAAACTTGGGAAACAAGGGACAGAGACAATCTATGATATTGGCTAGTTTTAGGTACAGTAACATTTAAGCCAAAGTCCATTGCCACAAAGCCCACCTCTAGAGATAGTACTGATCTGCAGGGATACAACCAATCTCTGGGGGTATATCCCAGCTCTAGAGATATAGCTGAGAAAGTTCCAAGCCCTTCACATTTATTGTCTTTTTGGTCAATAGATTTTTGTAGCTGCTTGAGAGGTAAAGGGTAATTAGCATCAAGTTCAAGTCACATTAAACCAATTAGTCACACAATAAGGCTAAAACCACTGAGTATAGTTAAAGGAATTTATTACAAACTTTAAAACAAGCTGATCTAAAGGAGTCTAAAAAGCATATTGTAAAAGTACAAAATCACCGGAATAAACCAGAATCTCACAATGAAATTCAACCTAAACAATAAAAAACATACGAGAAACTCAGTCGCAGAGATCAAAAATATGAAAAGAGGATGAGAAGATTGATCTGCAGAATTTGATCCTCTTGCCTAGTCATTAGTACACCTAGAGAAATCTAACTTACTCTGCTCTATGCTAGGCCTGGGAGGAGCTTGTGAAGTTCCACTCCACGGAATTCGGTGTGTAGTAACTGAAAAACTCTGTGAGATTCTGCCGAATTCTGCCTGTGGGCGGAGTATTCTATTCAGATGGAATTTCATTGATACTGCTGGAGTTGTGCTGCTATAAGTGCACTAGAATCTTTAACAATCTGCTTGCTGGTCCTGCAGAGCCGCGGCGTCATCAGCGAAGCCATTGTTGCTAGACTCTGCCCGTGGAGTTTGAGGAGTTTTACCACTCCGCGCTCCACTGGGAGCTCAGAGTTTGTCAACAACTCTGCCAAACGCTGGCTGAGCGGAGTTTACTGGCGCCTTCCTCTACAAACATTTGATCCACTTGAAAATGTAACCCCTTACCTGCTGCCGTCGGCCGATGGCCTACGCGAGCACTACCTCACTGGTGCTGTGAACATCTAATGGCCGACACGGCCCGCCCACTCCGCAGAACCGCCGCACTGTCGCGAAATAACGGCCGCAGCTAAGGTGTTAAATAAATGATGATGTGGCCAATAGCATTTTAGTGATTGTGTGACACATCCAAGATACTTATCAAGATTAGTACATGCACAGAGACAAAATCTGCGTGCACTGTACCATGCCCACTCCTGTCTTCTGTGCACCGAAAGGTCAACCTTCCCAGCAGTAGGGCCCGCTTTCTCACATGCATCTGCTGTCTCCTCACCTCTGCTCCACAAATCTCATGGAACATGCCGTGGAGAGAAAATCTCCTCTCAGTAGGCAGGAAAGCAGGGCCTATTCAAGCTTCCCGCCCCCCCCAGTCAGCTCAAGATAAGCTTAAACTGTCGTAATAGCAACTGCCCCTCATTTTATCTCTATGAATGGGTGGCATTAGGATATTTGTTGTGAGGTAGACTAAAAAAGACAATTGCTCCTTCTTTTATCTGGATCGATTAACGTATCATTTGTAATGAAATACCAGTGCAAACAAGTTCTTCTCATTTTATCCCAATGAATACATGTCATATTTGAAGTGAAAGAACAATTCAAAAACCAGGTCTTCACTTTTTTCCGATTTATGATAGCACACATTATTTATTCTCAGAAGGAGTGAATCACAGTTGCTCCTCACTTCAACTGTTGAGTACAGAGGATATAACTCTGGATATAACTCTGCACAGCTAAACACAAATGATAGACTGAAGAGAGTGGAGGGCAGAAGGATTGAGAAGGTTCAAATTTAGGAGGTGCCAAAGATCACAACTGATGTCAATAGCAGTGGCCGGGGCGCTGAGGGTCAGAAATGTTGCTTGCTGAGACCCTTCTACTTCATTTTTAGGTCTGAAACCATACATTGTACTAATCGGAGTACAGGATGTTAAACAAGCATTGGCATAGCCAATAGGTCTCGCCTTTGGGAACTTATAAGTGTTTAGCCACAGATATTGACTTTACCTACGTCTTTAAGCTGTGCTGTACAGAAGTTTGCAGCATGCTGAAAATTTATAATATAGAAGTGTCAGAAGCATTTTTATTACCTTAGATATGACCAAAAAAGCATTATGTACAACAAAATGACCATATTAAAAAAGTATTTAAAATAATGTCTTGATTTTTTTTTACCTTTCAATGCCTGTCCCAATGGTTGCGTGTTGTGTTTTTTTTTGTTATGGGGGCATAAATAACAGGAGGGTGAAAGTCAGTCAGTCAGTGAGAGTGAGTGAGAGAGTCAGTCAGTCAGTGAGAGTGAGAGAGTTAGTCAGTCAGTAAAAGAGTGAGAGTCAGTGAGAGAGTGAGAGTCATACAGTGAGAGTCAGCCAGTGAGAGTGAATGAGAGTGAGAGAGTGAGTCAGTCAGTGAGTGAAAGAGAGTGAGTCAGTGAGATAGTCAGTCAGTGAGAGAGAGTCAGCCTTTAACCGAGAGTCAATCTTCAAGCGAGAGTCAGTCTTTTAGCGAGAGTCAGTCTTTTAGCGAGAGTAAGTGTTTTAGCGAGAGTCAGTCAGTCAGTGAGAGAGAGTCAATGAGAGAGTCTGTGAGAGAGAGTTTGTGAGAGAGAGTCCGTGAGAGAGAGAGAGTCAGTGAGAGAGAGTCAGTCAGTGAGAGAGAGTCAGTCAGTGAGAGAGAGTGAGTCACTCAGTGAGAGAGAGTGGGAGAGTAAGTCTGTGAAAGGGAGTGAGAGAGAGTCAGTCAGTGACAGTCAGTCAGTGAGAGACAGTCAGTCAGTGAAAGAGTCAGTCAGTGAGAGAGAGTCAGTGAGAGAGTGTCAGTCAGTGAGAGAGAGTGAGTCACTCAGTGAGAGAGAGTGGGAGAGTGAGTCTGTGACAGGGAGTGAGGGAGTCAGTCAGTGAGAGTCAGTCAGTGAGAGAGAGTCAGTCAGTGAGAGAGTGTCAGTCAGTGAGAGAGTCAGTGAGAGAGAGTCAGTCAGTGAGAGAGAGTGAGTCACACAGTGAGAGAGAGTGGGAGAGTGAGTCTGTGAGAGGGAGTGAGAGAGTGTCTGTGAGAGTCTATGAGAGAGTGTCTGTGAGAGTCTGTGGGAGATGTCCGTGAGAGTCTGAGAGAGGGTCTGTGAGACAATGTCTATGAGACAGTGTCTGTGAGAGTCTGTAAGAGAGTATCTGGGAGAGTCTGTGAGAGAGTGTCTGTGAGAGTCTGTGAGTGAGTGTCTGTGAGAGAGTGTCTGTGAGAGAGTGTCTGTGAGAGAGTGTCTGTGTGTCAATGTCTGTGATCGAGTGTCTATGTGAGTCTGTGAGAGAATGTCTGCGAGAGTCTGTGAGAGAGTGTCTGTCAGAGACTGTGAGAGAGTGTCTGTGAGAGTCTGTGAGAGAGTGCCTGTGAGAGTCTGTGAGTGAGTGTCTGTGAGAGAGTGGCTGTGAGAGCGTGTCTGTGAGAGTCTGTGAGAGAGTGTCTGTGAAAGTGTGTCTGTGAGAGAGTCTGTGAGAGGGTATGTGAGAGTGTCTGTGAGAGTGTCTGTGAAAGTTTCTGTGAGAGTGTCTGTGAGAGATTGTCTGTGAGAGTCAGTGAGAGAGTGTCTGTGAGAGTCTGTCAGAGAGTGTCTGTGAGAGTGTGTCTGCGAGTGTCTGTGAGAATGTGTCTGTGAGAGAGTGTCTGTGAGAGTCTGTGAGAGAGAGTCTGTGAGAGAGTGTCTGTGAGAGAGTGCCTGTGAGAGAGTGTGTGTGAGAGAGTGTCTGTGAGAGTCTGTGAGAGAGTGTCTGTGAGAGAGTGTGAGAGAGTTAGTGAGAGAGTGTCTGTGAGAGAGTCTGTGAGAGTGTCTGTGAGAGAGTGTCAGTGAGAGAGTGTCTGTGAGAGAGTCAGTGAGAAAGTGTCTGTGAGAGAGTCTGTGAGAGTGTCTGTGAGAGTGTGTCTGTGAGAGAGTGTCTGTGAGAGTCTGTGAAAGAGTGTCTGTGAGAGAGTGTCAGTGAGAGAGTGTCTGTGAGAGAGCCAGTGAGAAAGTGTCTGTGAGAGAGTCTGTGAGAGTGTCTGTGAGAGTGTGTCTGTGAGAGAGTGTCTATGAGAGTCTGTGAGAGAGTGTCTGTGAGAGTCTGTGAGAGAGTGTTTGTGAGAGAGTGCCTGTGAGAGAGTTTCTTTGAGAGTGTCTGTGAGAGTGTGAGAGAGTGTCTGTGAGAGTCTGTGAGAGAGTGTCATGGAGGGTCTGTGAGAGTGTCTGTGTGAGAGTGTCTGAATGAGAGACTGTGAGAGAGAGTGTGTGATAGTCTGTGAGAGAGTGTCTGTGGGAGAATGTCTGTGAGAGAGTGTCTGTGAGAGTGTCTGTGAGAGAGAGTTTGAGAGAGAGTCTGTGAAAGAGAGTCTGTGAGAGAGTGTGAGATAGTGTCTGTGAGAGAGTGTCTGTGAGAGAGTGTGAGTCTGTGAGAGAGTGTCTTTGAGAGTCTGTGAGAGAGTGTCTGTGAGAGTCTGTGAGACAGTGTCTGTGAGAGTCTGTGAGAGTGTCTGTGAGAGTCTGTGAGAGTGTCTGTGAGAGTCTGTGAGAGAGTGTCTGTGAGAGTGTCTGTGAGAGAGTGTCTGTGAGAGAGTGTCAGTGAGAGAGTGTCTGTGAGAGAGTCAGTGAGAAAGTGTCTGTGAGAGAGTCTGTGAGAGTGTCTGTGAGAGTGTGTCTGTGAGAGAGTGTCTGTGAGAGTCTGTGAGAGAGTGTCTGTGAGAGTCTGTGAGAGAGTGTCTGTGAGAGAGGGCCTGTGAGAGAGTTTCTTTGAGAGTGTCTGTGAGAGTGTGAGAGAGTGTCTGTGAGAGTCTGTGAGAGAGTGTCTGTGAGAGTGTCTGTGTGAGAGTGTCTGAATGAGAGACTGTGAGAGAGAGTGTGTGATAGTCTGTGAGAGAGTGTCTGTGGGAGAATGTCTGTGAGAGAGTGTCTGTGAGAGTGTCTGTGAGAGAGAGTTTGAGAGAGAGTCTGTGAAAGAGTCTGTTAGAGAGTGAGAGATAGTGTCTGTGAGAGAGTGTCTGTGAGAGAGTGTGAGTCTGTGAGAGAGTGTCTTTGAGAGTCTGTGAGAGAGTGTCTGTGAGAGTCTGTGAGAGAGTGTCTGTGAGAGTCTGTGAGAGTGTCTGTGAGAGTCTGTGAGAGTGTCTGTGAGAGTCTGTGAGAGAGTGTCTGTGAGAGTGTCTGTGAGAGAGTGTCTGTGAGAGAGTGTCAGTGAGAGAGCGTCTGTGAGAGAGTCAGTGAGAAAGTGTCTGTGAGAGAGTCTGTGAGAGTGTCTGTTAGAGTGTGTCTGTGAGAGAGTGTCTGTGAGAGTCTGTGAGAGAGTGTCTGTGAGAGTCTGTGAGAGAGTGTCTGTGAGAGAGGGCCTGTGAGAGAGTTTCTTTGAGAGTGTCTCTGAGAGTGTGAGAGAGTGTCTGTGAGAGTCTGTGAGAGAGTGTCTGTGAGAGTGTCTGTGTGAGAGTGTCTGAATGAGAGACTGTGAGAGAGAGTGTGTGAAAGTCTGTGAGAGAGTGTCTGTGGGAGAATGCCTGTGAGAGAGTGTCTGTGAGAGTGTCTGTGAGAGAGAGTTTGAGAGAGAGTCTGTGAAAGAGTCTGTGAGAGAGTGAGAGATAGTGTCTGTGAGAGAGTGTCTGTGAGAGAGTATGAGTCTGTGAGAGAGTGTCTTTGAGAGTCTGTGAGAGAGTGTCTGTGAGTGTCTGTGAGAGAGTGTCAGTGAGAGAGTGTCTGTGAGAGAGTCAGTGAGAAAGTGTCTGTGAGAGAGTCTGTGAGAGTGTCTGTGAGAGTGTGTCTGTGAGAGAGTGTCTGTGAGAGTCTGTGAGAGAGTGTCTGTGAGAGTCTGTGAGAGAGTGTCTGTGAGAGTCTGTGAGAGTGTCTGTGTGAGAGTGTCTGAATGAGAGACTGTGAGAGAGTGCGTGATAGTCTGTGAGAGAGTGTCTGTGGGAGAATGTCTGTGAGAGAGTGTCTGTGAGAGTGTCTGTGAGAGAGAGTTTGAGAGAGAGTCTGTGAAAGAGAGTCTGTGAGAGAGTGTGAGATAGTGTCTGTGAGAGAGTGTCTGTGAGAGAGTATGAGTCTGTGAGAGAGTGTCTTTGAGAGTCTGTGAGAGAGTGTCTGTGAGTGTCTGTGAGAGAGTGTCAGTGAGAGAGTGTCTGTGAGAGAGTCAGTGAGAAAGTGTCTGTGAGAGAGTCTGTGAGAGTGTCTGTGAGAGTGTGTCTGTGAGAGAGTGTCTGTGAGAGTCTGTGAGAGAGTGTCTGTGAGAGTCTGAGAGAGTGTCTGTGAGAGTCTGTGAGAGTGTCTGTGTGAGAGTGTCTGAATGAGAGACTGTGAGAGAGTGCGTGATAGTCTGTGAGAGAGTGTCTGTGGGAGAATGTCTGTGAGAGAGTGTCTGTGAGAGTGTCTGTGAGAGAGAGTTTGAGAGAGAGTCTGTGAAAGAGAGTCTGTGAGAGAGTGTGAGATAGTGTCTGTGAGAGAGTGTCTGTGAGAGAGTGTGAATCTGTGAGAGTGTCTTTGAGAGTCTGTGAGAGAGTGTCTGTGAGAGTCTGTGAGAGAGTGTCTGTGAGAGTCTGTGAGAGTGTCTGTGAGAGTCTGTGAGATTGTCTGTGAGAGTCTGTGAGAGAGTGTCTGTGAGAGTGTCTGTGAGAGAGTGTCTGTGAGAGAGTGTCAGTGAGAGAGTGTCTGTGAGAGAGTCAGTGAGAAAGTGTCTGTGAGAGAGTCTGTGAGAGTGTCTGTGAGAGTGTGTCTGTGAGAGAGTGTCTGTGAGAGTCTGTGAGAGAGTGTCTGTGAGAGTCTGTAAGAGAGTGTCTGTGAGAGAGGGCCTGTGAGAGAGTTTCTTTGAGAGTGTCTGTGAGAGTGTGAGAGAGTGTCTGTGAGAGTCTGTGAGAGAGTGTCTGTGAGAGTGTCTGTGTGAGAGTGTCTGAATGAGAGACTGTGAGAGAGAGTGTGTGATAGTCTGTGAGAGAGTGTCTGTGGGAGAATGTCTGTGAGAGAGTGTCTGTGAGAGTGTCTGTGGGAGAGAGTTTGAGAGAGAGTCTGTGAAAGAGTCTGTGAGAGAGTGAGAGATAGTGTCTGTGAGAGAGTGTGAGTCTGTGAGAGAGTGTCTTTGAGAGTCTGTGAGAGAGTGTCTGTGAGAGTCTGTGAGAGAGTGTCTGTGAGAGTCTGTGAGAGTGTCTGTGAGATTCTGTAAGAGTGTCTGTGAGAGTCTGTGGGAGAGTGTCTGTGAGAGTGTCTGTGAGAGAGTGTCTGTGAGAGAGTGTCAGTGAGAGAGTGTCTGTGAGAGAGTCAGTGAGAAAGTGTCTGTGAGAGAGTCTGTGAGAGTGTGTCTGTGAGAGAGTGTCTGTGAGAGTCTGTGAGAGAGTGTCTGTGAGAGTCTGTGAGAGAGTGTCTGTGAGAGAGGGCCTGTGAGAGAGTTTCTTTGAGAGTGTCTCTGAGAGTGTGAGAGAGTGTCTGTGAGAGTCTGTGAGAGAGTGTCTGTGAGAGTGTCTGTGTGAGAGTGTCTGAATGAGAGACTGTGAGAGAGAGTGTGTGATAGTCTGTGAGAGAGTGTCTGTGGGAGAATGTCTGTGAGAGAGTGTCTGTGAGAGTGTCTGTGAGAGAGAGTTTGAGAGAGAGTCTGTGAAAGAGTCTGTGAGAGAGTGAGAGATAGTGTCTGTGAGAGAGTGTCTGTGAGAGAGTATGAGTCTGTGAGAGAGTGTCTTTGAGAGTCTGTGAGAGAGTGTCTGTGAGTGTCTGTGAGAGAGTGTCAGTGAGAGAGTGTCTGTGAGAGAGTCAGTGAGAAAGTGTCTGTGAGAGAGTCTGTGAGAGTGTCTGTGAGAGTGTGTCTGTGAGAGAGTGTCTGTGAGAGTCTGTGAGAGAGTGTCTGTGAGAGTCTGTGAGAGAGTGTCTGTGAGAGTCTGTGAGAGTGTCTGTGTGAGAGTGTCTGAATGAGAGACTGTGAGAGAGAGTGTGTGATAGTCTGTGAGAGAGTTTCTGTGAGAGTCTGTGAGAGAGTGTCTGTGAGAGTCTGTGAAAGTGTCTGTGAGAGTCTGTGAGAGTGTCTGTGAGAGTCTGTGAGAGAGTGTCTGCGAGAGTGTCTGTGAGAGTGTCTGTGAGAGTGTCTGTGAGAGAGTGTCTGTGAGAGTCTGTGAGAGAGTGTCTGTGGGAGAGTGTCAGTGAGAGAGTGTCTGTGAGAGTGTCTGTGAGAGAGAGTTTGAGAGAGAGTCTGTGAAAGAGTGTGAGATTGTGTCTGTGAGAGAGTGTCTGTGAGAGAGTGTCTCTGAGAGAGTGTGAGTCTGTGAGAGAGTGTATTTGAATGTCTGTGAGAGAGTGTCTGTGAGAGTCTGTGAGAGAGTGTTTGTGAGAGTCTGTGAGAGTGTCTGTGAGAGACTCTGTGAGAGAGTGTCTGTGAGAGAGGGCCTGTGATAGAGTCCGTGAGAGAGTGTCTGTGAGAGAGTGTCTGTGAGAGAGTGTCTGTGTGAGAGTGTCTGTAAGAGTGAGTCTGTGAGAAAGTGTCTGTGAGAGAGTGTCTGTGAGAGTCTGTGAGAGTGGGAGGCTCTTTAGTGGCAAGAAGGGTCAGGATTTAATTAACAGCAATAGATGGAAAGCCTGAGTGCAATATGACAATGCCCAAAAGCAGGTAGCGCTCAAGATTGCTATTGAGAACTCAATTAGCAAAAAACACCAAGTAATCACTCAAAAACAATCACTGAAGTTGCGTAAATGATTAAAGATTGAATGTCTTTCTGTAATATGTGCTAAGTGACATCATAAATCCTGAAAGACTCATCAATTCATGACATCACAAGAGAAAAAAAATGTATAATATAATTGAGGAGATAGGACGGTGATGTGCACTTGCGTGAGCTTCATTGGGAATCATACACGGCTAAGCTCGGTCAGCCGGGAAGCGCTGGAAGGGTGGCAGATGGCGGCTACGCGCGTGCACGATCGCGTGAACGCAAGCGCTAGGCCACCAAAAGCCTGCTGTGGCAGAACTTTGAAAACCCCAATACTAAATATCTCGGAGCAGCGCATGTGCTGGCTTAGCGACACCTAAAAATTGACACATGTGCGTGTCACGCAGCTCATTTAACTTGTGGTGGAGGGATGGTCTTACTTTTTCTCCTATCACAATTGTGCTATATATACTTTCAGTGTGAACTATGTGTTGAGGTTGCTATCGAACAACAGGATAAAATGCATGTAATAAAACACATTCTGTGCTGATGTAGAACGCATTACGAGCCAGACATTTGCTGTGTTAAGGCTTACCATTTTTGGGATAGAAAGAGAATTTTTGATCAATACTTGAAACATTTTGTTAACAGAATGCGTTTTGCTCCCACTCCTAGCAGTTTTAGTTATTAAAGTTGAATATGTTCCAATTGATAAAGTCATTTGTGAACAACATGCAGTTAGTGGTCGGTGTTTTCAGCATTCTGCAATGAAATGCATGTTATGGACAGCCCTGATGCTATTTTGTGGGTAAAGCACAGTTCTCTCAAGATCATAAATGAGTTTCCTCTTAGCGGAATAGCTTCCATTGGTGCAGCTAGTGCAGTGGCACCGGACCCCGGAAGCCTGAGCCCCCAAACCCCAAAACGTCCATTATTGCCGTATTTCATCATTCAAACAGCAGATTATGACCCATTTCTTTTCATGCACTAGGGCCCATGACACACTTACAACGCTACTGAGGGGCATATTAACAAGGTCAGTATCGCCGCTTTAGCAGCACTTTTTGCCGCTAAAGCGGCATTATTTTTATCGCCCTATTTACAAGGTGGTGCTAACATGCACTAGCGCTTATTAGCACCCGTTTTCCCGACGCCTCGCTTTGCATCTCTAATGAGATGCAAAGTGGAAGTCACTGGGTGTACCCCTGACCGACTACCTTGTAAAATATCGCTAAATGTACAACTCAATATTTACAAGGAGGCCCACGCATTTTAGTAGACATTAGTTTTTGGCGAAAACCTCAGTGGATTATGCTGATATGATCAAAGGATCGTATCAGCAAGGTTATCGCCGTTTTTCATGGAATATTGCTGGAAAACCAGCGATGTTCCTTGGAAAACACTGCCATCGCTGGAAAATTATCGCCATTGCGCTATGCGTTGTTAATATAGCGATAGCATGACGATAATTGTCAGCGATTGCCGGTGATAAATAAGTTCTCGCTGAGAGCGGTCAGCGATAATTATCGCTGCCGCTTGATAATATGCCCCTGAGTTCTTTCTGCGACTTCTAGGGTTTGACTTACACAAATATAATCTTCTGCTCAGCTTTCCTTTGGCAAAAAATGACTTTATAAACAACCCATAAAGCCTTTTGCATGTATGCCCTTTGATTTTTGAAGTGCAATTGGTTATTAATACCTATTCAATATAGCTCACATTCTGCCATTGAAACGGCTTCAAGGCATCGTATTCCCTGTAATTGCAGCTGCACACATGCTTCTGTGGGTACAGAAGCCATTTACACAGTTCAGCCCGACAGAAGGGACCATGACAATTCCTCATCTATGTGGAAGAGCTTTCTGCCAGTGCTACAGCCATAAGATCACACATCTGACTCCTACTTCCACTTCGTGCCCATCATAACTTACTCCTGATTTACCGCCCTGAGCAGGACCCACACACCTGGGCTTGCCCAGTGAGATAAGCAGCAGTCTTCGGATCTCCTCCGATCACAAGCCGTGGTTGATGGAGTTAATGACTTGTCTGGCTGTGAAGCGGATAATGGCCTGGAATGGGCCCCAGCATGACTGGATTTAGGAAAAACCCAAATTAATCAAAGGAAGCACAGACAGGTGTCAGCATAATGGAGACTTCAGTACAAGTACTCCAAGCCTATAATGTGTGTAGCATAAAACCACACACTGAGAGGAATAACAAAGAGGTCTGCACCTCATGAAGTCCTAAGGGTCCCTGCTCTCTGCTAAAATACGACACCAATTAACAAAGAGAAACATTGTCTTCAGAACATTTACAGGTTCCACAGCAGCAACTGGCAACTTACTCCTTTTCTCCCACACCTTCAGTTTGGAACATTTGATCGACCTTGAGCGTCCCTTTCTCCGCCATAAGAACCTCTCTCCAATTCGTTAGTGTGTCTTCTTGCCAGAAGTTTCTTCCCGTACCTTAATATCCCTACAATACACAATGCCCCTTTTCATTGACTAATGAAGCATAGGGTCTGCATCTGCACATTGAAATCCAAGAGCATAAGGTCTTTGGTCACACTAATTTAGCAAAAAAAGTTAATGTGTAGTCGATTTTGGATTGATGTACGCGTATGGTCACAAATTAAGGCAGCAATATGAATATACTTTATATGAGTGATCCTGGTTACATATGTATTAGCTTTTGAGTTAGGGTTACAACTTAAGTCATTTGTAAAGCTCTGAGTGAGAACTACAATTTCATGAGAAAACATCAATATTAGTATGCACATGTTATTTGTTTCTACTATTCTATTATGGAACATTTCAGAAATACCTTTGAAACTCCATTCTTGTTAATATTAATAGATCATACAGAGTATACAGAGTGCTAACTGTACATTGTCATTATAAGTCTGTGACATGTAAGGATGGAGCCCCACTAGTTACGCGACCCCCAGCGACAGTTTAAACAATACTGTACTTGTGAATTGTATAATTGGTGTTGCAGTAGTTGTTGGTTTGAGCTTACACAAGATTGCATTGTATTGTAAGCCACCTCTCTCTCCACTCTGTTTACCTGTTAATTATTTTTCCCCTGTACTGTCTTCTTGTCACTTGGTACAGGCTTGTGCCCAGTTGTTTGATTCTTTTCGTGTCCCATGTTATTTGCTGATCTTTATTTAATCCTGGCAATAAATATTCCTCTGTCCGGCTGGACATTGGACAAAAAAAGCAACATAGTCCTTATTCAAGTCTATGTTTATTACTTCTTTTTGTATTCAAAAAGTTTAGGACCCCTGTTCTTTTCAAACCATAAAAATCCCCACCACCTCCTCTACTTTATCCCCTAGGTCCACTCCTCTGTTGATCCTGCTAGCAAAGTATTGCTTGAACAAAGTGGCTTACTGCAGCACCACCTGTTGCCTACCACCTACAGCGAGAGATGACCCAATGTGCTGCTAAGGTTGTGTAGTTTGAGTTCCGATCACTGGCCAACAGGGTGAAATGCAGTTCTTAATTTGTAAAATAATTATTAAAGGGCACACAATTTGGCTAAGAAGCCTGCAGCCAGTGCTATTGAAGGTCTGAGTGCCGAATACTGAGGCTGTGCAGTCTTCACTCCACCTCATGCCTTATTAATCTACCACCAGACTCTCCTTGTCCCTTTATGTTACTCTTGCAGGTTCTTTGTCATCCCTCTTTTTACCCTTTGTCACTGTTTTCTGTCTTTCTCTTCCTCCTTCTTTCCTCTTTTTGTGTTTTTCTCTTACCTTCTTCTGGATCAAAGGCTGTTATGGAACAATAAGTGCCGGTCCCCAAGAAGTATAGTGGACGGGACCCTCCTGCAACCACCAGCACAAATCAAGCATTGGTGAAATTGAGTTTATTTACCTCCAAACCTTCCAGTGTATTCCCATATATCTCAATGTATTTCCGATCACAAGAATTATTGCTCATATATTTGAGAACCAGCCTTGATTGAAATTTCAAATCAACCAGAAATCTGCCAATTGCTTATATTGCAGCTTTTGGATGTGTAAAACTGTCAGACCTGTCAGCCTTAGGGTAGTTTTCACCCAAACCTTTTGCCTTTGCCTCCCATTTTGCTGTAAATATTTTATCCTGGCCAGTGCTAAAGTGCATGTGCTCTCTCTCTACTTTAAACATGGTAAAATTGTCTTACACCTGATTTCCATATTTAATTTACTTGTAAGTCCCTGGTAGAGTTGTATATCATATACACAGGGCCTGAAATGTAAATGCTACTAGTTGGCCTGCAGCACTTATTGTACAACCTACTTAAAGAAAACCTTTAAAAGATGTCCCAGGAACGCCATTGCAGCCTGAATGCATTTTTAAACTGCCAGGGCCAGTGCAACTTGGCATTGTAACCCCTTGAAAGCTTTAAACTCTCTTTTTGTTACATATGTCTCCCTTAAGGTAGGAGCTAGGTAGCTCAGAGGGTAGGATGTATTGCAATTAAAAAGTTGGATAAGTGCTTTTAAGACTTACATGTCCTGGTAGTGCTTAATTCGTGTTTCACTACTGTGAGTCCTAACTGTCCCATAGCGAAACATTAGGTTGCCTTATTACGTTTAATATGTGATAACTTTATACTGGGAAAGGTAAGCATTTCCAGTTTGGCGTCTGAGAGATTGGAATAAAACATCCTCTTTAATGGTAAAGCCAGATTTTAAGTTACAATTTTGAAAATGGCTTTTTTAGAAAGTTGGCATTTTCCTGCCCTAATCTATCTGGTGCCTGCAGCCTCCCCTGGGTCACATGACTAAGTGTAGTTGCCGGTCGGACTTTGTTTATTCCTCCCAGACAGCCACAACATAGAGGGATTAGGTGTTCCAGGATGGGTCATAAACTGGCACAATAGAGGTGGAGAGCTCTGAACAGCAACTAAATAGGCTGTGCTCCACCTTCGCACAAAGGACTTGTCACCCCTGTATTGATCATGCAGTCATCCTGGATCCAGAACAGGGGAGTCAGGAAATGTCAAGCACTTCAAAGGGAATCTTCCATAAACCTCTCCTACTTCAAAGAAAATGCACCACGTATAAAAAGGGGACCCTGACATTGGACTTTCTGGACCTGTGAAGGACCCTTAAAGGACTGCCTGCTGCTGTGCCCTGCTGGGTACTCACTCCACGAGATAAGACTGCTTAGCCTCATCTGGAAGGACTGCTTTGTTGCATGGAGCCTACCTTGAACCCTCAGAGGACTGCCCTGCTGGCTAAGCCTTTCTGCTTCACCCGAGCCTAGGACTACCAGAGTGATGCCGAAGGCTGGTTTGCTGCCCTCCTGTTCAGAGCCCTAGGGACATAACAGGTTTCTACCATCTTGAACCCGCACCTGGTCCCAGACTAAGTGAGTCCTGAACTCCCATGTGATGCCCCTCCAATCCTGGACCCTTGGTTATGGTGTTAAAAGTGCCCAAATAGCCAAAATCCACACTGCCCTGAGAACCAACGGAAGAACGGGACTAACCTGTTTGTTGATCTGCCCAAGGTGCATCGCTAGTTGGCCTTACTTTGCAATAGATCCTGCTATGTTCTTCTCTGCATTAGCAAATCCTGCTCAGCAGTCCTTTGCCAAGGGGTATCCAGCCTCCTGGACCTCATGCCAGTTAAAGCCTCTTGCCTCGTCCTGCTGGAGATTTTTGACTTCCAAAAAAGTGGAGACGTCTGAACGAAGAACTCTTGACTGTGATTTTATCCAGTGGCTCCCTGACGATGATGCCTTCCACTGCTGAATTTTACCGTCTCAGACATTTTTTTCCAAATTTTCTCCTAAGTCCAAAGGTAAGCACCGACCAGCACAATCCACTTCCTGTATTGGACCCATTCTCCAACATGGTGGTTAGCCATATTTTTTTTACTTTGCCCCAGTCTTGCACAACTAGATGTACGCGGTTGGGGCTTTGATCTGTTAGGTGCTAGTTTTATCTAAATACTTTAACAGTTCATAACTGCAGTTTTACTTATTAGATCTTTGTCATTTTTATGTCAAATAATTTATTACACCGTACTCTATATTTCTAAATTGGTTTGGGATTTTTCTTGTGTTGTGTTTTCACTTTACTACTGTTTGAGTCCTGCATAACTACTTTACACATTTCCTCTAAGTTAAGCCTGACTACTTTTTGTGCCAAGCTGCCCAGGATTAAGCACAGGTTAATTTAGTGACTTTTATGGTTCACCCTGACCGGAATTGTGTCTGTTGCCTGAACAGGTGCACCACCCATTGAGGCAACACCCCAATTTCTCAAATCAATGTTCAGTGGTGTGGATCAGTACTTGTGTCCGCGCTGTACGATACAGTGATTTGTGTTACACAAAAATCCCAGATAAATAATTGGACATCAGGGTTGACCTCTTTTTAAATTCCTCTTAGTTTTCCGTTGCCTGTTTCTCCTTTTCCTACTTTTAAGTGCCCTTCTTTCTTTTCTTACCATGGAGATAGACCTATTCAACTTCAACTCCACAATTATGGGTGTGGTACCCTTCTGCCAAAAGGGACAGGGTTCAATGTTCATAAAGACAGCAATAGATCTCTCTTGGGATTCACACTCACATTCTCACATCTATATGCTCATCTTTTGATAGGGAAACCCTCATACATTTATCATCCACACAGCTATCAATACACTGAACTCTGTTTAATGCAAAATATGTCACCAAAAAAAAGAATGTAAATGCCTGGGTATATTCGTACAACAATATTTCCTTTTTTAAACAAACGCTTATGTTTTAAATGCTGATAACAGCTGTCAAATTATTTGGAGTGTTTGACAGAGCTAGATGTGACTTCACGTAGTTTTGATATGAAGTATGAGTGGCCTGCTTCAATTGGAGCTATTAGTCTCATGATAACAGGTAATATGGGGGTATGTAAAACAATTAATGAAGAAGCTTCAGTGAAATATTTAGCATATACATAAAATCCTGTTTTTATCAATAACATTATAATAGGACTAGCAGCCCGTCCTGACATTGTCCGGGTATGAATTGCTGCCGGCCAGTATTATATTGTGTTGTCGAATTTCGTTTTGATAGCATTTCTTATCTGTGACAGGCCCGTGAAACGCTCCGATTCACAGTGCACTGCTGATGCACTTAAGAGTGCGCATTCAGTAGTGTGTGAACTCGAGTTTCCCTACTTTATTTTTCCTTGCAATATTATATAGCGCGAACTCGACAACATGGCTTGAGCACAATTTACATTACAGAAGAACACATTCATTTGTGGTAGGCACGGGGAGACAAAGCGATTTGCCTGGAATCACAGGATGTTGAGCTGATGCTGAGATTCGAACGTAGCTCCCCAGCTCTAAAGTTCGCAAATCTAGAAATTGTGGCAGGAGGTGTGTCTAAAAGTGTATGTTGGTGCTGGCCATCAATGAGAGAGACCTGTGCATTTTTCAAATGGGTGGTGAAAAAATATGAGTATATTGCTGGAGATGTGGGCCGCCGTTCCACCAATGTACTTACTGGGGGAGGGTAAACACCCATTATTGCACAACTTTCTTTCTGCATACCATCACTCCGTATACTTTCATTACGAAAGTACCATGACTCCGCAATGCCATTATAACGCATGGCATTACATTTTATATGCTTTTACCACGCATACATTTACAACGGAATTCGTTGTAAATGCATGAATGGTAAAAGCATTTTTTTTTTAATGTTTGTATAAGGTAAGTATGGGTATAGGGGTATATGTTTTGGGGTACTGAGGTATATGTTTTGGGGTGTTTGGGTATTTTAAGGGTTCAGATATAGTTTTGGGTATTTTAAGGGTTCAGATATAGCAGGGGTAGGTTTGGGTTTTGGGGTACAGGGGAATTTTAAGGGTTCAGGGCTAGGTTTGGGTTTTGGGGTACAGGGGTATTTTAGGGTTCAGGGGTAGGTTTGGGTTTTGGGGTACAGGGGTATTTTAAGGGTTCAGGACTAGGTTTGGGTTTTGAGGTACAGGGGTATTTATAGGGTTCAGGACTAGGTTTGGGTTTTGGGGTACAGGGGTATTTTTAGGGTTTAGGGATAGGTTTGGGTTTTGGGGTACAGGGTATATTTTTAGGGTTAAGATGGGTTCGTGTTTAAGGGTGTTGGGGTATTTTAAGGAGTAAGGGTGGGTTATGATTATGGGGTGAAGGGGTATTTAAAGGGAGCAGGGTGGGATTAGCACACGAAATGAGACATGGCATGAAGGGCGGAACGTACCACACGCCCCCAGCGTTTGTCACGCCCTCAGCACACGCCCACAGCACATTGCAGACATGCCCACAAGGGACTACTTTGTTGGCACGGTTCTTTTACCTTTTAAATGTATATGGTGGGCGTCTGCATAGCCTATGTCCTTCTGCTGCAACTGCCCTTTGCAACGCTGTATTGGGTGTTGTGATTGGTGCTGTGGTTCCTGAGATTACCCGCCTCAAACGTTTGGGCTCTCTCTTTATCATATTAGTATGGATTAGAAATGATAAGACACACGTAGAGTAGATAAAACATTTCCCCAGGTGGCATTAGCAAACCTGAGTGCATTTCTGTTGGTAGAATGTCCGTACAGAAGTAGTGTAAGTAGCATAGCAATATTGGTTGGTGACAAATTCCCTTGAGGAGGGTCCTATATATAAAGTCATTCGAGTATTATATAAATATGTGAACATTCTATGAATAGGGGGTTCACATACAAAAGGAAGGATGATAAAAAAAACATGGCCAGTTCCCCAGAACCACTTTCACTGATCAATATTCTGATTTCATGTGACAAAGATTGATGTATATTTTATTAATATTAACAGAACACGAGGGCAGAAGTAAAGAAAGCTCCCTGCAGACTACCACAAGAACAAATTGTATGAATTGCCAGTAAGGCAGTAAGGCTCCTTTGGGAAGAATACTAAAGAGAAAGGATTGAAGTTGGTCCTTTGTGGACACAATCAGTGATATTTGAGGTAAGCTAAGAGGAGAGGCTATAATTAGCGAGATGGTGTACAGATGAAATTATAAAAATACATGTATGTCTCACTTTTATGCAGAGATCTGTCTGATGAAAAGTGTCACAGAGAAAGAACGAAAAGAGATTTACTGCTCAGAGTGCCAGGGTGATCAGTTTAAAACAATAGGTAAAAAAGATCATCCTTTTTTAGTACGTTTGTTTATAAATATAACTTTTAAATCAAAGAAACGTGCTGTTGTAGGTAGTGTTAATCATACAGGCCTTCTTTGTTGCTGAGATAAAAGTGATGTGAATTAAACCATATGTGACAAGGAAGCAAAAGTCCATTCTGATCCAACGGTATGCGAATAAATAGCTAAGATATATGTAGGATATGTACAGAAGAAACAACAGGATGGGGGAGGGGTGAATCAGTGTTTTGATTAACAGCGACCCCAGATAAGCGTTTTTATAAATGCATATGAAGAATAAGGATGTATGACATTACAACCCATACTTTTACCATGCATCCCTTTACAACGCGGTTTTTACATCGCAAACCTTTGCAACGCATAGCGCTTTGGGGTGCTGGATAGGGAAGGTGTTGGATAGTAAATGAAACGTATTCCCTATCCTAGAGCGCCCCCAGTGCAATGCGTTGTAATGGTTTGCGTTGTAATGGTTGCGTTGTAATGGTAGTGCGTTGTAAAAGTTTCGTTGTAAAGGTTGTTTACTGAAAAATAAGTACTCGTGGGGGGAGTGATTATGGATAATTGAGAACCCAGAGCCAGAGTTTCAAATATGACGGATAGTATCCTTAATGATTACAACTTCAATATGTACAACATAATATGTACTATGTAGTGAAATCTGTGATATGATAATCATCTGAATTATAGTGAATGTATGGAAGAAAAGGAGGAAGGAGGAGAGTTATGCACTGAGCCTGTTAATGTAATTTTGTCCGCTTTTTATAGTCCATATACCTGAAATATGTTTTTATCTTTTTAGACTATTTTATTGGTTTTAATACTTTGCCCCTAAGAGGGAGGGGTGAACCATGTGCCTACCTCTGAAACACCATGTTGACAACCTGTTTTTCTTTTTGTGAATTACTGTATTTTGCAACTGTACAAATATTGACAAGAACTGATATTGCTTTTATAAAATTGTAGAGGAGATGTATTTTAAAGTGATGAGATATTGCATAAACTGTGAATAATGTTTTTATAAAATTTGCTTTGATAAGATTCTAGTATATGACCTGTACATAATGAACATAGTATATTTTTATGTACTGAGGACTTATTTAATGGAATAAAGGAGACAGGTTTGCATTAAACAGGGTTCAGTGTAAATATAGCTCTGTGAATGATAAAGGTATGAGGGTTCCATATAAAAAGAGGAGCATATAGATGTGAGAATATGAGGTGTGTCACAAGAGGGATCTATCATTGTTTTTATGAACGATTCAACTTTGACACCCTCAGCAGCACTGAGGTGCTGAAGCTTTGCAAACAGAAGGGGCTGAAATCACACAAGAAGTCTATCAAACTGAATCTCCAGGTAGCCCTCAGAGCCTTTGAAGAAGTGCAGAGGTGGCAGTCCACTCCAGGAGGGGATGATGATAATGATGAAGAGGAGGAGGCAGGAACACACTTAGCGGATGATCAGGAGATTGAGGACCCAACCCTGAGTCCTGGGCTGCAAGGAGAGTTTAACTCAACCCAGCAGATGTCAAGGATGCCCAGGATAGGGCAGGGAGTAGTGTGTCTGCCATGGGCCTGTCTGGAGGACAGGAAGGCAGAGAGGGATCTCAAATTGCAGCTGGACAACATGAAGCTGGACCCCAGAGCCAAACAGGCCACAATGGTATCAGCATTACTCCAGTGGGCACTAAAGAAAGGAGGGTCCCCATCCCAAAGAATCTGGTGCCTGACTATGATGTGGGGGATGACATAGATAACTGGTTTGAGGTCTATGATGTCACCCTGGAGATTAATAGGGGCCCTACAGAAGATTGGGGGCAGTTTCTGGAGGCATATTTCCAATGAATAGAGGGTCACTCTGTTAGCCCTAGGGAAAGGGCCAGGGTGATGTATCCTCTCATAGAAGAGGCCTGACCTCAGCCCAGAGAGGTACATGCAGAAGCTTAGTGGCAGCCCGAAACGTCCCAAACAGATCTGGGTGGATTGTGTGGATCACTTTGCAAGGCACTGGATGGTTGGGTGAAGGGCTGTAAAACTTCATTGCTAGGGAACACATGGTTTCTTCATTGTTTTACAGAGCTGCACCAACATCTTGTGCATAGTAAGCTCATTGACCCCACAAAGCATGCTAAGGAGGCAGACAGCAGGTTCAGCATCAGGGTACACAGGAAACTATCAGGGAGGACTTCCAAATGTCAGGATTCCCACCAGAAGAAAGAAGGGGGAGATAAAAACAAGAAAGAGTTCTCTCAAGGCCCCAAAAGAGTTAACATGGGAAAGGGTCCCATTCCCAATCTGGCCAACAAAAAAAAAGGTTTTATTGACAAAAATAATGGTTAGATTGTGCCCAAGTGTTAAGAGTGCTTCTAAAATTGGCCCACCAAGGGTGATGCCAAGTCTGCAAAGAGGGCACCGCCTCAAGTGGCGGGCAGATCCATGTGTTGACCAGTGTATGTTATCCATACTAATATAATAAAGAGAGAGCCCAAACCTTTGAGGCGGGTAATCTCAGGAACCACAGCACCAATCACAACACCCAATACAGCGTAGGGAAAGGGCAGTTGCAGCAGAAGGACATAGGCTATGCAGACGTCCACCATATACATTTAAAAGGTAAAAGAACTGTGTCAGCAAAGTAGTCCCTTGTGGGCGTGTCTGCGTTGTGCTGTGGGCGTGTGCTGGGGGTGTGACAAACACTGGGGGCGTGTGGTACATTCCGCCCTTCATGACATGTCTCATATCGTGTGCTAATCCTACCCTGCTCCCTTTAAATACCCCTGCACCCCATAATCATAACCCACCCTTACTCCTTAAAATACCCCAACACCCTTAAACACTAACCCATCTTAACCCTATAAATATACCCTGTAACCCAAAACCCAAACCTATCCCTAAACCCTAAAAATACCCCTGTACCCCAAAACCCAAACCTAGCCCTGAGCCCTATAAATACCCCTGTACCTCAAAACCCAAACCTACCCCTGAACCCTAAAATACCCCTGTACCTCAAAACCCAAACCTAGCCCTGAACCCTTAAAATACCCCTGTACCCCAAAACCCAAACCTACCCCATAACCCTAAAAGTACCCCTGTACCCCAAAACCCAAACCTAGCCCTGAACCCTAAAAACACCCCTGTACCCCAAAACCCATACCTATCCCTAAACCCCAAAACTACCCCTGTACCCCATAACCCAAAACTATATCTGAACCCTTAAAATACCCAAGCATCCCAAAACATATACCTCAGTACCCCAAAACATATACCCCTATACCCATACTTACCTTATCCAAACATTTTTAAAAAAACATGCTTTTACCATTCATGCATTTACAACGAATTCCGTTGTAAATGTATGCATGGTAAAAGCATATAAAATGTAATGCCATGCGTTATAAAGGCATTGCGGAGTAATGGTACTTTCGTAATGAAAGTATGCGGAGTGATTGTATACAGAAAGAAAGTTGCGGAATAATGGGTGTTTACCCTCCCCCGGTAAGTACATTGGTGGCACGGCGGCCCACATCTCCAGCAATATACTCATATTTTTTCACCACCCATTTGAAAAATGCACATGTCTCTCTCATTGATGGCCAGCACCGACATACACTTTTAGACACACCTTCTACCACAATTTCTATATTTGCGAACTTTAGAGCTGGGGAGCTACGTTCGAATCTCAGCATCAGCTCAACATCCTGTGATTCCAGGCAAAACGCTTTGTCTCCCCGTGCCTACCACAAATGAATGTGTTCTTGGGTAATGTAAATTGTGCTCATGCCATGTTGTCGAGTTCGCGCTATATAATATTGCAAGGAAAAATAAAGTAGGGAAACTCGAGTTCACACACTACTGAATGCGCACTCTTAAGTGCATCAGCAGTGCACTGTGAATCTAAGCGTTTCACAGGCCTGTCACAGATAAGAAATGCTATCAAAACGAAATCCGACAAAACAATATAATACTGGCCGGCAGCAATTCATACCCGGAAAATGTCGGGACGGGCTGCTAGTATTATATAAATTTCGAAAGCACAGCGGTTACCAAGGGGTGTCCGGGTGCTGACTGCGACCTCTCTGAGTTCAAGTACCTATGAAGACTCTATACGTTAATAAGCTAGGTTTTCAGTTCCTTTCTGAATACATGGAGGTCAGTGGTGTTCCTAAGAATGCAGGGGAGGTCATTCCATGCCTATGCCCGCGCACTTGAGGAAACTTCTCCCACTCCATGTAGCTTTCTTAATGGGGGATACGACCACCAGTTTAGCTCCTAGTGAGTGCAAGGATCTTTTGGGAGTGTACCATTGAAACCGCAATTTCAGATATTCTGGTTCCAGGCCATGTAGAGCCTTTAAAACTGTGCATAAAGATTTAAAATGCACCCATTTACTGATTGGCAACCAGTGTAGTCATTTGGTTTCCTTTAAGACTGAGACAACATTTGGTATTCCCGTAAGAAGACTTGCTGCTGCGTTTTGCAAGATTTGCAGTTTGTTTAAATATCGCTCTTGAATATTCAGATAAAGCCAGTTACAGTAATCCAGCTGTGATAGAATGAGAGATATAACAACAGTGCATTGACTATCTTCCGGCAGAAACAGCTTTATCATTTTAATCATTTTAAGAGAGTGAAAAGTGGCTGAGGCATCAGTGTAGTGCTTGGGGAGGAGATGGCCCCAGTTAGTGTAGGGGAGACAGCTGAGGTTACCCTAGTGTCCGTGGGTCACAAAGAGATGGTGCCCAAAGTCCACATCTCTTCTAATACTACCAAGTATAGACAGTGGGTCACCATCATTGGGCAGAGGCTGGAGGTTCCGAGGGACCAAGGAGCCAGTAGGACCGCTGCCAGGTGTCATCTGGTCTCCTTAGAGCCAGAGATACCCAATACATTCTACCACGTTGTAGTATCAGATGACTAGAAGAGTCACTAGTACACAAGAACAAGGGCATGCAGTTCCTGTAACAGACAGTAAGAAAATCTCTTATGAACATCCCAGTAGAATTCTGGGGAGTCAGCAGGGAGCTTGACTCCTCAGGAGCAAGAGCCCCCACACACCCAGATGGGTGTCATGCTTCATCCTTGGGCGAGCTACGCATCAGGTTGTGCTCCAATACCTGCCGGGCACCCACAAGGGGGCTGTTTACCGGATATCTTTTCAGTTTACTCTTTGTGGTTTTAGAAGCCCAGGTGTGGGGTTAAAAAGTGTAGACTGGTGTGAATAATAAATATGTATATCAAGAAAGTGCAGGTTAAAATAGGCTAGGAGGTCCTCTAAAAAGTTTTAATAGGTGAGTCCCCTTACCTATACTAAAAACATACTTGCTATCATAGAAAAAATGAAGGTCTATGATAGTTGGTGGGTCGCCATGTTTCATGCCCTAATTAGTCAGCAAAGGATTTGGTAGCAATTTGTCAGGACCAGTGTACCCCAATCTGTAATTGTGAAGTACATTAATATGGAACACCTTTTTGCTCCAACTCGTGGCACAGCATTATACAATTGCATTTGCAGCCATTTATTTGATTCTTCACTGTTTCATCTTTTTACTCTTGCTTATAATCCTTAATCCTTTCCTCATTCATCCTTCTTTCCATCCTCAAACCAGGAAACGCAATTTTCCAAATTTTCTCATGTTAGTGTTGGGCCATCCGAACCTCTTGACAAAAACACGTACTGATGCCAAAAATCAATCTAAAAAGCAGTTTTTATTTTAACCCAATGCATTTCAGGCCTCTTGGGCCTTACTTCAGGGGAAAATGAAAGTACAAAATACATCCATAAAGATTCCGCCCACCCGTGGTGAAACCACAATGCCATGTGCATCATTATTATTATCAAGGTTAACATTGCTTCAGGCAAATTACACACGGAAATTCACTTTTACAAAACCCTGAGTTAACACATTACTACCTTCGTGAGTTGCACGCCCTGTGCTTATGAAACCAACTGTTTGCTATCTAAGTAATCAGCTCTCCCACTATAATTAAAACTTTTCACTTGTTCCCGTTACAAAACACTCTTAAATATTTATTGGCTTACCTGCTGTCATTAAAACAGCGTGCTCCCTCCCGCTCAGAGCAAAGTAATGAAATACACTGATTTCAATATGTTTACCAACAGGATTTCCACATATGAGGCAACCATCCAGTGCCACAAAATAGGAGAGACATATTTTCTAGTCTTGACAAAGATGGCACACTATTGAAAGAGTCCATCGAAACGCGTTGACGCCCAATATCGCACAATCAAATAATCTAGCTCATCCTGAGAATAACATAATTGAAGTGGGTCTAGGATTGAGATTCAAATGAGGGTTTTGATGTGCAAATCTTTATGACAAATTGCTGTTGTCTTTGTTTGTCTCTCCCCTTTTTCTAATTGCATAACTTGTTTTAATTTAGTTGATGATTCTCATTCAGATGATTGACTATAGTACGAGAATTTGTGAATTTTAGATGAATTATGACTGTGATTACACTGTATTGGAATTTTTATGAAATAACAATGTATTTTTATATGTTTTAGAGGTTTTGTTTTAATAAATTTCATATATTTTACATACAAAAATGTTTACACTCATGTTTATGCTTAATTAGCTTTGTGTCCAATACTAGTATTTGGCCTTTATTTCTTAGCATCTCTGCCAAGGGAAGTTGATTTATTTCACTGTTGACAAGTACCCTATTCCCCTGGTGTGACAAGGGGTCTCTCTCAATCTTTTTTATACTATTGTTTGATGCCAGGGTCTAGTAATCCATTTCTGAGGTAGGTGAATTCATACTTTGGGTATCTACCAAAGATTTGAGTAATGAAAAAGAAGATTTTTTCCCAAAATGGTTTTACAGATTTGCAGTAAAAAAGTAGATGCTGTAAGTCTCCAGTTTCTTATTTGAAATTTAGGCAAGTAGGGTTATAAAATATTTTCAGATTGTGTAGGTGTGATGGGGTCCAATAAGCCCTGCGAAATTAGACAAAATTTGGTCTGAGATAATATTGGGTAGAGTTAATTTTTCTCCATTCCAGCTCTTCGGAGCTTACCAGGTCTGATCATTCCATCGTACACGTTACCATTGCTGGATCCCCAGCGCCAGCCAAAGCCATCACATTGCCCCTTTCCTCAGTTGGACCAAGGCCACTCAACACGAAGGGTCTGACACCCTCAGCTTATCCCAGCTCAATGCCTTCACCAACCTGAACCAGGCAGCAGAGAATTTCAACGCCAGGATCACCCGCTCCATTGACCGACTCGCCTCCACCCAACCAGCCAGAATGGAAAGGGGCGACCGAATCGGTCCCCCCGAACTTATGGCCGAGTGCCTCGATCCCCCCGGGAAGCCATTTTGGGCGGGAGGCGCGTCTCAGCTGGTATGCCCGAAGCGGCGTAGCTGGGGCGCGCTCGTTCCCGCCCTAGAGTGGGCTGGCCTAGACACCGACGCAGCCAGCCACGCCCTCAGGGGCAGGCAGGGGCGGGTATACGCCCGCCCTGAAGACGGATAAAAAGGGACGCAAGACCAGAAGACATCCTCTTGTTCTTGTGCTCTGAAGCTGCACCTCCTCGCTGCACGTGAGCTCGGGACAGAACGAAGAGCCAATTTTGAGCGTTTTAATCTTTTTCTTTGTCTTTTAGATACTTCGTCGAAAGGATGCCCAAGAAAGGGACAAAGAGAATGTCGACTGACCAGTTGGTCCGGGCACTCATGAAGGATATGTCCGAGATTAAGAAGCGGTTGGCGGAGCGAGACGGCGAGGAGGGATCGGGGTGTCCACCGGCCGGAGGGAAGCCAAAGAGGCCGAGAAGGGGGCCGGTCGGGGGAGACGTCCCGGTTCCCTGTTCTCCGCTCGAGGCGCCAGCCCCGGTACCGGCCCCGGTACCGGATGAGGGGAATCCGATTCCCGTGATAGTTACCCCGACGTCTGCCGGAGATATGCCTCCCGAGTTGGCGGCACAGTTAGCAGCATGGTTGGGGGACAGCAATGGGGGCGCCATGGCTACCGAAGCGCAAGCTCTCATAAAGCAGTTGCGCGAGAAACGTGATACAGCCAAGGTGCCCGCGCCGGATGCGGCGATAGACAAGCCACGAGGGACGGAAGCAGCGTCCGGTGCAGGTAAGCGGCCATTGCCGATTGCAAGGGATGAGTCAACACCCTCTCGTAGAGAAAGACTGGGGCAACATGTTCCTTTGCCAATAAAGGAAAAGATTTGGGCGGGGGAATACGTTAACATTTTCTCCCTGCTCGTTGATCACTATGAGGTCGAAACTGTTAAAGGTCAAAAGGATCTGATGCATCCGAGTGTTTGGCGCGCAAAAATGGCCGCCTTTAAAGTGAATGAAAATATTGGTAATTGGGGTAATGCTTGGGGAATTTTCACGGCAATTTTGGGGGAACGTAGGCCTGATTTACTCCCTGAATTTCCAGTATATCAGTCACGAATTATGGGGTACTCAACATCACATCAAGGTAACCAATGGTTCTGTTATGACAACCTTTTCAGGAAAGCGATGGAGCATAACAAAAGTTTAACCTGGGACTGTTACGATTCTTTAACGTGGAATAAGATGAAAGAGTCCGGAATGTTGAAAGTGCCATTGGTGGGGAGTGCTGTTAGTGAGTCCTCCCGCCAAAATGGGGGGACGCCCTTTCGGTCGGGTACGGGTACAGACGATTACCCGAGACCCGCCGGCAATACAGGGAAGAGGGGGTTCTGTTTCAATTTCAACAGAAGCAAATGTACTAGGCCCCCGGGGTCTTGTAAGTTCAAACACGAATGTAGTGGTTGTGGGGCACCCCATCCTGAGTCCTCGTGCAGAGCCAAATCGGGTGAAAATGGGGGTAGAGGAGGCGCTAAACAGGTCTAATATAGTCCGAGGGGCGCCTTTACCAACCCCGATTGATACCCTGGCGATGATTCCCTGGCTCAGCGAATACCCTGATCGTACTTCTGCTGGGGTGCTACGAAACGGTTTTTCATATGGTTTCCGCATCCCGGTGGGTAGCTTTCAGGGTGTCGGGTCGTGCAAAAATCAACTTTCCGTCTTGCAGCATACAACGGTAGTGCAGGATAAGATCCGGAAAGAGGTTACCCGAGGTCGGGTTGCCGGCCCGTTTCCTGTCCCCCCGGTACCGAACTTTGTTTGTTCTCCTTTAGGGGTGGTCCCCAAGAAGGACCCGGGTGAGTTTCGATTGATTCACAATTTATCAGCCCCTCATGGCCTTTCTGTAAACGATGCAATTAATCCAGAAATGTGTTCGGTGCGGTACGCATCATTCGACGAGGCCGTCGCCATTTTGAATCGCCTGGGGCCCGGGACGCTGATGGCGAAATCAGATATCGAGTCAGCGTTCCGTTTGCTCCCGGTATACCCGGATGATCAACGTTTGTTGGGATTCATGTTTCAAGGTTTGTATTACATGGACAGGTGTATGCCAATGGGGTGCTCGATATCTTGTGCTTATTTCGAGAAATTCAGTAGTTTTCTGCAATGGGTTTACACGAAGAAAACAGGTTTTCGGAACGTGATGCACTACCTCGATGATTTTCTGTTCCTTGGGGCCGCCGGGGATGATGAATGTGCCCGGGCTTTGACTGAATTTTGTGTTTTAATGAATCAATTTGGCGTGCCGTTGGCACCAGGTAAAACTGTGGGTCCCACGACTTGCCTCGAGTTCCTCGGGATCGAGTTGGACTCTAGTGAGGGTTGTTTTCGTTTACCAGCTTCCAAAGTATCGAAATTCAAGACAGCCCTGCAAATGTGTATCACTGCATCTAAAGTTACGCTGCATCAATTGCAGCAATTGGTGGGGAAGTTGAATTTTGCCTTAAGGGTGATCCCGATGGCCCGCCCCTTCTCCCGCTCGATTGCACAGGCGATGGTCGGCCTAAAAGAGGGCCACCATCGCACGAGGTTATCGGCCGAGGTCCGCCAAGACATGCGGATTTGGTTAGCATTCTTGGCGGATTTCAATGGTCGAGTCGTCTGGAACAAACCGGCCTTGTCCTCTGAAGAGCTGGGTCTGTGGACGGATTCAGCGGGAAGCATGGGTTTCGGTGCCATCTTCGGCACAAAATGGTCGGCACAAAAGTGGCCAACATGGTGGCACGATGAGGGGCTGACGAGTAATATTGCTTTCCTTGAGCTGTTTCCTATTTTGGTGGCCCTCAGATCCTGGCCCGATGGTTTAAAAAATCATTCTGTCATATTTTGGTCTGACAATATGACCGTTGTAGAATGCATTAATAGTCAGGCAGCACGTTGTAAAATGATTTTGAGGCTGCTTAAAGAGATTGTTTTACTGTGTATGCAACTGAACGTGGTATTCAGAGCTAAGCATGTCCCGGGGGTGATGAATCAGGCTGCTGATGCACTGTCTCGTTTTCAAATGCAGGCTTTCTCGGGTTTCCTTCCCTCAGCGGACCCCGAGCCAGCACCCTTTCCCGAAGCTCTCTGGTCTCTCGGTGCCCCGAACTTCGTTACCTCGTGGGAGAGAGTCTAGCACCAAGGACGAGGAAGGCATACGAAGGGGCGTTTCGGGCTTATTTGGCCTTTTTGGGGACTGAGAGAGGGGGACTTTGGGGGCATGAGGATTGGGTAGTACATTTTCTGATGTCCTTGCGTAAGGCTGGGAAGTCGGTGGCTACAGCCCAGAGGCATCGTGCTGCCATCTCCTTTGTTGCCAGGGCTCATAATATCCAGGACCCGACAGCGTCTTTTGCTGTACAGAAAGCGCTGCGTGGGTGGCAACGCCTTGAGGGTCGCAGAGTAGACGAGAGGCGCCCGATAGGTCTGGATAGGTTGTCCCAGTTGCTGGCCACACTCCCCGACATATGCTCGTCTCAGTTCGAGGCCTGTTTGTTCCGAGCCGCTTTTACGCTTGCATTTCACGGGGCTATGAGGATAAGTGAGCTGGTGGCAAGGAGCAAGCGGGATGTGGCGGGGGGTTTGTGCCGGGAACACGTTCAGATCAGGGGTGAGACTATGACGGTATCCTTTGTCAAGTCAAAAACCGATCAAAGTGGGGTGGGAGACTGCATAGTCATTCGCAGGATTCCAGGGTCCTCCATGTGTCCGGTGAGGTGTTTAGAAGAGTACCTAGCACGAAGGGTGGCATCATGGGGGGGGACATTGTTGAGACACGCGGACGCCACCCCACTGACGAAGTTTCAGTTTCAGCGGGTGCTCGCGATGTCAATTGCCGCTGCGGGCTTGAACCCGGGCGAGTTTGGGACCCATTCCTTTCGGATAGGGGCTGCTACGGAAGCTACGGCCAGGGGTCTTAATGTTGAACAAGTGAAACGAGTGGGGCGTTGGTCCTCCAATTGTTATAAGAGGTATGTGCGGTTGCACATGTTGTAAAGCTGTAATGTCGTACTCACGCCTCTTGTTTTTTGTTTGGTTTACAGTTGCGCAAGCCTACGAGGCGGGGCGGACTATGCAGTCGACCCAACACCGGGCCAGCGGTCAGACATCACCGGCTGTGAAAAAGGAGGTGTGGGTCGTGGGCCACTCATACGTGAGGCGTGCCGCGGACGTATTCAAAGCAGGTGACATGATTCACGTAGCTGGGGAATACGGGTACAGGGTGTCCTTCTACGGAAGAGGCGGTCTCTGTATTGACCAGTTTCAAGCATATTTTGAGGATTTGTTAGGGCGGACAAGGTCACCGCCGTCTATAGTCATAGTGCATTTAGGGGGCAATGATTTGGTCTCCACCGGTAGACGACTTCTCCTGGAGGCAATGCTTTCCACTGTAAGTTGGTTGGCGAGGAGAGTTCCGGGGTGCATAATTGCGTGGTCTCATATGATCCCACGAAAAGTGTGGCGGGGGGCTATTTCGATCCCTGCTTTGAACCATTCTGTTAGGAAACTTAATAACAAAATGAGTAGGTTGTTCCGTTCCAGGACATTGCATTCTATCTCACACGGTTGTATTAATGATGACAGTATGTATATGGGGGATGGTGTGCATTTGTCTCGGGTGGGAAATGAGTTACTCATAGGAGACTTCTTAGCATGGTTAAAAACGTTGGAACATGACCTTTAGCTAGGAGTTTTGGTGGGGGGCCCGGATAGCCGGTCAACTATCCGGGCCTGTGGCGGTAAGGTCATGATCGGTGAGCACTAATTAGTAGATCCCTATGAGTGGGCGTCACCCAACACGGATGGGAGCGCTCGGGAGAGGTGGCCATTGGCCCCTCAATGGGGAGGCGGTCCCTTCTAAGGATGGGTCGCCGGAAGTAAAGGAAAGGCGGTCAAGGCCCCTTCCTTTGTAGGAGGGGTTACAGCCCCCTCCTGGGGAATTTCCCGGGGCCAGTGACATCTGCGACGGCAGATGCGGTAAGTTGTGTGGGGTTGGGATAAGGGCCACGATACCTTCTAGATACCTCACACGAGTATTCGAACGACCTTTAACTGGCGTCGAGTTTTAGGTGCCCCCGTCAAGTCAAGGGAAATTGGTAGTAGTTGCACTTGAGGTACGCCTCCGTGCTGTCGCCCATCCCAAGTGGGAGGGGTAAGTCCGGTTAGGGATCTTGACACCGGTTATGACCTTGCTGTTGGCCCTTAAACGTTAGGTTGTACAATTTCAATATGTCAAGAAATGTTTTGTAGGTTGCTAGTTCGGCTAGGAGAACCTCTGTATTAGAGAATCTGTTAAGGTTAGCCAAACATCGCAATATGGTAATGAAATTGTACATAACATGAAACGTTTAATGTTTTAATTTTGTTTTAATAAATACGGCCGGGATGGTCACTCCATCCCACTTCCAAAAACTTCAAGAACTGTTTCCGGTTTCACTCCTTTTGGGGATTGTGTTGAGAGGGGGTGGCGGGTATCTCGGCTATATGGAAAGGGGCGACCGAATCGGTCCCCCCGAACTTATGGCCGAGTGCCTCGATCCCCCCGGGAAGCCATTTTGGGCGGGAGGCGCGTCTCAGCTGGTATGCCCGAAGCGGCGTAGCTGGGGCGCGCTCGTTCCCGCCCTAGAGTGGGCTGGCCTAGACACCGACGCAGCCAGCCACGCCCTCAGGGGCAGGCAGGGGCGGGTATACGCCCGCCCTGAAGACGGATAAAAAGGGACGCAAGACCAGAAGACATCCTCTTGTTCTTGTGCTCTGAAGCTGCACCTCCTCGCTGCACGTGAGCTCGGGACAGAACGAAGAGCCAATTTTGACCCACCCACCAGCCCCTGAAGACAGCCAGTTGTGTATAATAAAGTTGATTAATTTTGTTTTGTTTTCGTTTCCAGGTTATAGTGCCATGTTGATTTTGAGTTAATAAAGAATGTTCGTTTTTCATTAAAGATATTCAGTTAGTGTCGAATTTTGATCTATGCTCTTTCGGTCATAGTGGCCAATGTATTCTTAGGTAATTTGCACTGTCGTATTTATTTTGGTAGGCGGTAAGGTCATGATCGGTGAGCACTAATTAGTAGATCCCTATGAGTGGGCGTCACCCAACACGGATGGGAGCGCTCGGGAGAGGTGGCCATTGGCCCCTCAATGGGGAGGCGGTCCCTTCTAAGGATGGGTCGCCGGAAGTAAAGGAAAGGCGGTCAAGGCCCCTTCCTTTGTAGGAGGGGTTACAGCCCCCTCCTGGGGAATTTCCCGGGGCCAGTGACATCTGCGACGGCAGATGCGGTAAGTTGTGTGGGGTTGGGATAAGGGCCACGATACCTTCTAGATACCTCACACGAGTATTCGAACGACCTTTAACTGGCGTCGAGTTTTAGGTGCCCCCGTCAAGTCAAGGGAAATTGGTAGTAGTTGCACTTGAGGTACGCCTCCGTGCTGTCGCCCATCCCAAGTGGGAGGGGTAAGTCCGGTTAGGGATCTTGACACCGGTTATGACCTTGCTGTTGGCCCTTAAACGTTAGGTTGTACAATTTCAATATGTCAAGAAATGTTTTGTAGGTTGCTAGTTCGGCTAGGAGAACCTCTGTATTAGAGAATCTGTTAAGGTTAGCCAAACATCGCAATATGGTAATGAAATTGTACATAACATGAAACGTTTAATGTTTTAATTTTGTTTTAATAAATACGGCCGGGATGGTCACTCCATCCCACTTCCAAAAACTTCAAGAACTGTTTCCGGTTTCACTCCTTTTGGGGATTGTGTTGAGAGGGGGTGGCGGGTATCTCGGCTATATGCACGAACCTGAAAGGGTCAGGCCCATAAATTCTATACCTATTCTAGATTCCTAATCTGATTAATCTTTTTAGCAGCATCTAAGCGTAGAGGGTAGAACATTTGGTATTATTGGCAATCAATTAAACAAGGATTCTTCTGGGCATATAGTAACCACAGAAAACTACGTAAAGTTAGTTTATTACAAAGCTAAAAATAACTGGACATAAAGACACCTCAAGACAAGACTGTAAAGGTATATTGGAATTAGCATAAATCCAAATCTGCATATCCAATGAAGACGATGTAGCACAAGTAAAATATTAATTCAAGAAGCAAAATGCAGAGAATCAAAAAACATGAGTCCAAAATTCCCTGCATCGAGGGTTGGTGTATATAAAGCATTATTCTATCCCTACACTAACACTAATGTGTCATCCCTACCTAAGCATCTTCAGGAAAAAGGAGTGAAAAAAGGTGTCAGTATGTGGAGTCTTCCTAAGAAGTCTCTCCACCATCGATGGGTCAGATAGCATAAAGCTATCAAGACAGAGCTTGATCTCAGATGCTCCCTCTCCAAAGACATATGAAGAAGTGGGCACTTTCCCTACTCCAGCATCTCTGTATTATAGGAAGCTTTCTCAAGATACTTTGCAGGTCACACTATCGGCTCTGGGCACCATCCTAAACGTAGATTTCCATGGGTCAACAGTGCTCTTCTCCAGCAACAATTTATCCTTGGTTCTCAGGCCTTCTCCTGTGTTAAGCACAATGACCTTCCTTTATTGAATCGAGCAGTACAATTGTAACTTCTTCTCTCCTTGACTGACTAGTAAAACAAAGACATTATTCTAGCTAACAAGAGCTCTTCTTTCACCTGCAACACAAAACGTTAGAAAGAACACAGCATGTATGAAATTCAGCTATTAATTCTAAAGTGAGAGTTTCCAGGGAACTGCATTTCAGACCTACAAAATTCAGCTAACATAAGAAACAAGCATAGCACTTTGACAAATTAGCATAGGAAAGTAAGGCACATTCAATTAAGCATTTACCTACAGGTAAAGCGATACAGTTAATAAACACATTTAATACATGAATTATTGTTAGTTTCACAACATGACTTCTTCAAGTTAATGTTTTCTGCTAGTTACATTCACTTTCCATGTTAAGTCTCCAAGTTACCTTTCAATGGCGTAAGCACATCACATTCGTTTCATGTTAATACATTTCAAATTCTAATGCTTTATATTATTAAAACAAAGGATTATATGCAGGTGCACTCTACAAGTGCGATTCTGATGCACACATACAAATAAAATGTGATTTCCACTACATTAGACCCACCAAATGGGCAAGCTGGTACACCCCTGAATTCAGTGCTGTGAAATGCAGATGTAAACAACTAGATAGTAAATGGTGCTCTGGAAGAAGTGTCAGTGATCGAGCCATCTTCAAGTCTGCCTTCAACAACTACCACCACCTACTCAAAATTGTGAAAATGAGACAAGCACCAACGAGAATAAAGAACTCGCGCCATCATCAGAGAGTTCACCTACCCTTCATCCACAGAAAGCTCAACTCTGCCCTCCACAAAATGATAGCCCCAATATACAGAAACTTCTAGCCTCAAGCCTTCAACCTCCTCTGCATCCCCACTCCTGTGAAGACAGCCATCGACCCCCTGTTCACCACATGGAACAACTCAGCACAGCTCACACAAGGCCTTAATTAACTCCATCTATTCAGGAGCACCCATTGAACCGTGCCCCCATCAACTTTTCAACCTTGGAAGTGATGAGATCAGCCATCCGCTCATTGCTTTACTCAACTCCTCCATCTCTACAGCCACCTTCCCTGATTCTTGAAAACACTCAGAGATCTGACACCTACTTAAGAAGCCTTCTCCAAACCCAATGACCTCCAGAACTACCTTCTAGACCCATCCCAATCAGGATTCCGAGCCAACCACAGCACCAAGATGCCCCTGATTACCCCGACAGATGGCATCCATACCGTTCATGACTGAGGGGAATCAGCTGCCCTAATCTTTTTCAACCTCTCCGCCACCTTTGACACTGTCTCCCACCACACACTCATTAACCATCTGTACCAGATTGGCATCAAGGACAACTCTCTTAGATGGATGGAAACCTCTCTCAAGGGGTGCACGCAGAGGATTTGTCTTCCTCCCTGCACCTCACAGCCCAAGTACTCCATCTGAGGTGTCCTCCAAGGCTCAACCATCAGTCCCACCCTCTTCAACATCTACATGATGCCACTAGCAGACACCTTTGAAACTCACTACATCAACATCATCTCCTATGCCGACAACACCCAGCCTGACCTCTCACTCTTAGGGGACCCCACTACGATAAAATCCAATTTTCACAACTTCATGAACAACATTTCTGCCTGGATAAAAGACAACTGCCTGAAGCTCAACATTACAAGACTGAAGTGCTGATTTTCGGCAGCCACACCTCCCTCTGGTAAGACTCTTGGTGGCCATAAGAACTCAGACCCACCCCCACTGGGGCTACCCACCAGCACCAGGAAAACAGTGATGCAGGCCCTCATCACCAGCCGTCTAGACTACAGCAGTGTACTCTATGCAAACACCACCAGTGAGCTCATGAGAAGACTCCAGACCATATAGAACGTAGCAGCCAGGCTGATCCTCAACCTGCCCAAAAGAGCCCACATCTCCCAGCACCTGAGAAACCTCTACTGGCTCCCCATCCAAAAGAGATGCCACTTCAAGCTCCTGACCCACACCTACAAATCCTTCCACAACCAAGGACCAGCATACATTAACAACCGCCTGAACTTCCACAAACCATCCAGAAACCCTTCCTCCACTCACTTCTCCCTTGCATAAACACTGCACATCCGCCGCTACTGCACCAATGGACGATCCTTCTCCCACCTTGCCACCAAATCCTGGAACGCCCTTCCTCTCCACCTTCGAACAGCATTCTCATGGGCAGACTTTAGGAAGGGACTCAAGACCTGGCTCTTTGACTGAGACCCACTGCCCAGTGCCTGGATACTCTCACGGGTGATAAGCTGTGCTTTATAAGTACATTTTGATTGATTGATTGCTTGGGGTCTGGGCAGTGTGCGTCCCATTTGTTCTTTGTTTACGTTTGAAACACTGGGTTGTAGTAGTTTATAGAATTTGGAAACTTAATGACCAACTTAATTAAATCTATCAATAAGGTTTGGAAGGGATGGCACCTTGGTGTAAGATTTGGTTTTGGCGATGCATCCCTTAAGTTTTTTTAGGAAGTTAGAGAATTATATATTTTCTAAGTGGTATTGTGTTTAGAGGTTATTGAATGTTAAGGGAGAAGACCACATACCTAGTTGGCTGTGGAAGTAAATGCCTTTGGATGTCCAGTATAGTGGTTTGCCTTCTATTATGAATTTAGCGGTATGCCAAAGTGAGACTAAATTAGAGGATCTGATCGCTGAGTCTAGCATTCTATCAATAAGTAGTAGTGCATTTTTTGTACTCTTAAAAATATATTTGGATGTGGTACAGTGTGTGGTTTTATTTGAGAGAAGTGTTATGGGATCTATATCTTCCAGTATGGCTTTTCTGACCCTTAGCCATTTGGGTCTGTAGCTTTCTGGTGAAGTGACACGATGGGAACCCTGTTTCGCTAAGAAAGCCACCTGGTTAGTTCTAAAGTTGACGAGGTTGGCACCTCTAATTCAATGGGAAAAATGGAGTTTCCTCAGTGTTATTCTAGGTCTCTTATTTTGCCAAATTAAGTTTGTGATTAGTTTGTCGAGTTTATGATTGAAGCCGCAAGACAGCAGTAGCGGAATCATGTTGATTAGGTAATTGATTATGGGAGTTATCATTTTATTAGTTTCAATGCGACCCACCAGGTGATAAATTTAGGTGTCCAACTTTCAAGTATGTCTGATTTTTTTTTAAAGTTATATTTTCATTATGTTTAATGCTATCTATTAAGGCTGGTCCAAATTCGATGCCCAGGTATTTGGTAATGAGATTTTCAGTATTGCCTAGTATAACTTTTGACCATAGGGAGTTTGCTTAACTTCTGACTTGTCCCTATTAAGTTCATAACTCGACACTGCTGAATATGCTTCAGTTGTATACATAAGGGCACTGATGGAGGCGTTGACATTTTCAGTGACTATTAAAATGTCTGCATATGCTGATAGTTTTGCTATGGTGCCATTGAAATTAACTTCTGATATATTTAAAAATACTTTTGCATAGCTAATAGAAGTGGTTCAAGAGCAAGTAGAAAGAGAGAAGGCGATAAAGGGCATCCTTGCTTTGTTCCTTTTTCTAGTGTGAAGGGTTGTGAAAAGAATCTGCTCGTTCTGACTCTAGTACTAGAGTTGCTATATAGGGCCATGACCATCTCAATAAAACAGTCCCCTAGCTTGACAGCATGTAGTGTCCAAGAAACTTCATCAAACGCTTTTTCAGCATCGAACTTTATGGACACCATGGCTGAGGTTGAGGAGTTAGTTTTTTTCCGGACATGGCAGAGAAGACGAATGTTATCATTGGATGTATGGTTCTTCAGGAAGCCAACTTGTGAGTTGTTAAGTGTAGAAAGTGTTCAAGTTGCTTGGATAAATCTTTGCATATAATTTACAACTGAGGTTTATAAGTGATCTTTGTCTATAGTTTTTTGCTAATAAGAGATCTTTCCATTCCTTTGGAAGTACAACAATGGTAGTCTCAGCTGTGGTGCCATATGTTACCGGGTTGTGAAGTGATTAAATAGTTCTTGTAGCATCTGTTGTATAGAATTACAAAAGGTTTTATAGAACTTGGCTATAAAGCCGTCTGCTTCTGACCCCTTATCTGCGTTCAGGAATTTAATTGCTTCTGTGATTTCTTCTGTGGTTATTGGTTTGTGTAAGGTCTCTTTGTCATCCTTTGTTAGATGTGGCAGGCCTAAATTATTTAGGTAATTTGAGCGTTCTTCCAGAGAGACATGCTGGTCATCAGAATATAGATCCTCATAATTGTTTTTGTAAATGTTCAGGGGCTTATTCATGAGCCATTGTATCACATTAACGCCACCATTTCGCCACTTTTTGTGATGCTGTGGGGCATAAATAATGCACCACGTTGTGCCATATTTACAAAGTGGCCCATCTAAGCAGATGCATCTCTTCATAAACCCCTGCACTACATTATACCTGTGTCAGGTATAGTGTATGTTGGGTGGGCGTTCCCACACATCAAAGCCTCGTAGAAGTGGCTCATTGAAATCCATAAGATTTCAGTGCACCACTTCTAGGACGCCATTGCGTCAAAACCTTATGCCTGCCTCATGGCAGGTGTAAGGGTGATGCAGACCCTTTAACATGGGGCTTGCCTCATGTGAAAGGACACATTGTTGGAGTTGTGTCTGTTTTCAGACACACCCCAGCAATGCACCACATTTGCGCATACAGATATGTCAGTAATACTGGCGTATCTGTCACTCCTTGCGACATGATGCGCCGTTCTGTAAATGCGATGCATTTCTGGTGTCACAAAGAGGGCACACTGAGAAGTGTCCCATTGCTGCTTTGTCGCAGTGGAGCGACACTTCTCAGAAATAAGGCTCTCAGTATTTTTTGTGGGCTAGTTTGGACGGCTTTCCTATCATCTTAACATCTTTAAGGGCATTTATCTTTTTCAGATTTTGTCTATGTTTGAGGAACGTGGTATGAGGTACCATTTACCAGTTTTATTGGCTTCACAGAATTGAAGACCTATAAATCTATTAATGTTGTAGTGAATAACTTTATTTGGTTAAATATAATAACCATTCAAAATACACATAAAAGTCTATATATCTATCATACCCTCAGACCAGGAGTTATGCAAAACTTCAGCCACCCTGTGCTCCCAATAGAGAAACTTAATCTGGATGGCTAGATTCCAGGATTGATGTTCTGGATTTCCCCATAATTCTAGGAGAGGTAAAGGAAAGCAATGTTTTTTAATTGCCTTAACCCAAGGCATAGAGCAGTTCCTGTTGAGCACAATAAGCTCTTTAATGGTCGTTCTATAGGAAATTAGCTTGGGGGTAGTCCACAATCTCATCCAGTACTTTAAGATTCTAAGTTATACAATATGATCCACTCTCTGGATGCTTAAGTCCCATCTCATGAGGAGCATAGGGGTACTACAAGGGAGATAAAAAAAGAGCCCTTAAAAACAATTTTCTGCAGTTAATGTCTGATGTCACTATTATTTATTTATTTATTTAAAACATTTATATAGCGCATCTGTCACCTGGCAGGTATCCTGGCGCTGAGAGATTACTCCTGAAATGAAAGAGAAACGGGGGACTAGGAACGAGTAACGGTGAGGGATTTAGGGAAGAGCCAGGTTTTAATCCGCTTTCTGAAAGGAAGGAGTTGTGGAATTTGGCGGATGTCGACCGGCAAACTGTTCCAGAGCTTAGCGGCAGCCACTCTGAAGGATCTTCCCCCCGTCCTTACCTTATTGAATCTGGGTACCGTGACAAGGCAGGCTGAGGCAGATCGGAGAGTTCTGGTGGGGATGTACCAGGAGAACATTTTTTGAAGAGATCTGGGGCCAGTTCCGTGTAGTGCTTTAAAAACAAGACAAAGTGCTTTAAAAGCTATTCGCTGCTTCAGTGGGAGCCAGTGTAGCTCGGCCAAGGCTGCTGTAGCCGAGGATCTTCTGGTCCATTCGAGAGCAAGTTTGGCTGTGGCCGACTGGACTCTTTGGAGTCTGTCCAGTAGAACAGCTGGGGACTCTAGCAGAAGTGCATTACAATAGTCAAGGCGACTAAGGATAGTGCACCTGACTATTAGTGCTCGTGCCTGTGTGGGAAGTAGTGGCATAATTTTGCGTAGAGAACGCAACAGGGCCGAGCAGGTGGAGACTGTTTTGATTACCTGCGTTTCCATGCTGAGTTTGTCGTTTAGCATGACGCCCAAGTTGCGGACATTAGTGACCGGCTGTGGTTTTTCTGGGGTTTCCGGGGGCCAGAATTCCGCAGGGAATAAACGAGGAATCCGGCTCCCGGCGCAGAACAATACCTCGGTCTTTGAGGAATTGAATTGCAGAGAATTTTTGTGCAGCCAGCCGGCTGTGTCTCTCAGGCAGTCGTGAAATGATTCCATGGGAATTGAGTCTTCCCCCTCCCAGGAGAGGATAAGCTGGGTGTCATCCGCGTAGTTTATAGTTCTTAGACTGTGGGATTTAATCAAAGTAACTAATGGTTTCAAATAAACGTTAAAAAGGATCGGGCTGATGGACGAGCCCTGGGGCACCCCGTGAGGTACCGGGGAAAAGGCGGATTGAAAAGGGGGGGAGGACACAGCCTGTTTCCTATCTCGCAGGTATGAGTGGAACCAAAGCAACGCGGTGCCGTCGACCCCTGCTTCTTTGAGTCTTTTTAGCAGAATTGCATGGTTAACCGTATCGAATGCGGCAGACAGGTCCAATAAGATCAAGGCCACTGCGTGGCCCCTGTCTGCACGCATACGAAGTTCTTCCATGGCTGTAAGCACCGCTGTCTCGGTGCCATGGGCTGGACGAAATCCAAACTGGAAATCGTCCAGAATGTGATTCTGCTCCAGATGTGTCGATAGATAGGAGCTAACCCAGCGTTCCACAACTTTCACCAGGAAGGGTAGGAGCGATATGGGCCGAAAGTTGGATAAACACTCAGGGTTCAGTGAGGGTTTCTTCAGCAATGGGGTGATAAGTGCTTGCTTCCAGGGGGTAGGGACAAATCTGCAACACAAGGATTGGTTGCAGATCCTGCGGAGGGTGTGGAAGAGTTCAGTTCCGCACGCTTTCCAAGTTTTTGGAGGCAGCGGGTCAAGGGGGGACCCAGAGGTGATTCCATGTGCCATTCTCTCGAAATATGCTTCCGAGATAGGGGGGAGGACTTGCAGATATTCCCTGGGTAGGTGTCCTGGGCTCAGCGAGCACCTGGGGGCGTAGGAGTTATTTTGCGGAAGGGTGGTGTTTAGTTTGTTGATGATGGTCTCAATTGTTTCCTTAAAGAACAGTGCGAGATTATCGCAGAGTGCCTGTGTAGGAGGGATGGTTTTTTTGGTACAGTCGGGGTGGATGAGGTTATCAAGAATCTGGAAGATGCTTTTGGGGCTATTTGTGGCATTGACTATGGTGGAGCAGTAGTAGGTGGCTTTGCTCTCAGCGATGGCAGATTTGTATTCTAGGAGCTTATTTTTCCAGATAATTTTATTTGTGTCGCAATAGCCATGTCTCCACTTCCTCTCCGCCTGTTTATGGGGTAGTTTGAGGGTTTTCAGGGAGTCATTAAACCATGGGGCAGATGCTCTGCCTTTAGGTTTGCATCTTTTTAATGGAGCTAGGGATTCCGTAGTGGATAATATCCTTGTGCAAAAGGTTTTGTAGTTGTCTTCGACCGAGTTAATAGGGGAGAAACTGTCTTCCACATTAAATACGGTGCTATTAGAGCTCAATTTTTCCAGAGCTTTCCAGTCTCTGTACATAAATTCTGATGGAGCATTATGATTCATTAATCTAGTTTTTGTGCTAGTAATGTAGAATTTAAGAAGAGAATGATCCGTCCAGCTCATGGGCAGAACGTTATTCAGGTGTACTAGTTGAGAACTGGAAAAGATGAGGTCAAGTCGATGGCCTGCTGAGTGGGTGGGTTGCTTAACCAGTTGGTAGAGTCCCACACTTTCGCAAGAAAGCAGGAGGTTTTCTAGACCAGTGTCAAGATTACCGTTTGGCCAAAGGTTGAAGTCCCCTAGGATAATTAGTTTATTGTGGGAGGTTGCCATATTCGTGAAGGTGGTGAGTAGTGCTTGCTGTTGTTGGGAAGTGAAAGTCCCTGGAGGACGGTAGCAGACAATTGTCGTAAAAATTCCTCCAGAATGGCAATTTATGGAGAGGCCAAGGATCTAGGTGCCGGTGACTGAGTCCATGTCTATGGTGTTAATATGCCAGAAGGCTCTGTAGATAATACCTACTCCACCACCGCGGCCTTTGGGTCTGGGAAGGTGCAAAATTTTAAAATCCTGAGGACATGCCCATGCTAGTTCAATGTCACAATCTGCATGGATCCACGTTTCGGTTAAGAAAAGGACATCCAAACGATGAGATGAGACTATGGCCCCATAATTCTGCCGCGCTAATGGCAACTGCTCTATACACCACTAGAACCAGCGACATTACCCTACTTGAAATTAATCTATATATTTCTTCAGGGTATCAGAAGATCTATGATGTAGCAGGGATTTTCTTTTCTTAAGCTGCGGCTTCTAGGATAGTTTGTCTGACACCTAAGTAGTCAATAGGGAGTGGTGATGGACGGAGCATCTGAATCAATCAAACACTCACACCCATGCAAAAGATCTGGGTTTAATCCCTCACCATTCTTTAGCCCACTCTGCCACCCTTTTGGCCGCCACAAGTGTGGCAGGGTATGTTCAGACGTGAGTCCCTTGCTCACTTTGCCACTGGATGGGGCACAGGGTCAGACTGATTTGCATATAGCCATGTCTGAACTGGGGTGGCAGAGTGGGCTAAAGAACGGTGATGAATTAAACCCAGATCTTTTGACTGGGTGTGAGTGTTTGATTGATTCAGAGGCTCCGTCCATCACCAACCCTTTTGTACCACCTAAGTAGTCACAGCACTTAACTCATTCCATCAATTTCCCATCAATTTTCCAATTTATTTTTAAAAGTATGGTGGGGATTCGTGGTCATGAACTTGGTCTTACTTGCATTTATTTTGAGGTTTCTGTCTGTACAGAAATTTTTAAATTCATTCAAAAGAAACTGAATGCCCATAGGACTGCGGGACAGGAGTACTGTACTATCAGCAAACATCAACACCGGCGCGCTGGTGTTTGCTGATTTAGGGTCATCATGCTGACGACCACTTAACCATTTCACCAGTCCATTTATAAACAAACTAAACAAGGTGGGGGTAAGTACACAACCTTGTCTAGCACCAAGTTTAATATGAATCTTCTCAGTGAGGCCCCCATAGTTGCTCTATCAGACCTGGGTGTAAGTGTCAGTATTCAAGTTTACTAAAATGTACAGAAGTTCTTCTGGGATGCGATAGTGTCTGAGAACTTCCCACAGGCGTTTTCTTGAGACCAGGTCAAACGCGACCTTTAGGTCCATGAAGGCCATGTAAAGGTGGTCTTTTCCAAGAACATTGTATTTCCAACATATAAATAAGAACCGGAAGACCTGGTCCAGCGTACAGGTTTTCCAGGAAAGCCTGCCTGCAGGTCAGACATTATCTGACGGTCATTTGTCCACTCCTGGATACGGGCTAGACATGTCTAGCAAGGATCTTTTGTGATGAATCAATTAAACTGATGGACCTATAGTTGCCTAGGTTATATATCTTCCCTTTTTTGCGTATTGGAACAATGATTGCTCATTTCCACGACTCGGGGATCATTTTCCCCTGAACTAGTGAATTGACTAGAGCATTTAGATATGGTATCCATATTACTGGCTCAGAGAGGAAGAAGTCACCAGGTATACCATTTCACTAAATTTTGGGTAGACTATAGCTTTTTTAGTGAAAATGCTTGCACTGAAGATTGATAATTAGGTATCGACCCTTCCAAAAGATTGCTTCTTTGGTCAATTTAATCAGAAAATGTTTTTTCACTAATTTCCTGATCTTTATAAAGAGCGGCAAAATGAACAACCCATTGATCAGCAGGGACATCAGTGTCAGGCAAAATGGCATTTGTGCGGCTTCCTGATGCCACGCTTTTTTAAAAGGTCTGAGTTTTCTTTCTGTCCAGGGTTTCAGTCAACTCAGGCCACTGAGCCTAGTCCTAATCATGCTGTGCAGTCCTCAGAGTTGACTTATATAGCTTCATGGCGATATTTAATTCCAGCTTGTCTCCCTTTCTGGCTGAGGTCAACATCCCCTTCTTAGCCACCCTACCTGCCTTTGAAAAACAAGAATAGGGTATACTTGGACTAGTTTTCCATTTAAAATGAGTCGTAAAAATGTATTTTAGAGTGTAGAAAAGTCAGAATGATCCAGATCAAGATTTGAGCAGTTACAATCGGTGGTGACATAAGCCCTGATAAAATCTACCAGAACTTGATACATTTTGCTCAATAATCATTATTGATTATGTCCCCCCATTTTACATTTTTTAAATTATTAGTCGTCACTTGGAGTACTTTGTAACCGTCAGGATTACTAACCTGGGAGATGGGTAAAATATCAGTGAGGAAGTTAGCAGCTAGAGTATTGTGGTCAATGTCAGGGCGGAATATGACAGCCATGTACTTTCAAAAAGGCTACAGTCTAAGATCAATGCAAATGCAAAAGGAATCTTTATGATTAGAAGAACTGCCACTATGAAGGTAGATTTTGCAGGGTAATCCGATGCAAAGCGTCTGTTACATGCTCTTACCATATATTCTAACGTCATGTGGACAAGCTGGTTAGCAATCTTTGGACACTTTTTTAATGGTTTTGCAAGAAGCCCCCGAACTCCCCACTCCGCATCCTCAGAGAGCAAAAGAGAGGAGAACAGTACAAAGGGTTCAAAATGGGTGTTAAAGTATCCATCTATCATTACATGCCAATCCTGATGTAGGAAGTCCAGCAAGAGATGAAGGGAATAGAGTATCTGAGATTCCATGTTAACTAGGACAGAGTGGCCATAAAATTTATCACACTACACAACTCGTTCACTGGAGTATGCAACAGCTGTAAATTAGGTGCAAAAGCTAAGTAACACCCCACCACCTCCGCCATTGTACCCTAGCTAATGTCTAGGAATGATGTAGTCAGTCACTTTCAGAGGCCCTAAAAGAACAAGGTCAGTTGCAAGGCAGAGACTCTCTTATTCACAAGTAAAAATTTGTCAGGGAGCATTACTGGTGAGAACTAATAGTCAAGGCATTGCGGAGCCCCATACAAATTAAACCATCCACTAAAGTATTACTAACACATTTCATGCCGATGCAATCAGCTCTTCTGTGCTTACACGTATGTTTGTAGTGACTACATGATCTCTGATGACGGACCTACAATCACACACAAGCCTTAGACACTGAATTACTTTATTGGTCAACGATTCATTGCTTTTCAAATCTGGGGAATATAACTTTGGGACATTAATTTAAAAAAACTCTATACTCCGTTGCCTGCCCAGGCACCCCTCCTATTACTAACAGGATACAGTGAAACAGGCATTCTGAAGGGAGTTCCCTATTCACTGGATTGGAGACATAATTAAAAGTACGCTTGGTTTTTATAATCCTGTTTTCTGTTGTAGGTGTAGAATGTCCATTATGTTGAGGATGTTGATGAAAAGTTTGTCTGGAACCATTTCCAAGGGAAAAGTTACAATTTGGACCCATCAAAGGTTGAATGCTCTTCTGCGAGGTACCACTCCCCAAAATTAGTTAACTCCCTAGGGCCCATATTAGAGGGCATCGTAGCTTGTGGTACAAACCTGCCCAGGTTACTATCTGACCTTCCCTTGACCAGGGAATCCAAAAGCAACCTCAGAAACCCCAACTTCTCCACCTTCTCAGTGAGGAGATGAGTATGTGAGGTAACATTGGAAAAACAAGCTCTGTCGTTGCCAATAGGTCTCGCAGTAGGAAAGTTGGAGCTATTACAATTGCAAATAACAATGCCTTTTATTTTTGTTTTCATTATAAAAACATAAAGGGCTTTGTCATTTACAAAACCAATAGCTCCAACTTTCCTACTGGGAGACCTATTGTGCACTGCACAGTGTGGGTGAAAGTGGCACTGCGTGTGTGTGAGTGGCTTTGAGTGAGTGGCGTTGCGTGTGTGAGTTGCGTTGCGTGGGTGAGTGGCATTGCATGGGTGAGAGTGGCGTTGTGTGTGTGAGAGTGGGCTTGCGTGGGTGTGAGTGGCGTTGTGTGTCTGAAAGTGGTGCTGTGTGGGTAAAAGTGGCACTGCGTGGGTGTGAGTGGATTTGTGTGTGTGAGTGGCATTGCGTATGTGAGTGGCATTGCGTGTGTGAGTGGCGTTGCGTGTGTGAGTGGGGTTGCATGTGTGAGTGGCGTTGCATGTGTGAGTGGCGTTGCATGTGTGAGTGGCGTTGCATGTGTGAGAGTGGCGTTGCGTGTGTGAGAGTGGGCTTGCGTGGGTGAGAGTGGGCTTGCGTGGGTGTGAGTGGCGTTGTGTGTCTGAAAGTGGTGCTGTGTGGGTAAAAGTGGCACTGCGTGGGTGTGAGTGGATTTGCGTGTGTGAGTGGCGTTGCGTGTGTGAGTGGCGTTGCATGGGTGAGTGGCATTGTGTGTGTGAGTGGCGTTGCGTGTGTGAGTGGCGTTGCGTGTGTGAGTGGCATTGCGTGTGTGAGTGGCGTTGCATGTGTGAGTGGCATTGCATGTGTGAGTGGCGTTGCGTGTGTGAGTGGCGTTGCGTGTGTGAGTGGCGTTGTGTGTGTGAGTGGCGTTGCATGGGTGAGTGGCGTTGTGTGGGTGAGTGGCGTTGCGTGGGTGAGTGGCGTTGCGTGGGTGAGTGGCGTTGCGTGTGTGAGTGGCGTTGTGTGGGTGAGTGGCATTGCGTGGGTGAGTGGCATTGCGTGGGTGAGTGGCGTTGCGTGTGTGAGTGGCATTGCGTGTGTGAGTGGCGTTGCGTGTGTGAGTGGCGTTGCATGTGTGAGTGGTGTTGCATTTGTGAGTGGCGTTGTGTGGGTGAGTGGCGTTGCATGGGTGAGTGGCGTTGCGTGGGTGAGTGGCGTTGCGTGTGTGAGTGGCGTTGCATGTATGAGTGGCGTTGCATGTGTGAGTGGCGTTGCGTGTGTGAGTGGCGTTGCATGGGTGAGTGGCATTGCGTGGATGAGTGGCATTGCGTGGATGAGTGGCGTTGCATGGATGAGTGGCGTTGCGTGGATGAGTGGCGTTGCGTGGATGAGTGGGGTTGCGTGGATGAGTGGGGTTGCGTGGATGAGTGGGGTTGCGTGTGTGAGTTGTGTTGCGTGTGTGAGTGGTGTTGCTTGGGTGAGTGGCGTTGCTTGGGTGAGTGTGGCATTGCGTGGGTGATAGTGGGCTTGCGTGGGTGTGAGTGGCATTGCATGTCTGAAAGTGGTGCTGTGTGGGTGAAAGTGGCACTGCGTGGGTGTGAGTGGCTTTGCGTGAGTGAGTGAGTGGCGTTGCGTGGGTGAGTGTGGTATTGCGTGGATGATAGTGGGCTTGCGAGGGGAGTGAGTGGCATTGCATGTCTGTAAGTGTTGCTGTGTGGGTGAAAGTGGCACAGAGCCTTTGATGTGGCCTGGTGCAGAAGAAATGCTGCTGCTGCTAATTAAATATAAAAAGTGTTTAGGGACTCACGGCTGCCGAGAGTAACAAGGCAGTGCTGGGAGGGGGGCTGCACACCAACTGAAGTGCTCTGGTTGCACGGCCTGCGGCCGGCCTTGTGAAGTGATAAGCCTTTGAAGTACACAGGCATGCTGTAACTGAGGTGTGAGAGGTCTGGCAAGTAACAGATGGCCTGGCTGTGAAGCAGGGGGTGGGGCAGCGCTGGGGAAGCCTGTGGGAGGGTGAATGATGCCTTTGATGTGGGGAGGGAGGAGAGCCTTTTGCGAGCCTGCAGGAGAAATGCTGCCGATGCGCGTGCATGTTTAATCACGTGATTCACGTGAACTTAAAGAAAACCGCGGCTGAAAGCCTGTGGTTTGAAGAGGATTTTGCCGACTTGAATTCTCCCCATTTCCCATTCCTGCGGAATGGTAAAGGCGAGACCTAAAAATCATCTTTGACTACATGAGACGCTTGGGACCCATCATCCTCCAGATCTCACAAAATTCCAAACCTATTTTAGCACTTGATCTGCATAGCACGAGGTGATCATCAAGGTCGACCAAAGTGCCACCAGAAACTGCTAGGGCTACTACCTCGGTACTAGGAGCCTGTAAGAATGCATGATGAACAATAGGATTCATGATATTACCCCCTGTCTCAAACTCCCTTGGCTTAACGAGGTAAGCTTTGATATTACCCTGTGGACCTCTAGTTTTAACTTTAGCAGGACTTTTCCCCATCTCTTTGGTTTTCAACAAGCCCTCGACTTCTTCTATGAAGACATCTATTTAATCAATTGCACAATTTGATGTTACATGCTTAGCCTGCTTCCTCGATTTTTTTGTTTCAGCTCAGCCACCTGTAGCTTTTCTTTTTACCTTTGCAAACCCTCTTAATTTACACCAGACCTAAAAGTTTGATACTAATTTGTGACAGGGGAACAACCAATTCTCAATTTCTCAGATCAGGGTTCGATGCAAATAAAACAGTCAAATAGATGTAGGACCAACAAGAGAAAAGGATGTATAAAGGAAACACTGCACACTGGACAGCTTGCTTGAATTTAGAAAAATGAAGTTAATCAGGGTTGTTAACAGAATAAATCAACACCACAAGACGTCCATTACCACAATTAGTCAAAAACAATTAAGCAGCATTTACAACCGGCAACAATGCAGGTGCCTCCTATTAGATGAAGCGGCTCAAAGAGTTTTTTTTGCAATGGTTAAACGAAATGCAAAAAGGAAACAAGTCCATATCTGGAACAACCCAAAGGCCAAAGGGTGCAATTATAGTTTTTCAACAAGGTGAAAAGAATTGACTAAATGAGTCAAGTGAGGTGGCCCTGTCCTGTCTCTTCCTGTCGATGTCGCTTCATCTGGGCATAGCCGGTGCACATGCCGCTCTGTGGAGTGGTCAGGGTGCTTTTCAGTGCTTTGTCAGCAGCTGGCCATGCCCCCTCACCAGCTGACTGTGCAGCCGCGCCTCATGGCGCTTGCTGTTGGGGAAGAAGGAGTCCATTTGGATCTACAGACTGGGCATGGTGGGCCTGAGAGCCCTTTGCTGACATGAGTATTGTTCCCACTGTGGGTTGTCAGGGCGCTTTTCATCGCGTAATCAATAGTTGGCCACACCCCTTCTCCTGCTGAATGTGCAGCCGTGCCTCCTAGCACTTACTGGTGGGAAGAAGGAGTCCCCTTGGATCTGCAGAGTTGGTAGGGTCCTGAAAGCCCTTTGCTAGCTGTAGAAGCGTCCTGCGCTGTGGGAATGTCAGGGTACTTTCCAGCATGTCATTGGCAGCTGCTCATTCCCCCTCCCCAGCTGACTGTGCAGCCGCGCCTCCTGGCGCTTGCTGGTGGGGAAGACGGAGTCCCCTTAAATCTGCGGAGTGAGTAGGGGCCTGAGAGCCCTTTGCTGGCAGCAGAAGTATCCCACACTGCTGGGTTATCAGGATGCTTCTCAGCATGCTGTCGGCTGCTGGCCATGCTGGACTATGCAACCCTGTCTCCTGGTGCTTGCTGTGGGGAAGAAGGAGCCCTCTTTGATCTGCAGTGAGGGTAGAGGCCTGAGAGCCCTTTGCTGGCAGCAGAAGCGTCCTGCCCTGCAGGGTTGTCAGGGCACTTTCCAGCATGTCGCTGGCAGCTGGCCATGCCCTTTCTCTAGCTGACTGTGCAACTGCACCTCCTGGCGCTTGCTGGTAGGGAAGAAGGTGTCCTTTTGGATCTGGAAAGTGGGCATGGGCCTGAGAGCCCATTGCTGGCATCAGTAGCGTTCCGCGCTGTGGGTTGTCAGGGCGCTTTTCATCGAGCAATCAAGAGTTGGCCACACCCCTTCTCCAGATGACGGTGCAACCGGGCCTCCTGGACTTACTGGTGGGGAAGAAGGCGTCCCCTGGGATCTACGGAGTGAGTGGGGGCCTGAGAGCCCTTTGCTGGCAGCAGAAGCATCCTACGCTGCAGGGTTGTCAGGGCACTTTGCACCATGTCGCTGGCAGCTGGCCATGCCCTTTCTCTAGCTGACTGTGCAACTGCACCTCCTGGCGCTTGCTGGGAGGGAAGAAGGTGTCCCCCTGGATTTGGAGAGTGGGCATGGGCCTGAGAGCCCATTGCTGGCATCAGTAGCGTTCCGCAGTGTGGGTTGTCAGGGCGCTTTTCATCGAGTAATCAAGAGTTGGCCACACCCCTTCTCCAGATGACGGTGCAACCGGGCCTCCTGGACTTACTGGTGGGGAAGAAGGCGTCCCCTGGGATCTACGGAGTGAGTGGGGGCCTGAGAGCCCTTTGCTGGCAGCAGAAGCATCCTACGCTGCAGGGTTGTCAGGGCACTTTGCACCATGTCGCTGGCAGCTGGCCATGCCCTTTCTCTAGCTGACTGTGCAACTGCACCTCCTGGCGCTTGCTGGGAGGGAAGAAGGTGTCCCCCTGGATTTGGAGAGTGGGCATGGGCCTGAGAGCCCATTGCTGGCATCAGTAGCGTTCCGCAGTGTGGGTTGTCAGGGCGCTTTTCATCGAGTAATCAAGAGTTGGCCACACCCCTTCTCCAGCTGACTGTGCAACTGCACCTCCTGGCGCTTGCTGGTGGGGAAGAAGGCGTCCCCTGGGATCTGCAGAGTGAGGGGGGCCTGAGAGCCCTTTGCTGGCAGCAGGAGCTATTAATCAATACACCTGCTTTCTCGCTTATTACTTTATTGTATTCATATATTTTATTTGTGAGAATGAAAAGGGTGGGTTTATCTACATTATTTATAGGTAGTGTTTCAAGGTGTTTTACTTCTTCCTCTACCTTTGTTAGTTGAGGATTGTTTGTTTTATTCATTTTCGCTTTTATGCTTATTAGGCTGCCTCTTAGGGTCACTTTAAGTGCATGCCAAAATATCATTACTGGTATATCAGGGGAAGTTTTTTTCTTTTATGAGTTAGATAGTTTTTTTTTATATATTCTCTATGTTGTCAGGGTTAGATACAATGTAATAGTTAAATCTCCATATTTTTGTGTGTGCTTTTGGGTTTGTTCCAGAAAGCAGCATGTTAATGCATGAATGGTCCAAGAGTGACCAAGGGTGGGTATTTGTCTCATCTATTAAGTGTGTGTCTGAGATGAGAATGTAGTCAATTCTGGTGTAAGAGTTATGCAGATAGGTCCAGTAGGTATATTCTCTGGAGTCCAGAGGCTGGAGTCTCCAGCTGCCCTTTAAGCTGTATTTGCTACGAAGTTCTGAAGTGCCTTGTGAGCTTTAGGTGGATTGCATGCCGAGGATTGTGCCTAATGGTAGATTAAAATCTTGCTCCACAATGATTAGGTCATTAGTAGGTAGTTGACTTATGTCCTCTGAGATGGTGTTCCAGATAGAGAAGGGTATCGTCTCGGTGAGATCTTCCTTTGCATTTATATGTTCAATGGGCAGTGTTTCATGCTTGTAATTTCGGCAAGGGATGACCCTTTGCTATCAGATGACTGAGTCCATTCTCGTCCGATAATTCAGAGTCCCCAGACCATGTGGAAGGTTGGACATGTTGTCCCGTGCCACGTGGAGAGACCGAGCTATGCTCCATGCTCTTTTCCATCCAAGCCACTCCCCTCACCAAAGGTTCTTTGATAACATTGCCCAGGAAATAAACGAGCTTTAAAGTGTGTAATTTGCAGCACACTTGTAGCCGTTTTATCCAAACACAAGTGGGATGTAACTTGTGTTTTAGTACCCGATATTTTATACTGTGTACCCTGTTTCCTTCCTTCCTTCTTTCCATTGTCTTTCTTTCTTTTTCTTTTTCACTTTCCTTCATTTCTTTGTTCTCTCCTTCTCTTTTCCCTTCCCTTCTTTCTTTCTTTTTTGCTTTTATTCATCTTTCATTCTTGCCTTCCTCCGTTCTTTGGTTCCCTCTTTCATTTTTGCTTTCCTTTTTCTTTCTTTATCTCTTTCTTTAGATCTTCCCTTTTTCTTTCCTGTCTTTTATTTTCGTTCTTATTTACTTTCTTTCCTCTTTCTTATTTTTTCTTTCGTTTCGCCTTCTTTCCATTAACCAATGGTGCTTTGATAAACTTTGCTAAAAAAAAAAAAAAAACTTCATAATATCTAATTTGTAGTACACTTGTAACAGATGTATTTAAACATAGGTGGGGTGTAATATGGGTTTTAGCAGACAATATCTCATACTGTGAGCCTTCTTTCCTTCCTTCTTTCCATTTTCTATCTTTCTGTCTTTCCATTTTCCTTTCCTTCTTTCCTTCCTTTTCTCCTTCTTTTTGGCTATTTTGCCTTTTTTCATATTTTCATATTTTCTTTATTTTTTGCCTCTCTTTTTTTCTTTTCTTCCAATTTATTTGCCTTATTTTCTTTCTTTTTGCCGTCTTTCTATCTTTTGCTCTTTCTATTTCCTTAATTTTGGCCTTCTTCCTTTTCCTTTTTCTTTTTTCTTTCCTTCATTCCTTCTTTCTTCTTACTTTCCCTCTTTCTTTTTCCTTCCTTCATTCTCCTTTGCAGTTTTTGTTCTTTCATTCTTTCTTTCCTTCCTTTGTCTTTTTTGCCTAATAATCCTTTTTTCTTTCCTTCTTACTTTTTTTCATCGTTCTTCTTTCTTTCTTGCTTTCTTTCTTTATTTCTATCATTCTTTTGTATCTTTATTTTTTACTTCTTCACATTTTTCCTTTTGATTTCCTTCTTTTTTTGCCTTCATTCCTTCTAACAATTTGCCTTCTTGCTTTCTTCTTTTTGTTCCTTTTTTGCCCTTCTGCCTTCCTTAATTTTTTGTCTTCCTTCTTTCCCTTTCTTTCTTAATTTTTTCCTTGCCTTCTTTCTCAAAGGCGAGGCTTGCAGCCAACGTCAGCCCAACAGCTTTTTTTCTGTCTGTGTTAGCCAAGACTTTTGATTTTACTAAAAGTATGTATATCATAGTTACTTATAGGAGGTTTCATCCAGAATTCCTCCATTAGTCTTGAATTGTGCCTTTCACCACTTCAGCATGCATCAAGGGGCTTGGTTTCCCCTCTTCAGCCATTGATTGGCATCACTGTCAGTTACTGTGTGTTGCCTTTTCACAAGCAGCATATCCACACACAAATTAGTTCCCTTAAGTGTCGGTTTTACCATGGTAATTGTTCTTTTTTGAGACCAGAAAAACACTTTTGCCTTTAGCCATCGTTTTTAACTTTAACGAGGGGCCAGCAGCTTCCTGAATAATAAAGTTTTGCAAAAGCCATAACAAAATAAAACAAGAATAGCCAAAAGGGCTGGCGGCCCACGCCACACCTATTGGCTTTGCCAAAGCTTGTTTATATATGGAAGCACTGTAGAATCGAAATAAGACACTTTGGTCAAGTTTTACGCAAAATAGGCTGGATGATTTTTGTCTGATTATTTTTCTGTATAGTGAAACTTTTTTTCGCTCTGGCTACTATGTTCTAAAGTAAGTTTTGAACATTAACGCCAGAACCCGAACATTTTTATTCTCCTTGTCACTGTGATAACCCTTTCTGAGCCACTGTCTTTAAGGTATGTTTCCAAACACAAGTAACGTGGAACTCACTTGTAAACAATCCTATTTAGAGTTGTAATTCAGGAGAACTCTTAAAGATGTTTATCTCTTTTCCTCAAACACTGATTTAAGACTTTATGGAGTAGAGCTGTAAAACCCAGTCTATGGAGTAAACATGCAGCCCTGAGGTATTTGCCCTTATGAATCTCATTGTGTTCCTAGAGTTTGCCTCGTTGCACATGTTCTGGCGGGCACCTTTGGCCTATTGTGAAAAGTTACTTTGTAGCCAAGCAGGACATAGTTCAAAAAATTGCTAATCGCACAAAGTCTGCTGTCTGTCTAGGTTTCGGGTTTGCATATTGTTTGCCGGTACAACGGAAGGCTGAAATAGTAGTTTTCCACAATGGCAGATGAGTCTGAAATGTAGGGTCACATAAGGACCCTTAAAAAAGTTCGACTTAAAGAAGATTGTTAGTTACTTTTATGTATCCTGTATGGACTAATAATTACTAATAAATGATAGTTTTGAATCTGATGACATTTATGAATAGGTGTCAAAATCGTCACAAGATGTCTCTTCCAGGGTGCTATAGACAGGGTCACTGAAATTGTGCATCGGGAGAGGACCAAATTATACATCAGAGTTAACTAAATTATGCGTCAAGAAAAGGCAAATTATGCGGCGTAAGGCGCCCCAGTTTGTTACAGTGTTACCTCATTATTTTGTAACTTTTACCCATGGTAAAACTGTCTGGGCAAAGATGTCACCTTATTGGTACTACCTAACAAGCAAATACAGCAATGAGCAAATTAAAGATGACCAGACAACATTTCGGATGGACTTTCGACTGTGCAGCAATAATGTTTTCCGTTTGAGTAAAAAAACATTTTTTTGCCAAAATCAGCAAATTATGGAGCAGATGATAGATTATGTGGCATTGGATGCAAACGCAGAATTATGTGGAAAAAACGCAGCTGCCACAGAATCGTGTAATTCCAGTTGCCCTGGTTATGGAGCAGTGTAACATTAAAGGAAGTGTCCAACACATTTTGTTTTTAGCTGATCTACTGTTATATAGCCCATTTCACAAATCAGTACTTTATTTAAGATCTCATTAGGTATAGCCTCAGCCCACCTATTTTGCAAAGACTCATTGAGATATATTATCCATAATTGAGTGCCCAGCCCAATTAACAGACAACACGCAAAGAAGCACACATGTTAAAGTGAACCAATCATGGGACGCAAAAGCACATTGGCATAAATAACCCATTTAACATTACACACAATGAAATAGGGCTTCATTGTGTCAAAATTCCAATAATGTATACAAAGTGGGAACATTTGGGTGGGAATAATACAAAGCACCTGATTAAGGGGTCCATTAGGATGGCGGACGGATCGCCACCGCCTGCATGGCGGTGGCGATCCGTCCGCCATCCTTGCCCGTCCGCCACCTTTCTTCTCCCCGTCATATTACAATGGCGGGGGGACCTTGGCGGAGGTGAATACCGTCTGCCGCTTTTCAACCGCGGTCGCCTAGCGACCGCGGCGGGAAAGGCCTGATATGGTGGCGGTGTCTACCGCCAGCCATATTAGGATGTCCTTGGAGGAAAGCCTTTCCATTGCGGCAATGCCGCCACAAAAAGGCATACGGTTCCTGCTTTGGGGGCCCGTTGTGGGCCCCATGGTGAGGGAGGGGTGGGGGGTGCACATGGGGGGTACCTATGGTACCCCCCTGCATTTGCATGCACAATGCGGCAGGCACCGCGCGGTGCCTGCTGCTTTGTGCATGCAAATGCACAGCATGCATTTTTAACTTTGCGGCGGGTGCTGCTTAAAGCAGCACCCGCCGCTGGGTGGCGGTCACATCCTAATTTAAATGGATGGAACGCCGCTGCCCATGCGGATGGTCCCTCCACCTCGGGGGTGCCGGACGGACGCAGGTCCGTCCGCCATCATAATCGACCCCTTAGTTTGGCGGAGAGGGCACTCCATCGTAACCATGACTGAGTACTCACTCTGCCAAACTTTCAGTCCGCACATCTGATTTAGAGGCTGGCGGACTGCCAGGTTTCCAACAATGAAGTAACATTCACTCCATCAGCATAAACCCTCCTCCAACAGCTCAAAGAAGTAAACACACTAGCTGTCCATCCTATTTAGACTGGGCAGTAGGATTGCTCCGTTTTTGACTGGCCATTACCATCGGGTATATCCTAGTGGAGGAGGCAGTAAAAAAGGAAAAATTACCCCTACACCATGGGTGTGAGTGCCATTTTTTTTCAAAAACAAATTCCCTCTTTGGGAGTTTAAAAAAAAAAACTTTGAAAAGTTTGACTGCCAGTCATCATGTTTGACGGAGCCATTCATCAAACTTTTCCTACATTGACATGAACCGCCATGACAACGGCTCCTGACAATATATAGAGATGTCCGCTGGGCCGGCGACATCTTTAAATTCTAAGTAATAGGAACAATGCAGAAGATTAGGCAATATCAACAATAGGCCAAGAGCCCGATTTATGTTAGCCGGAAGGGAACTCCTTCGGGGAGGCAAAGAGTTCCCCCCTGCCAACATAGTGGTCTAATGATGTATATGTGGGTGGACCTTAAGCATTGGAGAAATGGCTACATGTCTCCCCACCCAAATAGGATGTGCCGACATGTAGCCATTTTTTACTGGCTGTCACTGTCAGGCAAACCCTGGTGTTGAGAGACAGTATAAATGAAATAATACTCCCCTTGCCATGGGAGATGGCTGCTTTGGTGAAAGGAGCAGTACCTTTTATTTACAAAAAGACAAACTTATTTTGGGATTTTCTTTTTGTAAATTAAAAAAAAATACTCTTTACTGTATATATATTGACAGGAGAGAGACTGGTCAGAGGAGGTATGAAGCACAAAATTGGGGAAGGAAACAAGAGACAGAAAGCAAACAAGGCAAAAGAGAATATTGGAGGAAAGGAGCGATATGAGCTGAGGAACATAGGCGTAAGGAAACAGACTAGAAAGAAGGCACAGGAGATGGTAAAGAAAGGAAGGGACATTATCTTCTAAAACAAAACTAATGTGCTACAGGAAAACTGTTGTATTCTTCTCCAACATTATACCATGGATGATGAACAATGGTGGCACAGCTACACACATATTTTGAATTGTTACATTAGCTCAGCAGCACTTGTCCTGGCCTGTAGAGTAACTGGGAAAAACATACCAACTGCACATGTCTGATGGGCTGGCCGCCTAAAATGTGGCCATTGGATTTTATCTTTTCCTTATTTCTTTAATTATCATCTTTGTACGCAACTGTTGAAGAATAATAATCTCTACAGTGCCCCATGATCTATTTCAATATCTTTTACAAAGAGATGCAACCAATAGGATCAATTTTAAGCTATGATTTCAAGTCTCTAGTACAGTGCACTATATGTGCCCATATCCTTTAAATTAAATGCTACAGATCTCTGTACTGGGGTGAATGTATGACATTGTTCTGCATTCTGTCCATCAACTGTGGTTTTTGCATTTGTCACCCCGAGTGGGATGGGTGTGCTCAGACGTGAGTCCCATGCACTCCACACCACTGGAATCAAGCAAGCCGGGCTGAAGACGGCTGGAATGACAGAAACCGGTCCTGGGAAGCTTGTTTCCGGTCCAGGGAAGGCATGGCTTGGCAGTTCGGGCTGGACTGTTCCCATGAGCCACAGGGTCAGACTGATTTGCATATGGCCCTGTCTAAACTGGGGTGGTGTGGAGTGTAAAAAAACGATGGATTTAGGCCCAGATCTCTGGACTGGGGTGAATGTATGACATTGTTCTGCATTCTGTCCATCAACTGTGGTTTTTAGGTCTCGCGACCTATCGATGCGCGCAAGCGCATCGAGCGTAGCGAGAATTCATGTGGCGAAAACATCTTCAAACCAAAGGGCTTTCAGCCCCGCGGTTTTCATGCAGTGCCCGTGTACATGCACGCGCATCGCATCCAAGCCCAGCCCAGTCCTCCCCTAGCAGCACTCCTCCCACGCCAGCAACTCCCCCCTCCCACACCAGCACCTCCCCTCTCTCGCATTCGCGCCAACCGGCTTCTCTTCCCCTAGCAGCACTCCTCCCACACCAGCATCTCCCCCCTCCCACACCAGCACCTCCCCTCTCTCGCATTCACGCCCACCCACCAGGCTCTCCCGCCCCCATCAGGCTTCCCTCCCAATCCGCCTGCCTCCCCTCGCGCATTCACGCTCCCCCACCAGGCTCTCCCGCCCCCATCCGGCTTCCCTCGTAATCTGCCTGCCTCCCCTCGCTCGCATTCCCGACCCAGGCTCTCCCGGCGGCTTTCGTTTTCCGCTTGTTTCTTTTGTATGCAAACCTTACTTTTTTTCGCTTGACCCCCGCTTATGAACCGCTATCCAAAAAAAAACACCAGCAGGGCCCGAAGAGGCCCCCGACGAGCCTCTGCAACCCCTCGTCATGATCACCGCCCTGCTAGCCTGGCCTGGGCCACCGTCAGCTTCCTGGAGGCCTCGGCCCTTGTTTTTAAGTGCTTCCATTTGCTCCCAGACACTTCGTGTGCACGTGCTCATCCCTCACCAGGCTTCCCACCCCCTCCCCCTCCAGCGCGCGCCGCGCTCTCCCTCGGTTGCCACACGCATTGAACTCACAAGGCACACCACCCCCTTCCTCTCCATATGGGCGTTAGAGTTTTCTTTGATCTCCGTTACGCGTTCTAACAGTCTCCTTTCTGCCCACGCATCTCTCCTTCCATGTATTTCCGTCCCGTCTGGTTTACGTTCCCAAACTTGTACATTGTTTGCTAGGCAAACATTTTGCACACGTATTATATTTATTTACTTATTAGTATTTTACTGTACGCGCCCAAAATAGCTCGTTCTTTTGTATGCAAACCTTACTTTTTCTCCTGCTTACATTCTCAGCCAAACAAAAAAAAAATCTTTCCATAAACAGCACTTTTTTAAATTTAAATCACTAGCACATCACTCTGGTTGTAATTTATTCACTAGCACATCACTCTGGGGCAACACTCAGGGACACCACCACAACTCTCATGGACACCACCACATCTCTCATGGACACCACCACATCTCTCATGGACACCACCACATCACTCAGGGACACCACCACATCACTCAGGGACACCACCACATCACTCAGGGACACCACCACATCACTCAGGGACACGACTACATCTCTCAGGGACACCACCACATCACTCTGGGACACCACCACATTACTCGGGGACACCAAGACATCACTCATGGACTCCACCACACCACTCAGGGACACCACCACATCACTCAGGGACACCACCACATCTCTTAGGGACACCACAACATCTCTCAGGGACACCAGGACGTCACTCAGGAACACCACCGCATAACTCAGGGACACCACCACATCACTCAGGGACACCACCACATCACTCTGGGACACCACCACATCACTCTGGGACACCACCACATCACTCTGGGACACCACCACATCTCTCAGGGACACCACCACATCTCTCAGGGACACCACCACATCTCTCAGGGACACCATTACATCTCTCAGGGGCACCACCATATCACTCGGGGACACCACCACATCACTCGGGGACACCGCCACTTCACTCGGGGATACCGCCACTTCACTCGGGGACACCGCCACTTCACTCGGGGACACCGCCACATCACTCAGGGACACCATTACATCTCTCAGGGGCACCACCATATCACTCGGGGACACCACCACATCACTCGGGGACACCGCCACTTCACTCGGGGACACCGCCACTTCACTCGGGAACACCACCACATGACTCGGGGACACCACAACATCACTCAGGGACTCCACCACATCATTCAGGGACTCCACCACATCATTCAGGGACTCCACCACATCATTCAGGGACTCCACCACATCACTCAGGGACACCACCACATCACCCAGGGACACCACCACATCACCCAGGGACTCCACCACATCACTCAGGGACTCCACCACATCACTCAGGGACACCACCACATCACTCAGGGGCACCACCACATCACTCAGGGGCCCCACCACATCACTCAGGGGCACCACCACATCACTCAGGGGCACCACCACATCACTCAGGGGCACCACCACATCACTCAGGGGCACCACCACATCACTCAGGGGCACCACCACATCACTCAGGGACAATACCACATCACTCAGGGACACTACCACATCACTCAGGGACACCACCACATCACTCAGGGACACCAACACATCACTCAGGGACACCAACACATCACTCTGGGACACCACCACATCCCTCAGGGGCACCACCACATCACTCAGGGGCACCACCACATCCCTCAGGGGCACCACCACATCCCTCAGGGGCACCACAACATCCCTCAGGGGCACCACCACATCCCTCAGGGGCACCACCACATCACTAAGGGGCACCACCACATCCCTCAGGGGCACCACCACATCACTCTGGGACACCACCACATCACTCTGGGACACCACCACATCACTCGGGGACACCACCACATCACTCTGGGACACCACCACATCACTCGGGGACACCACCACATCACTCAGGAAGACCACCACATCACTCAGGGGCATCACCACATCACTCAGGGACACCACCACATCACTCGGGACACCACCACATCACTCGGGGACACCACCACATCACTCGGGGACACCACCACATCACTCGGGGACACCACCACATCACTCGGGGACACCACCACATCACTCAGGGACTCCACCACATCACTCAGCCCAACCATATGATCACTCAGCACCACAACAGCACTGTCCTTGCTTGCTGCTAATAAGCATTGCCATTGCCAATAGGACTCGCATTAGGAAAGTGTAAGCTATTGGCTTTGTTATTAACAATGCTATTAATTTATATATTTTCAAAGTCAACACATATTTTAAAAAAATTGTCAGTTACAATACCAATAGCTCACACTTTCCTAATGCAAGACCTATTGCATTGCAAATGCTTGTTGCATTTGTCACCCGCTCAGACGTGAGTCCCATGCACTCCACACCACTGGAATCAAGCAAGCCGGGCTGAAGATGGCTGGAATGCCAGAAACCGGTCCTCGGAAGCTTGTTTCCGGTCAAGGAAAGGCATGGCTTGGCAGTTCGGGCTGGACTGTTCCCATGAGGCACAGGGTCAGACTGATTTGCATATGGCTATGTCTGAACTGGGGTGGTGTGGAGTGCCAAAAAACGATGTATTTAGGCCCAGATCTTTGTACTGGAGTGAATGTATGACATTGTTCTGCATTCTGTCCATCAACCGTGGTTTTTGTATCTGTCACCCCGAGTGGGATGGATATGCTCAGACGTGAGTCCCATGCACTCCACACCACTGGATTGAAGCAAGCCGGGCTGAAGACGGCTGGAATGCCAGAAACCGGTCCTCGGAAGCTTGTTTCCGGTCCAGGGAAGGCATGGCTTGGCAGTTCGGGCTGGACTGTTCCCATGAGGCACAGGGTCAGACTGATTTGCATATGGCTATGTCTGAACTGGGGTGGTGTGGAGTGCAAAAACGATGGATTTAGGCCCAGATCTTTGTACTGGGGTGAATGTATGACATTGTTCTGCATTCTTTCCATCAACTGTGGTTTTTGTATCTGTCACCCCGAGTGGGATGGGTATGCTCAGACGTGAGTCCCATGCACTCCACACCACTGGATTGAAGCAAGAATGTCTGAAGACGGCTGGAATGCCAGAAACCGGTCCTCAGAAGCTTGTTTCCGGTCCAGGGAAGGCATGGCTTGGCAGTTCGGGCTGGACTGTTCCCATGAGGGACAGGGTCAGACTGATTTGCATATGGCCATGTCTGAACTAGGGTGGTGTGGAGTGCAAAAAAACGATGGATTTACGCCCAGATCTCTGTACTGGGGTGAATGTATGACATTGTTCTGTATTCTGTCCATCAACTGTGGTTTTTGCATTTGTCACCCCGAGTGGGATGGGTATGCTCAGACGTGAGTCCCATGCACTCCACACCACTGGATTCAAGCAAGCCGGGCTGAAGACATATGCACTCCACACTACTGGATTCAAGCAAGCCAGGCTGAAGACGGCTGGAATGCCAGAAACCGGTCCTCGGAAGCTTGTTTCCGGTCCAGGGAAGGCATGGCTTGGCAGTTCGGGCTGGACTGTTCCCATGAGGCACAGGGTCAGACTGATTTGCATATGGCCATGTCTGAACTGGGGTGGTGTGGAGTGCAAAAAACTATGGATTTAGGCCCAGATCTCTGTATTGGGGTGAATGTATGACATTGTTCTGCATTCTGTTCATCAACTGTGGTTTTTGCATTTGTCACCCCGAGTGGGATGGGTATGCCCAGACGTGAGTCCCATGCACTCCACACCACTGGATTCAAGCAAGCCGGGCTGAAGACGGCTGGAATGCCAGAAACCTGTCATCGGAAGCTTGTTTTCGGTCCAGGGAAGGCATGGCTTGGCAGTTCGGGCTGGACTGTTCCCATGAGGTACAGGGTCAGACTGATTTGCATATGGCCATGTCTGAACTGGGGTGGTGTGGAGTGCAAAAAAAACGATGGATTTAGGCCCAGATCTCTGTACTGGGGTGAATGCATTACATTGTTCTGCATTCTGTCCATCAAGTGTGGTGTTTGCACTGGTGGGCTTGCAGCACTGATGGTGCCCCCCCCCTTTAAGTAGCCATTTGAAAATATGTCAAGCCTGCCACAAACTTGGGTGGCCCAACCAAGAGTGTCCAGGCATCCCACAACATCCCAACTTACCTCTCCAACCGGTGGTCACCTCAAGAAGATCGTCATCCCTGAGCCTGCAGTCTTTGTTGCAACTGGAGAATCACTGTTAAAAACAACAGGGCACCTGATGCCAAAACAGCACCCAGCACCTAGCCGCCCATGTGCCGCTGTGGGTGCACTTTGTGGACTAACTTGAACCTCCCTTTGCCCTGAGCCTAATTCCAGGAGCTCTGCTCCCACAACCTTGTGGCCTGCTCGTGAGCAGCCCCAACCCCGGCCCCCTTTCCTTCATTAGGTAACATTGGGCTTCAGCACTCTGCACCCGGCCACCCTATTGTAAATGTAAATGTGTAGGCATTTATATAGCGCACTGCTACCCGTAGGCGTCCTGGCGCTTAGACCGCTGCGAAACCCTTCCTGGCTTCCCTGAGAGATGGTCCCTTACTGGGTATCTCCAGGGTGAGACCAGGCATCCCCGGCGGTCTGGTGGGGCCGTTAGTGAAGATGAGGGAAGCTAATGCCCAGAGTTGCCGAGTGTGATCGCTGATCAGAGTGGGCACCGAGGCGAGAGAATTATCGAGTCCGCTGACCCTGGTCCAGAAACCTGCCGCGCCGGGAATCGAACCCTGGTCCCGGGCCGTCCTCTGCTCTCGGGTCTGCCGCCTCTAACCAGTGAGCCACACTACTTCACACTTCACACTGAGGGTGCTCTTGGAGTGCATCCTTGACCATTGGGGGAACCCTGGTTCTAACCCCAGAATTACCACACTGAGTATGAAAAGTAATCTGAAAAGTAACTTAAAAAGTAATTTTGATAGTAACTGAAAAGTAATTTCAACTGCTTATGAACAAGTGATTTACCTGTAACCAACCCAATTACATTCAACTACATTCAATTGTATTCAACATTATTCTTGCAAAGTACTAATAAATGTACCTGTACCAGGCCTGGATTTGTTCTGGAAATAAAATACAACTAAATAATATTTTGATACAAAACAAAGTGTGCAGAGTTCAGTCTGAGTGTGTGAAACCATTTCTTGCATGAGTGTGCATAATAAATGTTTAACACTACCTTCTGATAAAGACTTACTGCTCCCCATACTACCACAAATAATGAGTAAGGTATTATGTATGTCAGCCTCTGCCTGTCTTTGGGGATCCAGTGGACTCTGTGCACACCATACCTTCCTTTGGTATAGTATCTACAGAGTCAGCTTCCTACATACAGAACAAGCATTACAACTTTATAATTTATATACAGGCACATCAAATGTTCTTATGCTTTATTCATGACTACAGTACTCCTGTTTAATAATGTGACTAAAACTAACACAACGCCCAGAATGCAAAAAGTATAGATCCATCTATTCTGCACATAATGCTTAGACATTTAAATCATTGCCATTGTTAAAGGCATTGCTAATTGAAATTTTCAATAGTACTAACATCTTAAAACCATACCCTCAGCCGGATACAAGTCATCTGATATATTTTTCACATCACTGTGATACTCTTTTTAATCAAACTCCCATATACATCTTAATTTCTAATGCACATTTTTTATATAATTACAAAGTTATATACATACCAGTGAATTGAGCTTGTAGATAGTAATTTTCTTTTTTTTAAAAATAGTTTTCATGCTATTAAGATTTGTAAAAACTAAGCACCAGACTGGAACCCACTGTCATAGAAAGCAAATATAAAATGGCAACCGCTGCAACTTTCCACTCTATCATCGCGAGAAAGGCAGCAAATGAAATCATGTCTTTTATTTTAGACTTCTCTAGCTCCACATGTGAATGGTGAGCATCTGTTAACCCTTTCCCTCGCTTTTAATACGAGGTTCCTGTTAGTGCGTTATTTTTATGTGATTGCAATGATCGTGGAGAAATCACAAAGTAAAACAGGAGTTCAAACCTATATCTAGCTTCATACATATTTTGTAAATACTAATAGAATGGATTGTGGGCTACAGGTAATTCTACTGGGCTAAAGAGGCTGCAAAAAAGAGAGGTATTGACAGGGATTAGGGTTTGCCAAATGTGCAGTGTACTTGGTTTGGCCATAGATGGTTAAAGTTTCATCAGTTGGTGGTTTTGGTTAAATCCATTGTGGATTCCTAATCTCCTCACCTCATGATTGTGCACTTAATGGCCTTAACACATTGACAGGGGTAGGGCTGGAAATCCGAATGAAAGAAACTTTTGCAAAACTGATGTAACTTTTCCCTTGCACAGCCTTAGTGTACTCTAATATATGCCAACAACAGAAATGGAAGTGGTAAATTCAATTCTGTCCACAGATTGACAAAGCCAGGAAACTGTTTCTCAATTCCTCTGAAACCATCGCATGGGCTGTATCTATAACAACAATTTTTGTTTTGATATACATAAAATTTGTAGAAATGATGGAGTGCACTTTACAGATGAGGGCAACAGGGTGTTTCTAAGTAACCTGAACCTGTGCATCCGGTCTTATGTATAGCAGCCATAAAAACACAACCAACATAACAGCTCTTATCAGAGCCATCCTAGTATCTGAAATATTGTGAAGGTTTTTCTAGAGGTTTATCCATTCTGAACATTGCCCTACAAATATTACTATATACATACTTTTTTCAAAGCATGTTTAAACTCATATTTTGGTACTAAGTCTTTTTAAAAACCATCTTTCAGACCTATTTTCAGTTTTTGTGCTTATTTGGGACGTTGTTATGACGTCATTAACCTCGACAATTGTGCCTTTTCCATAAACTCTAAAACACATATATCCACACATATTACAGTATTTATCACACTAGGGGTTTCTTACATCATTCTTTAAAGTCATGTTTTTCTAGAAAGTTTCTATAAAAACGATCTCTAAAACCCATTTTCTGTTTTCACGGTGACACTGGAGGTCGTGATGACGTTGCCTATATCGCGAAAATGCAAAGCAAAAGCAGGAATTCAATTGCCACCACAACATAAAAAAATTATAACTCATAATTAATTCTAACCATCACGTAGATGACTCACTACATAAATAAATCTATAAAAGCATTGATCAGAATCTCAATATCTCTATAACAATGCGTATTTATGATTCACAGATTATTTTTTTATATTGCCATCAATATTCGCAGAGTCGCCATGATATTCGCTATCTCCCCGTGATGGTACATGGGGGCTGCACTGGCAGATGTGTCGTCATTGCGAATATCACACGCGATATATAAAAAAATCTATTTTGGACTCATAACTTGTGTGACAAATCCCCCATTTCTCAAACATGGAGTCAGAGTACCTCTACAAATTTCAGCCATGGGAACTGTTCCCAATCAATAAAATGGTGGCCGCAGCTTTCTCTTCTGGTTCCATACAGCCAATCAGAGTATTCACGTTGGCGCATGCATTTGCGATTACTCGTAACACCATCACAAAATATCCACAACCAGATATCTCACTATAATTTTTGGCTTAATTATTGCAACAAATATTGAACTGATTTACACTAAATAGGCAAAAGGCACTTCCTTGAACCAATATCTACCTCCCTACCAAATTTGGTGCAAGTTCGTTCAGCGTTTCGGGCTGTAGCTGTGGCTAAAGGTTGCTATGGGAACTAACAATACAAATGCACCCTTATTTCACACCCCAAATTATCGGTCTCCACTGCACGGATCACCCCCAAACTTTCCATGACAACCACAACCTAACAATGCGTATCTATGATTCACAGATAATTTTTTTATATTGCCATCAATATTCGCAGAGTCGCCATGATATTCGCTATCTCCCCGTGATGGTACATGGGGGTCGCACTGGCAGATGTGTCGTCATTGCGAATATCACACGCGATAAAAAAAAATCTATTCTGGACTCATAACTTGTGTGACAACTCCCCCATTTCTCAAACATGGAGTCAGAGTACCTCTACAAATTTCAGCCATGGGAACTGTTCCCGATCAATAAAATGGTGGCTGCAGTTTTCTGTTCAGGTTCCAGACAGCCAATCAGAGTATTCACGTTGGCGCATGCATTTGCGATTGCTCGTAACACCATCACAAAATATCCACGACCAGATATCTCACTATAATTTTTGGCTTAATTTTTGCAACAACTATTGAACTGATTTACACTAAATAGGCAAAAGGCACTTTCTTGAACCAATATCTACCTCCCTGCCAAATTTGGTGCAAGTTCGTTCAGCGGTTCGGGCTGTAGCTGTGGCTAAAGGTTGCTATGGGAACTAACAATACAAATGCACCCTTATTTCACACCCCAAATTATCGGTCTCCACTGCACGGATCACCCCCAAACTTTCCATGACAACCGTAACCTTCCATGACAATTTTTTGGGAAATATAATGAAGATTGGTCAAATAACACCAATGTTATGGGCAAGTCAAAAATGCTTTTCCTTTGGAATCTAGATCCTAACTATAACTACCTATTGGCTACCAATGAAAAATCCCCATGGACATAAGATGGGAAAAATGCATTTTGGGGCTCCCCTTTTGTCTTGGCCCCCGCTTAATGGATCTCCGGGAAAACTTTTAACACAGCAGCTGAACCGAAAAGGGAAAGTTGTTTTTAAATTTCATGTAGATCCATCAAGCGACGCCAAAGGAATTGGCAGAACAAAACATGTTTACTGTGGAAACTTAGGTCCTAACTATAACTACCTGGTTTCCCGGCAGTTGCAACGGGCCTGCGGCGGTCCAACCGCCACATTTAGAATATGGTGGTTGGACTGCTGGTGTGGCGGTAGCCGCTCCATCACCGCAGGTTTGGCAGTCCTATGGACTGCCAAACTCGTAATCACCCCCTTAGTTCTGGTCGCATGACAATGACAACAAATAGAAATAAAAATAACTAATCGTGTACAGAATTAAGCCACATTTCATTGGTTTATAACTCTCAATGGGTATTACCAAAGCCCAGTATTACTAAATAATAGCCTCAGCTATAGCCTCACAGGTGACTGTTGGAAATCAATAGATTTGCAATTCTTCTTCAAAGATATTGACCAAAAATTGAACATTATACCTCCCCATCTACATATTTCAGCATAAAACAGGGACAATTTATTTAGTATTACTGTTACTTAAACAAAACGCAATTTAAAGCATCACTGCTTCCTCTTGTATTTGGATTATTAATGCTGAAAACATTCCTTTTTTATGGATTTTATACAATAGATTTGCTGACGTTTAGCATAATGCCTGCTAAACGTTACCTGCTGAAACAAAAAAAGAAATTCTACAGGAGAGAGAAAAACTAAATTAAGAGATAGAAGGAAAACACGTATAGAAAAAGAAACTAGTGCTAAGCATATCAAAAATGTTATCACTGTACAAGCACAGCCTAAATTTTATAGTAAAGAGGTTACTAGAAAGCTATTGGAAAGGTCAATAGAATTCGCGACTACACACAATGTAAATACTTTGATGCACTCTGTAAGAGCAATAACTGTCCAGATGTTGTGCTTACTCAGAATGAAGCGAGAAATCTATTAATGGAATTCAGTAATTATGAAATGTATATTCTGCAATTTCAAGATACAATTTCCAAAATACTAAATCAAATTTGCATTTATTGTCAAGGAACACTCTATAAAAAGCAGGTTAAAAATGATTTATATGCTTGAGAAAACTGAAAATGAGAAAATTGCATGGAGAAATGTTACTAATTGCAGAAGAAAGATAGGAGGGCTGCAAATATCAGCTAATCTGCAATTACTGCCTTGCAAAGGCCCATTTCACAAATTGAGGTCAAGGTTAAGATCATAGGCATGGTTATATTGAACAGATGAACTCACTGGGAAGAGGAACACAATATTTTTATTTGATATCCAATATGGTATTTGCTCATGGCTGAGCACGGTGGAGCTGAAGCTTAATCTCCAACTTGTCATCAACAAAAATATTCAGGAAAAAAGGGTTATTTGCATCTCACCTTCATGGACCTCAACTCTACCTTTGATAAGGTTAACAGAGAGAAGCTCTGGGCAGAGCTGAGCTCCATGGGGTTGACACAGAGTCTAGTTAATTTCCTTAGAGATCTCCAGTGTGGGTTGACAGCCTCAGTTTGCTACGGCAGCAGCAATGGAGAATGGAACAAGCACTTTGACCTTAGAAGGGGGTCTGCCAGGGATGTATTTTGGCCCCATTTTTTAAATAATGTATGTCAATCTACTGGAGAATACACTCCTTGAACAAGGCACTGATGTACCTATAGCCGAGGGCAGATCGCTGCCAGCCCTTTTGCATGCAGATGACACCATTTTAATTGCCCACAATGCCGTAAACCTGTAGCGGCTCTTACACCTTTTGGTCGGTTTTATAAGCAGCCTGGATTTACTCATCAATTAAAAAAATCACATGTGATCGTTCTTGGGCTGCAAAACATGAAAAGCGTCACCTTTTCTGTTCACGGTCAGAGTCTAAGCAAGGTAGAAAATGTCACATTTAGGGATCCTAGTAGATACTAGACATAGCTGGCAACCCCTAGTAAAGAAGAGTACTGGAAACCTTAGAAGGGCGTGTCCTGGAGTAAGTGACTTTTCTTCCCGCCTGGGTCAAAAGCCCCTGAGATCCATGCTGGAGATCTATAAAGCCAATTGTATCCCCATTTCCAGTTTTGGTCTCGAGATCTGGGGTTACGTGAATCTAGACTTTATAGAGGTGGCAGAAAACACATTTTTAGGGGTCTTTTTTGGGGTTTGCCAATGTACCCCTACAGAGATACTACAGGAAGAGCAAGGAATGAGTTACATTGGGGCCATATTTGGCTGTGACCTCTTCTGTTGTGGTGTGCAATTTGACTAAAGGAAGAATTAAGCCTTAATAGGCTAGATATCCTAGAATGTATGAAGCTGGATAACATGTTTAACATTCCTTTGTTGCTCTATATTAAAGAGGAATTTTAGAGCTCGTGGGAGACCGGATATATTTTTAAAACCCTCAGAACATTATTAAACAGGATCTTACTTGGCTAAGAGAGAACTTTCACCACACTGTGGCAGCTGAGAGGGAAGCCTTTGCTCTGGCAAAGCCATCATTCCGCAAATTTGCAATGGTAAAAGCAGTAACCGGGATAGAGAAATGTGTACTCCTTGAAATGACCACTCACGAGCGTTCTTTATTGACCCATTTCAGGTTAGGTTTATTTCATCAGCTGTTTTATCCCGAGGGAACCTGGTATAAGTATTCTGAACCATTCACATGTACCTGGTTTTCGATTTCTAAATGCAATACTTTGCACATTGTATTGATATGCTATTTTCTAGATCTCTGTGGCACAAATTTTTAAAATTCCTTTTTTTAACTTGGGACTTTTTATCAGGACAGGCCTGCTCTATTCGTATTTACAACATTTAGCAACACATAAAGTTTGTTTAAATGTATCAAAGTTTCTTACAGGGGACTTAGTGCTGCTTAATAGGTATAACTTCGTAGTTCTGTCCTTGAATGTTACTTTTATGCCTGTTTTTCTAGTGATTTTACTATAAACCTATATCTATAACCATGTGGGGCTCTTTTTTATGTCACTTGTATGATTTTATTTAATAAAAATGAATAAAGTATTCACTACCTAACTACTGCCTTGGGAAACTAGACCTGAACTTCATGCCTTCACATAGGATTCATAACTGTTTGGAAATGTATCCAATATTATCAAAATTATTCCATCTCAATGTATATGAAAGCATTTTACTTCAAACAGTCCATCCTTTTCTCACCATTTTCAGAATGCAACCAAAATCAGGAAAATTCTAACCACCTGAGTTAGTACGCGCAGTGAAAGGATGTTTAATACGTCATTCTAAACCTACTCTTACTAATCATTGATGTAAAAAATGGGGAGTAGATCCCGTTGTCCAAATAGGGACCATTGCTTCTAGTCTAGGCAAAGGGGATAGATACACACTTTAGATAGCCCCTGCTCACCCCCGGGGTAGCTTGGTACGAGCAGACAGACTTATCCCAAAGGCAATGTGTAAAGTGTTTGTACTCAAAACACACAGTAATACATATGGTCACAACACCAGTTTAGGAAAAATAAAGTATGTTTATCTAAATTCAACAAGACCAAAACAACAAAAATCCAACATACCATTCAGTTCAGTTTAAATACCTTTATTTCGGTCATTAAGACCATAAAAGTATGAGTACAATACAATAGGTATCTTAATAAGTTAAAATTAATAGAAAAGAAATCCATCCAACATACTGAAATACGTGTGCATCATCTTTATGTGCCAAGATGACAATCTGCAATAACATATGAGCAAGGCCAATAACCTCAAGAAAGTGCATAGGGGGTGTGTTTTCTTTCATCCTGTGTCCTGGTGCCGTCTTTAGCTTCACTGCTCCCGGGATTTACCCTAGTAGGACGTTATACCAGGGTAGGATACTCGCTGTTGGTGCCACACTCAAGGACTCCATCGCCCAGAGTGCACAGCGCTCTTCCCGGCTGCCGCCAACGAGGAGGAGGCGCTGTAGACATCTCACACTTTTAAGTGCTGCCTCTCCTCCGCAGCGCGGACCAAGGGCGGCCCCATCTGAGCCCATCCAAGACTGGTAGAGGCTGGGCTGGGCCACCTTATGTACATTTGTTTTATATATATATATTTTTTTAATTTTTATTTCTTTAGTAAGGTTTTTTTCCAGCTCCAACTGATCTGTGGTTATGCCTCCTGTGGGAAAAGGTCCCTCTTTTAAGCGCAATACAGGGGTGGGAGGGGGGGGTGTGGTAACGCTGGATGCTTTTCTGTCTAGGGCGGAAACTGTACTGATCCATCAGATCCAACTAACCGAACGAAGGTTATCCTTAGAACCCTTATTGTCACTCTCCAACGGTAGTGTGATTCCCTGCATCGATCAAACACATGTAGATATACCCTCTACCCCTCCTCTATCGGTCCTAAGCCAGCACACTCCGGGTTCAACTACTCCATCTGACATTTTATCTACCCCAGTTACTAATGCACGCCTACCAACGGTTATAACTAGGGGTAAGAAAGCAATACAGGCTGACAAAGGAGAGCCTCCCTTGAAGAAAAGGAAAGGCCGGGGTCCATGCAAGGCAATTTCCCAACCAACAGCTGGAGTTAAAAGGAAGGCAGCTCAAAGGGGGCACAAAGAAAGTAGCCAACCTATTACGGCTACCGCCGCAGCCATTAGTCCTCCTACATTCATTGAAGAACCCCTCTATACAGGGATAATGCAGAGAATCTCTAACCTTCTTGACCCCCTGATGCAAAAACTGTGTCTGATAGAGGACAGATTAAAGAAACTGGAACAGGACTTATCGCATTCCTCCCCAAGTACCTCTAGAGCCCATGGTTGGTGGCTTCCGCTTCTCACAAAGGGGAGGAGGAGGCCAGGATGCAAAAGGGGTTGTCTCTAACGTATCGAACTCAACTGAACAAGCCCCCGATGCCAGCCATCATACTTCTTTGCCACAGGGGGCTTCAGCTTATTGAGTTTGCAACCTGCTATGAGAGCATGTTCACCCAATCGACCATGCCCGGTAAGTGCCCAGAATGCTCCTACTTTTTCACATCTTCCCCCGGAAGCTACCCCATACACTATAGTTTTAGGCAATGTCCCTAGGTTAGCGTTGCATGTATCCGAGAATCGGTCAACTTTGAGAAATAAGGCTCTACACTTATTGAGTCTAGGGAAGGGGATAAAAAGCCAATTGTTTAATGAATTCAAAATGGTTCATAGAATACCAAGGATAGGGAAGTCCCAAAAGTCTCTCAGGGATGATTGTGTGGTTTTAAGCTTTAGGTCCCCTGGTTTGGTTCAGCAAATTTTGGAGAGAGCGGGGGATTTCACCGCTAGAGATGATATTTCTGTCCTTCCTCTGGGGTACATTTATCACCCAAGAGACACTCCCTGACTTGCTGAAAGGAGATGGTCTTCTCAAACATATGGTCAATCTAACTATTCTGTCCCCCTTAACAATCGTTTTAATGCCCTGTCCTCACTAGAAGATATTGACTGACTTGCAGCCTCTGATTTTTTTGCCCCCTCTGGGTCGAGTTCTTTTGGGGTCCCGGATGTTTATGGCAATAGCTCCCCACCTGCACTATTTCTTACTCTCTTAACAATCCAGAGGAGATTACTACAGTGGGGGATGTATTTTGCAACAAACCTGGACACCTCGGGGTAGTCCACCCTATCCAAGTGAAACAGAGAAGGGAGGAGCAGAAAGATATGGCCAACGCACACTTACTGGGCCCCATTATACATCAGTACCCTCATGGTCCTGACATGCAGGAGGATGAGATTGCCCCCTCCCCCCATTCTTCCCCAGAAAGTGCACTTCAAGGCCATGACAAGTCTGTCATGACGGTAGGTTCTTGGAACATTGCAGGACTCCTACCCAATACCGCATCATGTGAATGGGCAGCGTTTATTGAACAGTTTGATCGCTTGACATTCCAGGAGACCTAGTCTATTGATCAGGTCTACCATCCTGGGTTCCTAAATTTCTCCAAATCTACCCAAGGGGGGCAGAAAGGAAGACCCTCTGGTGGTCTCATTTGTTGGGTGAGACAGCAAATTGGTTTCAGGGTTGAGGAGGTCCCTATTGATAGCCTAGTTATTATGGTATTACGGCTTTGGATGAACCACGTTCGTGATACCTTGATAATTATTGTTTATTTTATTTTATTTTTTAGGGCCAGATGTAGGTAATTCATATTTACCGACTCTTAAATACCGAATTTTACCGATTCGGTATTTAAGAGTCGGTAAATATGAAGGGGGGAGATGTAGGTAATTCCAAATTGAGAATTACCGAATCGGTAGGATTCGGTATTTACCAATTCGGTAAATACCGAATCGGTATTGGCCATTAATTCCTATGGGCCATGAAGCCCATGGGAATCAATGGGCAATACCGATTCGGTATTTACCGAATCAGTAAATACCGAACCCTGCAAGGGTGCGGGGGGTGTCACTTTGACACCCTCTAGCACCCCAATTCCGGACTTGTGTGCCATGTGGCACACAAACATGCCCTAAGGGCATGTCTGTGTGTCACATTGCACAGGTGTGCATGCACAGATGTGCATGCACACCTGAATTCGGTATTTTACTACCCAATTGGATTGGGTGGTAAAATACCAATTCTTAAGGGCCTGTGACACTCTTAGGAGTGTCACCTACATGTGGATTTACCGAATCGGTAAAATTACCGATTCGGTATCTTACAGAATCGGTAAATTTACAGAATCGGTAAATTTACCGATTCTGTAAAATGATGGCCCCTACATGCCAAATCCTAAATACCGGTCGGTAACGGCCGAAATCGTCCGTTACCGGCCGTATTTACTCTCCTACATCTGGCCCTTAGTGTTTTATAGAGCACATACCAGACCCGTGAGGGTATCAGAGCGCTTTACAGTTGTATCAGGTGGGATACAGGACAAAGGGAGGAGAGCTGAAAGGATAGGGAACAGATAGATACAGCATATGTTAAAACAAACAATAATAATATCCGGCTACCTTTTGGGATTGGAACAAAATGATACATTAAGCTAGAGAAGCAGTCTCCACACCCTGGAGGTTTGTTCAGAAGTGCCGGGTGGGTAACAGAAGGAGAGGAGGCCAAGGGATAATGCCGTAACGATAGGTAACGTCAGGTTACGGAGGTGATTGTAACGTGAGTGTTAGGATAGGAATTTGCCCATTAGGAAAGTTTTGGTCTCCTTTTTGAAGTGAGCTATAGACGGTATTCTTCTGATGACGGGTGGGAGTGAGTTCCATATTATTAGGGCAGCCCCAGAGAAAGCCTGATTGTACGTTCTTTTTTTCTTGAAGCGTGCAGGTTGGAGCAAAAGGACTCTGGCGGACCGGGAGTTTCTGGCTCCTCCGCATAACACAAGTTTCTGTGCGAGAAAAGCAGGGGACTTGGAATAGAGAGCCTTGTTTGTGATGCAAGCCAGCTTAAATTGGATTCTGGCCTCAAGCCGAAGCCAGTTCAAAGCTTTAGGGTGGAGCATGATATGGTCGAACTTCTTAGAGCCAGTTGGAAGTCTGGCGGCGGCGTTGAGGCAGGCTTTCAAGGGTGCGAGAGAGATCTTGGGTAGGCCTGTGAGGGTGGAGCAACCATATTCTAGCCTAGAGATGACTAGAGCCTGAATTGCCAATTTTAGATCTGGGGGGTCGAGGAAAGGTTTCAAGTATCTTAGGTAGTTCAAATGAAATCTTGCAGTTTTGGCCATCACATTGATATGGCCCCGCATGTTCAGGTTGCCGTCTAAGGTAATTCGCAGGGATTTAGCCACAATGGTAGGAGAGCAGTTTAGTGCTGTGATATCCTTGATCCAAACTTTTATGTCTGTATTGGCGTTAGATGGTGAGATTTAGAGGAACTCCGTTTTTTTGCATTGAGTTTAAGCTGGTTAGATGTGAGCCACTGAACAGTCAACTTCAGGGAACGGATGTCCTCTGGAGAAGAGATTTTGATGTAGAGCTGTGTGTCGTCGGCATACATGTGGTAGGAGATATTGGCAGTGCGCAGCACCTCTGAGAGCGGTTCGAGGTAAAGATTGAAGAGCGTAGGGGACAAGGTTGATCCTTGAGGGACTCCAACTCAGATCGGAGAGGACGCGGATAGGTTGCCGTTGATCAGGACTCTCTGTGAGCGTTCTGGAGGAAGGACCTAAACCAAGCAAGAACGGTGCCATCTAGGCCCATCCTCAGTTAGAGGCGATTCAGGAGAATTTCGTGGTTAACCGTGTGAAACGCCGAGGATAGGTCCAGGAGGATCAAGAGACAGGTTCTGCCTTGGTCAAGGGCTTGAAGGGCATCATCCACAATGTGGAGTGTGGATTCCGTTCTGTGCCCATGTCTGAAACCAGATTACAAGTCGTCTAGAAGGTGGAAGTTGGTGATGTGTTGGCTCAGCTGTTGTACACATTTTTCCAGCACTTTAGGTAGGAGAGGGATGGTTGAGATAGGTCTGTAGTTGTCAGGAGAATCAGGATCTAGCGTAGGTTTTTTTTTAATTAGGACAACCTAGCTGGCTTTGAGAGAGTCAGGTATCGATCCCTAAAGGAGGGAGGAGTTGATTATTGTAGTCCAAGAAGAGATGATAGCCTGAGAGGCAGCGGCAAGGCAGTTTGACGGGAGAGGGTAATTGAAGTGATTGTTGGGGCTTAAAGAGGAAAGGGTTTTTGAGACCGATTGTTCATCATAGACTTTGAATTTGGACTATAACGCTTGGTTTTTGAGGGAGGTCTGGGAGGGCAGTGGGGAGTAGGGAGGGAGAACCAGAGGGGTTTGGGAATAGACATGAGCTCCTTTCTTAGGGAAGAGATTTTATCACAGAAGAAGGAGGAGAATTGCTCGCATGGGATTGGAGACATAGGGGTTTCTTTGGATGATTTAGCTAGTTTGTTGGATTGGTGTTTGACCAACTCAAATAATTTGCAAGGTCTATTCTTAGCGTTATCCAGTTCTGTTCTGAAGAATAATTTTTTTAAGTTGATGATTTTTTAGTTATAGGCGTTTCTGGCCTGGCGGAGAAGTTTAAGATGGGCTGCGGAAGGGTGCTTTTTCCAATTCCGTTCAGTTTGCCGGAGGGACCTCCTCTCATTGTTGAGGGATCCATTGAACCAGGGGTTCCTGTCTTTGATCAGTGTTCTTTTTAGTTTTAGCGGAGCAAGTTCATCGATTATATTGGATATTGTTGTGGAATAATGTTCAGTGAGGTTGTCGACCGTGGTGATATGGAGGTGAGGGGGGAGGTCAGTTGCACAGCGGGCAGCCAGTTTCTTGTGGTCAAGGTTCTTGGTGTCTCTGATCCATCTTTTGGGGATCACCAGTTGCGGTGTCTATGTCTTGTGAGTGCCAGGCAGACGGAAGGTGATAGCGTGGTGGTCAGACCAGTCGCAAGGATCTATGGAGGTGAGTTTGACCGCAGATTCCTTAGAGAAGATCCAGTCTAGAATGGCACCTTTCGAGTGAGTAGAGAGGGAGCAGGTTTGGATAAGGGCTTAGTCGGCCAAGAAGTATCTGATGGCGTTGACCTGCGGGTGCTTGGGGCCGTTCCAGTGCAGGTTAAAGTTACCAAGGAAAATGTCATTGGAGTTATGGGAGGCCTTGGCTGTGATGATTTCCATGAGGTAGTCTGTGAAAGTGTCATTCTTGCCTGGGGGTTGGTAAAAGATGTGCAATCTGCACTGAGTGGGTGGTGTCGTTGCAGGCGGAGAGGGCAAGATATTCGCAGGAATCAGTAGGTTAAGCTAGAAGTTCAATGATAGGGAGGTTGGATCCGTAGATGCAGGCAATGCCACCCCTTTGTTTGTGATTGCATGTCCAGTCTTACAATGTGATAGTTGGGAGGGACTAGAAGGTCTAGACAGGGCAAAGAGGTTTCATTTAGCCAGGATTCCGTCAAGATCGCTACGCCCGTGTTTAGGTTCAGGATGAGACTGGAGACATCAGCGGCATGCTTTACTGCAGAGCTGCAGTTGATAAGGAGACCGGATAAATGGGGGACGGTATGATTGTCGTGACAAGGGGCGGAGGTTGGGACTAGTGCTAGGTTACAGTTGACTATGCCTCTTGCGGAGAGTAGCTGATCTATAGGGATTGATTGCAACCGTGTGTATAGGTTGTTTTTTCCTCGGGTTAGAGGAGCATGAGGTCTCATAGCTAACGAGGAGGTCCGCAATTTCTTCCTCCGAGAGTTCCAGAGGGCTAGTTGTAGCAGGGGTAGGTTTGTAGGTTAGGAGGAGCGGCTGTACTTCTTCCTCTGCGAGGTAGCAGGGTTGCCTGTGAGGGCGCAGGTGTCTCAGATTTGCAGGAATGGGTGGAGAAGGGGCTCAGAGTAGGAAGTGGGAGGGTAGAGTTGTGTGAGAGCCTGATATTCGAGAGAGTGAGCTCGGTGAGGTGCAGGAGGTTTTTGAGGTCATGGATGCTCAAGGTTAATTCAGTAGCTTTGCGGTGGAGAGTGTCCAAATCCCTAAAAGAGTGGTGCTCTTGCGGGCAGGGGGCCGACGGTGTGGGGACAGACCTGGTGGAGAGTGCAGTAGGCTTAGTAGTGTGGCTAAGATGACCAGAGTCATGAGTTTGAGGTAGAGGGTTTAGAGAGGGAGGTTACTGATGGCTTGTGTTGGTGGCCTGGTAGATGGGCTAGGACGTCTAGAGGGTTGGGCCAAGGGGGGTGTCAGAATCCATAGTAGAGGGATGGGAATATAGGTTGGAGGTCAGGGGTAAGGGCTTGTCCCAGTTGGTAGGTGCTAGATGCTTACTAGGGGGGCTCTTTCGGCCTGTGTTGGGAACCCTGTCATGGGTGGCTGGTGAGAGGCCAAGTTCCCTTGGTGGTTTTGGCAGGGGAAGGTGCAGGGGGAGCGAGGATGAAGTGGGATCATGTACATATTTTTTAAGGAAGGGAAGAGGTCCGCAAATTTGTTGAGGTCTTTTGGTGGAGCTTGGATCAGGATGATGCCGTTTTTGTATAAGGGAATGGTGAGGTCAGCAGGCAGGTTTGCGGATGGTGCGATTGTGAGTTTGCTGCTGTGTGGAATGTTCCTAGTATTATGTATGAATAATACATAGAACTACCGCCCCATCTCCCTCCTCCCATTCCCTGCCAAAGGCATTGAGAAAGCCGTCAATAGTCAGCTCGCCGCCTTCCTTGAATCCAACAATTCCCTCGACCCCTCACAGTCCGGCTTCCGAGCCAAACACAGCACCGAAACCGCCCTCATTGCAGCGACAGACGACATCCGAACACTACTGGACAACAGAGAAACAGTTGCCCTCATCCTACTCGACCTCTCCGCCGCCTTCGACACAGTCTGTCATAGCACCCTCATACAACGCCTCAGCAACATCGGCATACAAGGAAAATCCTTGGACTGGATCACCTCGTTCCTCGCCGGGAGAACCCAGAGAGTCCAAATTTCCCCATTCAAATCAGAGGCCACCGAAGTCATCTGCAGAGTACCACAAGGATCATCGCTCAGTCCCACCCTCTTCAACATCTACATGAGTCCACTCGCATCCATCGCGCGACAACACAACCTTAACATCATCTCTTACGCCGACGACACCCAGCTGATCCTTTCCCTCACCAAGGACCCTAACACCGCCAAAGCCAATCTTCACAAAGGCATGAAAAAGGTAGCCGAATGGATGAAAAGCAGCCGCCTAAAACTTAACTCAGACAAAACGGAAGTCCTCATCCTCGGATCATCCCCCTCTGCCTGGGACGACTCATGGTGGCCATCAGCCCTGGGCACAGCACCCATACCCACAGACCACGCACGTAACCTGGGCTTCATCCTAGACTCCTCCCTCTCGATGACCAGACAAGTCAACGCCGTCTCATCCTCCTGCTTCAACGTACTTCGGATGCTCAAAAAAGTCTTCCGTTGGATCCCCTCCAAGACAAGAAAGACTGTCACCCACGCACTGGTCACTAGCCGACTGGACTATGGAAACACCCTCCACGCCGGAATCACAGCCAAATTACAGAAAAAACTCCAAAACGCATCAGCCAGACTCATATTGGACATCCCTTGCCAAGACCACATTACCGGTCACCTGAAAGACCTCCACTGGCTTCCCGTCAACAAAAGAATAACGTTCCGTCTCCTCACCCACGCACACAAGGCCCTCTACAAACTGGGACCCGAATGCCTCAACACACGACTGTCCTTCTACACTCCCACCCGCCAACTAAGATCCTCCAATCAAGCCCTCGCCGCAGTTCCGCGCATCCATAGATCCACCATGGGAGGAAGTTCCTTCTCCTACTTGGCGGCCAAGACCTGGAATTCTCTTCCCACCCACCTCCGCCTTACACAGAACCACATTCCCTTCAGAAAGGAACTTAAAACCTGGCTATTCGATAAATTATACACCCCCTCCCCCAAGCGCCTTGAGACCCTCTGGGTGAGTAGTGCGCTATACAAATTTCTGAACTTGAACTTGAAGATAAGGTCATTGATGATTGAGCCCTTGTCCGCGCTGGATCGATGGTCAGAGACTAGGGTCTTAGGGTGCCTTTTCAGGATGGAGTGTTTGAAGGATTTGGCCGCAGTTTTAGAGAGGTTGGGAGGATAGATAACGGTGTAGGAGTTGTCGCCTGTGGGGGTCAGACCAGGCCCAGCCATGTTGGGGAGAGTGTGTATACTCTCGTCCAGGAGGTCTGTTGAGAGTAGTGAAGTAAGTGGTAGGTCGAAGTCCCCAAAAGGTCTGCCCTATGGGCAGGGTTTGTCTAGTGCATAATAATGCCAAGAGGAGCTGCCCCCTCTAAAGGGTGCATAATGTTGTAATGGTCCAGAAAGGCAGGTCAATGAGGTTAGGATATTCAGATATCAGTGGGAATAATAAAACCGATTTAATAACTATTCCAAGATGGCAGCTGCAGAAGATCAAAAGGTCCCCTTTATTAGACCAAGGTTTGAGCAGTCCTCTTTCGCTTTTCCTGAGGGAGGATATGAGAGTATCAAAACAAGTTGTGGCCTATCCCTCAAGACACTATTTTACAACTTGAATGCAAGAACCGAATGGTGCTCACTTTCTTTCTCCACAATTTTTTGTGGTATGAGTGATGGGTGTTTGACGTTTTTTAATGTCTACCTTGGGTGTACGTTGACAAAGATTTGACACGCATGCATGAACCTGGATCCTCTACAAAATAAGGAAGGGAAAGTGATACTATTGTGCACACACCCATTCGGTTTCTGCATTCAAGTTGTAAAATAGAGTGTCTTGAGGGATAGGCCACAACTCGTTTTGATACTGTTGAGTGGGGGGCGGCCTATACCTCTGTTTCCCCCTGTGACTCCAAGGGAGTTGATGGAGGATATGAGAGGACAAAGAGATTGATCAGTCCTCTTTCTATTCCCATTTGTGCTTAGGAGCAGTCTGCTTTTACTTTTTATGAGGAGGGTCATGCAGAGACATTTACAGGCTCCCAGGAAAGTGGAGAATCATTTACACAACTATTTAGCACTATTAATTAAGATGGCTGAACCGGACTGGCTCAAAGGCCGCCATGTTGGGGCCAGGCAATACGCTGCTAATAGTTAGAGAGAATTTTGTTAATAATCTGGTCCTCAGCTGAAAAGGATAATCGGAGAGAAAACTGCAGCTATTGATCAGATCCAGAACATGGAGATTAGCAGTGGTCGGGGCGCCAACCAGCACCCATGGGACGAGGACGGCAACGTGTTGATGCAGCCCCAGAGCAGAGTGCATTGAGGGGCAGCACGCACCTTCGGTCCGATTCAGAAGCGCCGAGAGGTGCGCGGCAGAGTCTGGGCCCCAGAGAGGCTCGGGTGCTCATGAGCATCGAAGGGGCGAAGACATCCCAACGAGCACTGGCGGGCTCGTCTGGTTCAGGGGAGCACCTTATTTATTGGCCGGCAGCCACACCTTATCTATTGGCCGGCAGCCGCACCCTTATTTCACACCCCAAATTATCGGTCTCCACTGCACGGATCACCCCCAAACTTTCCATGACAACCACAACCTTCCATGACAATTTTTTGGGAAATATAATGAAGATTGGTCAAACGATGCCAATGTTAAGGGCAAGTCAAAAATCTTGCCCATGGAATCTAGATCCTAACTATAGCTACCTACTGGCAACCAATGAAAAATCCCCATGGACATAACATGAGAAAAATGCATTATGGGCCTCCCCTTTTTTCTGGGCCCACGCTTGATTGATCTCTGGGGAGACTTTTAACAGAGCAGCTGAACCAAAAAGGGAAAGTTGTTTATAAATTTCATGTAGATTCATCAAACGACCCCAGAGGATTTGGCAGAACAAAACATTTTTACTGTGGAAACTTCGGTCCTAACTATAACTACCTGGTTTCCCGGCAGTTGCAACGGGCCTGCGGCGGTCCAATCGCCAAATTTAGAATATGGCGGTTGGACTGCTGGTGTGGCGGTAGCCGCTGCATCACCGCAGGTTTGGCAGTCCTATGGACTGCCAAACTTGTAATCACCCCCTTAGTTCTGGTCACATGACAATGACAATGACAACAAGTAGAAATAAAGATAACTATTTGTGTACAGAAGTAAGCCACATTTCATTGTTTTATAACACTCAATGGGTATTACCAAAGCCCAATACCACTAAATAACAGCCTCAACTATAGGCTCCCTGGTAACTGTTGGAAATCAATAGATTTGCAATTCTTCTTCAAAGAGATTGACCAAAAATTTAACATTATACCTCCCCATATACATATTTCTGCATAAAACAGGGACATTTTATTAAGTATTACGGTTACTTAAACAAAACAGAAGTTAAAACATAACTGCTTCCTCTTGTATTTGGATCATTAATGCTGAAAACATTCCTTTTTTATGGCTTTTGGACAATAGATTTGCTGACGTTTAGCATAATGCCTACAAAACGTTACCTGCTGAAATAAAAAAAAGAAATTCTACAGGAGAGAGAAAAACAAAATTAAGAGATAGAAGGAAAACAGGTATAGAAAAAGAAAACTAATGCTAAGCATATCAAAAATGTTATCACTCTACAAGCACAGCCTAAATTTAATAGTAAAGAGGTTACTAGAAAGCTATTGCCAAGCAGAGCAAAAGTAACAGTCAGGCAATCCAACAACACAAATGCTGACTATTGTGAAAAAACTTCACACTGATCCTGGAAAGGTCAACAGAATTCTGGACTACACACAATGTAAATACTTTGATGCACTCTTTGAGAGCAATCCCCGTCCAGATGCTGTGCTTACTCAGAATGAAGCGAGAAATATATTAATGGACTTCAGTAATTATGAAATGTATATTCTGCAATTTCAAGATACAATTTCCAAAATGCTAAATCAAATTTGCATTTATTGTCAAGGAACACTCTATAAAAAGCAGGTTAAAAATGATTTATAGGCTTGAGAAAACTGAAAATGAAGAGAAAATTGCATGAAGAAATGTTACTAATTGCAGAAGAAAGATAGGAGGGGCTGCGAATATCAGCTACTCTGCAATTACTGCCTTGGGAAGGCCCATTTCACAAATTGAGGTCAAGGTTATGATCATAGTCATGGTTATATTGAACAGATGACCTCACTGGGCAGGGGAACACAATATTTTTTTGATATCTAATATGGGTTTTGCTCAGGGCTGAGCACGGTGGAGCTGAAGCTTAATCTCCATCTTGTCATCAACAAAAATATTCAGGAAAAAAGGGTTATTTGCATCTCACCTTCATGGACCTCAACTCTACCTTTGATAAGGTTAACAGCGAGAAGCTCTGGGCAGAGCTGAGCTCCATGGGGTTGACACAGAGTCTAGTAAATTTCCTTAGAGATCTCCAGTGTGGGTTGACAGCCTCAGTTTGCTACGGCAGCAGCAATGGAGAATAGAACAAGCACTTTGACCTTAGAAGGGGGTCTACCAGGGATGTATTTTGGCCCCATTTTTTAAATAATGTATTTCAATCTACTGGAGAATACACTCCTTGAACAGGGCACTGATGTACCTATAGCCGGGAGCAGATCGCTGCCGGCCCTTTTGTATGCAGAGGACACCATTTTAATTGCCCACAATGCCGGAAACCTGTAGCGGCTCTTAAACCTTTTGGTCAGTTTCATGAGCAGCCTGGATTTTCTCATCAATTCAAAAAAATCACATGTGATCGTTCTTGGGCAGAAAAACATGAAAAGCGTCACCTTTTCTGTTCACGGTCAGAGTCTAAGCAAGGTAGAAAATGTCACATTTAGGAATCCTAGTAGATACTAGACATAGCTGGCAACCACTAGTAAAGAAGAGTACTGGAAACCTTAGAAGGGCGTGTCCTGGAGTAAGTGACTTTTCTTCCCGCCTGGGTCAAAAGCCCCTGAGATCCATGCTGGAGATCTATAAAGCCAATTGTTTCCCCATTTCCAGTTTTGGTCTCGAGATCTGGGGTTACGTGAATCTAGACTTTATAGGGGTGGCAGAAAACACATTTTTAGGGGTCTTTTAGGGGTTTGTCAATGTACCCCTACTGAGATACTACATGAAGAGCTAGGAATGAGTTACATTGGGGCCATATTTGGCTGTGACCTCTTCTGTTGTGGTGTGCAATTTGACTAAAGGAAGAATTAAGCCTTAATAGGCTAGATATCCTAGAATGTATGAAGCTGGATAACATGTTTAACATTCCTTTGTTGCTCTATATTAAAGAGGAATTTTAGAGCTCTTGGGAGACCGGATATATTTTTAAAACCCTCAGAACATTATTAAACAAGATGTTACTTGGCTAAGAGAGAACTTTCACCACTCTGTGGCAGCTGAGAGGGAAGCCTTTGCTCTGGCAAAGCCATCATTCCGCAAATTTGCAATGGTAAAAGCAGTAACCGGGATAGAGAAATGTGTACTCCTTGAAATGACCACTCACGAGCGTTCTTTATTGACCCATTTCAGGTTAGGTTTATTTCATCAGCTGTTTTATCCCGAGGGAACCTGGTATAAGTATTCTGAACCATTCACATGTACCTGGTTTTCGATTTCTAAATGCAATACTTTGCACATTGTATTGATATGCTATTTTCTAGATCTCTGTGGCACAAATTTTTAAAATTCCTTTTTTTAACTTGGGACTTTTTATCAGGACAGGCCTGCTCTATTCGTATTTACAACATTTAGCAACACATAAAGTTTGTTTAAATGTATCAAAGTTTCTTACAGGGGACTTAGTGCTGCTTAATAGGTATAACTTCGTAGTTCTGTCCTTGGATGTTACTTTTATGCCTGTTTTTCTAGTGATTTTACTATAAACCTATATCTATAACCATGTTGAGCTCTTTTTTATGTCACTTGTATGATTTTATTGAATAAAAATGAATAAAGTATTCACTACCTAACTACTGCCTTGGGAAACTAGACCTGAACTTCATGCCTTCACATAGGATTCATAACTGTTTGGAAATGTATCCAATATTATCAAAATTATTCCATCTCAATGTATATGAAAGCATTTTACTTCAAACAGTCCATCCTTTTCACACCATTTTCAGAATGCAACCAAAATTAGGAAAATTCCAACCACCTGAGTTAGTACGCGCAGTGAAAGGATGTTTAATACGTCATTCTAAACCTACTCTTATTAATCATTGATGTAAAAAATGGGGGGTGGGTACCGTTGTCCAAATAGGGACCCTTGCTTCTAGTCCAGGGAAAGGGGATAGATACACACTTTAGATAGCCCCTGCTCACCCCCGGGTAGCTTGGTACGAGCAGACAGACTTATCCCAAAGGCAATGTGTAAAGTGTTTGTACTTAAAACACACAGTAATACATATGGACACAACACCAGTTTAGGAAAAATAAAGTATGTTTATCTAAACTCAGCAAGACCAAAACGACAAAAATCCAACATACCATTCAGTTTAGTTTAAATACCTTTATTTCGGTCATTAAGACCATAAAAGTATGTGTACAATACAATAGGTATCTTAACAAGTTAAAATTAATAGAAAAGAAATCCATCCAACATACAGAAATACATGTGCATCATCTTTATGTGCCAAGATGACAATCTGCAATAACATATGAGCAAGGCCAATAACCTCAAGAAAGTGCATAGGGGGTGTGTTTTCTTTCACCCAGTGTCCTGGTGCCGTCTTTAGCTTCACTGCTCCCGGGATTTACCCTGGTGGGACGTTATACCAGGGTTGGATACTCGCTGTTGGTGCCGCACTCAAGGACTTCATTGCCCAGAGTGCACAGCGCTCCTCCCGGCTGCCGCCAACGAGGAGGAGGAGGCGCTGTAGACATCTCACGCTTTTAAGTGCTGCCTCTCCCCCGCAGCGCGGACCAAGGGCGGCCCCATCTGAGCCCATCCAAGACTGGTCGAGGCTTGGCCACCTTATGTACATTTGTTTTATATACATATTTTTTTATTTTTTTATTTCTTTAGTAAGGTTTTTCCAGCTCCAACTGATCCGTGGTTATGCCTCCTGTGGGGAAAGGTCCCTCTTTTAAGCGCAAGACAGGGGTGGGAGGGGGGTGGTAACGCTGGATGCTTTTCTGTCTAGGGCGGAAACTGTACTGATCCATTAGATCCAAATAACCGAACGTAGGTTATCCTTAGAACCCTTATTGCCACTCTCCAATGGTAGTGTGATTCCCCGCATCGATCAAACACATGTAGATATACCCTCTACCCCTCCTCTATCGGTCCTAAGCCAGCAGACTCCGGATTCAACTACTCCATCTGACATTTTATCTACCCCAGTTACTAATGCACGCCTACCAACGGTTATAACTAGGGTAAGAAAGCAATACAGGCTGACAAAGGAGAGCCTCCCTTGAAGACAAGGAAAGGCCGGTGTCCATGCAAGGCAATTTCCCAACCAACAGCTGGAGTTAAAAGGACGGCAGCTCAAAGGGGGCACAAAGGAAGTAGCCAACCTATTACAGCTACCACCGCAGCCATTAGTCCTCTTACATTCATTGAAGAACCCCTCTATACAGGGATTGTGCAGGGAATCTCTAACCTTCTTGACCCCCAGATGGAAAAACAAACTGGAACAGGACTTATCGCATTCCTCCCCAAGTACCTCTAGAGCCCATGGTTGGTGGTTTCCGCTTCTCACAAAGGGGAGGAGGAGGCCAGGATGCAAAAGGGGTTGTCTCTAACGTATCGAGCTCAACTGAACTAGCCCCCGATGCCAGCCATCATACTTCTTTGCCACAGGGGGCTCCAGCTTATTGAGTTTGCAACCTGCTATGAGAGCATGCTCACCCAAACGACCATGCCCAGTAGGAGCCCAGAATGCTCCTACTTTTTCACATCTTCCCCCGGAAGCTACCTCATACACTATAGTTTTAGGCAATGTCCCTGGTTAGCGTTGCATGTATCCGAGAATCGGTCAACTTTGAGAAATAAGGCTCTACACTTATTGAGTCTAGGGACAGGGATAAAAGGCCAATTGTTTAATGAATTCAAAATGGTTCATAGAATACCATGGATAGGGAAGTCCCAAAAGTCTCTCAGGGGTGATTGTGTGGGTTAAAGCTTTGGGTCCCCTGGTTTGGTTCAGCAAATTTTGGAGAGAGCGGGGGAATTCGCCGCTAGAGATGACATTTCTGTCCTTCCTCTGGAGACACTCCTAGACTTGCTGAAAGGAGATGGTCTTCTCCAACATATGGTCAATCTAACTATTCTGTCCCCCTTAACAATTGTTTTAATGCCCTGTCCTCACTAGAAGATATTGACTGACTTGCAGCCTCTGATTGTTTTGCCCCCTCTGGGTCCAGTTCTTTTGGGGTCCTGGATGTTTATGGCAATGGCTCCCCCACCTGAACTACATCTGACTCTCTTAACAATCCAGAGGAGATTACTACAGTGGGGGATGTATTTTGCAACAAACTTGGACACCTCGGGGTAGCCCACCCTATCCAAGTGAAACAGAGAAGGGAGGAGCAGAAAGATATAGCCAGCGCACACTTACTGGGCCCCATTACACATCACTGTCCTCATGGTCCTGACATGCAGGAGGATGAGATTGCCCCCTCCCCCCATTCTTCCCCAGAAAGTGCACTTCAAGGCCATGACAAGTCTGTCATGACGGTAGGTTCTTAGAACATTGCAGGACTCCTACCCAAAACTGCATCATGTGAATGGGCAGCGTTTATTGAACAGTTTGATCTCTTGGCCTTCCAGGAGACCTGGTCTATTGATCAGGTCTACCATACTGGGTTCCTAAATTTCTCCAAACCTACCCAAGGGGGGCAGAAAGGCAGACCCTCTGGTGGTCTCACTTGTTGAGTGAGACAGCAAATTGGTTACAGGGTTGAGGGGGTCCCTATTGATAGCCTAGTTATTATGGTATTACGGCTTTGGATGAACCACGTTCGTGATACCTTGATAATTATTGTTTATTTTATTTATATATTTAGTGTTTTATAGAGCGCGTACCAGACCCATGAGGGTATCAGAGCGCTTTACAGTTGTATCAGGTGGGATACAGGACAAAGGGAAGAGAGCTGAAAGGATAGGGAACAGATAGATACAGCATATGGTGAAACACATAATAATAATATCCGGCTACCTTTTGGGATAGGAACAAAATGATACATTAAGCTAGAGAACCAGTCTCCACACCCTGGAGGTTTGTTCGGAAGTGCCGGGTGGGTAACAAAAGGAGAGGAGGCCAAGGGATAATGGCGTAACGATAGATAAAGTCAGGTTACGGAGGTGATTGTAACGTGAGTGTTAGGAGAGGAATTTGCCCATTAGGAAAGTTTTGGTCTCCTTTTTTAAGTGAGCTAGAGACGGTATTCTTCTGATGACGGGTGGGAGTGAGTTCTATATTCTTGGGGCAGCCCCAGAGAAAGCCCGATTGTACGTTCTTTTTTTCTTGAAGCGTGCAGGTTGGAGCAAAAGGACTCTGGCGGACCGGGAGTTTCTGGCTCCTCCGTATAACACAAGTTTCTGTGCGAGAAAAGCAGGGGACTTGGAATAGAGAGCCTTATGGGTGATGCAAGACAGCTTAAATTGGATTCTGGCCTCAAGACGAAGCCAGTTCAGAGCTTTAAGGTGGGGCAAGATATGGTCGAACTTCTTAGAGCCAGTTAGAAGTCTGGCGGCGGCGTTGAGGCAGGCTTTCAAGGGTGCCAGAGAGATCTTGGGTAGGCCTTCGAGGGTGGAGCAACCATATTCTAGCCTAGAGATGACTAGAGCCTGAATTGCCGATTTTAGATCTGGGGGGTCGAGGAAAGGTTTCAAGTTTCTTAGGTAGTTCAAATGAAATCTGGCAGTTTTGGCCATCACATTGATATGGCCCCGCATGTTCAGGTTGCCGTCTAAGGTAATTCCCAGGGATTTAGCCACAATGGTAGGAGAGCAGTTTAGCGCTGTGATATCCTTGATCCAAACTTTAATGTCTGTATTGGCGTTAGATGGTGAGATTTAGAGGAACTCCGTTTTTTTGGCATTGAGTTTAAGCTGGTTAGATGTGAGCCAGTGAACAGTCAACTTCAGGGCTTCATTCAGGGAGCGGATGTCCTTTGGAGAAGAGATTTTGATGTAGGCTGTGTGTCGTCGGCATACGTGTGGTAGGAGATATTTGGCAGTGCGCAGCACCTCTGAGAGCGGTTCGAGGTAAAGATTGAAGAGCGTAGGGGACAAGTTTGATCCTTGAGGGACTCCAACTGTGATCGGAGAGGAAGCGGATAGGTTGACGTTGATCAGGACTCCCTGTAAGCGTTCTGGAGGAAGTACCTAAACCAAGCAAGAATGGTGCCATCCAGGCCCATCCTCAGTTTGAGGCGATTCAGGAGAATTTCATGGTTAACTGTGTCAAAAGCTGAGGATAGGTCCAGGAGTATCAGGAGACAGGTTCTGCCTTGGTCAAGGGCTTGAAAGGCATCATCCACAATGTGGAGTGTGTTTCCGTGCTGTGCCCAGGTCTGAAACCAGATTGCAAGTCGTCTAGAAGGTGGAAGTTGGTGATGTGTTGGCTCAGCTGTTGTACGCATTTTTCCAGCACTTTAGGTAGGAGAGGGATCGTTGAGATAGGTCTGTAGTTGTCAGGAGAAGCAGGATCTAGCGTAGGTTTTTTTAAATTAGGATAATCTTGCTGGCTTTGAGAGAGTCAGGTATCGATCCCTAAAGGAGGGAGGAGTTGATTATTGTAGTCCAAGAAGAGATGATAGCCTGAGAGGCAGGGGCAAGGCAGTTTGACGGGAGAGGGTCATTGAAGTGATTGTTGGGGCTTAAAGAGGAAAGGATTTTTGAGACCGATTGTTCATCATAGACTTTGAATTTGGACTCTAACGCTTGGTTTTTGAGGGAGGGCTGGTAGGGCGGTGGGGAGTAGGGAGGGAGAACCGGAGGGGTTTGGGAATAGGTAGCAGACATGAGTTCCTTTCTTAGGGAAGAGATTTTATCACAGAAGAAGGAGGAGAATTGCTCGCATGGGATTGGAGACATAGGGGTTTCTTTGGATGATTTAGCTAGTTTGTTGGATTGGTGTTTGACCAACTCAAATAATTTGCGAGGTCTATTCTTAAAGTTATCCAGTTCTGTTCTGAAGAATTATTTTTTAAAGTTGATGATTATTTAGTTATAGGCGTTTCTGGCCTGACGGAGAAGGTTAAGATGGGCTCCGGAAGGGTGCTTTTTCCAATTCCGTTCAGTTTGCCGGAGGGACCTCCTCTCATTGTTGAGGGATCCGTTGAACCAGGGGTTCCTGTCTTTGATCTGTGTTCTTTTTAGTTTTAGCGGAGCAAGGTCATCGATTATATTGGATATCGTTGAGGAATAATGTTCAGTGAGGTTTTCGACCGTGGTGATATGGAGGTGAGGGGGAAGGTCAGTCGCACAGCAGGCAGCCAGTTTCTCGGGGTCAAAGTTCTTGGTGTCTCTGATTCATCTTTTCGGGATCACCAGTTGCGGTGTCTATGTCTTGTGAGTGCCAGGCAGATGGAAGGTGATAGCGTGGTGGTCAGACCAGTCGCAAGGATCTATGGGGGTGAGTTTGACTGTAGATTCCTTAGAGATGATCCAGTCTAGAATGGCACCTTTCGAGTGAGTAGAGAGGGAGCAGGTTTGGATAAGGGCTTGGTCAGCCAAGAAGTCTCTGATGGCTTTGACCTGCGGGTCCTTGGGGCCATTCCAGTGCAGGTTAAAGTTACCAAGGAAAATGTCATTGGAGTTATGGGAGGCCTTGGCTGTGATGATTTCCATGAGGTAGTCTGTGAAAGTGTCATTCTTGCCTGGGGGGTGGTAAAAGATGTGCAATCTGCACTGAGGGGTGGTGTTGTTGCTGGCAAAGAGGGCATGATATTAGCAGGAATCAGTAGGTTAAGCTAGAAGTTCAATGATAAGGAGGTTGGAGCCGTAGATGCAGGCAATGCCACCCCCTTTTTTTGTGATTCCCTGTCCATCCTTACAATGTGCTAGTTGGGCGGGACTAGAAGGTCTAGACAGGGCGAAGAGGATTCATTTAGCCAGGATTCCGTCAAGATCGCTACACCCTTGTTTAGGTTCAGGATGAGACTGGCGACATCAGCGGCATGCTTTACCGCAGAGCGGCAGTTGATAAGGAGACCGGATAAAGGGGGGACGGTATGCGTGTCGCGACTAGGGGCGGAGGTTAAGACTAGTGCTAGGTTACTGTTGACTATGCCTCTGTTGCAGAGAGTAGCTGATCTATAGGGATTGATTGCAACCGTGTGTATAGGTTGTTCTTTCCTCGGGTTAGAGGAGCATGAGGTCTCATAGCTAACGAGGAGGTCCGCAATTTCTTCCTCCGAGAGTTCCAGAGTGCTAGTGGTAGCAGGGGTAGGTTTGTAGGTTAGGAGGAGGGGCTGTACTTCTTCCACTGCGAGGTAGCAGGGCTGCCTGTGAGGGCGCAGGTGTCTCAGGGATAGCGGGAATGGGTGGAGAAGGGGCTCGGAGTAGGAAATGGGGGGTAGAGTTTTGTGAGAGCCTGATATTCGAGAGAGTGAGCTCGGTGAGGTGCAGGAGGTTTTTGAGGTCTTAGATGTTCAAGGTTAATTCAGTAGCTTTGCGGTGGAGAGTGTCCAAATCCCTAAAAGAGGGGTGCTCTTGCGGGCAGGGGGCCGATGGTGTGGGGACGGACCTGGTGGAGAGTGCAGTAGGCTTAGTAGTGTGGCTAAGACGACCAGAGTCATGAGCTTGAGGTAGAGGGTTTAGGGAGGGAGGCTACTGATGGCTTATGTTGGTGGCCTGGTAGATGGGCTAGGACGTCTAGAGGGTTGGGCCAAGGGGGGTGTTAGAATCCATAAGAGAGGGATGGGAATGTAGGTTGGAGGTCAGGGGTAAGGGCTTGTCCCAGTTGGTAGGTGCTGGATGCATAGTAGGGGGGCTCTTTCGGCCTGTGTTGGGAGTCCTGTCATGGGTGGCTGGTGAGAGGCCAAGTTCCCTTGGTGGTTTTGGCAGGGGAAGGTGCAGGGGGAGCTAGGATGAAGTGGGATAATGTACATATTTTTTAAGGAGAGGGAAGAGGTCCGCAAATTTGTTGAGGTCTTTTGGTGGAGCTTGGATCAGGATGATGCCGCTTTTGTATAAGGTAATGGTGAGGTCAACACGCAGGTTTGCGGATGGTGCGATCGTGAGTTTGCTGCTGTGTGGAATGTTCCTAGTACTATGTACGTTGAGGAGGTTTGAGAGTGTATTGTGCCAGACAGACGTTCTCCTGGAGTAGAAGATAAGGTCATTGATGATTGAGCCCTTGTCCGCGCTGGATCGATGGTCAGAGACTAGGGTCTTAGGGTGCCTTTTCAGGATGGAGTGTTTGAAGGATTTAGCAGCGGTTTTAGAGAGGTTGAGAGGATAGATAACGGTGTAGGAGTTGTCGCCTGTGGGGGTCAGACCAGGCCAGCCATGTTGGGAAGAGTGTGGATACTCTCATCCAGGAGGTCTGTTGAGAGTAGTGAAGTAAGTGTTAGGTCGAAGTCCCCAAAAGGTCTGTCCTATGCGCAAGGTTTGTCTAGTGCATAATAATGCCAAGAGGAGTTGCCCCCTCTAAAGGGTTCCCTCATGTAGTAATGGTCTAGAAAGGCAGGTCAATGAGGTTAGGATATTCAGATATCAATGGGAATAATAAAACCGATTTAAAAACCATTCCAAGATGGCAGCTACAGAAGATCAAAAGGTCCTCTTTCTTAGACCAAGGTACACTTTGAGCAGTCCTCTTTCGCTTTCCCTGAGGGAGGATATGAGAGGACAAAGAGATTGATCAGTCCTCTTTCTATTACCATGTGTGCTTAGGAGCAGTCTGCTTTTACTTTTTATGAGGAGGGTCATGCAGAGACATTTACAGGCTCCCAGGAAAGTGGAGAATCATTTACACAACTATTTAGCACTATTAATTAAGATGGCTGAACCGGACTGGCTCAGAGGCCGCCATGTTGGGGCCAGAAATACGCTGCTAATAGTTAGAGAGAATTTTGTTAATAATCTGGTCCTCAGCTGAAAAGGAAAACCGGAGAGAGAACTGCAGCTATCGACCAGATCCAGGACATGGAGATTAGCAGTGGTCGGGACGCCAACTGGCACCCGCGGGACGAGGACCGCAACGTGTTGAAGCAGCCCCAGAGCAGAGTGCATTGAGGGGCAGCACACACCTTGGGTCCGATTCAGAAGCGCCGAGAGGTGCGCGGCAGAGTCTGGGCCCCAGAGAGGTTCGGGTGCTCGTGAGCATCGAAGGGTCGAAGACATTCCAAGCACTGGCGGGCTCGTCTGGGTCAGGGGAGCACCTTCTTTATTGGCCCGCAGCCACACCATCGCTCAGACCGGCGCAGCACCAGCCTTCCACTACTTTGCAGGGGCTAGGCGGGGGCGGCCAGCACATGCCGCAGCACATCCGGGGGTCATCCGACAACCTGCAGGGATGGGCCCGCCGGGACCAAAGGGGGCACTCACTTGATTTGTCCCGTGACCGCAGCGCCGCTCCAGCGCAGCTCCAGCGCCAGCTCCCCCATGGCTCTATAGCAGCGAGCGAGACCAACCAGCAGATGCAGGGTGCCTTTCAGTTGCTACATATGTAGCAGACTCCTTCTGTCCCAGTGAGAGGAGCAGTGGCCCTCCTGAGAATCGGATGCAGCTCCATCCTCCGTTGGTCCCTGATGTCGGTAAGTAGCCCAAAAGTAGGGGCTCGTATTTGTAGCAAGTCGGTAATGCTATTGGGGGTTGATGCAGGTTGGATGTCAGGGTAAGCTAGGGATATTCACAAGAATTGGCGATCCCAAACCCTAGGAGCTCCGGCAATGAGCTCCTACCTGCCTCCTACCTCCTATCCGCCACCACTCCCAGATCTTTTGCCAGAGAGCAACCGGGCGGGACGCGTTCTAAGACTGTAGACCTCCTCGACATCTTTCTGGACAACCAGAGGGATGGGTGCAATCTGTTAATTATGGGGTACTTCAATTGCACCTTCGAACCGTTGGACTCAGAGGATGGTAACCTAAGTTCAGATCAGGACTTGCAGTGGAACATTCCGACCCTAGATCTGTGCCCAATTAAAAAATGGTCAGAAGCTGCTCTGCAACTCAAGGGGCTATGCCTGGGAAGGGGTGTGCGAGCAATGAATTGGAGGTCCCATTCGGATAGGAAGGGTGTGCATACTTTTAATAATGGCATGAGGAGTACGTACATCGATTTCATTCTCCTTAATGTCAAATCATGGCATTCCTTAATTGATATGAAGGTCCAGGCATGCACAGAAAGTGACCTCTAAAAAGGTTTTAGAGGATTTTCCACCCATAGTATCACTTTCAAACTAGATGAGGAGAGTAAAATGGACCAGGCTTATCGAGAATGAAGGAGATTTAGGTGCAATGAAGGCCCTGGTTGCTCATTCAATATCCTGTCTCCAAAATTGTGCCTCACAGGAGGATATTAATTTAATTGCCCCCCAACTAAAAGCTAAAAAGAAGTGGGATGACAATCGCTGGCACGATCTTCTCATAGCCAGCAATGAGAAGAGTATGGTAAAATTCTGGCAGCTTGTGAAGTGGGGGAGTAACGGGACTCCTACCTATTAATTATGTTCCGCCGGAACAGTGGGCCTTGTATTTCATGGCCCAGTTTTCCACCACCAATAATAATCTGAATTGAATTTAAAATCTCTCCCCCGATTCCCACCCTACTATTTAGCAACAGTGAGGTTGAGACAGTCCTCTCCCTTATCCTGAGAGAAGGGCCCCGGGCCCCGATTGTGTGCCAGCGGACCTATTTGCCCATGACAAGGACAACTGGGTGGTTTACATGGTATTAAGATAGAATATCGACGGGAAAATATCGACTAGCATTAATATCGTGGTAAGAATATCGAAAGAAAAAAATATCGTCGTTGTAAATATCGTTGTAAAAAATATCGTTTTGTTAGAATGACATAAATATCGTCAAACAAAAATATCGATGAATAGAATATCGTTGACTAAAAAATCGTTGTATATAATATCGACAAAAAAATATAATGTGTTTAAAAAAAAACAATAATTAACGTTTTTGTTAAAAATTTAGAAAAATACTTTAATAATAATAATAATAAAAATTTTTTTTTTACAAAAGATTTGTTAAAATTTTAGTAGCGGGTTATTGGTATTATAGGGGATAAGGGTGGGTAGTAATTTAAAATTTTATATAAAAAATAAACAAATTAGGAATTTTATCAGAAATCGAAATTTACATTTTCTAAATATAATATTTCACGAAATTTTATTTGTAATCATTAATTAATAACTAATATATTAATTTTAGTAGTGGGTCATTGGTATTTTAGGGGCAAAGGGTGGGTATTAATTATAAAATTAATATAAAAAAAAATATTTTATAAAAAAAATCGAAAATAAATCAAAAATAGAAATTTTACAATAAAATTTAGAAATTTAAACGAAATTATTTTTTTAATGATAGTGAAAAATTTCATATTAATATTTTAGTAGCGGGTTATTGGTATAATAGGGGATAAGGGTGGGTAGTAAATTAGATAATATGTTTAAAAAAAATCGAAAAATAAGAACAAATTAGAAATTTTATCAGAATTCGAAATTTACAAATCAAAATTTGAACTTTTCACGAAATTTTAATTGTTATATGTATATTGTTTACTATCCTGCACATTCCCTGATATAAGTGTGATTGGAGTTAGAATAGTAATTTTTTAAATTTGACTGTCCAGCACATTCCCTGAGTTAAGTTATGTTTGGAGTTAGAATAGTAATTTATTATGGTTTACAATCCAGCACTTTCCCTGACTTATGTTGGATTGGAGTTAGAATAGTAATTTATTATGGTTTACTATCCAGCACTTTCTCTGACTTATGTTGGATTGGAGTTAGAATAGTAAATTATTATTGTTTATTATCCAGCACTTTACCTGACTTATGTTGGATTGGAGTTAGAATAGTAATTTATTATGGTTTACAATCCAGCACTTTCCCTGACTTATGTTGGATTGGAGTTAGAATAGTAATTTATTATGGTTTACTATCCAGCACTTTCCCTGACTTATGTAGGATTGGAGTTAGAATAGTACATTATTATTGTTTATTATCCAGCACTTTCCCTGACTTATGTTGGATTGGAGTTAGAATAGTAAATCATTATGGTTTATTATCCAGCAATTTCCCTGAATTATGTTGGATTGGAGTTAGAATAGTAAATTATTATGGTTTATTTTCCAGCACTTTCCCTGAATTATGTTTGATTGGAGTTAGAATAGTAAATTATTATGGTTTATTATCCAGCACTTTCCCTGACTTATGTTGGATTGGAGTTAGAATAGTAAATTATTATGGTTTATTATCCAGCACTTTCCCAGAATTATGTTTGATTGGAGTTAGAATAGTAAATTATTATGGTTTATTATCCAGCACTTTCCCTGACTTATGTTGGATTGGAGTTAGAATAGTAATTTATTATTGTTTATTATCCAGCACTTTCCCTGAATTATGTTTGATTGGAGTTAGAATAGTAAATTATTATGGTTTATTATCCAGCACTTGCCCTGACTTATGTTGGATTGGAGTTAGAATAGTAATTTATTATGGTTTATTATCCAGCACTTTCCCTGACTTATGTTGGATTGGAGTTAGAATAGTAAATTATTATGGTTTATTATCCAGCACTTTCCCTGACTTATGTTGGATTGGAGTTAGAATAGTAAATTATTATGGTTTATTATCCAGCACTTTCCCTGACTTATGTTGGATTGGAGTTAGAATAGTAAATTATTATGGTTTATTATCCAGCACTTTCCCTGACTTATGTTGGATTGGAGTTAGAATAGTAAATTATTATGGTTTATTATCCAGCACTTTCACAGAGTTATGTTGGATTGGAGTTAGAATAGTAAATTATTATGGTTTATTATCCAGCACTTTCCTTGACTTATGTTGGATTGGAGTTAGAATAGTAAATTATTATGGTTTATTATACAGCACTTTCCCTGACTTATGTTGGATTGGAGTTAGAATAGTAATTTATTATAGTTTACTGTCCAGCAGAATTATTATTATTTTTAATTCAGCAGTATCTATTTATTATTTTTAATAAGAATCATATATGTTATGTAGTGATATTCATTTCATAAATATACAATAAAAACATTTTTATAACATTTTTACATTAATATGACAAGTCAAAAATAAGAAACAAATTTAAAAAAAAAATTTTTTATTGAGAGTTTAGTTTGATATTGTAAAGATATTACAAATTTTCAAATCACATTTTACATAATTTTTGGTCACAAATTATATAGCATTTTTTTACATAAATACTGTTTGTATTATACTTAAATTATTATATTACATTTTAATAATTATTATTAAAATGTAATATATTACATATTTATGATGGCATTGTTTTTATCAAAATATGTACATAACATAAATTTACATTTTGTAATATCTGAGAAAAATATTTAACAATGAAATACATTTTTTTAATAAAAAACAATTAATACATAACTCATTTAAACATATTAATGTCTATTTTACAATATTCATATTTTTTTTAACAAGAAAAAAAAATATTTAATACATATTGCATATATTATGCTATTTAATACAATTTATTTTTTTGTTAAAGGCTATTTTGTCCTATTTTAGTTTTTATTATGCAGCCATTTTACTTTTTGGAACTTCACTTTTTATTCTATCAACATCGTTGTTTGGGTCATTTTAGAAAACGGAAGCTCGCGGTTGGGAGCTGTTTCTTGTAGGTGAAGGTAAGTTTGTTTCACTTTACTTTTAAAGATATTTAACTTAAGTTTAGTGATAGTTGTAGTGTGTACGTGTAGATATGTGTAGTACTTTACATATTATGTGCGAATTACGTGTTATTTTGCGTCGTTATGGAGAGCGTATTTTGTGAGGTAGTTCGAACAAAAGTAACGTTTACTGTTGTATTAATGGATGAATTCAGATTTTTTTTATGTGTTATATGCTATGTGTAGGCTATGCGTATTGCCAATGTTTTGAGGTTTGTTATTTTTTCGATTATTTACAGGTCTTCGTTTTGGTGAGCAGATGGACTGTGACGTTTTTTTTTTTTAAGCAGGTACATTTTTTTGAAAATGTCCTGCATTTTCGGGGTCTCTATTTTTTTTACTCGTGAAGATTTATCTACTTTTTTATGGTTTCCAATTCGAGAGGATTGCAACGGGAGTATTATCAAACAGTTGTATTTTTTGCATTTTGTTGGGATTTTTCGATATTGGATATGGATAGCTTTTGGTATTATTCCTGTGGAAATCATCACCATGGAACATATTCTACAGCAGCAGAACCGTAAGTAAAAGTGATATTTACTTTTGCGTTGCATTGTGGTATAGTCTACTGTTTAGTTAAATGTTATATTATTATGTCTTGTAAAAATATATTATTGATCATTTTACATGACATAATATTACGATATTTAACTACATATTATCTTTAATTGTCCTTTGCTCACTTTTTGGTAATTTATATTTAAAGGATTGATTTAGCTATTAGATCTAAATATGCTAGACCTTCTATACTTGGGTACATTCTAGTTTTTTGCTGGAGATATTCGTACATGTTTAATGTTTGTTTACTTAGTTTAGGGCCAATTTTTGACAGTGATTGCTCTATTCTGAGTTCTTGGTAGCTCTGCTCTTTTTTAATGCTTTGGATCAGTTTGTGAAGTGTTGGTTGAGTTCTTCCTAAAGTCGCTTGGAAGGCATTATGCCATCCTTCAACTGCGTTATTAGTTTTAGCTTTCTGGGCTATTGTACTAGCATAGACATTCCACCATGGAATTTGAAATTTAGGTTGTCTACGGTGGCCTGAACGATGTAATCTTCCAACCCATGTATCTTCAAAGTAGTCTAAGAAGGGAGTTAGCTTTTTTTCATTGGTGCGGTAGAAAGGGCTGTCAATTAATAAATTGTAGTAGTTAGCTACTTCTGTTGTTGGTACATATGCTAATGCTATCAACTTTTTTATTTGATAAGCAAAGTTACTGTTTGTACAATATTCAATGCTTAAAGTTGATTTTTGTAAGTGCCTCCATATGCTTTGGTTGTAGTGATAATAACAACCTTGTAAGGAGGTATGGGGATATATTTTAAGGATAGCTTGAATCATGGCCATTTCAAAGTCAATAACAATTCTTTGAGGATAGTAATTATCTGTTAATTCTTTGATCGTTGTTAAAATTTCTACGTAGGTAGTATTTGTTTTGTTTGGCAGCAGAGTATAAATTAGAGGTATATTTGTATCTTGGTATTCCCCATGAATGGTGTAAAGTTGATAGAAAGGTTTGGGACAAACTTTAAAAGTCCCGTCCATCATCCATGTTTCACATGATTTAAGCTTTTGCAAATTACTATTAGTAGCAAAAAGTAAAATTCTTTTGTCATGACTGTTGTTGTCATACATTAAGAATTTATCCTCATTATGTGTAATGGTATATTCTGGATATATTTTTATATCCTGAAAACTTTCTGGTGTTGGTGGAGTTGGATCAGAAGCACGTTTAGTTTTAGCAATTAATCTCTTTAAGTTGGGAATAGAAGGTAGCTGTCCTGTCACATGTTCAGGCACTTTGCTTAAAACATTTTTCAAAATGCTAGTGCTTGTTTCTTGTGATCCTGTACTAGCATCTTTCAATGTTTCTAGTGCTTCTCTCACTTCCACTTCAGTTACATTTGGTGGGTGGTTATGCTCACGTACATTTACCACATTGTTATCAACAGTTGTTGCTCTACCATAGCATGCATTTGAGTAATATTTACTACATTTCCAATGGGTCTTATTAGCTTTCACTCTTTCTTGGGTGTAGGTGTAACCCATGTAGCTCAGCATTAGTTTTCCTTTTTGCGAAGTAATGAAAGTAGCTCCAGTTGCCATGTTTAAGGTAGATCTGTGGAAATATATATATGTCTTTTTTAGAACATTGAACACCATTTTAGAGGTGTGTATAAGACTAGGCAAAAGTGTAAACATATACTTACTATGTGGCTTCACTGGTAAACCTTTTATTCTTATTTATTTTTCAGAATTGTCTCCCTTTTACGTTCTGTAGTAGTGTTAAAGAATAATAGAAAGAAATAATTTAGTGTAATAGGTGTATCATTTTACTTTCTGAATTGTTATAGATATACTGACTATACTTACTTGATGTAGTAGAGGATGTTGGTAGTGTAGTTGTAGATAGGTAAATAATTTTGTAGAGTCTGTGGAAAAAATTATCATTGTGTTACTTGTAGTATTTGGATGATAATAGTTGGATACATATTATTTACATTGTACATTTACTTAGCAAGTTTAAATAATTTTTTTCACCTATCTAAATAGATATGGATAAGGTAGTTTATAAATGTTTTTACATCTAACTGTATTGTCGTTGTTGATAAGTTTAACATGTTTAGTTTTCACTATAAAGAGCAAAAGTTTTAAAAATAGGGACTTTATCTACTTATAGTAATTTCGAAAAAAAAATGGTATTTAACTTACTTGAAGTGTAGTGTGATGTGTTGTAGTTGTAGTCGTTGGTTTGTATTCTCTTCTCTCAGCAAGGTAACCGTTTTTCTCCAAGGTTGGGCCAAAAATGGTAAATTACGTTAAGTGTGTCATTGTATTTATATTAGTGAGTTAATTAATGGTACTTTTTGATTGGTTCAATTAGTGAAAATTCAAAATCATTGGTTGAGAACGTTATTTGGTATGGGAAAACCGTTATTTTCGTAATACTATGTTGTTTCACTGTTTGTTTGTAAAAGAATATATTAAAATGTATTATAAGTTACATTTTTGTGTAATGTTTAAATCGTTTATATGTTGAAAATAAAGAAATGTTTATAATATTTAGGACATCGGAGTGTAATATAGTATAAAAAATGAGTAAAATCAAGAATAGTGCTTTTCGAGTTATAAACAAAACGACGATATTTTTTGTATATTTTTAGAGCACATAGGTTGTCGATGTTAGTGTAGTCGATATATATGTCAAAGGTAATGTTATTTAAAATAAAGTCGATAATGTAGTAGTCGATATTTAAGTAGTCGATATTAGTGTGAACGATATTAGGGTTGTCGATAAAAAAATATCGATATTTGTGTGAATTCTAGTTTAAGTATAGGATGACGATATTTATGTAAACGATGTTTTAGTGACGATATTTTTACCAGACGATATTTATGTTAACGATATTTGAACATGGAACCGGTTTACATCACCTATCTTGCCAATGCCATTGCCAGTGGTGCATGCATTCCTGCTACCTGCTTCGGTGCAGTTATTATTCCAGTAAATAAAAAAGGGGAACGAGCATTACCTGGCAACTATAGGCCCATCAGCCTTATAGATTCTATTCAGAAAATAGTTGCCAGGTTAGTTTTAAGTCAAATCCAGCTGTGTATAGCGGATTTTAAGATACTATCACCTCTGCAGGCAGGTTTCTGTTCCCATACCAGCACAATTGACCAGGTGCTCAGGTTTGTGATGATTTACTGGAGGATTGTTATCGTAGGTGGAGGCACTCTATATGCAGCCTTCATTGATTTAAAGTCTGCTTTCGACTTGGTCCCCCGTAATAAAATGTGGAGAACTTTTATAGAAGTGGGGATGCCGTTGGAGCTGCTAGCAATGATAGTCAAACTGCATGACTCCAACTACGCCCAGGTTCGATGGGGTACACACGGAGAGGTTACAAATAAATATCCGGTGTCAAAGGGCGTGCGCCAAGGATGCGTTCTCGCTCCTACCCTATTTTCTTTATTCATTGACAGGGACATTCCACATGCCCAACTGATGCACCAACCTTAGTGGGCATGAAATTCCCCTACTCATGTTCACGGATGATACCTTGATTTTATCTAAGAATCAATCCGGGCTACAGGTGGCTCTGTCCCGTTTTGAGGAGTTCTGCCATGACCATGAGTTGGCAGTCAATGTGGATAAGACATTTATGGTTTTCCACAAGTTTAAGGCTATCAAGGGTAAAGTCTATATGAATGATGTTGCTCTAGAGCAGACTGAAGTGTTTACCTACCTGAGGATAACCTTAAATCGGAAGTTAAATTGGATGCCACAAATCGACATGCTTGCTTTGAAGCATGCACAGATGGCTGGGGCCCTCCCAAAAGAACATAGGCTTTCACTCACCAAACCCATAGCCCCTACCCTTAAAATATACAACTCCAAAGTGGCAAGCGCTATTTTATATGGCGCTGAATTATAGGGCCACGAGGATATTACACCCCTTGTTATCGCCCAAAATAAATTTATGAGGGCGTTAATTGGCATGCCTCAATCTACTTCATTGGTGCCCTTATTTCTGGATCTGGGGTGTTTTCACATTGAGGACCTGGCTCGATTTAGGCCTTTAGCCCTTTGGAGAAGGTAATAGGCCACCCCTGAGCTCTTATGATACGCTAAAGCCCTTTTGAATTGTAGGGGGGCCGGGACCCTAAGTAAGATCAAGTGGCTTCAGTATATAAAGGAAACTTTAATAGAAATGGGGATGGGCAAACTGTGGGAGAACCCTGAAACGACCCCCTTCCCGTCAAAAAAAGAGCTTAAGGCTGTTTACATGGATTTGGTGAAGATGAAGCGCTTTTCTTCCACTACAGGACCTACTTTGACTAGGGATTTTCTGTTGACAAAACACGAGCTTGAGTTTGAACCTTATTGGGACCTTATCTTAAAACCAATGGATTGGAAGCTCTACCACCAGTTCAGGGTAGGTTCTTTACTAAGTAGATGGCACAAGCCTATGACAGAATTGTGCCCCTTGTTCTTGGCACAGCCTGAATCTATCCCCCACATACAATTCGTCTGCACAGCCTAGAGGCTACCAAGGAGGAAATGGCTCAAGCCCATCTGCACCATTCTTGGTACAAAAGTATTCATCAAGGCCCTGAGGATTTTACAGACAAGTACCCAGGAATCTATTGTTCTTGCTATAGCAAAATTCCTGAGTTGGGTATGGGTGATTCGGCCTACTATACTTAAGGCACATTGATCTGATATGTTTTAAATTGGTTGTGGGATGTGGGGTAGCTTGAATCTGACACTCTAGTATAACAGGGTAGGGCCGTTCGACCCGGCGATAGATTGGGGCAGCTCTAATCATCTTTACTGTAATGCCCCCCTGGTTTTACTATTTTCTTTTCTACTACCAACCCAATGTAGTATGGCTTATCCTGTTTTATGCTCTTTTAAATAATTGTCTTAAAATACAAGAGTTGTTGAGTTGTGGATTAATATTCTATTTTAATCGTATCACTGTGTTTGTTTAGATCAATGTTATTCTGCCATGACTCAATTATTTTAACCAAGCATTTTATAACTAGTTAATTTTTAACTGATTGCAGTGTCTTTTATGGTTTTATAATCGAAATAAAGACTCTATGAAGGCATATGCATTAATAAAGAAGGGACAAGAAGAAAAAATAACAAAAGAAGGAAAACATGACAAGAGTCCAGTGGGAGTCTAATTAGTTTTGGAGGATCAAGGAGAGCTTAACAAAAGACATAGAATCACTGCGTCCAATTAAATCACTATTGCTTGCATTGTGTATGAGAATTAAAACATATTTCATCTACATAATTGACATTTAAAACAGTAGAAGGGTTAAAAAAAGTTTTTTTGTTTTGTTAAACTGTTAAAAAGTAAAAGCAGTTTATGCATTTGCATCTGATGTAACTATTTTTAAGAGAGTCCAGCATCTGCACCACATTGGATTTAGAAATCGAGAAATAGCAAAAACAATGGGCTTAGAGGTGCCATACTTCAAAACTCTAAATGCCTCATGGCAATGCACAAACCCTAGGTTCCTGCACAACTGTGTGAGCCAGCGTTGCCTTGCTGGTTTGTAGCTTGGATAAAAAAATATAACATGGAGCTCTGACTCCTCCTGATAATTACAGGAAGGACACCCTGGTGAGGCACTTTTTGACCATTTACAGGTAAAGGCACAGAGTGGAAGTGTACCAAATCTAAACTGGACTTATAGTTTTCTTGCTGAAAAAGGAAGAATGTCATCCAGGAAGGGCTCCAATTTGTACAAATTTTTTATTATGAGGAATTCGGCTGTCAGATGACCTGAGGCCGGGTTCCCATGGATGGCTGCCAGTTTGTGTATTCGGTACATTTTCACCAGTTCAGCGGGTGAGATTGCAGAGCATGCTTCCTCTGAATTACTCCAGAGACGTGGTTTACCTAGCCTACTGCATTCTTCCCTTATGTATGCAAACCAAGAAATGTTTTCTACCCCGGGGAAACCCAGTAATTCTTTTGTTTCTGACCGCTATTCTGCCAGTTCTGGGGTCACCCACAATCTGCGCCAGAAGGTTAGGGATCTTAGACCAATCTGATCTCCAATTGGTCTAATACCTGAGTTCAGCCGCAGGGAAATTAAGGGGGTGCTAAAAGGGAGACCCAAAATCTGTCTCATGAAGCTGTTCTCTACTTTACTCACATGACTACAGGAACAAAGGGGCATATTATCAAGGGGGTTTATCTCCGCTTTTTTGGCTTTAAAAGCCAAGAAAGCGGAGAAAAAATTATCTCCCCATTACCTAGCTATTGTTAACACCAGTTAGCGACAGCTAGTAGGAGATAGCGACCATCTTGGGCCCCACTTTGCATGTCAGTGATATTTATCACTAATGACATGCAAAGTGGGCGTGCCAAGATGTTAGCGACTGGAAACAGTCGCTAACATCGCTATCTCCTATTACCAACTTTTGGAGATATTCGCGCTAAGCGCGAATATCTCCAAAAGCTAACACCTGCCCTGAGCAGTTCTTAGCCATGTTATCCAATGGGAGGTGGATAACATGGCTAAGAGTATTAGCTCAGTAATGCATGAATATCGCTGACTTTTCAGCGATTTTCATGCATTGCGGCAGATTTTTATTGCATTTGCGATAAACCTTGGTAATACCAAGGTTTATCTGCGATAAAAATCACCGCAGCTCAGCGGTAAATTTTTGTCTCTAACCAAGCAATAGCGATAATTATTGCTATTGCTTGGTAATATGCCCCTCAGTTCCTCATTTGGCTTACCCGTTTCATCTGGACATAAATACAACTTACTTAGAAATGCTGTGATGAGTACATATACTCAACTCATAGATGCACCTGACATCTCTAACACACCGAACACTTCATCACAACTCTCTACTCTGTTAATTACTAAGCCCAAAGCATCTGTCTTATATAGACACTAGCAGCCCGCCCCAGCATTGCCTGGGGCAGAAAGGGGCTGGGGGCAGCATTTGAGGCTTGCGTGCACTTCTGCCCCCGGCCCCCTCCCGCCCCCTCCCGCCCCGGCCCCCCTCCCGCCCGTGTCCCGGAGATCCTTACCTCAGCCGCCGGTCCCGCTCCAGGCGCCCCGCCTGCACAGGCCGCCACTCTCCAGGCGCCCCACCCGCACAGACCGCCACAGCAGCAAGCAGGGCCGGGGCAGTCCTCCCAGCAGGTCACGATCTTCAGCTCCATTTCCGGAAGTGTTGCCAGGGAGCGCAAACGCAAATGATGTCATCACGCAGACGTCACGGACGATGCTACTTGCAAGGGACTATTTTATTTTTATTTCGACATTTTTTAAACAACGTATATGTTTTATTTTTAATAGCCTATGTCCTTCTGCTTGCCCTGAGGTTTTCAACGATGTCTTGGGTGTTTTGATTGGTGGTGTACTTTTCGAGTTTACCTGGCTCAAAGGTTTGTGTTCTCTCTTTATAATAGTCGTATAGATATAGATTTACAAGACAAGCATACTGTTCGACAGAAGTCTAAAACAGAGGAAGCATGGGAGACTGATTTCAATACATCTTGGTCTCTATCATTATGGCGACACATATGGGTTAAAATTGTGCAAATCTTCCAGAGCTGCAAACATAACGCAAACATTATTTTTCATATACAACAGGCTTTTAATAACACCGCTTGCATTAAGTAAAATGATTCCGACTTTATCAGATACTTGTTGGACGTGCTCATCCTCAAAAGCAGATTTATTTCACTTTTTATTTTCATGCCCTTGTGTTTTTACTTTTTGTACTCAAGTTTGAAACCAAATTAATTAATTTTTTGGTACCAAATTTAGCTTTACCTTCAATCATATATTTCTAGGCAGTCTCTCATCTATCTGGGATAACATCAAGTTTAATGTCAAAATTATTGATTTATTGATTGGAGTTGCCTTCCAGCGGATCACTACTAACTGGAAAGATTTTACAGAGATATCGTATAGGGCTTGGTGGTACGCTGGCTGTCATAACCATAGGTTGGATACTTCCTTTGTCTATCCTATACAATTGACAACGAAAAGACTAAACTTGTGGTTACCTGTTACAAAGTACATTGATACAAGTGCCAAATAAAGCACCCAATTGCAGCCATCTCAACAAGAAGTCCTTAAACCACCTTAACTCCCCTAATTGTTCCTAAGTACATTTATATTCTAGTGATGTACATAGAGCATTTATTTTGCTTTGTTTTCTCTAATTTTATTAATCAGTCCAATTCATGTAACTTGAATGTAATGGTTTTACTATGCAATGATGCAAGTTCTTTACCATGTATTGCATATTGACACTTTTATTCTTCTTATTAAAACAAATAATTGAACTTAAAGGATTAAGGATAGTGATAGACAGGAAAAAATCTGATGTCATACAAGGTTAAGTCACAGTTAATTTAAACGTATTTTCCCTCTGTTTTTTAATCCAGTGATGTGACTTGCCCATATTTGTGTTCATTTTGATTAAGCTGAACAGAATTTAACTACACCATCTTCCATGTTTCTAACACTTCTGTCCAAGAAGACATAATATTCTCAGTAATTACTGTAATGCAGAGAGAATAGAGAGAATGAGTGAGAAACAATGAATAATGCACTAACTTAAACTACACAGTTTACTTCAAATTCACTACTACCAAAGACTATTAGCCTTATTATATGTACTGGAGAAAAGCAGAAATGCTCACTTGAGTGCAGAAGAGATTGACACCTGAATTGGGATTCAAAGATGTGCCATGACTGCTGCATTCTGGGTGGGATTCTCAGCACGGATTTCGGCAAATAAATATTGAATGTGTGTGGGGAAATGTGCAACATTCTGAACTTTTCACCTCATGGGTAGGACACACATTTTTTGGGCAGAATGTTCTACTACTCTTCTAACTGGCATGATGCTGTCAAACTGCACCCAGCAAATGCCACACACTAGCCTATCCGCATTTACTGGGTGCATTATTAATGCACCGAAATATCACTGAAGTAATGAGGGGTGATGAGACAGCTATAACAGAGACTGCTTTCTCAACAGGTCACTTTGCAAGTACATATAAGGATAGTGGGTCAGGGCAAAAGCTGGTGGTCAGTTAAAAGCAGAGGAATGCTTTTATAGTATTCTTCCATAGTCACGAGCATCCCCTACTTCCATTTCTAGCTCTGGGGCGAAGCAGGATCTTGAACCACAATATCCTGGTCACAATGTCAACCTGTAGATTTAAACAGATGATACATGTATCCAAAATTAACTCTGCACATTTTCAGACAACTGATGTCAATTCAGCAGCTTCTGTGTGGAGTACAGTTCTTTTAAAACCTACCACGTCTTTAATAAATAAAGCAGGTGTTGGTGGAAAAAACAGGGAGAAAGAACACAGGGGCATATTACCAAGCAATAGCGATAATTATCGCTATTGCTTGGTTAGCGGGAAAAAATATTGCCGCGCACCGAGGATTTTTACCGCTGAGATACCTTGATATTATCAAGGTTTATCTCAAAAGCGGTAAAAATCCTGCGAAATGCAAGAATATCGCTGAAAAATCAGCGATATTCATGCATTATCGTGACAATGCTCTTAGCCATGTTATCCACCTTCCATTGGATAACATGGCTAAGAACTGCTTTTAGCAGGCGTTAGCTTTTGGAGATATTCGCCCTTAGCGCAAATATTTCCAAAAGTTGTTAATAGGAGTTAGAGATGTTAGCGACTGTTTTCAGTCGCTAACATCTTGACACGCCCACTTTGCATGTCATTAGCGATAATTAGCGCTCACATGCAAAGTGGGCCCCTAAATGCCCGCTATCGCCTACAAGCTGTCGCTAACTGGTGTCGCTAACTGGTGTTAGCGACAACTTGGTAATAGGGCGATAAACTTATCGCCGCATTAGCGGGAAAAAGTCCCGCTAATGCAGCGATAATGCCCTTGGTAATATGCCCCACAATGATTTACCAATCTGATGTTTCTCAATGGTTTACGTTGTAGCTTTGGAAATTGTATTGACAGTAGATTACAATCTCCAAGCACCTCCATCTGCTCGCTCAGTCAGTCACCTTAGAGGGCTCCAGAATTTTACCCTGTACAATATTGCTGTGTTAGCAGGTAGTAGAAAAGTCCAAAAGAGGCCACCTTATTAAACAAATAGCACATTTGCAAATGCATCAGAGTCCATGTTTATTTCCAGATATCACTGCCTGTCCTCTGTCCTTAAAAGCACTTATGCTACCATTTCGTACGCTTTATTAGTATTAGTAGGAAAGTAACTGGGACAAGCTGTCCATCCTGTGGTAAAATTTAAGGCAGAGGTCTTCAAAGTGGGAGGTGCGCCCCAAATGGGGGGCCTCAAGTGATCCCAGGGGGCGCCAGGCTCAAGCCAAAAGAAGCATTTTGCTGATAACAGTGCTTTCAGGGGACAACGAGAGGCATTAAGCCATTCTGCAATGGTCCACCACTAATATCTTTTGTCATTTATATCCTGGCTGGGAGAGGGTGTCAAAAGGGAAGGAACTTCAAATATTCTTTAAACCCCCCCATTCCTGATAAATACACTGTAGATACTTTAACATGGTTATGAGGCCTGTCTGACCAGAATAGTACGTGGCAACCATGTATTTAATTGCATTTTTAAAACAGTAACAGAACTTGCCTTAAATGTTTAAATAAGTCCAGAAATATTTAAACAATGCCAGTTAATAGAATATTTGTGAAAAAATGTGAGTCGGCCCAATTAATTATTTTTTGCGCTGGGGGTGAGGCATAAAACAGTTTGAAGAACACTGATTTAAGGCGAATGGTAACACAACAGAAAACATATCCATTATGCCAAGGATATCACAATTCGCTAAAGCATTTGAGCGTGTAAGCAACAAGTTACACTAATAGCTGAGTTTGTAGATGTAACATTTACTTTGTTATTCACCATAAATGAATACTTGTATTTGCATGAGAAATTTCACCAATTTGGGGATAATTTTAGCTATAGATACATCTCACAGAGGAGGGTCGTAGGTATTTTAACCTTCGGCTAATTGCAAAAGTTGGTAGACAAGCAAACGCTCACAAGCTTGTGTGTGTTCACGAAACATTTGTAGGTAGATTACACTAAGGAAATGATCGGAGATTTACTTCTGTGGAGGATGGGAGTAATATCATTTTCCTCGGTGGGAAAAAAAAGGGAATACACCAACAAGTCTAAGAGAAAGGGTTTCTCCACGGAGACATACTTCCCTCGTGGGTACTGAAAAAGAAAAAAAGCTAGCAGGATCGAATGCATTCATACATAAGTCTTTTCACATTCGTAAATATTACGGGGCAGATTTACAAGCCCCCTGCTCCTCTTTTATGCCGCCGTTGCGTCACTTTTGTGACGCAGCGGTGGCGCAAAAGTGCTGGGTATTTACAACGTGACTCATCTCCCAGAAGCGTCACGTTTTAAAGCCCTGCGCCAGAAGGAGGTGTTCCATCGCAGTGGGGAGCGATCCGGCGCAGGAACACCTCCCAAAAGTGGCTGAGTGAAATCTACAAGATTTGGGGCCCATGCTGCATCAAAACCCTGCGCCTGCTTGAAGCAGGCATAAGGATTGATGCAGCATGTTAGAGATAGGGGACCCCGAGCCTTGCTGGAGCTGCGTCCCGCTTGCAACGCAACTCCAGCAATGCGCCGCTTTTACGGCACAGATGTGTGACGCATCTGTGCCGTTTTTGCCCCATGGGGCGCCGCATTGTAAATGCGGCGCATCCAGGGTGGCGGAGCTATGGCGCACAATAACTGGCACATCCCTGCTGATCTGCAGGGATGCACCAGTTACTGTAAATCTGCCCCATAGTACTTACACTGCTGAATGACTATGCATGTGGGTATTGCACCTTGGTATTTGAGACATTGGTAAATTCCCTGGAATGCTCTTCGAATTCCTTGTGAATTCCAAGAAACTCTGAAATATTGTTTTAATTTAAGAGTACAATCTTTATCTGTGAAGAAATGCAAAACGAACCTTCATTAAAATTTGCCAGGTTTGGAGACCTGAACATAATAGCTGAATAATGTTCTAATTTAGCTGTAGAAAACGTGCAAGAAAGAGCTTGTTCCATTAGAAAAGGTGGTTATACGGTGGCAGATCTTTTAATGAAGCAGGTGCTCTAGCAATAGAGCTAAGCAAATAGACTGCTTACAACAGGGCCCAGTAATCTAACATTACACCGATCGATGCATTTTATCCCACACATCATTGCAGTGTGCCCTGGAACTATCCATGTCCATTCAGAGAGCAAGCCTGTGTGCAGTGTGTGACGTCATTTGGCAACCAATAGCTAAGTTGTTCCTGATGGAAATGACACACGACCTACTACAACTAGTTTCTACTGGATTAACAGCCTGATTCATCAAGCCGAAATCGGCTCGCAAAGGGCCAAATTCTGAGAATCTGGCCCTTTGCGGGCGCTATTTTTGCATTTGGGATTCATCATCCCAAATGCAAAAATCGGTAATAGCGATTTCGCAATTTTGCGAGTAATTACATTTAAGGAATCTCTATTTAAAATTCCTTAAATGCAATTCATCATCCATTTAAAAATTGCGAATTCGCAATTTCGGCCTGCTATTTACCGCGAGGTCAAACCTCGTGGTAAATAGCGAAAACTTAGAAAAATGCTTTTAAAAGCATTTTTCTAAGTTGCATGTTGCACACACACATGTCCTTTGGACATGTGTGTGCGCAACACCTGTTTCAATTTGCATTTAAGGGGTGCTACAGGGTGTCCTTTGGACACCCCTGGCACCCTTTAAATCGCTATCTTATTTGCGATTAGCTAATTGCTAATCGCAAATAAGGAATACTCCCCATTCATTCCTAAGGGCCTTTTGGCCCATAGGAATGAATGGGGAGTTATTCCTTATTTGGGATTAGCAATTTGCTAATCGCAAATAAGGAATATGTAGGAATCGCATTTTTTTTTGCGATTCCTACATGAATCCCATTTTTGCGAGCCTGTAATAGCGATTCCTTATGAATCGCTATTATAGACTCGCAAAACGGGTCGTTGATGAATCAGGCTGCATATTACTAGAATGGGAGCTTTAGATTTTTCATTTAACCCTACTGTTATATCAATTCAATAATTCTTCGACTCTCGTTGAAAAAGCCCGCCCGGACTTTGTTCTAGTGCCTCTGTGTGCACATAGAACTTCTCGGTGACTCACATTACAAGGAAATGTACTGTTGGGTACAGTACCCCGAGAACCATAGAGTTCAGCAAGGCTAATGGTTTAGCAGTGATGAGTGCAACTTCTATTTGATCTGCTCTTTGGTCTTCGGTGGTTCACTGCTTATAGCGTTTTTTTCAAAAACGCTATCACTATCTCCAAGGAGACATACAGGTAAATGTGGCCAGGGGTAGTCAGGTTCTGACAATGTGAAAATGTGGTATCTATCAATAATTTGTATAAAAAAAGCAATAATGTGTGAGACCCTATGGGATGAAAAGGAATAGTAAAAAACATGTAAGAAGAAAGGTGACCATACCCTGCTCCCCCTCGAATTTGAGTTCCTTAACCCTGTTAGTATCTACATCCTGGTAAGGAGATATGCTTGCTATACCAACTTGCTAGATTTAAAGTAGGCATTGTTTGTCGGAGTGATCAATATAACTTTTATCACTTGGCAGATTAATTAGAGTGCCTTGATTGACCTCCCCCTTTTTTGGCACCAAGGGCCCGTTTTTTTGTGAATTTTTGGTGAGTTTTACCTCATTTTTATTGCTATTTCAATACAATTGGTTTCAATCTGACACCATATATATTGTTGTATCTATTCTGACCGTATAGCTTTTTAGCTTCTATTCTAGGGCTATTTACTTCACCCTTCCAAATCTATCATTTTGAAGGTGAGTAACATGCTTAACCCACAAAATACTATGGGAGATACGTAAAATGAAGTGGCGGAGTATGTCTTTTGCCTCCTGGGCTTAACGACACGCTCCGCCACTTCGGAAACACAAGACTGCACCATATTTACAAGGATGTGGTGCAGCACACATGAAAGCTACAAAATGGCATTTTTTTTAAAAGGGTTGTTTATGTACAGGAAGGGGCACCTTCCTACACATAACCAATCCTCCCCTGCACACAAACACCCTTGCACTCTGGTGCAAGGGTGCCTGCGTTGACGCTAAGTTGTTGTGCATTCTTCTGCATTGTTGTGCATTTCTCCTCGTTTCGCCAATTTAAGACCAGGATTTTCCAGGTCTTAATTTTGGCCTCCTATGTACGCCTCCCTTGTACATAGGGGCAGCGTCAAATACAAAGAGTGTTGCGATGGAACTCCCACCACAACACCCACTGCACACCCCTTTCACGCTAAACATAGCGTGAAAGGGTACCTTATGTACGAGGCAGTGTTAAGACACCCTAAGTCGCTCAACACTGCCTTGTACATAAGGCAAGACCCCTATTGCCATAGGAACGTCACAAAAAGTGACATTCCCGTGGTGATAGGGGCTTGTACAAATGTCCCTTAGTGTACTTATTTCTCTCACATGCCTCATACCTTAATTTCGTTATCACTCAGGGTGTCTCCACTATGAATTTGTCGTGGTGAAGTCCTGGTTTCCAACTAATGGACATTTTACACATCAAAACATTGATGTATAATTATATTCATGCCTAGATGTGATGTTTTGTAATATGACAACACTTGGGAAATGCTCTAGTTTGTCTGTTATGTTACTAAAGTGCCACTAGGCTGTTGTATATCCTGTCGCTCCCTTCGATTGATCAGATGTTGAGCACCCCCTGGGGTATTCTTCCTCATCCTCTTGGAGGCAGTTTTCCATATGAGGCATGCACTATTCATTGTCCTGATGATAATCCTAATATTGTTTAATAGGATCGAAACATTGTCGACCCCATGTAACAGCTTGCACATCAATCCGCTGTGTAAAAAAGTGCATTGTCTGTTCGTTCTAAGCTTGACTTGATCTACATCCTACAAGCTATATTTGCCTTGCCTGAAATGTCCTTGTGTGTTGTATATAATTGTAAATGTTTTGTTTTCTATAGGATGCAGGACTGTGTCCCACTTAAATGTTGCTTTTTATCCAAGCTATTGTTTTGATTACATTATTAAATTGTTTTTCCGGCTGGACATCCGAAATATAGTATTGATTCCAATCTATATTTATCTCATTGTTTTGATCACATGTTTAAGGGCCACTGTGTTTATAAATAACTGTTACCCAAGGTCCTTAATTTCCTTGAGGGTTCCCTTGTGTTTTTGTAACGCAAAGGAAACAAGACACGATTACATCAGGAAGTTATCATCATGTGATGATTGTTCCTCTTCTTGCACTGCTAGAAAGCAGTGGGGCAACACTCTTCCGCCATAGCTGAAGAACCGACACTGGGGTGCGTCATAAACAGGTGCTAGGCCTGGGCGACTCGACCCCCAGGCCTCCTCCGCTACGTGTCCCATCTTCTCCTTACCTGGACACTCACACCATGGCGCAATCCGCTAAACTTTCTCCAAATCTGTGACTCAGCCAGCAGGGGCCTTAGCCAGGTGGGATTGCACAAGCCTGGGTACAGCAGTCGCCGCCACGTCTGCTGGTAAACCTCCCGATGCAGTTGATGCAGCAGGGCTCCCTTAGGCGGACCTTGCAGCACTCCTGAAACACAAGTTTGGCGCAGATCAGGGGCCTAAGCCTCCACAGCGTCCGTCCAGCGCAACCTCATCCGGCCTGTGATGCTGTCAAAGCCCGGCTCACCTGAGTTTCTGTTCAGTTCTGATGGAAGTTGAAGACAGTCCGACCCCACCCTGAAACTGCTTGTTCCAGCACACTAGTTTTAAACAGTGCACTAAGAACCAGAAGCTCAAGGGAAGGGGGGAAGTGGATAAAATAAAAAAAGAGAGGCAACACCGTTCTTGCGTTTCCACTGTAGAAGAGCTGCTAAAATCTGTGGCCCTCTCGGACTTCTGTAGAAACTCTTGCCTAATCGAACATAAACGAAGAACAGATAAGTGCAACCTATCCCTAAATGAGTTCCTGACTAAACCTTAATCTATTAGAAATTCTCTTCTAAAAGTACCTCTTGGATCCTGGTCTCAAGCTTCCAGGTTTGGAATGTGTTACTGTTCTGGAATGTGCTTTCTATTACTGTAAAACTTCTGTAAAATCAAACGAATATCATTATCAGAATTACCAACGTCTAACATTCACCATAATATAACTAAAGCCTAAATTCTTAATAGCAAACTCACTTCTCACCCATTTCCAGACTTTTTATAAAACAAATACTGTACTTTTCCATCAAAATACAGCAGGTAATTTGTGCAAGTCCTTGATTTACTGTTTGCCTTGCTGTCAATGGTTTCCTCTGTTCGATTCTTAAAAAGTTCCATGTAAAACAATGTTTATTTCACAAAGTTCCACAAAGTATTCTTGTAACAAAGGGTTTGAACCACAAAGTTTGTGGGAGATATCTTGTTCCAAATTGTCTTTACATGAATCCAGAAAGCGCCAACAAAGTTCTTTCAGGTAATAAAAGGTTTTGCACTTACTTGCTTACTTGTTGCTGAAAAGGGATACTGATCAGTCTAACCTTGACCTCTTTCTCTTTTGCAGGTCGATTGCAGTGGACAGAAGAGGGGCTGAGGCAAGAAGAAGCCGGAAACCGGGAGAAGGAAGAGCCAGCAGCCGCGCCTGTTGAAGCCAATGAAGGTCTGGTAAGAGCAGGAGTGCCAGCGTCGAAGGATCTGTTCTCAGGTAAGTGGGAGGTAGACGAGCACAAGCACTAGGTGAGGCTCAGAGGCTGCCTTTTATAGACAGGGCTGGTGTGGTTCGAAGAGCTGGGTGTGGTTCGAAGAGCTGGGTGTGGTTCGAAGAACTGGGTGTGGTTCTCACAAGCAGGTGTGCAGAGCTTCAGTTATTATGCTAATGAGTTGAAGTAACACATGGCCTAGGGAGGAGTGCCCTAAATAAGCCTTCGTAAAAGCAAGGTCCAATGTGCAAACAAGACAGCAATGTCCAAACTTGTGAATACATCGAGCAACATACACAGAAGTCTTAGGGAGGGGCTGAGATAACAAGAAAGGCTTTCAGTAGTATGTTTAAAGAGAGCTATTACAGAGACCACTAGTGCAATGAGAGGGGACATGTTCTTTGCTGTGCCCAAACCCTAACAGATGCAGAAAGGTGCTGCCCACCATTGGTAATTCCCACCATGCACCCCGGTGTAGTGATGGATAGTAGTATGCGATGCAGACCTCCCTACATTTGTGCACAGGAGCGCCTCTACCATTCACAGCTCCAAGGGGCTCAAGGCGGTCTTCTCACAGAGGTCAGCAATGTGTCTCCATACGACCGGCCAGATTTCACCACCAGGTGTGGGCGATTGCCGCACCTCAATGTCTGCCGCCACGGGTCATCGACTCCACAGCTCCTCTGCATCCCACTCCAAGCTCCAAACGCAGGTTCAGTAAGGCATCCAGGCTCCAGTAGCAGGTCCAGCGAGGCATCCATGCTCCAGATGCAGGTCCAGCGAGGCATACAGGCTCCAGATGCAGGTGCAGTGAGGCATCCAGGCTCCAGATGTAGGTCCAGCGAGGCATACAGGCTCCAGATGCAGGAGCAGCAAGGCATCCAGTCTTCAGACGCAGGTCCAGCAAGGCATCCAGGCGTGACCTTGCAGCACTCCTGAAACACAAGTTTGGCACAGATCAGGGGCCTAAGCCTCCACAGCGTCCACCCAGCGCAACCTAATCGGACCTGTGATGCAGAGAGGTGCCGCCCACCATTGGTAATTCCCTCCATGCACCCTGGTGTAGTGGTGGATCATAGTATGCGATGCAGACCTCCCTACATTTGTGCGCAGGAGAGCCGCTACCATTCACAGCTCCAAGGGGCACGAGGCGGTCTTCTCACACAGGTCAGCAACGTGTCTCCATACCATTGGCCAGATTTTACCACCAGGTGGGGCGATTGCTGCACCTCAATGTCCTCTGCATCCCACTCCAAGCTCCAGACGCAGGTCCAGTAATGCATCCAGGCTCCAGACGCAGGTCCAGCGAGGCATCCAGGCTCCAGATGCAGGTCCAGCGAGGCATACAGGCTCCAGATGCAGGTGCAGCGAGGCATCCAAACTCCAGATGTAGGTCCAGCAAGGCATACAGGCTCCAGATGCAGGTGCAGCGAGGCATCCAAACTCCAGATGTAGGTCCAGCAAGGCATCCAGGCTCCAGACGCAGGTCCTGCGAGGCATCCAGGCTCTCATCCAGGTTATACTGGATGTTGGGTGGCTTGAGGGAGTTGTTGATGTGTACTGCACTTGGCCCTGGCTGCTCCATTTTTGCCTATTTTCCTACTGGAGGTTGATAGGCTATTTTTTCCATTAGAGGCAAAAATACTCACGTTGGGCTGACTATCATGTTTTTTGCCGCTAATGGGCCTTTTGCTGGTTTTCGCCCGCTAACGCCGGAATTCCTATCGCCATCACGCTAATTTTAGCTACAGTTTTCACTGTTGATCCCTGAAGCTATCACCATGGAGCGACGTCTTGTACATACATCGCTAACAAGGCGATAGTTTTCAGTGGTACACAGCTGTAAGAAAACTGCCGTTAACTAGTGGTAGCCGTAGTTTTCACCAGTCCTTGTACATATGCCCTAGAGTTCCTTACTAACAATGGCACTGTTTTTGGTCTGCAAAGAAACTTCTTCACTTAGTACTTTTGATTCTCCTATTATATATGGTTGAGCAGTCTAGTTCAAAGGAGGTGGGGTAGTGCGAGACTAGGTACTGTGCAATATGGCTATCATACCTCAAAAAATTTGTAAATATTCAGCCACGCTTGTGAGGACTAAACGTCGAACCATTATTAACAATATTTTGTTTCAGAATGTTTTTTACACGTTTGACGAAACCACCTGGAGAAAACTATTCATGAATGAACATTTGTTTCTTCATGTTTGTTTTTAATTGTTATCACTTTTAAGAGAGATCATCCCTGTCTCCCTTGCTTTTTTGAGAGCAGAGTTTCACTTCGCATTCTCTTGCCCTCGCCCGCTGCCCCCTCTACGATTCTTTAACTACATTCCCTGTCTAGCCTTAGTGCTGGTATTTCCTGCTAGATGTATAACTTTTCAACCAAACCATACTATTTTCAAGCAAAAGGTATTTCTTCAGTTTAAAATTGTCATATTTCCCCACAATGGAATTTCGTCAGCCTGATTTTGTCAGGCTGACTTTCTTTATTATGAAATTACTCAAAATGACAGAAGTCCTATAAATATATGTTAATTACAAATAATAAGTCAAACGCCAGAATGTACATAGCACAATAAACCATGCACAATGAATGTAGCAAAAATAAGTATTTAAACTAGGAAATCTGAATTAGCACGCTACATACTGATGAGGTTCACTAAAGTGCATATGCTTCAATATTTACGAAGCAGAAACCTACCTAAAAGAAACGTAGCACTGAACGGGAAAAACAGTAGGAATTTGATTGGGCAAACACTTATACAATAGGCAGATGGAAGAGGAATGCAGATTCATAGTGTTGAGATGTAGTGTTCTTTGAAGAGGTGAGTCTTCAGTTCCTTCTATTCTGGAGTAGGATTTAGTGTGGTTCTGCTGTTCACAGGAATGTTACGCTGTTGCAGGTCCTGGGAGCATAAATAAACAGTGTCTGTTTTCTGTTTTTTTTATTTTTGCAGTTCTTATTTTTCAGTTTCACGATGTTCTGTCATAATCCAGCAAAGGAGGAATGTTGTTCGTCATGTAGGCAGGTGGGTCATATCTGGTTGTCTTATAAGTGATGCATCAGTTCTTGAAGCTGAAGTGGTCCAGGAGAGGTAACCAGTGTAGGTCCATCTTGGTTGGTTTAATGAAATCAAATTCTTCAGGCCTTAGATACTACTGACAGCAACCTCTTGGAAGCCTCTCGGGGTGGGAAGCAACAGTGTGGTGTTGGGAAGTTGTGGAGCACTTCTTTGCTTCTGTCTTGATGTGTGATTATGACGGCTTGGAAGGCCGGTATGGAGTTGTTGGAAGGCATCCCTTTTTTCAGGAAGTAGTACCTTCTCATCTTGTTTTTTTTGGTGATATGTTCTTTGAAGCAGAGGTGACATCAAGAGTGAATCCCAGTGATCTCACATTTGCTGTTTGGGTTTGAAGCTGACCATTTTTATCTCTTGATCCAAGTTTTGAATACTGCATGTTTATTGATTGTGAGCAGGAGCCATTCAGTCTTGGATGGCTAGAGCTTCAGGAAGGTGCTCACCGTCCAGGTGTGACTGAAGTGGAGACCATTGTTGGGTCACGGAATGCTAAAGGTTTGTGTATGTTTTGATGGTGTGGTGTACCTTTGGGGTATGGATGACATTTTCTGTTGCTGTCGGTTATTTGAGTTCAGAGGAATCCCAAAGCATGGTTTGAAGATGACAGGTGACAGGATAAAGCCTTGTGGTAGTCTGCAGTGTTGCATAAACTAAGACTTCGGCTCAGCTCAACAAGTTTTGCCTTCATATCCACTGGTGTCACAAGTGAACTTATTTCACTGCACCTGCCAGTGACTCTTACGAGGTAGGTTGTTGTAGCCCCATAATTTAGGTGGTGCCCGTGTTTTTAGGTTACTAAGAGTCTGTAAACAGGGATCCAGGAATGCAGTGGGAATCTGAAAGGCAAATTTCATTCTTTACAATATTGCACATATAAATTGTGCACATATAAATTGTTCTAAGCAGATAGACACTTTAACTAAAAAGAGTTTATTTCAACAGTCTCCTAATGTTTCCTAACACAGCTAAAATAACCACACAGAAGATTGTTAAAACAGCATTAATACATGTTGTGAACAACAAGAATGAAATGAATATTTCTACGGTAGTGGAAATATCATCTAGCAACATAACACCCTAAACCCTTCTATGCCCCTTGCTAAGAGAGCATAGAGTAGTGTAACTTGCATGTAGAGCTTCTAGGGTGGAATCAATTAACCTGTTTACAGCAAAATGCTGTAGTTATCAGTAGCTATAACAAGTGTTCCCTCAAAAGGAAAACACACATCGAATCATCTCCTCTCCTCCCGGGCTCGGCTTGGTATCATCTTTCACTACAGAAGAAGATGCTGTGGCATCACAGCCATCTGGCTCTTTCTGTCAAGGTGTTTTGGCAGTATTTTACATGATAATCTGGGGCAACAATGATTCTTTTCGGACTGTCTTATTGACCACTTTTTAAAAGTCTGCTGGAGAGCCTGGGAGTTCCCATAGTTGCTGTAAGCCGAGTTGATCAATAGCGGCCTCCAAGTACAGCCTTGCCATTCAAGTTTCTTTATCTTGAAGTTCCTTCCACAGGAGAGCATTTAATGTTTTCGAATCTTACTTGGTGCCAGCTTTTTATGTAGGTTCATTTACGGGCCAGTTCTTCTTTTGGTAGCCAAAATTTCTAGTCTCATCTGAGCGGGCGATATGTACCTAGGCAGGCCGATGGTCATGCGTAGTGCCTTTGCTACCGTCCCATCTACTGAAGCAGCATCCCTCCCCCTCATGGGTTCACTGCCGTAAGTGATGGCTGGGATTAATTTTGCCTGGATCACCTTTATGAAGGGTAGTAGGCTTGGACCAGAGACCGCGTTTTTTTAGGATTCTAAGTTCCACCGCAACCTTTAGCCCTTTCCTTTTTATGGTGTCACATTGCGGCTGGAAGTTGCCCTTGTAGTCTATGATGACCCGCTAATATCTATATTCACAGACCGTTTCCAGCTTCCTTGACGCCAAGAGCCAGCTCCTTGTTAATTTCTTTTTGGGGAGATTAATGCACATAACTTTAGATATTTCTTGGTTGATGCTAAGCCTATTAGCTGCATAATATCTTGATGTAATGTCCAGTAGCCGCTGTAGGCCTACAGGGGTCCGGCTAATAAGTAACAGGTCTTCTGCGTAAAAAAGGTTCGACAGCTGGGAGCTACCTATGTTTGGTGCATACGAGTTGCTTTCATTTAGCAGCACTGACAGCTCCCCCATGAAAAGATTAAAAAGTATCGGAGCGAGTACGTAGTCCTGTTTTACCCCTGTGCTTGTTGAGATCTTCCTTGTTAGGTATTCGCCAAAACCTAATTTGACTTGCACCCATGTCTCGCTGTGCAGAAGAATTAGTCGGTTTAAGAGCAACGGGGGGATGTTCAGCTTCTTAAATTTTTTCCACAGAAGGTTTCTGTTGACATGGTCGAATGTAGTGTAGTCAATGTAGAACAGATATAGGGGTTGCTTCGCTTCGAGGGCAGCATGGAGTGGCATAGCATGTAATAACGTACAGTGGAGTGTGCAAAGTGTGTAAAGTGGAGCGGGGTAGAGTGGCGTACAATGTGACTTCTCCTGAAGCTCAGCCGGGAGTACATGCTATTTGCTGCTATTGTGACTTGCTGTTACTTGCTGCTCTAATTGCGATATTTCCACACCTCTTTTAATTTTATTTTTAATTTACGCTGCTAAAACTTTTTTAATTGTCATTTAATTTTCTGTCACCTCACCTTACCTAATTACTTGCAGCCCCGATCTCCGGCACTGGTTAGCCGGCATTGGGAACGCGGGTCCGCCATTTTGAGTAGGTCGGGAGGTTAGCAGGCTATGCTTTCTTGTCCCTGACTTGATTTAAGCACAGGATGCTGCGAGCGCGTTCTACGTGACTTCTCCTGAGGCTCAGTCGGGAGTACATGCTATTTGCTGCTATTGTGACTTGCTGTTACTTGCTGCTCTAATTGTGATATTTGCACACCTCTTTTAATTTTTTTTTAAAAATTACGCTGCTAAAACTTTTTTAATTGTCATTTAATTTTCTGTCACCTCACCTTACCTAATTGCTTGCAGCCCCGATCTCTAGCACTGGTTAGCTGGTATTGGGAACGCGGGTCTGCCATTTTGAGTGGGTCGGGAGGTTAGCAGGCTATGCTTTTTTGTCCCTGACTTGATTTAAGCACAGGATGCTGCGAGCGCGTTCTATGTGACTTCTCCTGAGGCTCAGCCGGGAGTACATGCTATTTGCTGCTATTGTGACTTGCTGTTACTTGCTGCTCTAATTGCGATATTTGCACACCTCTTTTAATTTTTTTGAAAAATTACGCTGCTAAAACTTTTTTAATTGTCATTTAATTTTCTGTCACCTCACCTTACCTAATTACTTGCAGCCCCGATCTCCAGCACTGGTTAGCCGGCATTGGGAACGCGGGTCCGCCATTTTGAGTAGGTCGGGAGGTTAGCAGGCTATGCTTTCTCGTCCCTGACTTGATTTAAACACAGGATGCTGCGAGCGCGTAGCGGACGCGTGCAGGGGGTGCGCCGAAGGCTCGCAGAAGGCGCACCAAAGGCAAGACCATCTGCGCCCGTCCGCAATCGTATAGCGCTCGGAGCCAGCCCCTATGCCCATGGAGGCCCAAGTAACCGCTTAAATTGCACTATGATGGTTCCACATTAAAAGATCTTACGTTAATTTTAAAAATCATGTATGCCTTTGCATTAGTCCAATGATGCAGCCCCAGGGGCCTCTTAATGTTTGTTCAGGGTGTGGGGTTACAATTCCAAAGTTACTGTATGATACCATAGAGAGGTCCAGAGCTCATGCAGTAAAGACAGACAGAGATGCTGTTTGGAATCTGGTCTTGATGAATGTTAGGTCATTGGTCAAAAGCAGGTTAGAATGTGCCTTATTCATGGAAGCCGAAAACATCAAGATAGCTTTTATTACAGAATCCTGGACGGATAATGCTTCCGGCCCAGACCTGGTCAAGACGACGCCTCCGAATTTTGTTTGTCATACTCTGAATAGGCCTAAGGGAAGAGGAGGTGGTCTACCGGTCATTTACCATTCTTCCCTTATTTCGTCTTTTAGCCCGGGAGAGGTGGACGGTTGCGAGGCATTAGACTTCTCCTTCCACCTTTCTCCCCACTACACTTTTCAAGGCTCACTTATCTACAGACCACCAGGCCCTAGAGGCCTTTTCATTGAGCAGGTGGGCAAACTCATTGAATCTGGTATCCTGGCTAGTTCTTATACCATTCTAGGCAATTTTAATTTCCATCTGGAAACTTTTTTAGATCCTGACACAGCTAAACTGCTAGATTTATTGAAATGTAGTAACCTAGAGCAACTGGTGATGGAGGAGACGCATCAGGCAGGACACACTCTTGATGGCATTTTTTCTAATAATTCGCAGTTATTAGTCACCAAGATTACTGCACTTCCGTGGTCAGACGACAAAGCGGTATTATTTAATCTCTCTGTTCCAGAGCATCTTTCGCAGAAGCCAGTTGTAAAAAAGAAGCTGGTGAAAAGAGCGTGGAATAAAGTAGTGGCTGAGGATCTGTGTGATACCCTCAATAAGACCATAGGCTTGCCCCCCTAAACTAGAAGAGGCTACACGCTCCCTAGCTGGTTAGAAACAGCAGGGAATGTGCTTGCTCCAAAAAAAATGTTCTACCCCACCAGATGGCTGCCATCCGCTCCATGGTATTCACATTGATATGTAAACATCTGGAGAAAAAGTGGAGAACAGACTATAAGGATACCGACAAGAAGAAGTATAAATGTGCTCTTGCCATTTATACACAGCAGGTTCATCAGGCAAAACTTCTATTTTTCTCTATGAGGATTAATAGAGCAAAAAATTCAGCGAGGGAACTGTTTAATACAGTTACCAGCCTGGCCAATCCAGTGACGATTACAGCTATGCCTAGTCAGGATTTATGTGAAAAACTGGCTAGATTCTTTTTTGAGAAAGTGGATGCTATTTTTTCCACTTTTTCCAATGCTACAGCCAAGAACACGGCGAACCAAACTGTCGATCGACAGATAGAGATGAAGGTGGTATTGGGCAAATTTGCTCCATCGTCAGTTATAGAAACTGGTAAACTTCTCAGGCAGGTGAAATCTGGATCCGCCTCGGACCCTTGTCCGATTGCTTTATTAAAGCTAGTGGCTGAGCCAGTATCTCAAGTTTTGACACCTATTTTCAATTTAATGTACTCAGGGATATTTCCCGTTAGACTGGAAAAAACTTCTATTCTGCCCTTCTTGAAGAAACCTAATCTTGATACAAAAGACCCAAACAATTATAGACCTATATCTAGACTTACGGTACCAGCTAAAATTATTGAGAGAAATCTAAATATGCAGCTTAGCCAATTTCTGGAGTCCACTCAAGCCCTGGACCAAACACAGTATGGCTTTCGAGGGGGCCACAGTACTGAAGCTGCTCTTTTGAAATCTACAGAAGAGATAAGGACTATCCTAGATCTTGGTGGCAAGGCGGCCCTGATCCTGTTAGATCTCTCTGCAGCATTCAATACGGTCCATCACGTTTTGCTGATGAACCGGCTGCAGGAGATCGGGGTACAGGGCTCGGCTTGGAGACTCCTAGATCATTTTTGTCAAACCGGACTCAGCAGGTGGCGTTGGGGGAATTTGTATCTAAACCTTTTTCATTACCATGTGGGGTCCCTCAGGGGTCCTCACTGAGTCCAACACTATTTAATATTTATGTGTCCTCCCTCGCACCCCTTATTCAGTCCTTTGGGTTTAGTCTGACCAGTTATGCAGATGATACCCAAATAGTGGTGTCTCTTTTACCAGCTGAATTAAAAAATACGGCAGTCTGTTTTAAAGATTGTATGAATGCAGTGGGGACATGGATGGCCCAAAACTGCCTTATGTTAAACTCCAGTAAGACAGAGGTGGTATGTTTTGGGAATGATCCCAATTTCTGGACTCCAGAATGGTGGCCAGATACCCTGGGCCCTCTTCCCGCACCCAATAGGAAGGTTAAAAATTTGGGGGTGTGGATAGATCAGAAGCTCAATTTCAAAGACCAGGCTAATTCAGTGGCTTCTGCCACGTCTTTCGGCCTTAGGTCCTGCAAGAAAATTCTGCCTTTGCTACCGACCGAATGTCGTAAAACAGTGATCACAGCTCTCACTCTGTCGAGGCTGGACTTCTGCAATAATTTGTACTTCAATATTCAGGAAGGTTCATTGCAGAAGTTGCAACTCCTACAGAATGCAGCTGCTAGACTGCTGTTGGTCATTCCTAAATATGCTCCAATAGTGGAAGAGATTCGAAGACTGCACTGACTGCCACTCAGGAAGCGTACTATGTTCAAGGCGATGTGTCTGGTCCATAGAGCACTTTATGGAGTAGAGTCGGCCTATTTAAAAGAACGACTTTATTGGTACACGCCCAGTAGATTACTGCGTTCATCTGATGCTAAACTGGTTTATGTACCATTTGTTAAAAAGGCCACTTGGGGTGGAAAAAGCTTTGTGGCAAATGCAGCCAAAGCATGGAACAAGCTTCCCCATAGGCTTAGAGGTATACCGAGACTCTTTACCTTTGAAAGGCGTTAAAAACTTGGCTGTTTACTGAATAGTTTACTAAGTAGCATGACACCGGCTGGACCCTTTGGAAAGATTTCACATTGCGCCAGGACACCCACTGGGTAACAGTAGGTTTGAGCTATACTGCAGTACATGCATATGAGAAGGAGGGTTTGATTGGCTAATGATTGTGTTTACCACACCTAAAGGACAGCCATGTAGTTTTTAGCACAGTTTGGCTGCCTTCTGCGTTTTGCTGTGTTCCAGGGTAGCGGCTTAGATATAGGTACGTAATAGATTTTATTGTTGTTCCCCACCTATTATCACTTTAGTAAAGTGGTAATCGGTAAAGAAATGAATAAAGATTTTGAATATATTTTTTAATTAGTTTAGGGAGGACAGTGCATTTTGTAGACATTCTTTAAGTAGTACAGTAATTATTTGGAATTACTACGCTACTCTGTTGACTTTTTTGTGTGTATTTAAATGTGTTAAAAGTAGAATATACACTTTAGTACACTATATTTGTAAAATATAGTGTATTTTTAATCTTTCAAAATATTCATTTTCTAAATTTATTTCAATTACTGTGGTGCTCCCGAGGCAGTGTATTAGTACTCCGTAAAACATTTTACAAATATATAAAAATGTGTAAAAACAATTCCCTACCTTGAACCACCTTAATAAAGTGGTAATAAGGAGGGGAAAAATATCAAACCTAATACTTACCTACAAGTGAACTCAGAACACAGCCATGAGTGTACCTAAAAATAGCATGGTCGTCTATCTGTTGTTGAGGTCATTAGTCAATCAAAATAATTTTTTCAAAATTGACATAACTTTGTGCCATGGTACATCCCTGTAATAGAGTGAAATTTAGGTCAAGCACTGCGACAGCAGATATCACTAAGTTTAAATGCTTTATATATATTTTTTTAAATGTACCCTACTTACCTGTAGTATCCAAAAGAATAACCTGTGCACCATAATGTGTAATCCTGCCAAATTTCATGGAAATCTGTTGAGCTGTTTCCCTCTGCACGAGATGCGGTTGTCTGTGGAAAATGCTTTGGTGGATAAACTCGTTTTGGGGCCCTGTTTTATCTTTGCATCCCCTTCACCAATTACCACAAATATTTCCATCCACTGCCAATGTAGAAAAAGCTGTAAGGTCTGGAAAGTTCTGTGGAGATTTGTCAAATGGGCACAAAGTTATTACTGGTGAAAAATCTGAGGCATTCCTACCTCTGGAAATTTGTATATGAAATAACGCTGTGCTTTTTGTATAAATGTGTGATAGACAGCTTTTCATATGGCAAGACATGGGGCCATATGTATCAAACTCTGATTTTGCGATTCTCAAATTGCGATTTTTTGCGAATCACAATTTGAGAATCGCAAAACGAGATGTATGTAGGATTTGCAAAAAGATTTGCGAAACCTACATATTCCTTAATTGCGAATCGCAAAGTGCAATTTGCAATGAAGGAAACCCTCCCCATGCAGTCCTATGGGCCTAGAGGCCCATAGGAATGAATAAGAAGACATTCTCAATTTGCGATTAGCAGTTAGAGAATCCCAAATTGAGAATGCAATTTCAAGGTTGCAAGGGTGTCAAAAGGACACCCTCTTGCACCCCTGAAATAAACATGGGTGCACATGTGGCGCACATACATGCCCTAAGGGCCTGTATGTGCACCACGATGCACTTTGAAAAATGCAAACAAATGAATTTTTTAAAGAAATCGCAAATTTCCACCAATTTGAAGTTGGTGGTAATTTGTGATTCCTTAAGGCCAAATTGCACTTTTTCTGTGCTTCTTACATTGCATTTAAGGAATTGCAAATGCAATCACAAAATAGTGAATCACAAATTTTGCGATTCCTTATTTTGCAAGGCAGTTTTTCATTAATACATACCACTAAGCCCAATTGCGATCGCAAGCGCCGAAATTCTGCAAATTTCGGCCTTTGTGATCGCAAATTGGAATGATACATATGGCCCTTTTAAAGTCTCTTCCTTAGAAGCACCCTGTGAGGGCATTGCTTTGTGCCAGGTTCAACTCCGCTCACCTCCTCTTGACGTATTTCCCTACTTGTGGTAGGGTGCAGAGCGGGATGCGTGCACCTTGAGTAGTATACCTAACCAGATCTGAGGTTTATGCTGGTTTTGATGGATGGGAGTAGAGTGCTTCGATCCAGACCCACCAGCATCTATGAGGCCTTCTGCTCTCGACCCATACGGAAGGATTTGAGTTTTCCCTGCAATAAAGTTAAACATTGGAAATTGTGCCAAGTGCATAAAGCTAGCAGGACCTTTCAGCATCACATCAGTTCACCTTTAGTTAGTTAAATAAACGTTTTTTTTGGTACATAAATGGCCCCACGGGGCAAAGAGCATAGTAATGGCAGATCTGACCATTTGCTGAGCCCTTTTTGTTTGTAAAGTGATAAGCGGATTTCCAAAAAGTCTGGGCTGAAGGTTGAATACCTGGACCTGTTGTCTGTTCCAGGAGAGGAGGCCCAGCACACAAACAGTACCGGTGCCCCTTTTTTATCAGATGCATTTATTGACAAGATTCAGTAAGATCTGCCAACAGTCAGCAGGACAATGATTAATTCTAGTTGGCCTTCTGTCATCCAATCATTGACAGCTACACTCTTGAAATCCTATATAAGAAATCCCGTCCCCTCGGTTTGTCAGGCTTCTGTTTGGTCCAGGCCCCAAAAAATCCACAGCCATGAAGTGGGTAACTATAATTTCACTTGTAATTTTACTAAGCTTCACCGAATCCAGGATCCTGCACAAGCGAGGTAAGATGACAAAACGTAAAGCCTTTATTTCATATTGCTTGGGGATGGCAACAGTAATTATATAGAAAGGAACTTGCCAGCTGATTTTTCCGATTTTTCTATTCATAAATACATCAAAGGTGCAGGGCTCTGGGGTGCATGTGTCTTCGGTGATGTGGGCAGGAACCATGTATTTCCGAAGTGTTGTAAAGTTGAAGTAGCATTATTACATTTTTGTTAGAAAATTTGAGTTCTTTTCTTTTCATTGAGTTCCATGTATGATTTAACGAACGGGAGAGGTATGGCGACGACTGACTCCGGAATCTGGGGATCACGGTTCGACCGGCGGCACCATGTGACTCTGGGCAATAGCTTGCTTAATCTTCCCTACGGCCCCCAGCACCTAGAGACCCTTACGGGTGATTGTGTGCTTTACAAATGTGGATTATTATTATTATGCACGATGACAAATGGGCTACATGTATGGCTCAGCGGATACTGAGATAAAAACTATACTGAGGGCCATATGTATCAAGCAAATTCGCATTTGCAAAGGCCAAAATTCACAGAATTTCGTCCTTTGCAAATGCGAATTTGCTAAATGGTATGTATAAAGCAAAATCTGGTGCAAAACAAGGAATTGCAAAATTTGTGATTCCTTATTCTGCAATTGCATTTAAGGAATCGCAAATTTTGCGATTCCTTAAATGCAATGTATGAAGCAAAAAAAATTTGCAAAATGTCTTTAAGGAATCGCAAATTACCACCAACTTCTAGTTGGTGGTAAGTTGCGAATTCATTGAAAAATGCAAATGTTTGCATTTTTCAAAGTGCCAGATGACGCATATACATGCCCTTAGGGCATGTATGTGCGCCACATGTACACCAATGCATATTTCAGGGGTGCAACAGGGTGTCCTTTGGACACTTCTGCACCCTTGAAATTATTCTCAATTTGCGATTCGCAAATTGCGAATCGCAAATTGAGAATAACTTCCCATTCATTCCTATGGGCCTCCTGGCCCATAGAAATGAATGGGAAAGTATTCCTTAATTGCGATTCGCATTTTGCTAATCGCAGTTAAGGAATTTTAAGAAATCGCAAAAAAAATGCTATTTTGTACATACATACCTATTTGCGATTCTCAAATAGCGATTTCTTAAAAATCGCTATTTGAGAATCGCAAAACTGGATGATGATACATATGGCCCTAAGTTAGGAGAATGCGACATCGCGAACTCCTCCATGACAAGTTTCTCTGCGCCTCTTCCCTCTAAAATGAAAGATGAAAATGGCCGTTGCAGGAAGAGGTGCTGGTGGAGCAAAGAATGTTTTTGTATTTTCTTTTCGTCTAGCATCTGTCACTAGAGGCACTCTTTTCTGAGACAAGACATCTATTCGCGGCTGTGAGGCAACACCGCACACCGCACAGCGCACAGCACACATGCATAAAATATGGATTCATCAAATTAGCACATAATCTGACTTCTTCTGCATATCCTTGTTAGCTCAAATGGATAGAAAGTTACTATAAATAGTGCCATACTTGTTCAACTTGTCCGCTAAGCTACCAGCAGAAGACCCTTTACAAAACGGCCACATAATTGTTGTAGTCCTGAATATATTTTGAAATGATTCCGAGCTGAGGATTTAAGAACAATATCTTTTTTTACTTAGGCACCTTCAGCCACATCCTTTCAGCCCATGGATACAAATTAATTCCTTAAAGAAGGAACATGTCTTGCAAGCAGATGCGCTTCGTCAAGATCTCTTAATAAATGCATTTGAGGAGACTCATGTTTATGGGAAGAAAGGGCCAGATGTACCATTATTTTTAGTGGGCCGTTTGCAACTGCTAAAGTGGCTTTTGCAATGTGTTAACTCACTTTTGTGAGTCGGTAACCTATTAGCGACTCATAAAATAGGGGTTGTGAGTCGCTATTAATAAGATGCGTTTCAAGGGCGTCCCTTCCTAATAGCGTGTCGCAGTGGCATGTATGAAAGTTTCGCGACCGGAATGCGGTTGCAAAACATTCATATTTTGCCAACTCTGTGAAGGAGGTACTAACCCATTCGCAAATTGGAAAGGGTCCCTTCCCTTTTGTGAATGTTGGTGCCAACATTTTTAAGAGCAGGAAGTGGGCCCACTGATTAATGCCAACTCTTAAAAAATAAAAAGGAAACTTTTCTTTTTTTTTTTAAATGCATCCTGTTTTTCTTTAGGAAAAACGGGCTGAATTTCAGGAAAAAATTTGCTTTATTTAAAAAGCAATCACAGACTTGTTGGTCTGCTGACCCTAGAAGGCCACCATCCCCGTGATTACAGCCCATTCCCTATGGACCCCAAATTGCAATCTACCTCATGAATATTAATGAGGTAGGTCCTTTGCGACCCCATTGGGAATCGCTAAATGTGTCTGAGACACATTAGTACATTTACTGCCAGATTCATGAAAAGAAAATCGGCTTCCAAAGGGCCAGATTCTGAGAATCTGGCCCTTTGCAAGCTCAATTTTTGCATTTGGGATTCATCATCCCAAATGCAAAAATCGCTAGTAAAGAATTCGCAAATTTGTAAGGATTAGAATTTGGAATCTCTATTAGAGATTCCTTAAATGCTATTCATGAAACATTTTAAAATTGCGAATTCGCAATTCAGGACCGCTATTTACCACAAAGTCAATCCTCGTGGTAAATAGCGAAAACTTAGAAAAATGCATTTAAATGCATTTTTCTAAGTTGCATGTTACACACACACATGTCCTTTGGACATGTGTGTGCGCAACAACAATGTAGATTACATTTCAGGGGTGCTACAGGGTGTCCTTTGGACACCCCTGGCACCCTTGAAATCGCTTCCTCATTTGCGATTAGCTAATTGCTAATCGCAAATAAGGAATAACTGAATGGGGAGTTATTCCTTATTTGCGATTAGCAATTTGCTAATCGCAAATAAGGAATGTGTAGGAATCGCAATTTATTTTGCGATTCCTACATGAATTCCTTAATAATCGCTATTAAGGACTCGCAAATCGGGACTTTGATGAATCTAACTGTTAATTTTCCAAGCACTAATTGCGAGTTGCTAGAACTCGCAATTTGGGAGTCACACAATCAAATGGTCATACATCTGGCCTGAAGTGTCTTATTGTACTAGAAAGACAATTCCTTCAGAATCTAGTGAGCTCGCAGCACTGGGTTTTGCTCACTTAGCGTTCTATGTAAAATTAAGAGTGGGATATTTTAAGTAGTGGGTCAAATTCTCAACGGAGTGAGCAACTGCAGGAAGTCCCTCTCACAGTGCCGGTGAGTCCATCAATGGAACCGGAACGTATTAGACACATAGTAGAGGCAGGCTCATTGGATTGCTGTACAGCTACTGCTGGGTGGCAAGTGCGTGCTTGCCATTGTTGCGGATGTAGAATGGGGGCCGACAAGTGGAGCAAGGTGGAGATGAACAAACTCCTTTTGACTTCTACTGCCCGAATCTCCTACGACAGGTAAATGCCACTTTATAGAAAGAACCATTGTGTTTATGGAAACTTCTCTACATTCACAATACCTGCTAAATAACAATAAAAAAGAAATAAAAATAAGATCACTAGCAAACACTTCTTATTTTACAGATCACCATCCAGGACATCATGACGACCATGACCATGACCACGAAGAGCTTATGGTTGGCAACGTCTTCAAATTACTGGGAAGTACTAATTTCCAATATCTGTAAGTTTGAGCCAGGTGGAATTATCACCAATGAAGTAAATTTTTCTAAAGTGCTTGCACTCTTTGATTTACTGCAGTGCGTTTCTGTAGCCGCACCCCTTTCTCTGCAAAGACTGCGATGGGCGACAAACGCGTGCAATCAATTCACCAGCTAATACCACCCAAGTGCAGATTTAAACATTTTTTAACTGCAATAGCACTCATATTATTGGATTGTGTTGTAAAGCCCTGCGTTGTAAAAGATTTTGCGGAGTACAAACTGCGGGGTAATGCCGCACGTTGTAATAGGGTAAAGTGTTCTATACATGCAAGACATTTCCCATTTGTTAATGTACACACTGTACATTACACATCTGGATCTGAAAGTACCTTCACAGCCTCTTAGAAGGAAATGTTTTCTACGCGAATTCCTAGGAACCAGCTATCCAGGAGTCACTTTGGAAGCCTAAAAGATCATAATCCTATACCAAATGTAGGTGGAAACTGACAGGCACAGACTTCTGGCTACACTCTGTATAACTGCTCAAGCAGTAGAGGAGTGGTTTTAAATTCATGAATCTGAGCTCATTTTCTCCCTACTGTGTTTGGGCGCCTTTGTTCTGGAATTGCCTGTCTTTTGGCACCAGCTCATTGGCGATTACTGTCCATACAGCGAAGCAAGCAGTCAATACCAGACGTTTACCATGTTAGACATGTCTGCCCTTTGTTGGGGTGTATTAGCTTTTCGTTTATATTGAACCCTAGCACCAATTGGCCAGTGCAACTCTACACAGCAACACATGCTAGGCAGGGTTGTAGTATATGCAGTGGTTTTACACACCTTCAAGACTGCTGAGTGCCACGTGTAATTTACTTTGGCTGTATTTTGGTGGTGCATTTCTACCAACAGCACCGGGCAATGAAGTGATTTTCACAGAATTTCAGACTCTTGAGCAGATGCCAGGATTTGAACCAAGTTCCAGAGTAGGCAGCTCTCACCGTTAGGCCACATCTACCCCTTTCAGGAAAAAAATGAGCTCCCACATGCTGCCCCCAACCTTTTTACATCAACGATGTATATCCAAAGAAAAAAGGTATAGAGGGATCAATCAAACATTTATTTTCATTCAGAGTACAATTAATTACCCTGATTGTCTCAATTCCAACCTTTTTACAGCTCTATGCTACCAAGGAAATTAACCTCTATACTCTGTTGTTTAGTTAAAAACAGTCAGAATTCTGATTCAGTAGATCACTCAAACCTGCTTCACTAATGATAGCGACTGCCTTGCGAAGTGGGCAGTTTCCTCTGCCCTCTGTAAAAAAAAAACTGGGCTCCCATATTGCCCCATCTCACTCGCTGCCATCTCTGACGCTCAAACTAAGCTGTCTCCGCTTCTTCATTTTCCCCAAACTGTGGGCCCCTGCTACGAGGCCCAATGCAATCCCGGCACTGTAAATGTGCATTGGTCCTTCATGCAAGTTAGGAAGGATAGTAAAACAAAACAGCCATAACTGGGATTTAGTCAGGGCCATTGGAATTATGCAATTTGGCGGCCATGCAGTTTTCTGCATAATTATAGATTTGCCATATTTGCCACACAATCCATCATATGCTGCATAATCTGTAAATTGCAACAAAAAAACAACCTGTTTCTAGCTCAAATGGATCACAAATTATTAGTTGTTGCTGCACAGTAAAAGCACCTTCGCAAAGGTTACCTTTCTGTTGCTTATTGCTATACTTGCGTATTAACCTGGTATTAATGGGTTGACATTTACATCCAGACAGTGGCACAAAATGTAAAAATGAGAAAGTGAAAGGTGATAGTTTTAACTGATGGTGTCATAGTGCTTTTTACCATAGGCTGGGACCTTGTAGCACTATAAATTCATAAATTATTATTCCCCACTGCGAAAAACGGGATTCAATTCGGCGACTCTCTGGTCACACAGACATCTGCAGTGATTGCATTAGCTAACTGGGGTTTACAATAAAAAAGTGTTTTTTTCCACAGATTATTTAAACGTGCATTGATTTTTTCAATTGATTTGTGCGTGTTTTTATTTTTTTTCTTCTATTTTTTACAATTGCCTGAGACTGAAAAAATAAAATATTTACTGGATACTTTTCTCTTTTTAGCCACATCCTGGACCCCATCACCCTGATCACTGACTGTGCCCCAGACTAGTACTCAAGATTACAATTGTACAGTTTCTATGCACTTAACCCTCAGCGTGTAGATGAAGGCAGCCTGAACACGTTCCAAATAAACAGCATAGCCGCTGCAGTCCTTGCAGACGCATTTGTGCCCCCTTGGAATGCAGTCACAGAACCGGTGGTGGGGGGGAGGAGGGTGCTGGGGTGGGTGGGGGGGGGACTTGTGCTCTAGGTGGTCAAAAAACATTGGTTTCTTGTAAAACATGTCCCTTAGAAAAACAAAGGGAATTTAGCCTGGATATGTGGCAAAGGGTACTAATGCCCTTGGGCCAGGGTCACACTACTGAAAAAAAGGCAAAAAACCCCATAAAGGTCATCATGTACAGGAGTGTCACAGTTGTCCGTGTTTCATATTCTGGCGATTTGCAAATATATGTGTTCTTTCGTTCCATTTACCAATGGAATTGCCTTTGTTTTTAATGGATTTCTTTTTCTATTTCAGTGCCATGGTAATCTTTTCCCAGCTTCTCCAGCTGTGTCCCTATGGAGAGCAAGCTGAAAGGGTCAAACATGTCACAGCGGTGGGAGAAGTGTGCTCCAAAGGCGCCAAAAGAGCGGATTGCGCACATTCAGTGGTATGAAAATATTTTCTTTTCTACTTATTAACAAGGGTCCGTATTTGCGAAGTTATTTCCCACCATAGTACCTCCTTTTATGCCTGCAAGGACTATAATAAAGGATTCCTGGTAGTCGTAAATTGATTTCCTAATGCAGGTTTCACTGCCATGACAATGGAGAAATTTGGAGTTGTAAATCCCAACACAAGAGCGGGGGAGGGGAATCACAAGGCATGATTAGGCCATGTAAGTTTGTGAACATCCTCAAATGTTTGTGGTCGTTCTCAAACTCAGAGGTAGATCTTACCTACCTTGGAAATGGTTGTAAAGTTACTAAAGGCTGAAGTAACTTCCTTTCTTAGATGGGAAGGAGAACAGATCACTCCAGATTTGGTGGGGCATAGGGGAAGGGCTATCTTCAAGGACAAAAATGTTTTGACTTGGAAAAAAAAAGGAAAGAAACATGTTGGCGTAGAAAGAATCATTCCACCAGTTCCTACATTTATACCATGTAGCTTTCAATGAGAAGTTGTATCTTTCTCCAGGCTTATGTATGATTTACTCATATTTGCGACAAACATGTCTTGAGTACGCAATTGCAAATAAAAGAAGATCAGGTGACAAGTCAATGTGGGTGGGGGGGTCATAAAAATTCTTAGGAGGGAGTGGGAGTCTGGAACAACTTTCTCAGACATCTGTGTGTAATTGGCGGCGTGTTACGCAAAGACGCTTTGGAAAGTTGGGAAAAAGATTACTATCTTTACTTCTTTGTGGTTGACTGTAGAGGAGGAGGTATAATAAACCATACAGACTCTTAGGGGCAGATGTATCAAGATTCCGATTTGCGAATTCTAAGTAGTGATTTTTTGCGAATCGCTATTTAGAATTCGCAAAATGGAATGTATGTACAAAATCACTATTTTTTAGCGATTTCTTAATATTCTTCATTTGCGAATTCGCATTTTGCGAATTTGCAAATAAGGAATAATTTCCAATGCATTCCTATGGGCCAGGAGGCCCATAGGAATGATAGTGCAATAATTCTCAAATTGCGAATTCGCAATTTGTTAATCGCAATTTGAGAATTATTTCAAGGGTGCAGGGGTGTCTCAAAGACACCCTGCTGCACCCCTGAAATTTACATGTGTGTGCATGTGGCACACATACATGCCCTCACAAATGCCAAATAGGGCATTTTTAAAAGAAATCGCAAATTACCACCAACTACAAGTTGGTGGTAATGTGCGATTTCTTAACACAGATTCGCAATTTCTAAAAGTTACATACATATCATTTAAGGAATCGCAAAAATTGCGATTCCTTAAATGCTATGTCAAAATAAAGAATCGCAATTTTTTGCGATTCCTTAAATTGCGATTTTGTGTTACATTCCAAATAATGCTAAAAGGCCGTTTGCGAGTCGCAAAGGCCGAAATTCTGCGAATTTCGGCCTTTGCGAGTCGCAAATGCCTTGATACATCTGGCCCTTAATTTCTCCTAATGGTTGAAAAAAACTTTAGAGAAGCCTTGTTTTGTTCTCTATTTATGAGTTTACAATGAGTTTATTTTCCCAAGGTATGTTTCAATCTTTTTCCATTTTATATCTGATGTGTGCTGGGCATGCTAAAGAGGGCAGAACACTGGTTGACCATCATCCAACACATTGATACTGTTCTTGATCCTGTGTCTGGTTCGTGACACCAAATTCTGACTTCTCTGAACTGCACTAGAAGGACAGAGCTGTATGGTGGTCTGGGACCTGGACACTGTGCCAATGTGGGTGTACATAACAGAGCCCCTTGGACTTCATAGGCCCAGATGATGCACTGCATGATGTGCCCTAGGGTAGGCACACTTCACAGAATTTTACATTTATTTTCATCGTTTGTATTGATCCCCATGCCCTTCTTGAACATTGTTATGTTTAGCTTTTGAAGCTAAGCAGAACCTGAAAATGCACACACTCAGGGTGGGATTGCACAGAGATGAAGAGTTTTTCCCAATTTTCTAACTATATATGTTTATGTGTCATAGACCCGAGAAGCACAAGCTGGTTGGAAGTATGAGATCATCCATGGGGACTCAGTATAGATTGGACATGTCTGTCGCAAGCCTAAGCACAGGAAGAAGCTCAGATATGAGTGCATGTGTGTCTCTACTCAGCCTTGTTCTCTAAGCAAGACCCTAATTCCTCTGATAGCTGGGCCTCCAGCATCAGTCAATCATCATCACCAACTACAGCACACAATTTAGTCGAGAGGGTTGAGTTGGAGGCCTTACACTCAGACAGCCATCACACGATCAAGGCAAAAGGTAACAAATAGGCACCGACCTCCTAGGGTAGAAATATAGGGGAACCCGGAGGATGGCTCTGGCAGTTATTTGGACTTGTGGGCACGAGTAAAATAATTAGGGCCTCATTTATGAGGCTGTGCGTCACTTTTACGCCGCCGGTGCGTCACTTTTTGTGACGCACCAGTGGCGTAAAAAATGCGCCTTGTTGCGCCATATTTACAAAGCGACGCATCTAGGTAGATGCGTCACTTGGTAAACCCCTGCGCCACATTATACCTGCGCCATGTATAATGTATGCAAGGGGGGCGTATTGACGCAAGGAAGGGTCGTAGAAGTGACGCAGTGAAATTTATGAGATTTCACTGCGTCACTTTTAGGACACGTTGCGTCAAAATCTTGCGCCTGCCTCACAGCAGGCGTAAGATTGACGCAGGCCCTTTCACATGGGGCTTGCCCCATGTAAAAGGACGCATTGCTGGAGTTGCGGCACTTTTGTGACACACTCCAGCAATGCGTCACTTCTGCGCTTACAGATACGTCAGAAATACTGACGTATCTGTAACTCCTTGCGACATGATGCGTCACACATTAAATATGATGCCTCAGGAATGTCGCAAGGAGTGTGCACTGATAAGTGGCGCATCGCTGCTTTCACGCAGCAATGCTTCATTTCTCATAAATGAGGCCCTTTATGTCAGATCATTCAAGCTCTTTATATGAGAGGTGCAGTATTCAAGTGGGTAGATGACAAGGGGTGCTCATCATAGTTATGCGCAAAGAAGTGACAAGGGTAGCCCATATGGGTTCACCTTCCAATATTGCTTTGGAAGAATAGAGGATTTGTGGTTTGGTAAAACAGATCTTGTAGCCGTTTACTCACCATTTTGTATTACATTGTTTTTCCCAATTAAGATAGTGGATTGAACCCAGTATCAGTTAAATCGTTCTGTTGCGTCTTGTCCTTAGGGCCAGATGTAGGAGGCCTAATACCGGTCGGTAACGGCCGAATTCGGCCGTTACCGACCGGTATTAGGGTTTTCTGATGTAGGGGGCCTATATTTTACCGATTCTGTAAATTTACAGAATCAGTAAATTTACAGAATCGGTAAAATACCAAATCGGTATATGTACCGATTCGGTAAATCTATATGTAGGTGACACTCCTAAGAGTGCCACAGGCCCTTAAGAGTCGGTATTTTACCACCCAATCCTATTGGGTGGTAAAATACCGAATTCAGGTGTGCATGCATATCTGTGCATGCACACCTGTGCAATGTGGCACACAGACATGCCCTTAGGGCATGTCTGTGTGCCACATGGCACACAAGCCTGTACTTGGGGTGCTAGAGGGTGTCAAAGTGACACCCCCTGCACCCTTGCATGATTCGGTATTTATCGATTCGGTAAATACCGAATCGGTTTTGCCCATGGATTCCTATGGGCTTCAAGGCCCATAGGAATCAATGGGCACCGAATCGGTAAATACCGAATGTTAACGATTCGGTAATTCAGATTAAAAAATTAGCTACATCTCCCTCCTTCTAATTTACCGATTCACCAATACCGAATCGGTAACATTCGGTATTTATGAGTCGGTAAATTAGAGTTACCTACATCTGGCCCCTAGACTCTAATTTCATTCTCCCGCTCTCTGGGCTGGCTTACAGAGGTACTGCCTGGATCCACTTTACAAGATTTCTGTCAGTAAGACTTGCTATTATCACCTTCTGTAGGGGTTCCCACTTTGGGGAAGACTTACAGGGGCTAAGTTCTGCCATGAGGTGACTAGTCTCATTATTTAAGGAATATGAAGAGAGAGAATCACATAACAAGTTGTGTTTTCTTTCTTACAGATTACAGTTGCCATTGATGAGATATGCAAAACTCCGGAAAATGCTGAGAAATACCCGTTTCATGCAGAATGCTGTGCTAAACCAGAGGCCGAGAAATATCCTTGCTTTGTATCACACCAAAAGACGGAACCTGATGCGTTGCCTGCCTACCAGAAGCCAGAGCCTGAGCAAGTCTGCAAGGACCACGACGAGCATAAGGACACGTTCATGTTGAAGTAAGCAGATATGTTTGCCTCTCTGTGATTTTCTCACTGGGTTGTGTTTACAATACATCATGAGAGGCAATGATTACTTACGCATTAAAATATGGTGTATGCGCTTGTGTAGGTGTGTGTGAATGGGGTTTAAAAGAATGAATGATGTCTTATTGCACAAAACTCCTTCAACACATAGCATACCCCTGGAAAAAAAACATATTATAGAAAATTATTTCCCTATAGAGATTGTGCAGAGCCTACCATCCGTTACAGGAAGTTCTCATCAATAAATGGGCTGGGGGTAGTTTGCGAAGTAGCGCTTCGCGAAGCTATGCGAAGTGCACTTCTCACTACGTGAACTACGCGTAGCACTACGTGAACTGCGCGTAGCACTACGCGAAATGCGTAGTAGCATGTGTGCACTGTGCAAGTTGCCGTTTTCAATGATTGCACAGTGCGGACAAGCATCCAGCACTGTGCAATCATTGAAAGCGGCATCTTGCACAGTGCAAGCTTTAGTTTTCTGCCGCTGGAGGAGATTTTTACTTGAGCAGCAGCTTTCTCAGCGCGGACTGGTAGTTTCTCATCGCGAGCGGTCGCGAGCATATGCGACCACTCGCAATGAAAAACCAGACCTCCCCGCATTGAGAATCTCGCAGGGAGGTTTATTTTCCACGCTCGCGATCCGCAACTTGATGTTGCTGATCGCGAACGAGGAAAAAGTCTCGCCAGGATGTCATTTTGCTTGCTCGCGGTCGCCAACTTGACGTTGAGGACAGCGAGCAAGCAAAAAATCACCGTTCCACTATGCTACGCGTGTTAGCACTGTGCTACGTGCAGTTCACGTGGTGCGAAGTTGCGCAAACTACGCGAGCGTAGCATAGTGCTTTGCCCAGGTCTAATCAATACTCTCAAAAACAACTATTTTTGCTGGTTTACTCTTAATTATATGTGGATGCTTTCTTTTTGCAAAAGGCCCAGATTCAGAAACATCTGTAATGTAAAGAGTTAGCTAGAATTGCATCACACACCTGTGCAAATCTTTGGCTCAATAATTCTCTTTCTCCTGTCATTCCTATTTTTGAGCACAAATGGTGTAGTTTCACAACATCAGTTACAAACTCTAATATGTGCATTGAAGGGCTGCAATCCACCTCCTGTTTTCTTAAAGCAGGATAATATATATATAACAGCTTCCTCGTGATGAGAAAAATGAAAAATGCACTCGCAGGAGGTAACGTGTCCCCAATTCGTTTTATTTCATCAAAAAAGCATCTCCCAGGTCTAAAAAACCGACGCATTTCGTTATCCCCTGATAACTTGCTCATGGTTACAACCCAAAGATTTGAATGCACCCATTAAAACAATTCAAATACACCATGTGACTCTTGACTTGTGATATCATCCTCACGCTAAATCTGCAATGTATCATGGTACTTGTAGGCAAAGGCAATATGTGTATGATTTGATGATGTTTGAAACTCACATATTAATTGTTGTTAATAAATAGTACCGTTTTAGTGCAGTAATATATGTTTCTGTCGTCTGCTGTTTCAAAACAAAGTTTGTTTTGCTTTCATTAAAACACAATATTTTGGTTCACCTCCTTTTACCGTTACTGTAACCTAACGCTTGGTTAGTATATTTAATGAGAGATCCTTTTTCTCAACGGAAAAGGGAATCACTCAGCTTATATTGGATCCAAAATTTAATCCATACCTCACATGCTATTTATCGCGTCTCTGCGATTCCTGCAGAAATACCATAAAACGGCGTGTTTGTTGTTTCTTGGCTTGCCAAGCCGCAGCAAACAGCTATGTCCCGGAGTGGGGCACCCCAGGACATAGCAAGAGCCAGCTCTTTGTTCTTGTAGAGCCTGCCTGCGGAGGTGATGGTCACCGGGTCAACAACGCCCAGTAGGAAGGGCTGTGCATTCCTCCCAATTAAAAAAAAACAAAAAACTTGGCTCCGTGGAGGTGGTGAGCACCAGGGCCCGGGGTGATCCCTGAGACCCCCACTACAAATTTCTTATGGCCGTAGGGAAGTGATGGTCCCCAGAGCCTGGGGAGGGTGGGTGTGAGAGTCCCCCCCCATAAATGTATTGGCCCAAGGGCAGTGGTGGTTCTCTGGGAACAGGGGGGTCCAAGAGGCACCCCATTTGTTTTTGGAATGTGGCCTTTGGGAGGTGGTGGAGCCTGGGGGTCTGAGAGGCCCCCCATTTTCAAATAAATAAACCACAGAGAGGTGGTGGTCCCCGGGCCATTATTAGGCCCCAGGAGTTAGGGGGGGCATGCGTTCCCCCTCCTTTATTTTGAAAATGCCCGAGGACATGGTCCACCCGGGGCGCCTACTAATAAAGCACTTAGTTTAAAAAGAAATAATCAGGAACCGCGAATCCAAGCGGCTTCAGCTACAAACTAAACAAAACAATTCCTTTTTTGGCACAGCGTGGTCCCTGTGGGACCCCTTCCAAGAGGTCTAGGGGGTCAGAGTATTTCCACTGTGCCACCACCTTTTTGTTAATAGTTTTTTTCTGGGACTATGTTCATGCCGAGTCCCAAGATGGCTGCCAACAGTTCCTGGTTTGAAGTGTTGGCAACCAATCAGATTTGAGCACGGGCACTGTTGGATCCTTAGAGGATCAATATCCCTATATATACAAATTTGGATATCGGTTAATAACTCCGTAACCAAATCACAAAAAGGTACTTACCTGGACCAACATCTACCTTCCTGCAAAATTTGGTGTAGTTCTATTCAGCAGTTCGGGCTGTAGCCAAGTCTAAAGTTCCTAAAGGAATTAACATAGGGAAGATGTGTTTTGGGCCCCCATCCCATTTTATCTTGGCCCCACTAGACAGACTACCACAAAACTTTCAAGACACTATTTGTGGTAAGCATCATACTAGTTTTGAAAACATTGTGAGGATTTGTCAAGCGAAGCCAAAGTTATTGGCAAATGATAAAATGCTTTTCCTATGGAAACTACATCCTAGCTATAACTACCTACTGGTGACTGCCGGGAAGGGATTACATATGCATCTCTATATATATTATGTACTGGCGATCGCCAGTAGGTAGTTATAGTTAGAACCTATTTTTCATAGGAAATCTGCAACTTTCCATTTGGAATAACTTTGGCGCTGGTTGACGAATCTTCGCTAATTTTTCAAACTGGTGAGGCGCTCCAGTCCGCTCCTATCCTGAAAGTCTCTGGGTGATTCGTGAAGCGGGGGCCAAGAAAAAAGGGGGGTCCCAAAACGTGTTTTCCCCATGCAATTTTCCATAGGAACCGTTCCTCGCGGCTACAGCCCGTACTGCTGAACGGAATTACACCAAGTTTGGCAAAGAGGTAGTCCTTGGTTCAGACTCCTGCCTTTTGCTTAAATGGTGTAAATCTGTTCAGTAGTTACTGAGAAAATCAAAATCAAAACGACATATATATCTATGGCCGTGGTGGATCAGCACACCCTGCCGTGCACGAGCTGTATTCTAATTGGCTGTCAACTCTCCAAACCAGGAAGTGTTGGCAGCCATCTTGTGCCTCGAATCCAGGCACAAGAAAACCTAATGAAAAAAGCCTGCAAAACGCGAAAAGGGGGCAGTGTAGAAACACCAACACCACTAAGGCCAAAAGTTATTATTATTTTTTTAAATCGGCAAAATCCGCGCTGGGTGCGTAAATTCTGCTGATCCAATAAAAAAAAAAACAAAGCGCAGGCTCCTGCGCTTCAATGTTAATTAGCCCCGGTGGCCAAATCCCAGGGGCATGAAGAAGAAAAGTGCGCGGGTGGGCCCAATCCTCCCCACACTGCCCCGGGGACTGCCACCCCGGGGCTTTATGATAGTATAGGCAGGGGGCTCATGGCCACGCCCCAGGGCTTGTTTAAATTGGGTGGGGGGCTCTCAGCACTGCCACCCCCGGGCCTTTAAAAAATGAATGGGGGGGCTCAGGGCCCCCCGCGGCCCTTTATTTTTTATTGAAATACCCTGTGTGGGGGGGCTTGAGCCCCCCGCCACCTCCCCGGGCACTAAATATTTAAATTGTGGGTCCGTGACGGAACACCCCTCCTGGAGCCTTGTTGTGGCCCTGGGGACCACCACCCCCCAGGACCGGCTCCTGCAGTGTCCTGGGGTTGCCCACCCCTGGGACATTGTAGTTTGCAATAACAGGGCGGAAGCCTTGCGGCTCCCACCCTGTCATTGCTAACTGCTTTGCTATTTGGAAGAGAGAACAGGAAACCTGCTCTCTCTTCCAAATAGCAAAGCAGATTTCTTTTCCACAGGGGGAGCAGCATGTTAGCTGATCCCCATGTGGAAGAACAATGCCGGCTCCCCCAGGACGCGGGGAGCTGGCTGGAACCGTGGGAGGATTGGGGACCCCCCACGGCCCCCAATGGAGAGGGCCAGCCCCGGGGATTGGGGTCCCCGGGGCTATTAGTGGCCCGGGAGGGGGGCCATGCTGCCCCTCCTCAAAAAAATAAAAATAAAATAAACAAATGCCGGCCCCGGGGGATGGGGTCCCCGGGGCCATAAGTGGCCACAGGACGGGGGCAAGGCAGCCCCTCAAAAATAATAATTCTTTTAAAAAAAGGGCCTTGCCCTGTGGGCTGGGGTCACCGGGGCCAGTTAAGGCCTCGGGAGGGCGACCACGCGGCCCCCTTCCCAATTTCTATGTTTTAAAAAAATAATTGGTGGCAGGCCCTAGGGCATGGGGTTAGAAAAAGAAGGGGGGCAACACAGCTCAACCTTCTTAATTTTTTAATTTTTTTTAAACAGGATCGCAGCCAGAGGCCACGCGCCCTCCTTGCAGCACTCTGCAAACGCGCCCCTGGCACATTTGGAGATGGGGAACGAATTCCCCTTGAATTCTGGGGGTCCCTGGGGCCAACTAGCCCACCAGGAACCTCCAGCTTGGTGTTCTGAGACCACGCCCCTTTTTACACTTCTCTGCAACTGTGTGTGGCGCTTACTGGTGGGCTAGTTGGCCCCCAGGGGACCTCAGGATTCAAGGGAACTTGATCCCCCAACTTAAGAGGCACCAGGGGGCACGTTTGCACAGGGGTGAAGGTAGGGGTTGGGGTCTGAGGTGATGTGTGTGCAAATACGCCCTGTGGCGTGTTTTAAGTTGGGGAAATATTTCCTCTTCAATCCTGAGGTCCCCTGGGGACAACTAGCCCACCAGGTACCTCCAGTAAGCGCCACAGAGCTGCTTTGCAGAGTGTTGTAAAAAGGGGCGTGGCCTCTGAACACCTCTCTGCATCGCAGCTCCCTGGCGCATACTGGAGGTACCTGGTGGGCTAGTTGGCCCCCAGGGGACCTCAGGATTGAAGAGGAATTAATTCCCCAAATTAAAACGCACCACAGGGCATGTTTGCCCACCCCCTTCCTTCACCATTGTACAAACACCCCTGTGGTGCGTTTTCAGTTAAGGAATTAATTCCTCCTCAATCATGAGGGTCCCTGTGGGCCAACTAACCCACCAGGTACTTCCAGTATGTGCCAGGGAGCTGCGTTGCAGAGAGGTGTTCAGAGGACATGGCCCTTTTTACAACTCTCTGCAATGCAGCTCTGTGGAGCTTACTGGAGGGACCTAGTGGGCTAGTTGGACCATAGGGACCCTCCGGATAAAAGGGAACTTAAGCTCCCAACTTAAAACGGACACAGGGCGCATTTACACATGGGCGAAGGGAGGGGACGAGGCCTGAGGTGACGTGTGCAAACACGCCCTTAGGCTTGTTTTAAGTTGGAGAAATAATTCCCCTTCAATCCTGAGGGCCCCTGGGAGCTAACTAGCCTACCAGGTGCTTCCAGTAAGCGCCACTGCGTTACGTTGCAGAGAGGTGGCCCAGGCTGTGCTCCTTTATACACCTCTCTGCAATGCAGCTCTGTGGCGCTTACTGGAGGTACCTAGTGGGCTTCTTGGACCCCAGCGACCCTCAGGATTCAAGGGGACTTAATCAACCAAATTAAAACAGACACAGGGCGCGTTTACACAGTGGTGAAGGGAGGGGATGGTGTAGGAAAGTGGCTCTATATATAGTGAACAAAAGTAAAATCAGCCGAACAATGAATTCCGATTTACTCACCTGTTATCAGGACAGACCTTAGTGCTGCATCTTTGAGATCAGTACTGATCCTGAAAAGTAATTTAAACCGTACTTACCAGTAACTTCAATTTCCTTCCATAGGGAAACATTGACTGGTTTCACTTGGAAATTCTTCTAAGTATGTAGTTTGGGAACTTACAAATATTCCTCTAAAATCAGCCGAACTACTAATTCTGATTTACTTACCTGTTATCAGGAGAGACCTCAGTGCTGTATCTTTGAGCCCAGTACTGATCCTGAAAAGTAATTATAACTGTACATACCAGTAACTTAAATTTCCTTCCATTGGCTAACATTGACTGGTTTCACTTGGAAATTCTTCTAAGGGTGGAGTTTTGGAACTTTAAAATATTCACAGAAAATCATCCAAACAACAAATTCCGATTAACTAATCTGTTATCAGGAGAGAACCTAGTGCTGCATCTTGTAGCCCAGCACTGAACCTGAAAAGTCATTCTAACTGTACTTACCAGAAACTTGTATTTCCTTCCTTAGGAATCAATTGTGTGGTTTTCACCAGAACATTTTCTAAGTTTCGATTTTCACAAACTACAAATATTCCTTACAAATCACTTGTATGACTTAAACACATTCTTTCAACTGTTTACAAGAGATGCACCAGTGCTGTTTCCAGGATCCACCACTGAGTAAAAAAAAGTAACGATAACACTACTTACCTGCTAAGTGAATTTCCTCCCATAGGATAACATTGGTGATTCTATGTGAAAAAGTTTCTGTTAACTTTTAAAATATAATAATATTCCTTAAAAATCACTACTGTAACCAAAATGCTTTTACTCAACTGTTTACAGGAGATGTCACAGGACTGAATCTAGGATCCAGTCCTGTGGTTAGAAAAGTAATCCATAAAGTAACTAATTGCAATTAACTAGAAATTCCCATTGAGTTCAATGCTGCATTGTGTTTGAAATTGTGTTGCCCATTGCAACAACTGTAACTACTGTACTTAAAAGTCTATTGCCTATTTTCAAAGTATTTAAACTAAAGTAATTAATTCTGAGAAAGTATATTTTGTATTGTCATGTATAATGTAATTATAATGTAATTTAAAAAATAAAATATCTAAAAATTAATAGTTTAAAAAAATTAAGTAAATCAGTATCAAAAAAATAATGATAACAAATAATACATTTAAAAATTGTCATTTACAAAACCTTTGAAATTCACGGAAAAAAACATAGGTTTCAGACATGTTATAATTAGGAATTAGCATTTAAAAAACCTTAGAAATTCACTGAAAAAAACATGGGTTTCACACATGTTGTAGTTAGGAATTAGCATTTAAAATAATCTTAGAAATTCACTGAAAAAAAATAGGTTTTAGGGGTGTTGTAGTTAGCTGGACATTTCACTCGTACAAAAACATTGAAATTCCTCCGTTATAGTTAGTTGTACTCACTATAACTCGCGCACCCGCACTGCTGATGATGTCACATACTACATCATTCATGACATTGCTTGTTTTGGGTATGAAAGTTTGGGAAATGGAAAAATGTAGGAAGGAGATATTGAGTCTTTTGTGAAGTTGGGATGTTGAAAAATGTAATTCCTGGACGATCGGGAAAATATATTGTGGATTGTCCCACTCTGAGTTAATTTCAGGAAAGTGCATGGCTCCAGTGAAATCATGGGCGCAAGTATATAAGCTCATGAAGCCCAGCCCAGTACTAGTTGCCATCTTTGCTCAAAGGAATAAATAGAACTTTGAAAAAGTGACAAAGGGGCACATGTATCAAAAAAGACTTGTGATTCTCAAATTGCGATTTTTAGAGAATCTCAATCAGAGAATCGTAAAATGCAATCTATGTAGGATTCGCTAAATATTTTGCGAATCCTACATATTCCTTATTTGCGAATCACAAATTGAAATTCGCAAATAAGGAAAACCATCCCATTCATTTCTAAGGGCTAGGAGGCCCATAGGAATAAATAGGAAGACATTCTCAGTTTGTGATTACCAATTAGAGAATAGCAAATTGAGAATGCAATTTCAAGGGTGCCAGAAGGACATCTTGCTGCACCCCTGAAACATGTATGTGTGCGCATGTTGTGAATAGGACTACTACCACTTTTCAGTAGATGTCCAGTATCCACCAAACCCTAAATATTCCCTGAGTTTGAAAACATTTGACTCGGGCAACCTGCTAAATTTTTCCCAATCCCGCACTATCATGGTTTGTCCGAAAATTCCCCTAAGATCAAGTCATCTGCCCCTAATAGACTAACATTAACTTTTAAGATCACCATTGCATTCAATGGTTTATTTGCTATTTCTTTTAATACTTTAAAAACTCATTACTCCTGATTCCCTTAGTCCATTTATGCCATTTTGATGTTATTTTGTTGAGAGATTTTCTTCTTTTATCACATTGAGTTAGGAAAATTATCAGCATAATTATCTGATTCAATGTTACTCTTTCTATGACAGAAGCCTGCTATATGAGTCACAAAATCCAAGTGTAAGCACAAATTTCCTCAGAGAAACCTGCTTCTGCTTTTTAGGCACTAACTTGTTTAACTTCCTGGGAATACTGCCACAGCTTATATCATGACTGAGGCCATCCCCCTTAATTCCCTATCCAGTTTCTTACTTCCGTGATACAAATTTCAGCATTTCCATTCCCATACTAGAAGGTTTCCAGTCTTTGGTGATGACCAATTTCTGGTGGTAGTCCTTTGCTAGGAAAAATGACTCTGAGATATCTTCACCTTGATAGTGCATTGATTTCTTGACATGACAAGATCACGTTATGTGATTGAGCAATACAAAAATGCTTTCTGTGGGTTTTTAATTGAAGATGATCACTGAGATGAGAAGTGTGCGTCAGTCTAATGGCTAAAGTAAATACCTGGGACTGGGGATGTGTAACTGCGGCCGTCTGCGTTGGGGCATTCACTCATTTGCTTGGAGCCACCCTCCCGTGAAAATCAGAGAATGCCCCCTGGTGGTGGATAAGGTGAACATTTAGCACTGGTGCACTCCATTTACAGAAAGCACAACACAACCATATACGGGCCGTTTTGTAATATCGAAGTGCCACAGTAGGTACACAAAGTGGGAGCAAATGCCTATTGCATCACTGTGGCAGTTTGTGGAATATGACAACTGTTATCAACATGCCTGGCTCAGTTCTGTGTTTTGAATGTTGCAATTTCACTAAATGTGAACCATTTCTTTCTATCAGTTACATTTATGAAGCGGCTCGCCGACACCCTCAGGTTTATCCCCCTGCCATCATATCCATAGGTCGCAGCTTTGATACCATTACCCATGAATGCTGCAAGGACACAGCGACTGCTGGACAGTGCTTCGCTGAAAAGGTATTTGGCTTATTTTGTATAGATCGGTTGGGCATTTGTTGGCAAAATATTTATTTGTGCTTATGTTTTATGCTAGAATGTGTATTCTTCCCCTATGCTATGACCACTTAAAATGTGCTTCATGATATACACTATTGCACAAACATAACCACTCATACACTAACAAAATCTGAGTCTACAATAACTCGAAGAAAGGGAAGACATGTGCCACAAACCACATATACAATGAGACAGAGAAGATATGAGTCACATGCTAGAAACAGACTAACACTGGCACAGGGATTACACTGACATTGAAAGACAGAAAGTGTTGTACCCACTGAGACTGGCAAAATTTGATACACTGTTCGACATGGGGATTCTGGTTGGCTAGGGCATGTGAAAGGGCTTGCGTCAGTCTTACGCCTGCTGTGAGGCAGGCGTAAGATATTGACGCATTTGCACCCTAGAAGTGGCGCAGTGAAATCTGGTAGATTTCACTGCGTCACTTCTATGAGGCTTACTTATGTGGGAAGACCCACCCTCCATACATTATACCTGACGCAGGTATAATGTAGCGCAGGGGGTTACAAAGTGACGCATCTGCTTAGATGCGTCACTTTGTAAATAGAGCGAAACAGGAGGCATTTTTTACACCGCCGAAGCGTCACAAAAAGTGATGCTGTCGAGACCAATTTCATTGCTGTGCTGAAGTACTACTCCAGGCGTCACGGCCCGGGAAATATGGAGCCCCTTCAGAGCATACATGTTGGCCAGAAGTGCCGAGTGATATGAATATGAGATTTAATGAACCGCTGTCAGAAACATACTGCTGTAGATTTTTTTTTACAAGGAAAATTATTTGATGTTTGATGAATTGCACGATTTGATATACAATAATGCTATGTATAAACTGATGGCTATGTTGTATAGTTGTTGTATTTATAAAACCTAATAAAAAAAACAGTTGAAACATTTTAAATGAATTCAGCAAAGCCATTTCATGTGATGTGAAACATTACTGCATAAATATTCGTGGCGTGAACCTCCACACACATCAGTGTTGCTCTGAATGGCAAGCGTGGTATATGAGGCAAGGGGGCAGTGGCAAATCCTCCACACAGATGTAGCTCTCCCAAATCCCTCCTCCTTATGACGTCACCTTCACTAGGCACATCTTTTCTTTTTAAAACAATGAATGCAAACTCCTTATTTCGAATTGTGCTGAGATTCTTCAGTTGTGTATTAATGCAGCATCATAAAGCATGTTCTCCTGGTGGGCCAGTAGGAGCCAATTATGCCATAATAATCCCCTTTGTGTCCTCCACAGCCAGCTTTATGCACAAAACATATTTAAAATTCGATTAATAGAATGAAGTTTAGCTCGGTATTCCGATTTGAATTAAACCATGTCGGCCACAGGGAAAATTACCCAATGTCTAGAGTCCTTTTTCTATGTCTGGTTAATTGATTTAAATTACTTCCCCACAACATTATCAAAGTGAGTGGGACTGACTCGAGGAAGAAGGCGGCACAAAGGAGCAATAGGAGGAAACGTAAGAGAGTTCTGCGGCAGTACCCCACCACGCAGCACACTCCTTAGTGCATGTATGTGCAGTACAATACATGCTAACTAAAAAAACACATTTCAGTTTGAACATGTTGGCGTATTGGTATGGGTGTTTTCTGTTGCTTTACACATGCCCGAACTAGGAAGATGGGATATTGTATAACATGCCTCGCTTTCCTTTACTTTAGATGCCTGCCCATAAGAAGGAAATAAAAATCGTGAGCGCTATTCAGAAACACAACTGCTACGTTCTCAAAACGTTCGGAGAGAGGGTTCTGAGTGCCATGTAAGACTTGCATGCTTGCTTTTCAATTAGAGATATTTTTACTCAAATTTTAAATGTGAAGGTTCTGTGGTAAAGTTCAATACACCTCAATGTCCAACCTGTGCAAAGAAATCAAACAGATCAATCAAATAAATTAAATCTAGAGGGTTCATTTAGCTTCAATTTTAGGGTTGTCTTGTCTTGCACTCACCAGCACTCCTTATCCTAACTCTGACTCCCCTTAAAATATGTGATGATCTTCAAAAATGCATCACATGCAGAGATGAGTTCACTGTAAGGTCCAGAAGAACCTCTGCAGTGATACAAAATGACACCTCCTAGAACATCTCCACGGCTCTGCAGATCCAACCATATTAGACATTCCAAGAAACGCCTATACCACCAAAATGGGCTAAAGAGATGTAGTTTATTTCCTTCTTCAGCGGGTCATGATCTGCTCCATCCACAACCATCATACAGTCAGACAACTACCTGATCTTCATTAAAACATAAAATAACCATCTTCTCAGCTTTTCACATGATGCGGAATGACCTGAGAGGCCATGAAGCTCTTAAGAATACTCCCTCACTTTTAACAACTTCGATGCTGATGACGAGCCCAGCTCGTCATCAGGCTTACCTGCCGTGTGCTGATGACGAGCTGAGCTCCTCATGTAACGCGGTATTTCGAAAAATGCAGCACACAGCGGGAAAAGCCGCCGCATCGATGCGGTTAAAAATGGCCTGGATTGCCTGATTCAACCAAGTATGATACTGAACTCCAGCACCATTGGTCTACAGTCACAGAACACTGCTCACAAAATGGAGGCAGTGCTGAGAATGCTGCCAAAGGCTGAAAGATTCTCTCCTTACTAACAAGAGCCAGGGATCTGTCAGTCCTCGGAGGTAGAGGTTCAGCAGATTCCCCAAGAGATAGCCGGCTTCCCCCTAAGCATGATGCATGCGATCCCTTTCCAATCCCTTTAACCAGAGCTCATGTTTTAGGCTAACTTCAGCCGCCACATGATGGCCAGATGTTTTAGACTTTGGCAGTCTTGCAGTCATCGGGCTTACTTATAGTAAAGCCATGCTCATAATATCAACACATCGAAGCAGAGCCTGTGTGTGAAAGTGAGATTTGGTTAGGGGCTGGCTTTAACCATTGTCCTCCCATTCTCCAATGAAGGTCTGTCATCATCTTTATACATATTCGGCTAAGTGGTCCTGCTTCGGAGTCCCAGCTTCGCACAGATATGGTGCATAATCTTCCAATTTGCATTTATTTATTCTTCTGCAGTTGTTTAATTACTTAACTGGTCCATTTTTATTAGTTTTGGAACTTTATCCTCATTTCTCGTTGTTGCCTGAATAATTTGTTTCCAACTTAAAACGATTAAAAGCATATTTGAATCCTGGATTCCTCTCGTAAACAGATTCACATGACTCAATCTTCTCTTCCCTTCATTCCTACACCATCTTTTTTTATTCATCCCCCCGGGACATCAGCGAAAGGTGTTCATCTGACAGTTCCATTTGTTTTACTTCATCCAGTCCTATTTGATGACCATAGCTAGATGCCAAATGCGTCTGTCACTTGTTAAGCACTGGGTGTATGCCTGCTTTTATCTCATGCCCTTAACATCATTATCTGCATGGATCACATTAATGAATACAGAATGCAACTGTCGGATGTTGAACCTTTTTCTTCTCCCTCCTCCCTGCATTGCTTTTTATTATAAAAAACGAATAAAGTTTCATGAACAAAAAAAAGTATTGCATTGCTTGACTTTTCATGTAAAATGCGTCTTTCTGCTACGGTTCCACAGGAAACTGATTCACACATGCCAAAAATATCCTGCAGCTTCATTTGAAAATATACATGAAATTGTGCAAAGCATTGCACATCTGCACAAAACCTGTTGTGGTGGAGACATGATGGGCTGCATGATTGAGAGGGTAAGTGCGTCTGTTCAAGACTTTGTATATATATATATATTACCTACTGGTGATCGCAAGTAGGTAGTTATAGATAGGACCTATTTTCCATAGGAAATCCGTAGTATTCTATTTGGAATAACTTTGGCACCGGATGACGAATCTTTGCGAAATTTTCAAAACTGGTGGGGTGTTCCGGTCCGCTACTATCCTGGAAGTCTTGGAGTGATTCGTCAAGCGGGGGCTGAGAAAAAAGGGGGGTCTCAAAACATGATGTTTTCTCCATGCAATTTTCCATAGGAACTTTTAATTGCAGCTACAGCCCGAACTGCTGAACGGAATTACACCAAATTTGGCAGAAAGGTAGACCTTGGTTCAGAGTCGTGCTTTTTTGTTAAATATTGTAAATCTGTTCAGTAGTTTTTTAGATATTAAACACGAAAAATACATATATATCTGGGCGGAGCCTAACCACACATCTTATCGTGAGATCTGATTGGCTGTCAGAACTTCATCCAAGAAGTGTTGACAGCCATCTTGTGACCAATATACATGATAGCACCTCATTAAAAAGCATTGCAGTTAATAGAAGGTTTTAAGACTTTAGTTACATTTAAAATCATTTGGTGATGGTACTATACTCATTTTAGGAATTGTGGTGTCTTCTAAGGTGATTTTATAATGTAAAAAAGCCTTCTACTGGGATATCATGAATCCTGTTTGAGAGAAAACTATTTTCTCATGCTTTTCCCACCGAGGTTTGGAAGGTGATCTATAAGCTAAACTGAGAGCATAGTTTCTGCAAATTCACATTATCTTTCTCAGTCATGTGAGAATGAAGTCTGACATTCTCAGTAAAACATGAACATCCAACAAGGGCAGAGACTGTCAGTTGATTCCTTTCTGTTCTACTGCAGCTTCCAGAGTGTTCTAAAGAACAACTAGAGCGCTAACAGTCCTACTTCTGACACATGTATGGCACACCTGAAGCCCCCCGACAGACCTCATTTACCAACAGGCACATGCATCAAGAAAAGCTTTTGCGAGTCCTTAATTGCGATTATTAAGGAATCGCTATTAAGGATTCTCAAAAGTCTATGCATGTAGGAATCACTATTAAAATAGTGATTCCTAAACATTCCTTAATGCAACTTGCAAATTGTGAGTCGTAATTAAGGAATGGCTTCCCATCAATTCCTATGGGCCTACAGGCCCATAGGAACGAATAGGAAATTGCATGTGCAATTTGCGAGTACCAGTAGGTACTCGCAAATTGCGCATGCAATTTCAAGGGTGCAAAGGTGTTAAAATGACACCCTGTTGCACCCCTGAAATTGTGATGTGCACCTATGTTGTGCTCACACATGCTCCAAGGGCATGTGTGTGTGTGTGTAACCTGAAACTGAAGGTGTTGTGCTCAAAGGGATGGCTACTGGAATTATGCCATTCGGAGCCTGTGGCATTTTCCACATCATTATAAATGTGTCCGATGTGACATATAGTCCATCATCTGCTACATGGTCTGCAGATTTTGACAATGCATATTGTTTCTAGTTCAAAAAGATTAAAGTTCCTTAAAGCATGGCAACAAGTGTTTCTGCGTAGAGGAAGGTCCTTTGCAGACATGGATTGGTCACCTTTTAATTGCTTGTTGCTGTATTTGGTTCTTAAACATAAATTAATAAAGTTTAATATTTGCTCAAACATTGTTACCATGTGTTAAAGTAGCAAAATCAATGAAATTATTCTGCCATAAAATGTTCTGCATTTCACCACATAATTTGTCTATTCTTGCCTCATATTTTAGTTAATCCTGTCACATTAATTAGTTCTCTTGAGCCACATAAGGCAGGTGGCCCTTCCTGTAGGTATCATGGAAGTTCTCAAAAAGCCAGGTTTAGGGTCCCAATTATGAATCACAGGTTAACATTCAAAGATTCAATGTAAGGAATCGTAAATTGCATCAAATAACGATTCACCCTTTGCGATTCTTTAAATGAAATGTTCAAAATGAATTTGCTCTAAATGGTCGCAATTCGAGCCCCGACTTCTAACAAATTCTTAGTAATTTGAGAACCGACCTATGTATTAATAGGCTGGTTCTCAAAATACAGATTTGTAGTGGGTCGCAAATGACCTACCTCAATGTGTATGAGATGGGTCGTACATTGAGACCCACTACAAGTGGCAACATTCATAGGCATAGCGGCTTGTTAGGGTCAGCCGACCACCGTGTCTATGATTTCTTTTAAACAAAGCTAGCATTTTTTTAAATGCAGCCAATTATCCTTAAAGGAAATTGGACGCATAAAAAAGAACAATGGCACTATCCTATTTCATGAGCAGACAATGGTCTCATGGACAATTGTCTTCTCATAAAACATGTTTTTGTGAACATTCACAAAGGGGACCCATAAGGACCCCATACCTTTTGCAAATGGCTTCCCACCTTCTTTGAGGCGGTGGAAAAATATTAATGTTTAGCAACCAGATTTTTGTTGCAAAACATTAATACATAGTTTAAAGGTTCAGTATCTGGAAGGGGAGCCTGGCCTTATCACACCCCTTGAAATACCGACTCTGTATTTATTACCAAACCTAATTTGCAATTCGGTAAGATTTAACATGTTAACGAATTGCTATTTGGGTTTGGTAAATAAAAAACAGAGGCCATTTCATTTGGAAAGGCTCTTATTTTCCAATTCTTAGCTTTACCGACAGTAAATTGGTTTTGTACATGAGAGCCAAAGTGTTTTTACTGGACCCTTTGCAGTAATTTCCAATGTGTTTCTCTCACACAATGGAATAGCATTGTCATCTTTTTCCATACTGGTTTAGGGCCATATGTATCATCAACCTGATTTGCGATTCCCAAATAGCGATTTTTAAGAAATCGCTATTTGAGAATTGCAAATAGGTATGTATGTACAAAATCGCATTTCTTTTGCGATTTCTTAAAATTCCTTAATTGCGATTTGCAAATTGTGAATCGCAATTAAGGAATACTTTCCCATTCATTTCTATGGGCCAGGAGGCCCATAGGAATGAATGGGAAGTAAGTCTCAATTTGCTAATCGCAAATTGAGAATAATTTCAAGGGTGCAGGGGTGTCCAAAGGACACCCTGTTGCACCCCTGAAATATGCATGGGTGCACATGTGGCGCACATACATGCCCTAAGGGCATGTATGTGCGTCACATGGCACTTTAAAAAATGCAAAAATGGATGTATGACATTACAACGCATGCTTTTACATCGCACGTTTTACAACGCATAGTTTAATTTACTATTCCAACTCCAGTCCCCGTGGGTAGTAGGGAAGGTGTTGGATAGTAAATTAAATCTATTCTCTATCCTAGAGCGCCCCCCAGCGCAATGGGTTGTAATGGTTTGAGTTGTAAAAGTTGCGATGTAAATGCACTGCATGGTAAAAGTTGCGTTGTAAAGGATGTTTCCCTGCAAAAATGTGCATTTTTCAAGGAATTAGCAACTTACCACCAACTAGAAGTTGGTGGTAATTTGCGATTCTTTAAGGACATTTTGCTAATTTTTTTGCTTCATACATTGCATTTAAGGAATCGCAAAATTTGTGATTCCTTAAATGCAATTGCAAAATAAGGAATCGCAAATTTTGTGATTCCTTGTTTTGCACCACATTTTGCTTAATACATACCATTTAGCAAATTCGCATTCGCAAAGGCCAAAATTCTGCGAATTTCGGCCTTTGCGAATGCAAATTTGCTTGATACATATGGCCCTTAGTCTCCTCTGCTTTTCCTCTCCTCACTTAGGCTTTTAATGCTCACTTGTATGCTTTGATTATTCCTGTCACCTTCTCGTCTTTCAGTCGCTGCTCTTGTTTACCTTTTTTTGGTTGTCCTCTTCCAGCTTCCAAACAATACCTTGGGCTCCATTATCTGCTACTTTAAATAACTCCTTCCTCAATTCACATTTTCATGGTCCTAATGTCACACTCAGAATAACACCTGGAAATCTTAACATTTTCATGAATGGCCTTCCATTTTGCCAGTTCTTTGATTCTCTTACTCTTTTTTCACTTTCCATAAACAATAGAGGCATTCTTTTCCTGACACCTCTTTACTTGGAATTTTATTTCTCATTAAAAAATGTTTGTCCTTTTCCTGTTGCATCTCTTTTACTACTGCTTCTAGAACGAGGTGCAGCTGGTTTGCTTCATCTCCTACTCTGCCATCTTCTCACACAATGGAGGCCCTCAGTGCTTAATTTGTAAAACAATGAGTGCCGGTGCCCAAAGCTCTGTTCAGAAGCCAGCGAGTGGTGCAATTAAATGTCAGCATACCCAAAACCAAGGCTGCGTAGTCTTGAATCTACCTCATGCGTTTTAAGCCACCACCAGACACTACCTGTCTCATCATCTCACTCTTTCAGGTTTCTGCTTTCTCTCTTTCTGGCTGTTTTTCTGTCTTCCTCTTCCTCCTTCTTTCCCCTTTGTGTATTTTCCCTGTCTTGCTGTTTGTGAAAGTCTGATGAAGAAAAATGAGTGCCCGTCTCTACAATGAGTACCAGTGGGTCCTACCTGAAAACCTCTACTCAAATTTGCTGAGATCTCTGATTATTTTTAATCTTGTATGAGCACCACTTCTTTTGAGAGCATTCTGTGGACGTTACTACATTTATTCTCATTCATAGTAAGCGCAAGCCTTCAGTTGCGGCTCCAGCAAGTAAGCGCAGTGGGGCGGGGGGTGTCGCCAGGTGACAAAATAGGGAAATCAAAATAAATAAATCCTATTCCGTCATCTGTCGACCTGTCGACATCCCCCCGCCCGCCGCGCTTACCTGCAGGAGTTGTGACTGCAGGCTTTCTCGCAGTCATGAGCCAAGTGGGGCTAAGGAAGAAATCTCTCAACATTTTCAGAATTATCTGTGCTCATTCGCGACAATTTCATGAAAAAGAAGAACGTGGGTTACTCTAATTGTTTGTTACATGGAACTCATGATGATCTACCTGCACCTCCCCTCTTACAGCTGCATCTTACAACAAAGACCTGCGAGAAGAAGGACCAGATCTCCCCCAAACTCAAAGAATGCTGCGACAAAGACGTCATAGAGCGTTCAGGATGCATTATAAAAATGGAGAACGATGAAAAGCCAGCCGACCTCTCCCCGCATGTCCGCGAATACATTGAGGACCCTAACGTGTGCAAGCACTACGCTGATGAGAAGGATCTTCATTTGGCCAAGTAATGCATCCATTTTCTAGTTTTTGAGATCCTAATCCTTAAAGGTTATGTGAGGGAGGGCTGAATTTCTTGGGAACACATCACAAACTTTAGAAATGAAAGTTAATTGTTTTGAAGGATCATGTAAACATAATTGCACTGATCCATAATGTCATTTGCGCAATCATTTTCCATTGCAATCCTCCCAAAAATTAATTTGCTAGGGAAAAACCACCAGCCTGATTCAAATATCCTGGAATGGCGAAATGTAACCTTCTCAAACTGCAAATAGAAACCCCCAAATTAAACCAATATGGTGGATTTGTTTTGTAAATTGAGTGTTAGTAGTGCATTAGATTTTAACAGATGTTTTAATTAGATAATCTGAAGACGAGGAAATCATAATGTGAAACTTGGAATTATCTTTTTCCATCCAAAGAAATCGATTGAGCAATGTTCCCTGAAAAATTAGGTTATTTGGGGAAGTTTCTATACTTAGTGCTCTATACGTTGTATGAGTAGTTTAAGTTTGCAAGAATTCTGAGTGCAAGAGTAGAAACTGTAAACTTTTGTGTATAATCACAAAGTCATGATTGTGAACGTGTTCACCACAATTACGCTTTTACAATTGGAATCGAACTCTTCCTGTCTGTGATCTCAGATGTGAAACAGTAGGAAATCTAACTAATCAGAAGATTCCCTGTGTTGGTATGTGCTATCTGTGGACAGAAATGTTTGCAATATAGATTCTCTGGTTCAGAATTGCCAATTTCCAATCACCATGCCAGTTTTTACTAAAGAGTGAGTGATGTAGGCAAAAAGTGTTTGGAACTCATATTATTAATGGAACATAGCAAATACTAGTTGGTTTTTATTTCAAAATGAAGATATAAATATGCTGTGTTTAGTAATGGTCAGTACTGTTTTCGATTTAAAATTCTTTTTCGTGACATATATAAATCACGTATTCAAATCAGTAGCCACTCTTTCAATACATCGTTTTAAATGAAACTTTAGCTTTCAGGCTTTGTTAATTAAGAAACGAATCTTAAAAGCCGATTTCAAATGAAAAAAAACACATTTATGAATGTATGGCAATATACATTTCTATTGTAAGAATAATTACATTCTTATACTTTTACATCGTGTGCTTTAATCTACTCTACTTTAATGTGGGTCTGAAAGCAGTGTCAGCTGCTGTCAAATGAAAGTGGTGGAGGCAGCGAGTGAGAGAATAATACAAAAATTAAAAAGTGTACTTACCCCCCGGCTGCTGCCTCGGTGCTCTGATCCTGTCCCGGCAGTCCATGGGCTGGTGCACAGACTCCCACACTCTAGTGAACTTCCCACGCCAATCCAGATGCTGCTCTCATTCTGGTAATACTAGTACCCACCTTGAGAGAATTGCCAGGATTGGTTGGAGTGGCTGGTTTGGCACTCAATCAGGGACTGGGAGCCTGTGCCTGTTCTCCACCCGGTTGTGCAACACAGCTCAGATTGGAGAGGTCTAAGTGTGCATGTCGGTTGGCTGTCATAAGACAGCCCTCCAAACTGACAAATGCACTTGCAGTGCCCACCAAACCTCCTCCCTGCTGAATCTGCTGTCCGTCAGGAAGCAACTGCCTCGCCCCCCACCCCCCAATCCCCCAAGACCCAGCTGAACTGGCAGGATGAAAAATAAAATGATAACATTGTTTTATTACCATTTTATTTTTCATGTTTGACTTTGCGACACTTTCAGCAAAGGGGCTACACTCCTCTGCCCTAGTGGAGGAGCTGCTGGGGTCTGTTAGCCGGCGCAATAACCCATTTCCAGTCATTTAAATTATTTAAATTACCCGAAGTGCACTTCACTGTTGCGCACATCCGCGTGACTCCCATAGAAAGGGCCCATATGCGCACCATAAACATTGCATGTTCAAAGAATGGAGCAATGCATACTGAAGTGAATTCTCTTTTTCTTTTTTTACTTTTCAGGTTTAGCTGTGACTATGCAAAGAGACACCCCGAATTCTCGCTACAGCTGCTTTTGAGAATCAGCAAAGGCTACCAGGACCTTCTGACCAAATCTTGCGCTGGGGAGAACCCGCACGATTCTTTGGTTAAAGGGGTGAGTTCCACTGCTTTTTTATTTTCTGTGGAACAAAACGATGTCCATGGTGATGAACCCTACATCGATAAGGTTGTGAGTTGCTGAATCGGTTGCCACTGTTGACCATGAAAGCGCTTTGCTTCATTTATCACCCCCTACCGCATCCTTTGTCTAATTGGTTAAGGGGCATATGTATGAACACATTTTCCCATAGACACAGAATGGGTAAAACCCTTTGATACATCTGGCCCACAGATGACCATCATGTTGGAATGGGTTTTGGGCTAAGCTTTGTGGTGTATTTAAATGCCCATCAACAGAATTCTTTCAGAAAATGCTATCATCCTACTATAGATGTAACACTGGGCAATTTTTTCCTATGAAGTACAAAGATTTTTGCAAAATTGTGTGCATAAAGTGATACACATTTTATCATTATTTTGAGAAATTCTTGTTTACGATGCTATGCAATGAGACTGTTTTGAAGAGAAAATATCTCATTCGAGGAGAAAATGTTTCTCAGATAGGCATTTTGTCCTCAATCCTGTTAAAAAAAGCCCTCAGAAATGTTGCATGATATAAAATGTTGAGATTTTAATTAATACAGAATTCAGGAATTAATGCAACACTTAGGTCCTAATTATGATGGTGGTCGAGCAGACTACTGACCGCCATCGCAGTGGGCAGGAGACCACCCAACAATGAGCCAGTGGTCCCATCCACCCAATTAGGATGTGTTCACTGTACAGGCAGTCGGAAAGTGCTTTTTTCTATTGTGCTTTGTGCTGCAACTCAGGAAAAAGGCCACAGTACAAGCTGCAGTAGAAAAAAAGCATTTTGTGCAAATCCATGCTGTGTTAGGCAACATGTGGTGCCTGCCACATGGTGCATGGATGTGTGGGGGAGGCACATCATGTGCCCCCAGGGCCACTTAGCAGTGGCCCACAGGGACAGGGGCCCTTCTTGGGGCCACCAAAGTCAGTTTCGGTCTGCCTTTTCATAGTAGTCGACCGCCATGAAAGGGCAGTCGGAAAGGGACATCCTAATCCCTATGGTGGTGCCTGTGCAGGCACCACCTCCATTGAAGGGATAGGATTCCGACTGCTGCCCCGACGGGACCATGGATCCTGCTGAAGGCGGCAGTCATACCCCTGACCTATGCAGTCCGACACCCTGCACCCAAATGGTGGGACTGCCTCTGGCGACCTGTTGGTGGTGGTCCCACCAACATCGTAATTAGACCCACAACTGCTGTAATAAATATTTAGCAAAGGCCGAGAAAAAGGACAAAAAAGTGAATTATGTCTGTAGAACAGGCTTTTAATAAATAACACAGGTCTGCATTAGTTTGCCAATCTTCCGTCGTGCAGCTTTCTTGACGATGTTGGACACCAAGCGAAGGGTTAACATTTTGCCCATCATTGGCTGACAGGTGAACAGCTGCAGGGTTTAACTTTAGCTTCAATCCAACAGTACTTAGAAGGGGTCTGTACATGAGCCATATACCTAAATGGCCATGTTGTAGAAATGTATACTGCTTCACTGACTATCACACTACAGAGGCAAGTCATGGCTTAGCAGCCAGTAAGAAGAGGAGACATTGGACCCTTTTCATCTCTAACACACTTTCACTATGCTGAATAGTAGTGGAGTTGCTCAAATAATTATTTTATTTTATTATCTCCATCAGGTAAATCTTATTTTGAAATTCTAGCACCTCTGAAGTGGAAAACAATAATCCTTGACCTGCAGGCTATACATGTAATATAAATAAAAACATTATATGTAATTAGAAATGGAGAATGGCAATTACACTTGCAAACTGATAGCAGAGCATTAGTACAGCAGTGCTGGTATGGCTCAGATCTCCAATACTGAGGCCACTTCCATAGACTGGTCATGTTGTACCTTCCTACCTGTCCTTTGCTTTTTAGTAACTCCAGTCGGAGGACTAGAGACTGAGGCATCTCCAGAGACATTGGGTATTTCCAGAGGCCGAGGCCCTTCCTAAAGTACTCAGTGTATACCTAATATTGGCTTTGGAGCCTCACTAGTAAAAAGCAGGTATTCTGTGCTTAATTAGGCTGGCACTGTGGGTAAGGTGAGCTTCCATGTTCTGGTATTCTTATGTTTTTCATCTTCTTTGGTGAAATGTGTTACCCTGAGTCACAAAGTCACATGTGACACTATTTTTCAAAAACAAATAACTTGTTAACAATAACACCACCAGCGTGGTACAAGGATGAGAAGGAACCAGAATGTTTGAGAACAACAATAACTGTTGAGTGTGTGAGTATTCTCAAACACTTTTGAACAACAAATCCCATCTCTGGAAATGGCTGGAGATTAGTGATCAGTTGTATCAACCATGTTTGCAGTCACAAACACTCTAAACTGGGCCCAGATAAGCTAAGACTTTGCGCCAGGGTTGCATCACTTTTTTGATGCAACCCGGAATCAAAATCTATTTTGGTATTTACTGAGCCACATGAAGCCCCATTGGCATGGCTGTGTGTGACTTTTTGAAAACAAGTAACACAACTCAGCGCTTGGCTCCGCCTTACATTACCTTTCGTCAGGTAGGTTGTATGTTGGTGGAGCAAGGGCTTTCCTGTTCATCTGCCCATGTGCCTTGATGCAAACCCTTACCGACTAAAGACTTGTAAACATAGGTTTGTGCCAAAATGCTCTCCCTACCCAAAGCTGGCATAACAAGGACAAATATCTGTATTTCTCCTTGTTACTTCTTCTGTGCATGCATGCTGCATTCTCAAAGGATAGGTTGTGTACATGGAAGTATCAATTCCTGCACAAAAACTACCCTGACCATAAAGCAGGCACAAGGGTGGCTGCAGTGGCACTAGGCACCCACAAGGGCGCCAGCACTAGGAAAGAGCAGAATGGTTCAATATCTTTGTAAATATGGTGCAGTTCTGATCTGTCCCATTCACTTAAAGCAGCACAGCAAAAACACTTTCTGTTTTGTGTTGCATTAACTTTTATTAAATCTGGACGTTAATGTTTAGGACTGCAGAGAAATAGTTTATGCAAATTAAAAACACCTGTTTAGGAATTTATATACTTTTATTGAATCCTAGTACAGGATGGCAAACCCATACAGATTCCGTTTTTGGAAGGGTCTGTAGAAGCCATCCCTTCAAAATAATGAATCAGTATGACATGTATCAATGTTTTCTGATGGAAATCCAGTAGCAAAGCATTGAAATGTTACAGACTCTCGAATTGGCGTTGCAAGCCATTCGCTAAAGGAAAGAGTTCCCCTTGGAACCATCCACCTTTGTGAATGTTAAAAATAAATGTTGGAGAGTAAACAGTGGCAATAGGACCACTGGCAACCTTCAAACATTCATTACAAAATATAACTTTATAACTTTCTTTTTTTTAAATGCAGCTGTGTGTCCTTTAAGGAAAATCAGTTCCATTTAAAAACAAAAGTTTACTTTATGGAAAGGCGATCACAGGCAGGGTGGTCTGCTGACCCTTGTAGGCCACCATCCTTGTGATAGCCATCAATCAGAATGAGGTGCAATTTACGACCTACCTCATTAACATTCATGAACTGGAATTTAATTAAACAATCCTTTAGTACATATGTTGGCTTAAAAAAAATATTGTCTGAAAAGTACGAGTTTTTTGTGACAAGTAATTATTACATTTGGCCCCTACTCCTGTTAAAGGTAGCAAGAGACATCTTTCCAGGGTGGGAATGAGAAAGGACCTTGTTTAAAATGAGTTTTGATGCAGGAGAAAAGATTTCTGAAATAAAAATAAAAAAAAGACTAAACAATAGCACAAATGCAATATAATTCCCTATGCACATCATGTTCAAGAACGCAAGCCTTCACAACATCTTAATTCAGAGTTTAAAAAACTTTTGAATTGGTATTCTTAATAATTTGATTGAATTCCTGATATTTGTACATGTGCACCCATGCAAGATAGTAAAGATTTCTGAAAATATCTTTGAGAATGAAGACTAGCAGCGGCCTGTCTGGGAAAGAGCGGTGGGGTGAGGCGACAGATGACGAAGAGGGTTAATTAAATATTGTTTTTTTCCCTCGTCCTCGTCTGTCGAGTCTCCCCCCACCCCGCCCAGGAAAAATCAGACACTTGATGTAGTCCTTTGGGAACAGGGATCACTCTGCACTGAAAGTCCTTTGTGCAGCAAACCTCACAGGAAATGTGTATGGTCAATCACCAAATTTAGCAAAGGGGCCTAATATTGTGCACTATATTAATTATAATATATTACTATATCACTAGAAAACACAAAAACATACAGTAAGGTTTCAACTTCATGATGACGAAATAAGCAAAAAGAATCTTAGTGTAATTCAAATTTAGCAATTAAAGAGAAAGAGAGGGTTTCTGAAGAGGTCAGTGCAATCAAAGTCTATGCCCTTCCTCAAGTACTTCAATGATTGAAAAAGCAACAACTGTCCATATAGATATTGCCTTTTTTTTCTCTTTTTAGGAAGAAGAATTGAAAAAGGAGATTGTCACAAGTACAACATTACTCAAAAATACTTGCGATGCTTACGAGAAGTTGGGACCATATTACTTTCAGAACGAGTGAGTTTATTTTCATAAATGCAGTAACCTTTAATGGTTTCACTGAAGTTATTCCAACCACTAACATTATGGTGGTACTAACCTTAGGACGCGGGGTACGTCCATTGTGGCCTTTGACTATTAGCATCTGCTGAGTGAAGTAGTGATGCTTGATTTCCCTTTCCTCACAGTTCTTGGTCATAGGTTTATTTTTTAAGGTAATACATGATCACTAAGATTTTCTCTAAATTTCCATCTGCGGAAATTACTTTTCATGAGTTAGTTGTTACCTTCTACGTCTAAATCGGAAGGTCTTTTTACAGTAGTTTAAAGCCTTTCATAAATATGGCCATGCACCACTAAGACATAAAATGGTGCCCATGTGGCACCTCATGTTGATGACAAATATTTGCATTTCATCCAAAGAGGATCTAGACCGGCAATTCCGGTCTCTTTCTCTGCCAGGTGACCCAAGGAAGCTTTTTACAGCAAACAGCCTGTTAAAGCCAGAGGGAATCCCCCTCCAACATATAAACGCACCTTAGGGAGTGCGACACATAGCCAACAAAATAAAACAATCACTATAATTTAGTATTTATTATTTAAATTGCACCTTTTCACATACTCACTTGGTCCTGAGGAAAACCAGTTTTCAATCAAAAAAGGCCTGGCTGAAACATGTAGACCACACAGGACGCTGGAGGTCTTAATTCACACTCCAATCCGTCCGATCGCCTTTTAGCAGCTAACAGGGGCCCAGTAATTAAAGTTTATCCATTTACTCTCGGGTACTGGGACCCACTGTATAGCTTTTTAACTTTCACTTTCTCACTCACTACACTGCACACTCAGCGAACATACCATCTCTGCAGTAACCTGGCGTCGAAGCACACCCGGGACACACTCGGTGTCACTGTGGTGGGCCCGATGATGAAGCATGCCACCAACTAGGTTGGTGGGTGAGGGTTTCTTAAACAAACCAATTGGTTTGCCGGCACGCGTACTTCATTGAATCCCCTCCTTCCCCCTAACATAGCTAGTCCTTTTTGATTTTGACATGCATTTCATCCAAGACATCTATAAACATCAACTGGCTGATAAGCTTAGTGATGGACTGTATCGCATGTATGACAATATAAAGCTGTACATCCGTCTTATAGACAATGGCATTGAATGGAATCAAATGCATTAGCACTGAATAACATTGCATTCCATTCCACCAGTCTACTTCTGAATCCTCTTGCACGGCACATAATGCCGAAGAAATTTAATGAGTGACATTCAGATAGTTGTGTGGCGAATACGTCTGTGATAATTCGGTCCCTTGAAGCCTGCACCGTGATTGGCTATAGGTCAAGAGCAATTTTTTTCCATTAGCAAAGCAGCCTAGAATTTGGTAGTCTGCGTTTTGAGTGGAGGTCTAGCATCTCAAGCGGGTCAATCTGCATCGTTAGTAGACACAACACACAGCCCTGTTTCAAGCACACAAATGGGTGTATTTGTAAAGGTACTAGACTTTAATGCGGTGCACAGGCTAATTATGGAATCCTGTGTCTTTGTTGACAGGTAAAAATCGCCTTTAGTCTCATGGTCTGTAGACTTACAATGGTGATAAATGTTACATCAATTAGCCTGTGGATTGCACACCATTATCATGCCGGTCCTAGAGGGAAATAATTCTTACATCTATGGTATTAGCACAATATTTGTAATATGACCCATTACTACACTCACCATCATAAGTCATCCTTCAAGATTAGATCAATTTTTTTTAATACTTGCATATGCTAAACAGGCAAGCTTCAATAGGTCTGACTAAGTAAGTGACGTGGCTTATCAAGTTGTAGAAATATGCCATTTGCCAATTTGTTCCTAGATGGTCATGAGACCCTTTCTTAAATATGTTCTTCCTAGGTTTTTGTATAGGCACATTTTTAGCCAAATTATCTTGGCTAGTTAATATTCTCGATGCAAAATGATAAAATAATTTCTAATGAAATCTGCCCATCACAATGAAGAAGACAGAATACCTGCAATATTATCTTTACATTTTACATTAGATAATGAATTGTTTGCTCAATCAGCCAGTCAGGTTCCCAATAGTTTAAGTATAGAAGGGTTCAGCAATCTCCTTAACTCTCAGGACCTGATTCACAAAACTACATTTTAAGAGTAAGTCAATTTCACTCCCAAGCACACGTTACGTATAGAGAAGGTTTCCCCGTTAGCGTACAGACACAATAATTTCAAAACAAAGTATAGACAATTTCTTTAGGTCCTTTCTTTTCAGGCTTTATTCTTTTGATTTCAGCCACAGCCAACATGTGTTTTGTGGCAATTGGGGCGTGACCCCGCAACTTCATCAAGGCTATACTCTTCCAGGTGTTGAGATTTCAAATGTGGTGATATTTCCAACCCACAAAGGGGTTCCAAGTAGTCTCGCGATCGTACAGATACACAATTTTTTATATAAGTCCAAGTATCCGCTGTATATCATGTAGTCATTTTCAGAGTTAGAGTTGAGCAACCAATCCAGAAACAAAGCATCCACCAAGTGTGATAAACGGCCGGTTATCGCACTCGGTGGACGCTTTGTTTCCGGATTGGTTGCTGTACTCTGTAACTCTGAAGATGACTACATGATATACAGTGGATACTTGGACCTATATAAAAAATTGTGTATCTGGACGATCGCGAGACTACTTGGAACCCCTTTGTGGGTTGGAAATATCACCACATTTGAAATCTCAACACCTGGAAGAGTATAGCCTTGATGAAGTCGCAGGATCACGCCCCAATTGCAACGAAACACGTGTTGGCTGTGGCTGAAATCAAAGGAATAAAGCCTGAAAAGAAGGAACCTAAAGAAATTGTCTATACTTTGTTTTGAAATTATTGTGTCTGTACGCTAACGGGGAAACCTTCTCTATACATAACGTGTGCTTGGGAGTGAAACTGATGTATATAGAGCTTTTGCTTTTGTTTTGTGGAGTTTAGTGGTTCTCCACACCTGTGAGCACCGTTGACATAATTCTCATAAACTTACAATTTGTGCAAATCTGCCAAGTAGCGCAAAAATCCCTATACTGAATACCACGCATCTCAGGATTTATTTTAAGAGTAAGTTTATGAGTGCAGAGACTCCACAGCCGGGAAGAGAACTCTGTTCAAAAAACAAAGAACTGTCCTATCTTTTTGTGGACAGACAACTGCGGAGTCTCCCACTTATAGACTTACTATTAAAATCCATTTTGGTGAATACTGAAAAAGTGTACACTTGCACAAACGAGTACGTTTGCCTTTGTTAATCAGGCCCATATTATTTTCAACAATGTATTTACAATGACTCCAAATCATCTGTCCTTCAGATATTTGCACATTTCAATATATTTGGCAACGCCTCAGACAAAAGCAATTTTAATATAAATAGAGTCCTGACTTCAATTGAATTAGAATGCCAACCACATACCGTTTGGGAGTTGACTTCAGGAAAGAACAAAGAAGTGCTGAGTTGTAACATTAAAATCTCCCCCTATTTCTTTCCAATAGTCATTGCTGGTTCAAATTTCTACTAGTCATTTCCATTATTTGGACTCCTGATTTTATTTGCAGTCACCATTAACTCCCTCTCATTCACTCCTTCTGGTTTCCACTTATACTGCATACAAAAAGAGGTGTGAAAAGGATGTGCTACTGTACACATGGGATTGTATATTGTTTGAAAAATAAATGCACGTTCAAATGGGTCACCTGTGTCCATCATTTAATTCTCCTCGTTTAGTAATAATTGCGATGAAGGATAGGGATGAGGGGGTAATGCAATCAAATCTCCTTATGCCATAGTAAACCGTCAGGGTCTAGATTGGGACCAACAGGTCGAATTGTATCCATGTTTTAATTGCATTACTCACTTTTATACATTTGTTTGGCTAAAAACGCTTTAAAAATGGGATAAATAAATAAGGGAAGAATTGTTGAATACTCAATCTACAGGGAGACAAGACAGTAGGAGTCTAAGATCTAAGGAACAACATCCACATTCAGATACAACGATGTATGGTTTGGATAATCAAGGTTGGGGGATCTGTTCCTGCACATGTTTCTCTGTTGGTCTTTTATGCGTTGTCTATGAGACACCTAAAATGTCCACATTGTGATTCCAGTTTGATTAGGAAATATGCGGGAAAGTTGCCCTACATATCAGATGAGTCGCTTCATCAAATAACATCGGGGATGACACACATAGGACAAAAGTGCTGTAAAGTACCTGCAGATAAACAGATGCCCTGCTCTGAAGGAAGCGTAAGTAGAAATGTTAATGGGACCACTGCTGTCTTGTTTACCCTAACTCTGTTGTTGCTTTCAATCCATGGAAACTTCTCCTATGGTGATGAATACTGATGAATACTAGGATGATTTGAATGTGTAGCTGTACCCGGGTAAAAGTAACTTCATGAAAAGGGATGCTGAATTTACCTGTAGTGAAATATATTTGTTATTGTACTAGGGACTTATTACATGTTGCATTATTCCACAACATTTACTACAAGGAGGCCCAAACAGTCACATACCCTTTCACTCTGCACATCTTGGCATCTCTGTGTCTGTTGAGACGTCCAAATATCACTGCACTGTTCTACTTGTTTTCACCTCAAATGCTTTGCAGTGCTACTTTCAGTGTTTAAAGCACAATAAATGAATTCTAGAAAAATTCGCAAATTCTATGTATGTCAATTATTTAACGAACATGTTTTAAAATCGCACCTTTTTAGGTGTTTGTCTATGATTTCAGTACATTTACAACTGTTTATGACACTTACCAAAATGCCACAGCATAGGCACCCAACTAAATTTGGAGATTTGTGTACGCGCATCTAAGACTAAACTGATGGACGTAAATTGGCACTTAAAAGGTACAAATGGATCACAACTTGGCTTTCTGTTTCCTCCTAATAGAGAATGTTTTACAGTTGGAGAAAACTCATGTTTGGAGCTTTTTAACACTTCATTTACACACACACACACACACACAACAGCCATCATTGGAGTAAATATAAGTTTGTAAATAGGATAGAAAATAAATTGAGATTATTAGTAAATTCTCACAAAGTTACAACTTTGAGGGCGCTTACTGAATTTTTGGTGGTTGGGAGCTTTTTTTTACGGTACCCTGAGATTCCCGATACTGAGGGCCTCATTTATAAAAAGGTTTTGCATCACTGCGTGAAAACAGCGATGCAACACTTTTCAGTGCACCCTCCTTGCAACACCTTGGATGCACTGTATTTGCTGTACAGCACTCCATGTTGCAAGGAGTTACAGATACATCAGTATTTCTGATGTAGCTGTAGGTGTAGTAATGACGTATTGCTGGAGTGTGTCGCAAAAGCGACGCAACTCCAGCAATGGGTCATTACACATGGGCAAGTCCCATGTTAAATGATCCTGCGTCAGTCTTATGCCTGCTGTGAGGCTGTGTAAGGCTTTGATGTGGTGGCACCCTAGAAGTGGTGCAGTGAAATCTGATATATTTTACTGCGTCACTTCTAAGAGGCTTTTTGCGGGGGAACGCCCACCCTACATACATTATCCCTTACTCAGGTATAATGTACTGCAGGGCTTAACAAAGTCTGCTTAGATGCGTCACTTTGTACATAGGGCGCAACATGGCATATTGTTTCCGCTGCCAGTGCATCACAAAAAGTGATGTATCGGTAGGGCCGGACTGGCTACCGGGTGCTTTGGCATGCTGCCGAGCTGGGGCCTGATTTCGTTGATGGGGACCTGTGTGTGCTGAACAAAATTCGTTTTGCTTTGTTTATTTCGAAGCACCTGCAGGTCTCCATCAACAAAATTAGCCCCGACCGCAGTGACATCAGCCCTCAGCTCTGCAGCATGCCAAAACGCCCGGTAGCCAGTCCAACCCTGCGCATCGCCGGCGCAAAGGGCCCATAAATAAGCTCCTGAGTAACTGGCCTCCTTGACTATGTTCCGCAGCCTAATCAATGGAAGTGCCCAGGTTTTCTTAAGGGTTCCATGACTCACATTTAGATACAAAGCCTGAGCAAAAAATGAATCCCAAGAGCAAATGCATAAGGTGGTACTTGCTACGGCATAATTAAACATTATAGTTAAGAAACAAAGAAAGTAAAGGTCTACATTAAGCTTAGGTTAATAATACAAGCCTAAAATGTTAAACAGGCCTAATAGTTCCCAAGATTAAAAAATGCTAAGGGGATAACAAGAAATTCTACATAAAAAACAAAAGGGGCAACAGGAATCAGTAGCGGCCGCTGGAGGGAGTACTACGGGACAGTGGGCGGGGGAGTGGCAGGGTGAGGGGTAGTAAACTCCAGCATATGGCTGATCGGGGTTAGGTAAAGAAATAAATGAATAAAACAAATTAAATTGCGCAAGCTGCAACATCAAATGCGTTGCAGCGCACGCAATTCAATTTGTTTTAATTATTTATTTCTTTACTTAACTCTGATCGGCTGTATGCCGGAGTTTACTACCCCCCACCCCCCACCCTCCACCTCCCCCTCCCAACCCCCCGCAGCACTCCCTCCAGGAGCAGCTACTGACAAGAGTCCAAAGTTTATAGACGGTTCAAGTCAGAACCCACACACTAAAAGCATAATCCCCGGCTATAAGTCCTAGGGGTGTAAAGGTGGGCTTGTAGGATGTACCATGTTACAACGCATACCATTACAACTACCTACTATTACAACGCGACCATTACAACGCATACCATTACAACGCATAGCGCTTTGAGGTGCTGGATAGTGGTAAGTATAATTTACTATTCTAACTCCAGTCCCCGTGGACACTAGGGAAGGTGTTGGATAGTAAATTATACTTATTCCCTATCCTAGAGCGCCCCCCAGCGCAATGCGTTGTAATGGTATGCGTTGTAAAAGTTGTGTTGTAATAGTAGGTAGTTGTAAAAGTTGCGTTGTAACAGGTGTATACCGGGCATGTACCTTCTGAATTGCAAGGCCTTTCTTTCAAATCACAGTCCAGTGGTTTGAACTCTGACCAGGAAACCTTGCATCCTTGTACAGAAGGCTTGCAGTTGCAAACGGCTGAGTCCCACCGGCAAGTCTGATATGTGCTGAAGATTTGGTTCAAAGAAGCCAAAACTTCTAGTAATAGAAGATGAAATTTCTGCGAGTCTGGTGTTAGTTGCTCCTGTCTAAGTGACGTCAAAATGATCTGCACCTCGCCCATGAAGTTGTAAAGGCAGCCATCAATACTGAGGGAGCAATACTATAACTGGATGAAGATGCATTTTTGAGGGCAAGGTTCTATGTTGGTTCAACAATGGGCTTTTAATATTTGTTTTCAGATTCACCTGGGTGTTAGTGTTTACTGAAATATTTGGGAGAGCCATACAATTTGATCCTGAACTTTAGTGTTTATTCAAATAGTTGGGAGAGCAATAACATGTGATCTTGAACTCACTATTGCTGTAGATTTTATATGCCTGTTTTCACAAAACCCAACAGAATTCCTGTTCAGGTATTGTGTAGTTAGGATTTCAGGGGCCTTGCAGCTTTTCTGCTCATAGCTTCTTGAACCATGCTCTTCCAGCAAATATCTTGTCAAACAAAACAGATCGAGGTAACTGTAGCAAACGTTATCACATTTCCACTGAAACATTCTTAGTAATTGAAATGGAGAAACAATGGCCATGATCAACCTACATTAGTTGTCATATCTGTACCCTCACCAGCTGACAATTCTATCTTGTATCAATACTGCTGACATAAATGGAGAGATTTTTTAAGATTTTGATTAGTTTCAGTGTCATCTTAGTTCCCTAGCACTTGCCTGTAGTGACATGAGCCATGTTATGAAGATTAACATTGTGGGAAATTGGATTACTGGTTGAGTAGGGTGGGAGTTCTGGTCAAGCAGCAACAGCAAACCTTGTCAGGGTAAGGCACAAGTAAACCCCAAATTAACCTGTGCTGAACCCCCTGGTAGCTTGCACAGAGCAGTCAGGCTTAACTTAGAGGCAATATGTAAAGTATTTGTTTAGCAATTCGAACAATAAAGTAGTGAGAACACCACACACAAAGTTTCCCAGGCTGAGTTAGAAAATATAGCAAAACATAATAAATAAAACAAGACCAAAAGAACAAAAATCTAATATGTAGAACCGGAGTTATGCATTTTTAAATAATAAAGTGAAACAAAAACCACCGAAAATCATAAAGCGTCAATCACGGCTATGTGGCCGGCTGGGTTGGGTTGAAGTCAAAAGTTCAGGCTGAACACGATGGAGCAATGGTTGGATAGAGTCTCAGATTGGTTCCACTGAATGTTTGCCTTCTTACATTCTGTGCCAAGAGTCCCGTCCCGTTTGCATTGGAGAGGGCTGCAAAGAGCAGGAAAAAGTGTAGCACAAATTGTCGGCCTGGCACAAAGAGCAGGCTGGGTGTCTCGGACAAGTGAGCTGGTGCTTTGCATTGGTCAACTCCTGCATTCGGTTAATGCTGCTGTGTAAAGAGACGAGCTGGTGGCATCCTGTGCTGGTTTTGGTGCGAGCAGCACAGTCTCACGGTCTCAGTGCGAACAGTCTCATTTGTGGTTGCAAAGAGTCCAAAAGCTGATTTAAGAGCCCATGAGCCAAACCAAAAGGGTTGGACATGAGAGGCACCACTTGTGGGCCGGGAGCTCACTGCAGCTGGGTCCAGTAGACGTTTGGGAGCCTTTTATGTCTCAGAGGCTCAGATCAGAAGGCTAGCAAACCAGCCCTTGGAATTACTCTGGTGTCCTTGGGTCAAGATGAAGTTGTAGGTCCAGTTCTTCCTCCCCAGGCAAGAGGGCAAAAGGCAGCAGGGTAACACAGCATGGCAGCAGTTTCTTTAGAGCATCAGTCGAGCAGAGTGGCAGTCCTTGTAGCTGGTAACAGTTCTTCTTCCTGGGAGAGTATGCAAAGTATGAAGTGTACTGAATTGTTAGTGCCTGAGGTCCTACTTTTTACACAGTTATGCCATGAAGGGGTAAAGATCTTCTAAAGGCCTGCCTTTGACGTGCACAGATGCTCTACCTTTCTGGCCCTGGCTCCAGACTATCTACAGTGGGTATGTACCCCTTTGTGTACATACCCACTGACAGGACACAGCCAATTCAATAGTAAGTGAGGCTGGGCACAGCTCCTCCCTCTCATCCTGCCAGTGATAGCCCATCCAGCCACACATAAGCTCCCCAGTGTGAATAGCTGTCTAGGAGGTGTGCACAAAGCCCAACTGTCAGCTACACCCAGTCATGTGACCAGATGCAGGCTGCAGGCATCAAATGTCGAAGGCAAGAAAATGGCAACTTTCTAAAAGTAGAATTATCAGAATTGCAATTTAAAATCAGACTTCACCATTAGTTAGGATTTCAAATTGTGATTCCAGAGAAACTAAATATGAACTGGTTATCTCTTCGTAAATTACACTCATAAAATATAATAGGGCAACTCCAAAGTTATATTATGGAAAAGTTAGGCCTTGCAGTAGTGAAAGTGAATTTAATAGTTTTTCACTACCTGTACATGTAAAATATAAGAGTACATATCCTGCTTTTCAAATATATTGCACCCGGCCCTCTGGGCTGTCCAGGGCCTATACTAGTTGTGACTTATGTGTATTAAAAGAAAAGACTTGGCCCTGGCAAAAGGTTTACTTTGCCAGGTCAAAATGGCAGTTTAAAGCTGAACATACAGACTCTGCAATAGCAGACCTGAGACGGTTGTATGACAGAGGCACACATGGCCGAACCACGTATGCATCTACAATGCGGTTCCAACCACAAATGTGTCTTAAGTAACCATTAGTTAACCATGCATGCCTTTACTACGCATGTCTTTACAATGATATTTATTGTAAAGGCGTAATTGCCAAAGGAATATATGTAGTGAGGTCAAAACTAGAAGTTATCAGCTACTCACCCATTCAAGCAGATCTGCTCGGAACCACCTGGAACACTCTCTAATCGTTCACACCCGAAAATGTGCAAAACCACTCCTTTCCACAGGTCCAAATGAAGGCGTTTACTATTTAGACCAAAGTCACAAAAGAAACCCTTTGGGCGAATACATATACATAAATCCACACTCACAGTAGGAACCTTATATCACCAACATGCAAACAATGAACAAAGGATCCAAGAAATCAAGTGATTAAATAAAATCAAATGAATAATACAAATGTATTCAATGCAATATAAAAGAATTTAAAAAAACACATATGTTAAAAATCACAAGACCTATATAAATGTATCAAAGGGCCGCAGTTAAAAACCAATTCAGGAAAAAACATTTCACAAAAGTACAGATGACGCCAATTTATAACATTAATGAAAATGGGAGAAAATGAAGAAAAATGTTTCCTAGTCACAGGAAGAACCAGTAAATCTTGCACAGATCAATTGGTAAATTGTGTGAGAATTATTTTATCATTCTTTGGCCTCAATAACAGTTGTCCTCTAAATTTATAGTAGGCTTCCCTTATCAGTGCATTGACGCGTTTCGGTGGGCACTTTATTTAGACCATCACCTTCCTCAGGAAAAAACAAAAGCTCCCAGTGTTTAAATCAAATTCTTAGTAGTTTCCTCAAAACTAATCTAGATCCGCTTCAATGTGACCCAGAGGGAAATATCTCTATTTGAGATACCTGTGGGAGAAATAGAGATATTCCCCTAGGGGTCACATTGAAGCTGATCTAGTTTATTTTCGTGGAAACTACTAAATATTGGATTTAACCTCTGAGAGCTATTGTTTTTTTCCTGAGGAAGGTGTTGGTCTAAATAAAGTGCCCACCGAAACGCGTTGATGCACTGATAAGGAAAGCCCACTATAAACCTATATGGACAACTGTTATTGAGGACAAAGAATAATAAAGGAATTCTCACATGATTTAACAATTGATCAGTGCAAGATTTAGTGGTTCTTCCTGTGACTAGGAAACATTTTCCTGCCTGGTCTCCCATTTTCATTAATGATATAAATTGATGTCATTGTAATTTTGTGAAATGTTTTTTCGGAATGGTTTTTAACTACTGCCCTATGATAAATGTATATAGGTATTGTGATTATTAACATGTTTTTTTTATTCTTTTCTATTGTATTGAATACATTTGTATTATTCATTTGATCACTTGATTTCTTGGATCCTATGTTCATTGTTTGCATGTTGGTTATATAAGGTTTCTACTGTGAGTGTGGATTTATGTATGTGTCTTCACCCAAAGGTTTTTTTTGTGACTTTGGTCTATTTTGGTACCCCTCTCCTTTGGTGTGTGGGTCCCTCTCTCCTTTCTTGAAAGGTTTACCATTTAGAAACTAGGCCTAAAACCTCCATTCCTGTGGATGGATTTCCTCCCAAAAAATCACAGGGGCAGTAAACATCCCTAGCCATCAGTCGCAGAGGCTGTTTTCACATGGAATGGAACTGGAACCCCATCAAAAGCATTTCTCGACAACCCCCAAAACTGGTCTATTGAATAACATTGCGAACAGGACCTTCACAATCAATTGTGTCTCTACCCCTTCCACTTCATTGATCCTCTTGAAACATGGAAGGACACTTATCCCAAACTACCTCAAAAAGCCACATCGAAATCGGATCATGACCTACACAATCTTCTGGTATTAAATCCTCCACCCCTTACCGAAGATTTAGATGTAAGCTATGACCAGTTCTGCCTATGGATCACTCAGGCTCTTGATACCTTGATCCCGGCTAGATGTTGCAAAGCTCGCACCCATACAGCTAGCCCTTGGTATAACTCCGAATTAGCTAGCCTGAAAAAGGAATGCAAAAAGGCAGAGAGGGCATGGAGGAAGAACTACGATGTCAATCTAAAACTAGACTATGTCATGCTCCAAAAAACCTACCATCGTAAGATCTGCAGAATAAGGGCGGCATATTATGCCAAGGAAATTAATAACAGCTTTAACACCTCGAAAGCTGTATTTAAAATCTTGAAAGATCTCACCGCAAAGAAAACTGTTAACACCACTATCACTTCCCCCGACCTCTGTAATAACATGGCCAATTTCTTCACCAACAAGATCCTGAAAATCTACGACTCCTTTCCCAAAGGCCCGCAGCCAGTTGCTATCTTTGATCCTACTAGGCCCTCTCTCTCCTCTTTTCCCACGCTTGAGCGAGAGAGTTTCCCAAAAAATCTGTAAAAAGATTAAATCAGGCTCTCTCCGGCAGATCCCCTTAAACCGGATACCTTCTGCGAAGCCCATGAATCAATCACTGAGCACATCCGAGAAATCATCAACCGGTCCCTTCTGACCGCTAAAGTTCCCTCCAAGTGGAAGCAGGCCTGGGTTTCCCCCATTCTGAAAAACCCCACTCTAGACCCCTCGCTTCCTGAGAACTTTAGACCTATCTCCCTGCTCCCCTGGCCTGCCAAAATTATCGAGGCACACGTCAACAATATTCTGACAGATTGCCTCCTTACCAATAACATCTTGGATGACTCTCAACACGGGTTTAGAGCCGGTCATAGCACCGAGACCGCCTTGCTCAGTGTTTCAGAGGACCTCCGTACCATCCTAGACACCGGAGGCATGGCAGCACTGGTCCAGTTGGACCTCAGTGCTGCCTTTGACACGGTGTCACACGAGGTCCTCTTGTCAAGATTGGAGGAGATTGGGATCACAGGGCCAGCGCTGGAATGGTTTAGAGACTTCCTTTTCAACAGGTCTTTTAGAGTCTCTACCCCTCCATACATCTCTGAGGAACATAACATTGGACAGGGAGTGCCGCAAGGCTCTTCCCTGAGCCCCACCCTGTTCAATGTATATGTCCGCCCCCTGGCAGAGGTAGCTAGAAGAAATGGACTTGCCCTGGTTTCCTACGCCGACGATACCCAGTTGGTGGTGTCACTTAATGACAACAGTGGTCTGGAGGCTCAACACTTCAAACAGACACTCACTGACATCACCAACTGGATGACGGCGAATTTTCTTCAACTAAATGCCGGGAAAACCCTCCTGGGCAAAAACACCTCGTCCTGGGGTGACAACTGGTGGCCGGATGTGCTAGGTTCTCCCCCTACGCCTAAGGAATGTGTCAAAAACCTGGGAGTTTGGGTGGACTCTGCTTTAAAGTTCACGCACCACACCAAAAAAGTTGCCGCCACATGCTTTGGCGTCTTGCGTAACATCAGGCCCATTCTGAAGTTCTTTGATTGCCGCACTCGCCAACTTATCGTCCAGGCGACCATTCTCTCCAGACTGGACTATGCGAGCTCCCTTCTATTGGGAGCTAATCTAGCTGAAATCACTAGATTGCAAGGAGTTCAGAATGCGGCCGCCAGGGCTCTGGTTGGTCTCCCGCGCCATTCCTCTATATCGGGAACCTTGAAGAAACTGCACTGGCTCCCGGTGGGCAAAAGGGTCCAGTTCAAAGCATTGTGCCTCGCTTTCAAAATCCTTAAAACCTCCTCCCCCCCAATGCTTCGCCCACTCCTGTCAGAGTACATCCCTAGGAGATCGCTCCGGTCAGAGGGGCAGCATCTTGCGATCATCCCCCGCACCAGACTGGCTAGAGTGGGCGGCCGCTCTTTCAGTTTCCTAGCGGCCAAGCTATGGAATAGTCTCCCTGAAGCTATCCGCGGGATTCAGGATCTCCTAGTCTTCAGAAAGGCTATCAAAACACACCTCTTTCAACAATAGTTTCATCCTTAGCGTCTCCACCTCTCTGTACACTGTCCTTCCGCAGCGCCGGGACGCCCCTTTGCTGAGGCAGCCGTGCGCTATACAAATCACCATAGCATAGCATAGCATAGCATAGCATACGACGTTTGACCCAAAGACACCCACCTATTGAAAAACAATCAAAAGTCAGCCAAAACAAGTAAAAAACACACCAAATCTCAGCCAAATCTTGCCGTTCCAATATACATTAAACTAAAATGGGCCCTGATCCATAGACTCTGGGAACCCTATTCCACACCAACCCTAAGTCTGAAAAACTATCCAGACCCACCGCCTCAGCCCTAAAACCGCCCCCCCTAAAAACAACTCCAACCCCTAAACTTGGCCCCAGCCCCTCTTACTTGTCTGTTTTGAGCCTTCTCCCTGATGCTTCTTGTTCCATTCCCGCCCATCCATGCATCTAGACCACGCATTGCCTTTACCACGCATATGCGTGGTTAAGGCATTTGCATGGTTAAGGCAATTGCATGGTTAAGGCAATTTTTTGGAACATGCCCGCATTGTTTCGACTGTTTTCCACCTGAGACATATTAAAAGGGTTACTTAAATGGATGGTAGAAACAGTGCTGCAGGACCACTAGTGCATTTAAGTTACAGGCCCTGGGCATGGATAGTACCACTTTACTAGGGACTTACAAGTAAATCAAATATACCAATTGGGCATAAGCCAAATCTACCATGTTTTAAGGAGAAAGCACAAGCACTTTAGCACTGGTTAGCAGTAGAATAGTGCGTAAAGTCTAAAGGCCAACAATTACTTTTCTTAGAAAAATGTGGAGGATGAAGGCAATAGGTCTGTGGATGACCAAGCAGAAAGGGCCACGTCCAACAAACGTTTACTAGTTCTATGCTGTACATGGGGCTGAAATCTGTTAAACAGGCCGCAGCACATGACTGAGATCAAAACTCTAGAGTAAAATCGAAACAAACTGGCAGAAAAATGCAAAGTTGTTGTATGTTCTTAGGCCAACCCTAACTTATAACAGCTGATATCCATTAATGGTTCTCATTTCTTTACTGCTGTACGGGAATTTATGTTTGTAATGCATTTGAAACTTTCACAACCCAATTATGTTGTGATCTTAGCACTTACGTCGGAGCAGTTATTGGTAATATTACTCAACTAATGAATACAACATATGTACACTTAATTTGCTTCATAACCACAGACGCTTTCAATCTGAATTTACAATTAAGGAAGAAAAGGTATGGCCAGTGCCATGGTAAGGCAATTCTATTTAGAGTGCCCCCTCCAGATTTAACCTGTGCACACCCATTTCCCCTTATAAGGATCAATGTCGCCTCTATGCAAACAATGGGGTGAAATTACACTTTGCCTTGTACAGTAAAAATTCAAAAATTCACTACCATTCTTTGTGTCTGAAATTTACTTTGTATAACTACCGGATGAAATTTTTAGAGAAATATATGAATCAAAAGCAGGGTAGTTGGTACTTCTGCCGTGCCTCATTTGGAAAAGAATGAGTGTCATTGCCCAATGCTCTACTATGAATCCCTCTGTTGGTGCTATTACATGTCAACTCACTGAGGGCCATATTTCTGACTAGGGTTGCATTGCTCTTGAACCACGCAATGTGGCGTGTGAACAATGCAAGTCCAAAATGCGATTTGTAAAGCCACGCATGGCCACTTTGCGTCGCCCTGATTGGTTTAATAAATCTGGAGTAATTCAATTTAGTGCAAATCACTGCATTGCGTTAGTCTGGCCAGGGAGGCATTCCATGGGTGTTGTGTGGTTGCTCCGATGCAACATCCATGGATTTTGATGCATTCACAGATTCGCCAAAAGCGATATATCCGGGAATGCACCAAAATGCCACCCCCCTCCCAGGTGAGACGTAATGAGTAGAAATTACTTAACCCCGTTATTTTTTCTTTCAGTGTGTTCTGCACCTAGAGGAAAAAGTCTCAGGGGATTGTTTTTGTCCAGGAAGGTACCCGTTCCTGCACAAAAACAATCCTCCCTACAACCCAGGCACCCTTGCGTTGGCACTAGGCAGCCAAAACGGTGCCAGCGCAATGATGCCATGACTTGCTGCGCTGCATGACTTTGCCATACAAATGGCCCTGAATACCAAGGCTGAGCAGTTTTGAATCATCTCATGCACCACCAGACACTCCCTGCCCCTCTGTCTTTCTATTTCAGGATCGAGCTTTCTCGCTTTTGCAGTGTTTCCCATCTTTCTATTCCTTTTTCTTTTCCCTTTGTGTGGCTTTCCCCCTCTTGCTCTCGGAAAACGTTCTGCTCAGTTTTAGCACTGTACCTCCGTCACAGTGATATATTGGGCCTTATTTATGGGAAAAAGTGACGCACCGGTGGCGCAAGGCTTTCATAAATAGGGCCCATTGTATTTAGTACTTTGGATTAGCCGTCATAGCCTTTTGTATGAATTGTTTTTAATGACACAGAAATTCAGAAGAAGTAAATGAATTTCATATGTAAATGATGAATTGCAGCAGCCTGTTCGAACAGCCATCTTTTTACACTGGCAAGACTGAAAATGTGTTTCTCCTTCATCTTGTTTTTTTTTTTGTGTTCAGCTGTCTATAGTCATCGGAGAGATGTGTGAAAAGCTGCCGGCCAATTATCCGAATGAGAAGGTTGCTCACTGCTGCAGTGACTCCTATTCCGAGCAGAGGCCATGCTTTACTGCACTGGGACCAGATGAGACCTACGTGCCTCCAAAACTTTCAGTTGACTCTTTCCACTTCACCGATGCCTTGTGCACCGCTTCTTCCCCAGAAGATCTAAACCACAAAAAGCAAACGTAAGTGACACCTTGGGGTTTTCACGATGCATGATGGTCTTCTTCAGGTGTTCCATTACTGCATATTGACACCAGCAATATTGAGATAGAGGAATATCCATAGGTAAGTGCATATAGGAAGTATATATTTACTATTCCTGAATCCATATCTATGCACCTTGAAGATATATGTGACACTTAGGTACATATATGTAGAGTTAGGGATCGAAAATCTAGACTTACTTACCTGTCAATATATATTTTGTTCGATATTTGGTCCTCGATATTCTATCAAATATTGTGGATTCGACATTCAGGGTGAACACTTTCCTGAGGACAGTGCTAGTCAAGTGAGCAACCATAATCCAACAACATGCTAACATTGCCTGTGGTGAGAAACTAGTTCGTTTCCACTGGCACAGAGTATTTCCCAGCTAGGAAATGTTTAGGGCTTCTTAATTTGTAAAAAAAAATAAGTGTCAGGGCTCTCGTCAGGAGGCCACTGCAGCTTGTACCACATAATGCCCCTGCCTTGCTGCTGATGATAATAACAACACACCTATTAACCATCGTATCCCTATGTGTGACAATTCAGACTATTACAGGCCCCCAAAGCCTTAAGAATGGCTTGGGCGGCAGGTAATAATACATTTTTAATGTATATTGAATTCATAATTAACTGTTGTTGTGGTTAACTCTAAATTAGCCAGACAGTGCCACTTTGGCAGGCTGTCACAAGCACTGTGTTGAAAATTAAGTGCTGGTGCCGAGCACCGGAAACCACCGGCTCAAATTAAGCACTGGCTGTACATGAGGCCTTGATGAAAGTCACCAGGAAGGCGGGACCTCTGAAGCTGTTTTTCTGTTTGCGGGGGTCAGCCTGTGGTCCCAGAAACACCCTAGTGGGATCTCTGTCTTGTTGAAGGATGATTGTATCATTTTCATGGTAGGGTTTTTAAAAGCATCTATGAAATCTAGGCACTGTTTGGACATGTAGTGTCCGTTCATTTAGACATGTTTTAGATGATCTATTGTGTGGTAACGGAGTAATTTATCTCACAAAAATGAACACTCACTCAGTATTCCACTATAGGCTATGTAGGGAACCCTGCCAGGCCACCTGGGGAGCTCTAAAAATGATGAGATATCTTTCGCCAGGGGCACGGAGGCCACAACCTGCACTGGCCAGGCCACCCACACTACTCTCAATTAGCAGTTTACAAATTATTGTTCATTTATATTTTGGATCTACAACTGAGGTCCACATAAGAGATACCAAAAAAAATCCATTACAAGCATATAACATATAAAGTGCAGAAGGGGCCTACTCTCAATATGGGCCTGTTGGATATGGCCCTTGTTGCAGGGTGATCCCCAATTTTTTAATTCTCCCTCCTTTGTTTTTCCTGACCTGTGGTTGTTGGCTATATGACTCTGGGCCCTTTACCACTGCTGATCAGTGCTAAAGTGTATATGCCCTGTGTGTAAATTGTTATTGTGATTGGTTATCCATAATTGGCATAATTTACATTACCAGTAGGTCCCTAGTAAAGTGTTCCAGGACTGGTAACTCAAATGCTACTAGTGGTCTTGCAGCACGGAATGTGCCACCCGGATGTATGTTGTTACACCGCAACATGGATTACAACGCATTTCATTACAACGCATGCCATTACAACGAAATCTTTGAAACTACCTTTACAACGCATTCCACTACAACGCATACTACATTTACAACGCATACCATTACACCGCATACCATTACATTGCATGTATGGTAAGTATTGGATAGTGTAGGGGTAAAAATTACTATTCTAACTCCAGGGGGTGCAACAGTAGGGTAAGTGTTGGATAGTGTAGGGGTTAAAATTACTATTCTAACTCCAGGGGGTGCAACAGTAGGGTAAGTATTGGATAGTGTAGGGGTAAAATTACTATTCTAACTCCAGGGGGTGCAACAGTAGGGTAAGTGTTAGATAGTGTAGGAATGCGTTGTAATGACTGCGTTGTAAAGGTATGCATTGTAGTGGTATGCGTTGTAGTGACATGCGTTGTAATGGTTGCGTTGTAATGGCATGCGGTATAATGAATGTTGCGTTGTAAAAGTTTTGTTGTAAAGGTAGTGCGTTGTAAAGGTTGTATTGTAAGTGTTGTTTCCCGTGCCACCCACATGAGTAGCGCTGAAAAGAGGTCTCAGGCCTGCCATTGCAGTGCCTGTAAGCAGTTTGTTAACTGCCATGTTGACATGGCCAGTGTTTCCACATGCCAGGCCTTACCCTTCCCTTTTCTTACACAGAGGACAACACTTTGGTAGGACCAAGGTACCCCCCTGGGCAGGGTGCAGTGTATGAGAAAGGTAGGACATGTACTGGTGTGTGTAACATGTCCTGATAGTGAAATACTGCCAATTTCGTTTTTCACAATTGAAAGGCTATCTAGCCCATAGGACAGAATGGGGAATGCTGTGTAACAGTTTTGCAAGCATATCTTCCCATAGGATTTAAATAAGAAATTAGAGTTTGGTATTCTTGAACTCAGAATTTAATAACACATATTTTAGGAAAGATGGGTTTTAAAATCTGTGGATTGACTGTCTAGCTTGAGAGTGACAGGGGCTGGGGTGGCTCCAGGATTCTGGGTGAGTCAGCATTAGGCTGAATAGACCGGTCTGCATTTGAAGTGGTGGGAAGAGTAGCACCTGGGCCAGAATAGGACTGTGCCTGCCTTCCACAATGCTGGCACCATCCGCTGTGGTGTGTCTGATGACCCTGGCCCATACTAACAAAGGAGGAAGTTGTGCACTGGCAGTTTGCACCCAGAACTGGGTTGGACTGGGCTCAGAGCCCCCTGCACAAATGAGACCTGAAACCCCTGAACTTCAGATCATCCTGGAATTCAAGAGGAACCTTTACCGAGGACAAGAGCTGGAGAAATTGAAGAGAAGGACTGCCATTGCTGTGTGTTCTGGGGCTAACATGCAGTTACTATTCTGCCAAGGAAAGGAGAAAGACTTTGCTTGTGTGCTGTGTCCCCTGCTTGAGGAAGATCTCCAAGGGCCTGAGGTGAGCTGGCCTCCTGTTTTGAAGTCCAAATAATAAAAGGACTTCACCCCCAGCTCCCCCTGAACTCTGCTGAGTAAGTTCTGACCTGCCTAGAGTGCTGGATCCAGTTGAGGGGCCTCTGAAGGTGGTTACTGCTGTTTGGGAGCTGGAAGAAGAAGAAACGTGAAAAGAATTGCAAAACTTGTCGCATCGCACTTCTTGCGGCACGTTTCACCGGGGAATCTCGATGGCCATGCAGCTGTGAAGATCGTTGCAGCGCCTGTTGCTGCTGCAAGAACCGACGCATCGAGGGATCGCGGCTAAGGAGGACAGACGCTGTGCAACGCCGCCGCATTGATTGCTGTCACATCCCGAAGATCTACGCATCAAACCTGTGCTAGACGCTTTCCCAACGGATCACCTGTGAACCAGAACCGCCACAAAGATTCGACGCCTCGCTCCCCCTACAGACCGGACTCGTCGCAACCCGTCCGCTGCGTGCAGCGGGGCTGTCGCATTGACTCCTCATGGTCTCAGGGGTGTCACATCTCTTTGTTTTTTTATGCTGCAGCTGTTCGGCGTAGGAACTTTTGTCGCATCTCCAGGTACTTTGGTGGAAAGTTACACATCCATAGATTTCTATTGTACAAGTGCTTGAACCCTATTTAAAGTTATATTTTTAAACTGTGTATGTTGGATTTTTATCGTTTTGGTCTTGTATAGTTTAGAGAAAGATACTTTATTGTTCTAAACTGGGGTGGTGTCCATTTGTGGGGTTTTCACTGTGTTACTCTGAGTATTGGTACAAATACTTTACACATAATTTTGGGATAAGCCTGTGTGCTCGTGCCAAGCTACCACAGGGGTGAGCAGGGGTAATCTAAAGTGTGTATCCCCCGTACCCTGACTACAAGCATTAGTCCCTATTTGGTCAAAGGGACCTACCTCGGCCAACTAGAGACCCCCAGTTCTAACAGGACCTGAGAGATTTAATAGGAGAAACAATAAGTAGTTCTTCCTCGTGACTATTAAGCTCTGCTGGTTTGTGGGACTGTGACATGTCCTTGCTTATCATATAGTTTACACATCAATGTAGAAAACTGGAAAACCAACATTTATAGAATAGAAACATGCTGCTGAACAGTATTTCTTGTCAGGTGACACCAAAGAACGCGTCCTGGCCGAAATTAAGACAAAATACTACTGTTAAATCTAACAATATCAGGTCTTCATTTAGAAACAACAGCATTAAAGGTAAATCGTGGAACAAATCTCTGAAATGGCAAAGCATCTGCAGCCCTTTTTGTTTTACCTGAAACCCTTGCTATAACCTTTTTGAAATATTTGGTTAGAGCTTTGCTGAGATTATAAAACAGGATTCATCTTTTTGCACTAAGGGACAAATTTTAGAATTAGCATCTTATAGTTGTCTGTGGCAAAAGGACCAGACTGAGTTTGCAACTCATGCAAAATGCACATTTGAGGTTGACTCTCTCTTGATTAACACTATATGAGGAGGGTGAGTCGCCACCTCCTTTTCCAACTCCCTTCCCCTCTTTTGAATTCTACACTTATACAGTAATTATAGATGGACATTGAAGCATCCTTACTATTGCAAACAGAAACATGGATTGTTTTCTCTACAATGAGCATAAGGCCCCTTAAACCAGCTGAGTCTGTTTATAGTTCACAGGTTTTTCTTCCTGTTCCATGCATATGTGTCCCTATTCACTTAGGGTATTTCCTTTTTTACAGATCGGATGTCTCTGTAGTATTGTTTTTCAAGCAATTTAAATTGGCCTCTAAGTGTCTGGGTGAATTTGCAAGTTAGATTGGTGGTTAGGTGAGAGATGCTGCAGCAGTGGCGTATAAGGGGGGGTGGCAGCATGAGTTTTGGGGGCGGTGGCTTTCCCGAACCCCTCTTACCTTCAGGAATTGCCAGCACCCTTGCTCTTTCATACGGCAACCGTGGCGTAGCAAACGCAAGGGTCATGCATGCCTGTTAGGAAGAACAAATTGTTAGTGGTGAAAGTGGGTGGTTCCCAGATCCTGTGGATCATGTCCATGGGCCTGGATGTACATATCCTCTCCAATTGCCTCATACTAGTTCACAACACATATCTTTCTGGTGGATTTCAAACATGCCTGACATACTCAGGTCTTCTGAATGGAAGCTTGTTGCTAGCTTCATAAAACATATCAACAACTTCAAAGTTTAGCACTTCTTCGGCAAGTGGCTTTACAGTTTCACTTGCAGTCAGTGATGTAGCTAGGCCTCATGCCACCCATGTCTGTCCATGCGTTTGCCACCCTTTACGGGCGGATGTAAGAGTGAGACGAGAGGCCGTTGCCCCAACACTGCTCACAGTAGTGTTCCTTTCTAAGACAAAATTGCACAATCAGGGTGTGTTGCTGCTATTGTGACACTGCTTTAGTATTGTGCAACAGTATTTAAACAGCTGTGTTGGCTCAGGATCTCTGAGTGTTCTCCAAAGAAATAACAATGATCATGGTATGAGCATACCGAAAGTTATCTACTCTGTCACATCTAGAAACTTAACGGAAGACAAATTGAACTTCTGCCTTAAGTATATTAATGTCATTTCAAAGTTTTATTAATATCATTCTTCTCAAAATCTGGGGGCTAAAATGGTCTTATAGCCCTCCGTAGTGGGCTATACCAAGCCATTAAAGGCCCGATCTAGCGGCAAAGGCCCATGTCGAAGCCAAGAGCCTTTAGCTAGGAAGCAAGACTTCAATGCCGGTAAAGCCCAGCTACAGAGGGTTATAGGGCTATTAGAACATTTTGCCACTAGAGCGCAGAATGTTTTAATAAATAAAACAAAGGTCTCATGGAGTGCGAAGGGATTGTATACCCTATTGGGCTCCGCTTTGTTCGTAGCGACAGCTGTGAACTACAATTTTGGAATGTTGGAGCTCTGGGCTTTTACCGGCCGTTAGAACCGCGGAACACACCATTGTTTTCAATGGAGCTTCCAACATTCCAATGTTCTAATTGTTCCTGCATGTGAAATAGTTGCCTATACAAAATACCTTTTCATAGTCCGACAAACATTTTTGTAATGACCCGGAGAGACTTTTGATGGATGTACGGGTTACCATGGTAGCCAATGGGCAATGTTTACTACGTTTGGGCAATTGGAATTCTACTATGGCCTACTATCCTTGGTACATTTTTAGAAATAAAAGTACACTTTTTACCTGTCGTAAAACTCACAGGTACTGCACGCAGTGCCATACAGTGAGGCAGGGTACACTGTTGCAAACGTTTTTAATTTTGATTACATTAAATGTCTTCCACTCAATTCAGATATTTATCTTGTTCTCATAACAGGTTCCTTATCCATTTGATAAAACTGAAGCATGACATCACAGAAGAACAAATGACTAAAGTCAGTAAAGAATTCCTGGCTATGATGGAACATTGTTGCAAAGCTGATAACCACGCTGAATGCTTTACAGTCGAGGTAACAAATACAATATGACATATTTAGCAATAAGTAACATTATGGTTACAATATACATACATGACCAACAAGAACCGGTTGGTAGCTATGGTTTCCATCTATCCATGCTGCAGTAATCAGAGGCACCAATGCCTGATGTCAATCACCTTCAAGGAAAGGAAAATGGGCTGTATTTAAAAATAAAAATAAACTACTTTATTGAAAAGCAGTCCCAGACATGGAGGTCTGCTGAGCCCAGCAGGCCACCATACCTGGGAAGGCCGGCCATTCCTAATGGGGTCGCAAATTGCGAATGCATCATGAATATTGATGAGGCATGCAATTTGCAATCCCATTGGGGATCGTAAACAGGGTCTCTGACACTGTTGTACATGGCATTTAGCGACTTGAAAATTGTGACTTGCAATTGAGCGCAATTTGCAAATCGCTAAATACCCCGGTCGTACGTTTGACCCTAAGTCTGTTGTAATAGGGCATGTTGTGAATAAGGTATATAATTGCTGCATCAGCAGTATGGCCAATGATTTAGTAGGCATCTCTAAAGGTGGCCCTTTGTCTCGTGACATGGCTCGGGTGTAACTAATTTCAACCCTTTTGAAGAGTGAGATTGTTCTGTGGTACTGTCCATATGTTTCCATTTCTCCCTTGCCCGTTGTCATCTTGTATTTTTGCGTCAGTTGTAATTTTATTTTACTTTTTGTCACCATATCAGCTACTATTGTGCCATATATTATACATTGCATGAAAAACAATGGCGTAAAGAACTATTAAAAAACCACAAGTAGATAAATCAATAAATACAATCAAGATGGAAGGAACTTGGACAAACTTTGGATTTCTAGAGAACTTTAAAACCTTATATTCGCATGACCTGCCCTTACCTTTGAATCTCAGCACCATAACAAATTAACATTGCAAGAGGATAACAAGACCTTATGATATCTCGTTGTGAATATGTGGAAACCATTGCACTGATTTCTTTTCTCAAATATCTCTTTACTATTTGCAGGGTCCTAAGCTGATAGCGAAATGTGAGCTGCTCCTTGGAGTGAAAGCTGAAGTTAAAGTTCCTGTCTAATCAATTCGAGGTAATATTCTTCAATAATTAATATTATCTATCATTGTTTATATCTTTCTAAAAGGATCGCTACACATGCTCTTTTTTTATATATCCGTGATGCCATTGGCAGTACCTGCTGATTAATTCATTTGTCTATAAAGGTCTCTAAGTAAGATTGGCGTATACTCTATATTTCGGCAACTCACATAGTATTCCAGCCCAATGTTGAGGCCCAGTGCCCAATTTATGGACCCACGTTGAAAGCAATAGCCTATAGTGAAGGAGAGGGGTTATAATTATAGGAATAGGATGAGTAGTTTGATTATAACACTTTTAGAATTTTCCACCCATCCAGGGTAGAACATTCTAAGTTAAACAGGAAGAAACAGAACGAAAAGCATTGGTATTTTAGAGCAGGAGGTCTATACCAGCACTTATTTGCCCTCTGCCTTTGTATTGTGTCCAGTGGAGTTCTCAACACTTCAGTGTTCTTTTGGCATTTATTAGAACATGCCCCTTTTACCGTGCAACACCTCAAAGCCAAAGAAATGCCTTGGCAAAAGTCTCGAAATAATGCAGTTAAGTCAGATGCATAGGAGGGCACACAGTCTTTCAAAGTTTATACAATTGCTTTTTAATTGAATGCTACAGTTTGTGAGGGCCCGGTTCCCCAAGAGCCTCTGCAGTCATGATGGAGTCATGGAGGGATCTCCACACTCATGACGGGATCTCCACACTCATGGCAGGATCATCACACTCATGGCGGGATCTCCACACTCATGGAGGGATCTCCACACTCATGACGGGATCTCCACACTCATGACGGGATCTTCACACTCATGGCGGGATCTCCACACTCATGACGGGATCTCCACACTCATGGCGGGATCTCCACACTCATGGAGGGATCTCCACACTCATGGTGGGATCTCCACATTCATGGAGGGATCTCCACACTCATGATGGGATCTCCACAATCATGGCGGGATCACCACACTCATGGTGTGATCTCCGGATAGCAGGTTCTCCTCGTGAAGATCCCACCACGACTCTGGAGCCTTCCCCAGGACTGCTGAGGCTGTTTGTGAAGCGGGCCCACTTAGTATGGCTGTCTATCAAGTATCCTTAAAAATACTTCATTTTCCAATGACAACTAATATTTTCATGAATTTCCACTTTTCTATATGTCTCTGAAAGGTTTCTACTCTTTAACTCTTCCTTTCTAGACCGAATGTGATGTTTGTGGTTTGAAGTTATTAATTTGCTTTAAAAAAAGCATTTACCTTATTGCAGGGAGGCTTCTATTGACATGGCGGTGTCAAGAGACCTTTTTTCAACAAGCAAAAATCTGATGAAACAATGAAAACTTCCCCTAAACTTAAATTATGCCTGATACTCTGTTCTGAATTTGCACTATGTTTGCTTTACTGTGTTCTTTTGGATTCTTGATGTGCAAGACTGACACTAATGTACCTAGAACTGGTACAAATTTGTTTGATCACACTCTCATGTTTTACTTCACCCCAGCTTATTTTGAGTGCTACTGTAAGGGCCTTTTACAAGCAAGGTTTGGACACTTTCAACATGTTTACTATTTTCTCTTGGTAATGTCTTCTTTGCACAGTGGAACACAGGTGCTCTCAATCAGCGTCAGAATACACTCTATCTCTGTGCATTAATTACTTTATTATATATATCCCCTCAGTGTGTGTACCTCATGGCAATGCACACATTTTAATGTACGTTTCAAATACAAGAATTTCATAGCTTAATGCTAGATTGATCTAGAACCCTAGGGCCTTATTTATGAGGCAAGGATGCAGGGCAGCGCTGCAAGTCTTCTTGCTGTGCGGCCCTATGCCAATGTGAAAGGGCAGGAATGCACCGAATTTAGGAAATACCGTGCATTCCTGTCCTTTCCCCTTATGCTGGCACACAATTTGCTGCCTAGCGTCAATCTAGGGAGCCTTGCACCATGGTGCAAGAGGGCCTCTGTTGCAGGCAGGATTGTTTTTGTGCAGGAATGGGTACCTTCCTGCACCAAAACAATCCCTAGGGGCATTTTTCTCTTTCTGCAAACATGGAAAGATGAAAACGAGTAGAAATAAAAACATTTCTCCTCATTACTCCTGCTCTGGCGAGGCTTAAGGTTTTGGCGCTACCCCAGGTTTATGTGATTAGGTAAATCTGGGGCAGCGTCAAAATCCTGGGAAAATCCACCTCAACGCCAATGGATTACCTACTTGATGCGCAGTAAGACAAGGCAGCAACTTGTGCCACTTTGTCTTACTCCATATCTATGAAGCCATGCAGAGTGACTTTGTGTCATCTCATAGATATGATTGAGAGGCTTGCGCCCCCGGAGCATCACAAAAAGTGACACTTCGGAGGCGCATGCCTCTGATAAATAAGCCCCTTAGCCTCCTTTATACAGCGATCATATTGCAAGATCTCCATGGACACTGAACACTGCAGTACATTTACATAGAAAGAATTGGAATTAATGAATGAGACACTAAAAATGACACTTCAATGGTTAACGGCAAACCACCTGAAGTTGAATGCACATAAAACAGAGTTCCTACTAATCTCTCCACCAAAGAGAAATACAGAAATATTGGAATGGATGAAAGCCGTGACTGCGCTAAACTGCACCCCAACCCTTGTCAACTCAGCCAAATCTCTAGGAATCATCTTAGATGAGAATCTAGACATGAAAGCCCACATTAACTCAATGGCAAAAAGTGCCCGCTTTCACTTGAACTACCTAAGAAAATTTAAACCATTCCTCACAGAGTCAGACCTCAAATTGGCTATCCAATCCCTAGTTATCTCGAGGATTGAATATGGGTGCACTACCTTGGCTGGATTACCAAAAATGTCCACAGCACCACTGAAAGCCTGCCTTAACGCTGCAGCAAGACTTATCACCGGAACTAGGAAATATGACCGTATATCCCCGCACCTGAAAGCATTAAACTGGCTACCATATGAAGCAAGAATCCAAATAAAGATAGCATGTATCACACATAAAGCATTACACGACAACACCCCAAGATATCTAGCAAAGAAGATCCAGCTGTCCAGTAGCAACCGACCTTCTAGGGGTGCTGGGGAGCTGCTGCTACGACCAGCCTTCTTCCGAAAGAAAAAAACCTATGACAGAGCGTTCTCAGGAGCGGCCCCCAGAATATGGAACTCACTCCCTCCAAACATCAGGAAGATCCAGAATCTGGTAACATTCAAACGGGAAGTGAAGAGCCTGCTGATGAATAGATTCATTACTTAGCTAAGATCACTAAACATGGATTTGCTATAATTCTGCCTTAGTACAGATCAGGCACGCCATCATTACTTAGCGAAGATCACTAAACATGGATTTGCTATAATCCTGCCTTAGTATAGATCTGGTACGCCACCAAAATCGGAGGCACAGACAATTCTATAATGGAATACGTATCCTATGATACGGGAACAATCCAAGGGCCAATAGGAATGGAGATTTGATTTGAACAGGAGAACAGCATCTTTCATGAACTTATACCGTGCTACCTCATACATGAACTTATACCGTGCTACCTCATATTTGTTATATATACATGTTTTGTTATTATTTAATCATAGCATATTTACTTAGGCTAACGTCACATGTGCTACGTATATATATGTCATCTACCTCACTGCGATTGCTTGCTAACTGCTTATACATATGTTAACCTTGTTTCCTTTTCTTATTTCATGTTAAGCGCTCTGATACCCACAGGTCTTGTTCGCGCTATACAAAACTCTATAATAAATAAATAAATAAATAAACTAAAACCAGTAGGACCAAAATGTAACTTTAAGGCTAAAGGAATGTACAAGAACCTACAAACCATATACCCATATCATATGCCTAAAAAGTGCAATGCGTCACCTTAGCAAGAAAAAATAGAAACTACCGTTTACTGAGTCTTATAGTTATTTTAGTAATCCATAAGTTATGAGCATTAAGTGAAGACACAGTTGCTCTAATCTCTCAAGCCTTTAAACGTTGATACCTGGCATTTCACCTGAAGAAGGAAATCACCTTCGGATACAAGAGGTTTTGTGTTTTCCCTGATCTGTTGACTGCTATTTTATAGGTACTAAGGGGCTTATTTAAAAGCCCTGTGCGCTGCCGAAACATCACTTTTTGTGATGTACCGATGGAGCACAGGGCTCAGCCACATCTACAAGGTCACGTAAAGCCACCCTGCATGACTTTTAATGGCCTTGTAGATATGGAGTAAGGTAAAGCAGAGCAAGTCGCTGCCTTGATTTACTGTTCCGTGGGTGCTGCGGTCGGCGTTCCTCCGCAACAACCATGGACGTTGATGCTGCCCCAGATTTATAATATCTCGTAAACCTGGGGCAGCACCAAAACCTTGGGCCTCCCTAGAGCTGGGGTAACAAGGGCAAACGTTTACATTTCTTCTAGTTTTTCCTTTTTCCACATTTGCTGCATTCTGCAACACGCAAAGAACGAGGAAAACACCTCTTGTGATTGCTTTGGTGAAGGAAGGTGCCCTTTCCTGCACAAAAACAATCATTCCAACAGCGTAGACATCCTTGCATCATGGTGTAGACCACTTCCTAGCAGATAGGCTACACCAGTAAGGACTCGACAAAATAAATTAAGAACGACCAGAGCTTTTACATCTTACTCTATATGCAGTAGACTGTAACCTGCACAAGGAGCAGGTCACTTTCGCTTCGCACTGATAGCCTGCCACACCGTAGGCTGCGTCCATCGAACCACCTGACAGGGGTTATGAATATCCAGAATTAATCTTTGGTGGACCTACATGTACACAATCAATTTCAGTCGACATTATTTGCATGAAAAGTTGACTAGATTTTACCATTCAATACAATGGCCAGCCCTACTTCGCTGAGTTTCGAATTGTTCACAGTCAACATTCTGGTTATCAAAAATACAGTAACGTTTGCAAGAAGCTTTACATTTTTAAATTTGAATCTGGAAAAAAAGCATCTCAGCATGATTCCCCTAGCTAATGTTCTTTTACTTTAGCTGCCAATCAGGGAGGCCACTGTCATGAGCATTTTACTAACCCCCTTTTTTTTTTATACATCTCAGCTATGTCCTAAAGAAAAAATGTATATATATATATATATATATATATATATATATATATATATATATATATAGATATATATAGATATATAGATATATAGATAGATAGATAGATAGATAGATAGATAGATAGATAGATAGATAGATAGATAGATAGATAGATAGATAGATAGATAGATAGATAGATAGATAGATATTACTGAAAAGTGAACAGTGTGGTTACATGTGTAAAAGTTTACCTCAGATTGTGTAAAAAAAAACATTGATTACAACTATGTTAATAGCCGATTAGACAACCTGGAAACTGTTCCACATTTAGCATACTTCAGAATAAAGGCACATGAATGTATTAGAGTCTCATGGAAAGTAACACATATATATATCTTCCACTATGCCTTCAAGACTGAGAGAGTGTCATAGGATTGCTTTGTATAGTTGCTAACATGAAAATACATACATGTGCTTTAAAACACAATATCAGGTCTCACTAGGCAACCTAGCCCAGGATTTTTTCTTTTATCTCTAGGGCTTGTGGTCCTTTTTATCCCTATATAAATTTAGCACTACACGTGCCAGAATGCAAATAAAAATCCTTTACAGGTTGAGCAACTCACCTATAGACCAGGGAAATATGAGAGCTCTGCTATGCACAGCTTGATGGTTCAGTCAGCTCACACTCTCAACAATAGGGGGTACCCTTTCATACATGTTATTCATGAATACAAGTAGCTTGTACTTCTTTGTAATGGGTCCTTTTATACTTTTACATTACAGGGAACAAAAGACGGCAAGGTATGTCCGCACTCCTCCTATTAGCCAAAGATCTTCCGACTTCCTGCTTCAGACTACAATTACATCACCTGAAAAGAGGCAGCTCCTTCTCAGTCATGCCCTGCTCACCTTGTTTTGCTGCAGTGAATAAATCATCTGAATTAAAATGTACTTGTGACATGCTTGCTTTTTTATATACATTTCTGAGTATGCAGCATTTCTTGAAAGCAACACTCTGAAGGTAAAAAAGACACATTATATTGTGTGTGAATTTATATAGCGCTGGGGGTCTCTAGTTGGCAATGGTATTCACCTTTGTCCAAATAGGGACCAGTGGCGGCTGGTGACATTTGAAAGTGGTGAGGCGCAAACTTTGTGTCAGTGTGCACCGCAGCGAGTTAGTGGGTAAATGGTGCATTTTCAAGCAAATTTGAGAAGCAAGAAGGTCAATGAAGCCATTGTGAAAGTGCAGTTATTACATTAATAGACTAGACAACCACACTGCCAAAAGCATACCGCTGAGCAACTCTGGTATAAGGGGCCGACCGACTTGCAGCAAATCTGGCTCTCATTCAAAACTGGCACCCTCAGGGGGCTGCAAATGTGAAGCAGGCATCAACTGCACAATTTCCCTACCCTACTCCGTCAGTCCCACAGACATTCAGCAACTAGAATAACCCCCACCCCCAAAGTGCATTTCCACCTCCACCTTTAAACACCACCAAGAGCAATGCAACGGTCTCAGCGCATGCTCACGTCTCTCAGCCCATTCACCCTGCCGCCATTTACTTTTCACCGTCAATCTAGTGACGTACTTGTGCGAATGTGTGTACTGCTAACAGAGGGACACCACAAACTGACATGTACTCATACCCTGAAGTTTTTGCTTCACTATAAAACCTACGCGTCTCTTAACATTACGGACCAAAACTATTTCAAAGCTAAAAAAAGTCAAATTTTTACAGTCCTATATTATCACGATTTTTCGCATTGTTAATAAGGAACATAGCCTTAAAAAAACGTCAATCATGTGAGTCAGAGGGCAAACATTTTATACACATGGGAATATTCATCACATACCCCCAATAGACCAAACTCGAACGTCCACCCCATATTTCACTTTAATTTACGTTTATTTTATTGTTTTCATACGACCCTTCTTCTCTTAGCAGTAGACAGGGCCTCATTAGACATGTTTGAACTTTGTATTAAAACTGTGAAAAATCTGTGTTTTCACACTACTTGTAGTAACAAATAAAAATAAAAAGTGCTGCGTGCAGCATTTTACATTGAAAAAAACCAGTTTTTGCCATATTGATTCGAAATCCAAAGGTTTTGTTTACCCTTGCCCCCACGCAGCCCTGGCCTCAACCCTTCACACCTTGCATCCTGTCTCTCTCCCCGGAAGTGGAGAATGTCTTCCTCTCACTGTAATACACTGAAGGAATCACACGAATGCCAGGATACATTTAATTGCTCTATCAAGGCTGTCACGTCAAAGTGGTAACAGCCCCTTCCACAATCATATTATTAATAACCCCCCTCGTATTCCTGTCTAAAAAGTACTGTCTGGGTGGTTTTCACTGCCTTAACCAGTTTTGATGGTTCATGATTTAAGATTACAGTCAATAATTATGAATCACAATATAATACGTTCCTCACTTTTTCAGGCAGATGTAGTAATACTCGATGTTGTGGGCACCCCAACCCCCCCTCACATCCCACTCACCCATGGGCTCACGACCAATGGTCTTCTTCCCCGACCCATGTCCCCCACATCTCCACAGTGACAGGCCCCAGCACCCCTTACCGGACGGATGATGTTGTGTGGCATGGCCTCTCTAGATACATTCGCTACTCGCGCTCCAATACTTGCGGGGGGTGAAGGGTCTCGCGCGGAGGACATTAAAATAAAGCACCCTTAAGCAAACTAAACTTACTGGATACGCGCTGCCTCTGCGGGTCCTGCTGGGCGGAGGTCTACTCCCACGTTGGCGCCTCAAAAACAAATGGCCAATCACCGACGACAATGGCTCAGAGCAGCCAACACCCATGCGCAGCACCATCCTGCTGCAGCAGCCAATCCTGGCGCAGCGTTAACAGCGCCGCTGTGCCAGGATTGGCTAAGAGCAGACTGCTATCTGCCCATTTTGAGACCGGGGCCCTGGGTCCCTGCCTATGTCCAGTAGTGCTGGGGGGGGGAGGGGTGGGGTGGTGGGGGAAGGACTAAACTGTGCGCATGTGCGGGCCAGTCGAAATCTGGACTACTACGGGATTTTACATGCACAGTCAGTCACCCCGCTGCCTGTGCACTGCCTGCCTGTCACTCTCTGCCGCAGCCCCGCCCCCCACGGCCCACTTCCTTATGGATGCCCGATCCTGTCAGGCTTCTCCCAGGGCCTTAGTGTGCTCGGCTCAGATTCATTTTTAAAAAGTTATTTATTTTTAAAAAGTTATTTATTCATCATCATGTTGGCAGTGCGGTCGTCCATGGCTAGTGGGGCAACGCCCCAACACCCCCAATGGACGCACCGCCACTGAGAGGGACCCTTATTTTTAAGTCAGGATAAGGGGATTACACTCCTTAATAACCCCTGCTCACCCCCTTGGTAGCTTGGCACGAGCAGACAGGCTTATCTCAGAGGCAGTGTCTTAAGCATTTGTGAATATACACAGTAATACAGAGAAAACACTACAGATGGACACAACACAGGTTTTATAAAAATAGGTATTCTTTATATAGACTTAACACAAACGACAAAAATCCACAATACTATACTTAACGTTGACTTAAAGATGATGAACGTTGCTTAGTTCAAATTGATGATAAATGCGACAAAGTTCTCAACAAAGTACCTGGATGCGTAACGCAAAGTGAACAAAAGGCTTGCAAAAGGGAAGATGCGTCGGTTCCGTGATCCGGGGCAAATGATGCGTCATGCCTCAATGCTTGCGCAGAGTAGGGGATGTGTTGTGATCCTCACCAGTCGGGGTTGATGCGTAGATTATCGGCCTGCGGGCCTGTTGTGATGGGATGATACGATTGCGATGTAAGAGGATGGCACCATTGACCCGGCGATGCGATGATGATGCGTAGACGCCCTGGCAGCATTGCGACGACTCTGTACTTTAGAGCCGCGACAGGCCCTGCGACATGCTTCTCCGGTGATGCGATGGCGACTCTCTCGATGGCGTCACGCTTCTCCGGTGATGCAACAGCAGGCAGCTTTCGACAAATACATGCTTTCTGGGAGATGAGGCAGCAGGAAGCTTTCCCGGCGGTGCGACGATTCCAGCTGCGACGGCGACACACTTCTTCTCGATGCCTCGCGCTTCCAGCTCCCAGTGTCACACAGGTTTCTGCAGTTAGAATTTCCAGCAAGGAAATTCAGAGGGGAGCTGGAGATGAAGTCTTTTGTCCCTAAGACTTCAGCAGGAGGTAAGCAAAAGTTCAAGCCCTTGGAGAATATTCTGTAGATAATGAAAGTCCTTAAAAAGTCCCTTCTCCTTTCCTTGGCAATAAAGCATCCACTGCAGGCCAACCCAGCAAGCAGCACACTGGCAGAGGGGCAGTTAAACTCCTGCAGCGTCCTTGGTTCTTCTCCTTGGCAAAAGGTTTCTTGTTCCAGAAGTGATCTAAAGTTCTTGGGACTGGGTCCCAATATTTATACCCCAAAATCCTTTGTTCTCTGAAGGCAGAGAGGCCTCTGCCTATTCCAAACCAGTTCCTGAGCACTTTGTTTACATGACTCCTTCCTTCTTTTCACAGTGCAGGGCAGATACATCAGACGCCCCATAGGAGGTGGAGCCAGCATTGTGGAGGGAAGGCACATCCATATTCAGGTTTCAGGTGCAACTTCTCCCTCCCATCTAGATGCAGATCTCTCTATTCACCACTGGGCTGCCCCAGCCTGTCTCTTGGAATCCCCCAGCAATGTCACTCAAAACTCCAGACAAGGAATACACAACCTAGCAGAGGCAGGCCTGGACAGTTAGGCAAGAAAATACCAACTTTCTAAAAGTGGTATTTTCAAACACAGAATATTAAAACCAACTTTACTAAAAGATGTATTTTATCATTCTGACTTCAGGCATACTAAATTCGAATTTCTACCATGATCCCTGAGTCAGTTAGGATTATAAGAATGTAATATTCTAACTGGCCATTCTAGCCTTTGGAGAATAGGTAGCCTTGCAATAGTGAAAAATGAAAATGGCTGTAATTCACTATTCGGACATGCTACACACATCAGAGCATGTCCTACCTTATACTCACAATGCACCCTGCCCTTGGGCCTACTATAGGGGTGTCTAATATGAAGCAAAGGGAACGATTAGAGACTGGCATGTGGGTGCACTTGCCAAGTCGACATGGCAGTCACAGACTGCACAAAGGCCTCGCATTGGCAGGCCTGAGACACACTTTACAAGCTGCTTCTGTTGGTGGCACAACCAGTGTTGCAAGCCCACCAGCAGCATTTGATTTACAAGCCCTGGGCACACATGGTGCACTGTACTAGGAGCTGACAAGTAAATCAAATAACCCAATCATGGAATCACTAATTAGTACATCAATTTAACATAGGGAGCACTTACACTGTGGCGCTGAATAGCAGTGGTACAGTGACCAAAGCATCTAACCAGCAAAACATATCAAAACAGAGGAGGCAATCAGTAACAATGGAAGGGAGACTCACGCCAATGATGCCAGGTCTAACACGTGTCCCCTCCAGCTGATATGTGGGGAGAACTACCCTTCCCCTTGGGAGTTCTCTTCACCAAGGCGAAAAAATCTGGACAGACCACCAGCGTTTTAAATAAATATATATTTTATTGGTTTTCAACCCAAACAATATCCCCACATACAAGGCCCATCATTAAAAAGGGTTAATTATGAGATACAGTGCTTACAGACATCGTTCACAGGTAGGCTTGTGCTTAGATTGATACATCAGAATAAGCACCTCAGCCTCCCCCTCATGTTCTAATGCTAACACCGCAACCTGCATCCCAAACCCCAAGCAATATTACGTGGAGCCCATCATGGAACTCCCGCCACTTTAGGCCTCTTCCACCCCCTCCCGTCTAACCCCCATCACCGGTGTGCTCTAAATACCCAACTCATAAATTCCATTTTCCAGCGCTCCATACCAGGGCCCCGTGTGAATTTCCATTTTCTCGTTAGTTCCAGTTTGGCCAACAGTAACCCCAGGTCAATGAACTTACTTTTTACCTTGGTTCGCGCTGTGTGAGGGTACCAGTGCAGTATGCATGCTCCCATATTAGGTTCTTTCACTCTGTCCGTCACCTCACAGAGGACCCCAACCACCTCCTCCCAGTATGTGCCGAGCTGCGGGCAACCCCACATCATATGTGGGAAGTCAGCAGTAGTCAAGCGACATCTAGGGCAACACGCGGTGTCCACGTTAAAGTATTTATTTATTTATCTGTCAATTTAGACCAAGTCGATTCAGGTATGTCTTTGGCCAGATCTACCTCCCATTTTTCTCGCAACCGAGTCAGTGGCTGAAGCCCCTCCCCCACGATTCGCAGATACAGGCACGTTACTGTCTTTCTCATCCCTGCGGCCATTACTACATATTGGCATGTCGGTGATGTCTGCGGTTCTAGCAGCCCTTCCCTCCAGCAATCCTGAATCGCTGCCACCAGGGCGGCATGCAGTAAGAAGTCCCCCCTGGGCAATCCCTATCTATCCTGCAGTGCCTGGTAAGGCAAGAGAGCACCCCCTCGTACAAATCTTCAATCATCTGTAACCCCAGGTCTTCCCACTCTGCTAATGTCGACCAGTCCCCACCATGTCGGAGGGCCGTACACATTCCAAGAGGTATCTCGGCGCGTACGGGCGAGTCCCACCTACCCTGCGTCTACTTCTATTCCAGCATGCCCTTAGTGCTTTCACTTCATAAGTCAATGAGTCAACCCGCAGCTCTGGCCCAGAACCACAAAGAACAGCACATGCTGTGGTAACCAACGATCCTCTGGACCATCCAGTCCCCTGAACTCTCTAGCAACCGCCTGCGTAAGCCACAGTAGCTGGGCCGCCAGGTAGTACAATTCAAAGTCTGGGGCTGCCCATCCCCCCTCCGCTCTAGGTTTCATCATCGTGGTCAGGGCCACACGCCTCCTACAGCTCTCCTATAAAAATCCTCCTACCATAGTTCTAAGCGTCCTAAACACCCGGCCCGGAATCCAGATCAGCAGCGTCTGGAAGTAGTATAGGAGTCGAGGTAGCACCACCATTTTCAGAAGCGCCACCCTCCCCGCCACTGAGAGTGGCAGAGTACTCCAAATTGATATGCTTCCCCTGACTCCTCGCACTGCCCTATCCACATTGTCCTTCAGGAGATCTGCTTGCTCGTGATAAATATTAATTCCCAGATACGGCAGGCAGCAGGGCTCCCATCTTATTCCAGTTAAGTTGCCGGGGATTTCCATGGCTCTATGCGCTAGGAACAGTCTAGTCTTCTCCCAATTCACGCACAGCTCCAATGCCATACCAAATGCCCGCAGCAGCACCGTCACCCCGCCAACTCTGTGCCAGGCCCCGCCAGGAACATCAGCAGGTCATCTGGGTAGAGTGATATATAATGCATGTCACCGAGCACCTCCAGCCCAGTTTAGTGCCTCCCCGACCTAACTCGCACCGCCAGGGGTTCATTCGCCAGTGCAAACAACAGCGAAGAAAGCGAGCAACCCTGCCGTGTTCCGCGACTCACTGTGCAGGAAGCTGACACCGTCCCCCCGTCCACACACGAGCAGTCGCCGAAGTATACAGTATTTGAGTCCACCTCACAAATTTCTCCCCAGTCCCATCCTGCTCATAGTCTGAAGGAGAAATGGCCATTCCAGGCTGTCAAAAGCCTTCTCTATGTCCACTGAGAGAATCAGAGCTGACGCTGGCAAGTCCTGGCAGTAGCCTTATTACATTAAGAGCTGTATTACGCATAGGTTTAAAACCAGATTGATCTCGGTGTGTCAGCTGCACCATACATGGGAGTAGAAGCAATGTCAATATCCTGCTTAATATTTTGTAGTCAGTCGTTAACATTGACAGCGGACGATACTCCTTCATATCCGTAGCTTCCCTACCAGGTTTCAGAAGAGGGATAATAATAGCCTCCCTGGTGGTCTCGGGCAACATCCATGCTTTGTACGCCTCCCGATATAGCAATTGCAACCGTGGAGCTAAGCAATCTACATATTTGGAGTAAAATTCGATAGGGAGGCCATCCACCCCAGGCGTTTTGTTGCGAGCCATCTGTTTAATCGCACTCTTAATCCCTCCTATCATAATCTCACTGCTCAGCAGATCCCCCTGCTCCTTGCTCAAACTCGGTAGAGCCACCTCCTCCAGATGTCCACGTTTATCATCAGGGCCTTGAGTCAGTTGGCTACTGTAGAGCCCAGTGCAGTTCTCCAGGAACAGGCCGTTTATCCCAGATTGCGTGTCCATCATCTCTCCCGACGGGGCTGCCAGGCCCAGAATTGGCGTGCCCCGAGGGGACATATCATACAACCATGCCAGCAGCGCACTTGATTTGTCCCCCTCAGCATGCATCCATGCCCTGTAATTCTTATAGTCAAAAGGGCGTAATCTCTCCACCTGAACCGCCACTGTTTCTATAGCCTCCGAGACTTCGGTCTGCGCACCTGGGTTCCCCGGCCGGGCCCTCTCCTCGACCCGCAACCGGCCTTCTGCCGTCTCCAAGTCAGTCAAAATCATTTTCCGCACTCCTGCCAGTTTACTAATACAGAACCCCCAGTCACAACCTTAAATGCATCCCATTCGAGCGCCAATGAAGTCGCAGTCCCCTCATTCTCCTGGTAGTATTGTTCAATACTCGTCCTCAGTTCCTCCTCAAAGACCGGATCTTCCAAAGCTTCTGGTCTGAGCCGCCAGGTCGTTATGACCTCCCTCTCCTGACTCCATCTAATGCGCAAGAGCAACAGGTTATGGTCTGACAGCTTTCTCGCTAGGTATTTGCTACCTATCACCTTAGAGTGAACCGCAGGGTCGCATAATATTGCATCAAATCGCACATGCAAATCGTGAAGGCCTGAGTAATAGGAATAATCCCTCTCTTCCGGATGCCGGGCATGCCACTTGTCAATTAGCCCCCGGTTGGTTTGCCAGGTGCCTCTCGCCTTGGAAATCCTACGCACCATAGTCCTAGCTAGAGGGGTGGTGAGATCGATCTCACTCCACATCTGTTATCGAGTTAAAGTCTCCCCCCAATATTGTCGCAGTAGTTAGATATGGCGCTAGGCTCCCCGACAATCTCTCAAAGAAGAAAGGTTGGTCTACGTTAGGGGCATATACACTACATAAAGCCATTGAGCCGACCCATCACAACTACAAATCTCCCCTCCGGGTCTAACAAGTGCTGTGTTGTCTGAAAACGACCCCCGCTCTAACCCATATCAAGGCACCGCTGGCATATGCGTAGGTCATGTAGAACAATTGCCCCCTCTACTTCATCTTCAGTGCCTCCCCCTCAGTTAGGTTAAGATGTGTTTCCTGAAGGAAAGCTATATGCACCCCTCGCCGTACCAGGTAGGCATGCACCTTGTGTCGCCTCTACATTGTATGGAGTCCCCACACATTCCAGGTAATAGATTTCAAATCATGCAGTGTACCCATTGGTCAAAGCTTTCCTCCTTCGCACCCACCCCATGTCTAAGAGTACAGACCTATTTTCTACAGCCCTTCCCTACTCCATATCTCCGAATAATCAGTTACGGTCCAACCAAGTCCACCGCAAGCCCGCCTCCCCGTCCCCCCAACTCACTATTCATCCAAGGTCAGCCAATGTCTACATCACCCATCAACGATCTCGTTCGCTGTGCCCGCAGTCACAAGGGGTAGCTTCTGGCTTCCGATCTCTGATAGTTCATCGTCTTCCCCAACAGACCCTCCTTCCGACTCCGTCCCTTCCGGGTGCGGTCCCCTCCTATCCTGTGAGATAGCCGCGACCGCCTGCAAAGCGGCCGTGTGCTCCTTCTCTGTTTGCTTCATTGTCGGCCTCTGGGCTGCCGGTTGGCGATGCTGGTTGCACCGCAGTCTCCGCGGTCTCATCTCATCCATAGTGACACCACGCCCCACTTCTCCAATCCGTGCTTTATACATCTCTAACAGCCCCAAGCCTCCTCCGGGCTTTTATGAAATGAAGGCTTGTCATCCACCGTTATCTTGAGCCACGCCGGAAACATCAGAGAGTATTGAATATCCTCGTCCTGCAGTGCCCTCTTAACTGCCACAAACGAGACCCTGAGGCATTGGACCTCAAGCGTGTAATCTGGAAACAGTGTGACCTTGCTGTTGTCCACTGTGAATGGACCCGCCCGCCTGGCCTGGTTCAACAAAAGATCCCTGTCCTTGTAATGAAGTAGCCTGGCCACCTCTGGCCTTGGCGGTCTCCTGGGGGCCAGCGGCTTAGCAGGCACCCTGTGAGCCCTCTCCAAAGTGAAAAATGATGTTGGGACCTTCCACTCCTTCCGGCAGTCACACCACTCAGATGTTGTTTCTAAGATTCCTCCCTTCCGCGACCTCCGCTCGCTTCTTCAGGGTCTGCAGCTTATGTTGAAAATCCGCCATCTGCGCTGTCATCAACTTCTGGGCCAGTTCCAGGACCGCTATGGCCCCTTCCGTCTGTTTCACCCTATCTGTCAACTTGATGTGGTCTGCCCAAAGCAGTCCTAGCCCCTGTACAACATGACCAATGTCCTTTTGCAAGGCCTCCTTAGTGTCCGTAATGGCTTGCAGTATTTGGTCAACCTGCTGCTGGAGCATCCCCTCCTGGGGTTGTTGCACTCCCTCTCGTGCTTCCATGACCGCCGTGTCATCTTCCTGGTACAGTGGTGCTCCCACCTGTTTCCCCCTTGGCTTCCCCATGGCCTCACAGGGCTCAGGGATCTCCTATTAGTCAAGTGTACACCGTAGGGCACCTCGTCTGCGCAGCTGCACACTACGTGCATGCGACTCAGACAGCACGGCAGTCCCTACTCCAGTGTCCGCCACGCCCTCTCTCAGGCTCGTCTACTCCAACAGGGCAGTCCGATAATCCCAGCTCAGTCGCTCCACAGTGCTCTCCAGAATGCCACTCTCCCGTGGGCTCCATCAGGGTCATCCTCCGGGCTCAGACTGGTCCTGGCTCTATACAGGCTCTCCCCTGCTGGTGGACAGTGCTCCGGCTGGATGCAAAGGAGTCTCTATATATGCCTTGGGCCCGCTTCAGACCGTCAGTATCCACCTGCTGTTCATTTCTTGGCAGCCCAGAGCGCTCCTGAACCACAGTGCCCCCCTCCGCACAGTGCCCAGTGCGTCCTCTCAGCAGCTTCAGGTGGTCCCTCCTCTAGATTTGCCAGCTCCTCTACCCCGCAATGGCAGTACCGCAGCCATTCCCTGTCAATGTCTCTCGGCAGCCTTCTAAGTCACCGCCACTTCCGCTCCTTAAGCTCCTTACGTCACGAGTAGCTTCTCCTAGTGCCTCAGAAAGCTGCCCGTGAAGCACTGCACTCACTTATGCTGCATCCAAAGCCTCCATGAAGGGTGGAGTCCACCTTTGTAGTTGCTCAGCCGCTCTCCAGTGCCAGTGTCCAACAGTTAAGATGCCCCACTCTTCAGGACCGGTCATGAGCAGACCAACTGCCTATTCCCACTGTGCCAGCTAGTTGGTGAGATCCCCAGAGCGGGTCCTTCTACGGCTCCTCACCCCCCAGTTTAGCTCAACCACTGCTTCCTGCTGCACCCAGTTGTCCACGGAGCTCCAGGGCGCCAAGCCGCTGCCAGCGTCATTGCTCCCTGGCAAACATCACCATTACCTCCACTCACTTGTCATAGTCTTCTCCACCCTTATGGGGTCTTGCAGCCTCTGGGCTCCGGTTCCCTTGCAGTTCCACCTGGTGCCCCCCCCACTTTATCTACTGCTGCCCCTCCACGTCCAGCGGTCTCCTGATCGTACCTATCCTCCGAATGTAGGTCTCCTCCTGACCGCCAGCACCGCCGCAGGCCCAGCCCGTAGCTCTGAGCAGTCCTCGTGGTGCGCGCTGTCCCCTCCACCTTCAGGGCCCAGCAGTCCAGCTAATCCACCAGGGTGATCACGGCGCCTCCCGCGCTGCATGCTGACCCCCAGGGGATCCAGGCGATCCCCCGCTGTGCCGGCGTATCCCCGCCGGTTACCAAACCATCACCAGTTCTGCCCTCGGGGAAAGAAAGGTGGAGGGGCCACCCACTGCAATGCCCACTCCGCACTTGGCTGCGCTACAGTTCTCCCCGCTCCCACAGACCTTTAGCAGACATCCCGGTCCGTGCAGCGGCGGTGGAATCCTCAGGTCCTGCTCGCGGCTTCAGCGCAATGCCGCCTTGAGTGCTTTTCTGGCCGGTCCCACCACCATTTAGCCTCCTTTCAGCATCTGGTATCATTGGCGCCCCAGGCACTTGGCGGTCTAACGTCCCTAGCCTTCCTCGACAATGTCCAATCTGGGCTTCCGGGGGTGGGGGTGGTGCCTTTCCTCGTCTTCCACCCTTGCCAGTCCTCATAGGCCGCTCTGCTCCCGCTACCAGTCGGAGCTCTCGGAGCCCTCACACCGCCATCTTGGGACTGCTTCCCCAGCTCATTTTTTTCACTGCAGAGCCCTTGTCGGCACTATTTCCAGGCTCACTTTCCTGGATGCCGGTGCCCCCAGGCCCCATTCTAAATCTGCCCGGGGGTTCGGGGGCCACAGATAGTGCCTCTGAACAGGATAAAAAATGGAGTCGGTGCAGACCACTTCGCTCACGCGTCAACAGACCATCAGCGTTGGCATGGTCTGTACCAGGGCGGTGTTCCACCGTAATGTCCATACCCTGTAGGGAAATGGACCACCTCAACAACTTTGGATTCTCACCCCTCATCTGCATCAGCCATCTCAGGGGCCTGTGGTTGGTCTGAACCAGGAAATGAGTCCCAAACAAGTATGGTCTCAACTTCTTCAGTGCCCAGACCACAGCAAATGCCTCAAGCTCAATTGCACTCCACCTCTGTTCCCGTGGAAGTAACCTCCTGCTAATTAATCTGTGATAGAACAGCACCCACACCATGCTCTGAAGCATCTGTCTGAACAATGTATTCTTTTGAGAAGTTGGGCGCCTGAAGCACAGGTGCTGTGCACATGGCAGTCTTCAGGGCGTCAAAAACCTTCTGACAGGTGTCAGTCCAGTTCACTTTCTTGGGCTGTTTCCGGCAAGTCAGCTCAGTCAAGGGTGCAACAATGTTGCCATACCCCTGGACAAACCTCCTGCAGCACCCTGTGAGTCCTAAAAAGGCACTCACCTGTGTCTGAGTCTTTGGGCGTTCCCATGCCAGGATGGTATCAATCTTGGATTTTAGGGCCCCCACCTGGCCGCTCCCTACCTGGTGACCCAAGTACACCAAGGAACCCTGCCCGATCTGGCACTTGCACAGCTTGATCGTGAGGCCTGCCTTGTGCAGTGCCATCTTTACTTCCCAGAGGTGCTGCAGATGTTCTTCCCAACTGGCGCTGAACACTGCAATGTCATCCAGGTAGGCACCACTGAAATTCTCCAGTCCAGCCAACACCTGGTTGACCAATCTCTGAAAGGTGGCAGGGGGATTCTTCATCCCAAAGGGCATAACCCGGAATTTGTAGTGCACATCTGGTGTGAAGAATGCTGACCTCTCTTTAGCCCCATCAGTCAAGGCGATCTGCCAGTACCCAGACGTCAAATCAAACGTGCTGAGGTAACATGCAGCCCCTAACCGATCAATGAGCTCATCAGCTCTGTGGCAGAGAGGCTGACACCATTCACTGACCCATCTTGCTCTGTTGCAGACAAGAGTGCAGGAAGAGGCTCTGTCTCCTCCAATCCATCATATGTTGCTGGGAGCATGCCCACTTCGGACCTTTCTAAGTGGGGCTTCAGGTGGTTAACATGCAGGACCCTCAAAGGGTTCCTGGGAGACTGCAAGTTCACCAAATAGGTGACATCACTTTTGCGCTCCACCACCTCAAATGGACCGGTCCACCTGTCGTGGAGCGCACAAGGCTCTACAGGGGCCACGACACAAACTTTCTGGCCAGTTTGAAGCTCAATCAGTGTGACATTCTGATTGTACCACCACTTCATTTCTTCTTGTCTGGCTTCCAGATTCGCCTGAGCGAGATCTCTGGATCGCTGAGTCTGGTTCCTGAAGGCCAGCATGTAACTGTATACATCCTGGGGAGGTTTCTTGGGAGATTGCGCCCAGCCTTCCTTGACCAGACTCAAAGGTCCTCTTAGCGGGTGTCCATACAACAGTTCAAAGGGGCTAAACCCTAGGGACTTTTGTGGCACCTCACGGTAAGCAAACAGAAGGCATGGCAAGAGAACATCCCACTTACACCTCATTGGTTCTTCAAGACCCATGATCATGCCTTTAAGGGTCCGGCTGTGTTGGGGTCCAGCGGACCCACAACGTCAATGCCAACCCATTCAAAGGGGGTACTGCCTACAGGGAAAGGTTGGAGAGGCGCCTTGTGCTTTCTTCCACTTTTCCTACTTGCCTGGCAAGTTTGACAAGTCCTACAATGAGTATCTGAACTCTTCCGCATCTGGGGCCAATAAAAGTGGGAGACAAGACTTTCAACGGTCTTGTTCTGCCCCATATATCCAGCTAAAGGAACATCATGAGCCAACCCCAGTAGGAAGGCTCTGAAGCGCTGGGGTACCACCAGCACAGGGGCTGACCAGGCTCAGCAACCTTAGGCTCCCTATACAGGAGACCATTCTCCCAGTAGATCCAATGTGATCCAGACTGATCACCTGCTGCCTGGCTTGTGGCGTGTTGCCTCAAACCCACAAAAGGGGGCACTTCTTCTGCTCTTCACAAAATTCCTCCCTGGAGGGCCTCCCCTCTTGCTCCCAATGGGTCAGCTCAGGTAGGTTTCCCAGTTCAGAAACTTGCTCCACTGTAGGTTCCAGGGCATCCCCCTCAAGGTCTGCCTCCTCCTGGACCATGGGATCAATGGGGGCTGGTTTCCCGTGCCCCCTACCTCTTCTCTTTAAGGCAGGTTCCTGGGCCATGCTTTCAGGCTCCAGGATTTCTTGAACACCCTTGAATGCCATAGACGGAGTGGTCACACACGCCCACTCAGGCAGACCCAATATCTCTAAATGAGGCTTCTTCTCCACCTTAGCCCAAGGGGAGCATTCTAAATCAGTGCCTAAAAGACAATCAACAGGCATGGCAGGCCTCACAGCTACTTGAAGAGTACCAGAGACCCCCCCACTCAAAGGGAACTTGAGCCACTTTGCAATGGCTCTCTGTGTTGTCAGCGGCAAAAACTGGGAAGAATGCATTGGGGTCCACCTGCTCTTCAGACACTAAGTGACACTTGACAACTGTCACACTGGCTCCGGTGTCTCTCAGAGCCTCCACTCTATGGCCATTGATGGTCACCCACTGCCTGCATTTCTTAGGGCCCGATTCACAGAACTAACTTAAGACAAAATCCTAAACTTACTACCATTTTGGTATTCACAGAAGTTAGGAGTCCTAACTTTTGGACTCCGAAATGCCTTCTGTGAATACCAAAAGTCTTAAAATTAGGATTTTCCTCAACTTTACTACTACTAAACTGAGAAAAAACTGGCCTATCCAGTTGCCCATTTGCATCCCCAACTGGCTCCACCACAAGATATGGGGCATTTCTTGCTTTTACCCAGGCCCTCAGTGCCTATTGGTAGTCATTCTTTAAGAAATGCCTGGTGTAGCAACTTTCAATTTCTTGCAGAGATGCTTGAGCTGTTTCAAAGTGCAGATTTCCAACCTTGCTTTCTCAAATTTAAGATCCATTGATACAACAAATGCTGGTCTACTCAATGTAGTAAGAATTGGGAGTTTTCAGGAAAAAAAATAACAGTCCAAGGAAATAAATTCTAACAAAAACGTATGTGGTCACTTTTGGTCTGTACTCACTAGTAGTGTACACCAATGACTGTATATGAAACACAAATGCAGGTCCAAATCTTCACCATAGACCACCAATGTTAGATCTCGGGTCTCTAGTAGGCAATGATATTCACCTTTGTCCAAATAGGGACCCTTACTTCTAAGTCAGGATAAGGGGATTACACTCCTTAATAACCCTTGCTCACCCCCTTGGTAGCTTGGCACGAGCAGACAGGCTTATCTCAGAGGCAGTGTGTTAAGCATTTGTGAATATACACTGTAACACAGTGAAAACACTAGAGATGGACGCAAAACACGTTTTTATAAAAATAGGTATTCTTTATATAAACTTAACACAAGACCACAAACGACAAAAATCCACAATACTATACTTAAAATTGACTTAAAGATGATAAACGTTGCTTAGTTCAAGTTAATGATAAATGCAACAAAGTTCTCAACAAAGTACCTGGATGCGTAACGCAAAGTGAACAAAAGGCTCGCAAAAGGGGAGATGCGTCGGTTCCATGTTCCGAGGGAAATGATGCGCCATGCCTCAATGCATGCGCAGACCCTTACCTGTGCGGGGTTGATGCGTAGATTCTTGGCCTGCAGGCCCGTTGTGATGCGCAAGATGGTGCCTTGAAGCGATGCAATGATCCGGTTGCGATGTGAGAAGATGGCGCCCTTGACTCGGTCGATGCGATGACTCTGCGTAGACGCCCTAGCAGCCTTGCGACGACTCTGTACTTTGGAGCCACAACAGGCCCTGCAACACACTTCTCCGGTGATGCAATGGCAACTCTCTCGATGGCTGAAATAGAGAAGAACACCCTGCCAGAGTAAATACCCAATGGTCCTCTTAGGGATCCAGTTCTGTTAGTGACGGAGCAATGTTACCAGGTATCAGAGCCAGAAATTCAAATCATACTTTTTATGAAAAAAATATATTTTTATTGATTTTTATGCACATATTTATAAAAAGACATTCAGGGATTAGATATTCAGGAATTTATAAAAACAATCAATGTGATATTTCATGTCAAGTCAGGAAGGAAACATCATCATACAGGTCAGTGTTCCAAACACTACGGGGCACTTTAGGGGGACTCAATAGACATTCACACCTTCAAGGGATCATTCAGACTCATACACATTCAAACCGTTCAACCAGATAAAGTTCAGAAAGCCTGCAACAGATAGATGGACTTATGTTTGCATGGACAGGGGTGCAACAGGGAGAGGGCAAATTAGATGGTATAATGTTGCCGTCCTTGATGGTAGCGCCGACGCGCGTTTCGGTGTAAGGCACCTTCGTCAGGGGAAACAGATGTAGCCAGGGAGGGGAACACACACGCTGAAATTTAAACATACTTTCTTGTATTAGGTTGTTCAAAAGGTTTCGTACATTTTTATCTACATATTTATCAACATGATTGTTTTACATACAGTTTATTGGTTTCGATAATATATTTAAAAACATAAGATGTTGTGGCTCTAATACCAGTAATGGCTCCTAAGATAAAGCCACCCATGATCGGGGACTAGAGGCCAAACAAGGATGAGGGCCTAGGTGAAGACAGAAAATACAACTATCCAAGTTCATTCAGTCATGCATTCTGAACATCTATTTGTACATTCATTTCAGTTCTTAAAATTGCACCTCAGGTCTTTTCTCCAGTTAAGTTGGTCTCAGGGGTGGCAGCATCGGGATACTGTCACCCACACAACCAAGTTAAGGGGGGTCCAGATGGTCAGGAGGGGATCACATTTAGATGTCAAAGAGGGGTTTCAGGAATTTCTTATCTTATTGTTTGTAATTTTTCCGATCCCTCAGACATATCCATCATGGGTGGGTGGAGGCACATAAGAAGCAAACAAGGTGTTACCTGTAATACACGGGGCTTCAAAGTGTTATCAGGTTTAGAAGGGTCCGTATTTTCCACATTTGGTAGGTAAAAAGGATCTTATTCAGTAGGAGGGAAGTTCTATTTTTCTTTCCTGTTAAAATCCAAGAAAGGAAGGAATTTTAGAGAGAAACGGCCACATGCATCAACCTATTTATGAGGTGCAAACGATGCGAATTGGTAAATTCGGCCGTTTGCGATTCCTAAATAGGGTTTTGGGATGCATCAAACAGTTTTGGGAAAATCGCTATTTTTACCGAATTCCTAAAATGCGATTGCTTTTAAGGAATCGCAAATTTGCGATTCCTTAAAAGCAATGCATGATTGCTTTTAAAATTGCGAATTCGCAATTAGGGGGTGCAAATTACCACGAGGGTGAACCTCGTGGTGATTTGCGAAAAAGTATTAAAATGCTCAAATTAGCATTTTAAACACTATCATGTTACAGACACACATGTCCTTAGGACATGTGTGTGTGAAACATGCACTTTAAAATACATTTCATGGTTGCGGGGGGGTGTCCTTTGGACCCCCCCTGCACCCATGGAATGCATTAACATTCTGCGAATCGCTAATTGAAATTCGCAAAATGTCAATGCCTTCCCATTGATTCCTAAGGGCCTTTTGGCCCATAGGAATCAATGGGAATTGCGAAATCGCAAATTAGAATTCGCATCATATTTGCGATTTTTACCGAATCGCAAAAAATATGCGAATAAATTGATGCATCCTGTTTTGCGATTCCTTATTTGCGATTCCCTAATTTTCGCAAATAAGGAATCGCATAACCGGACTTTGATGCATGTGGGCGAAAGTCAATATGTAACTGATGTCACGAGGTAGCAGGACTTCCTGTTTAGTGCATCTATATAAAAAAAAGGTGGTACATTTGGCAGAATATGTTATACAAGTAATTTCCTACCTTCTAGTGACAGTAGAAAATACACAGTGGTACAGTTCCGTCTTCACGGGTTCTGGTTTGGCGTAACAACGAATCAAGTATTGCAATCATGAACTGCAAGATAAGAAAGAGCAGTGCTTAGATTTTATCTAATCGTTCTAAGATCTCTATACGTCTATCGGGGTAGTTGGATCTTAGTTCCTGAATTGATATCCGGTCGTAAAGGGCGGTTTATACTCCTAGTTCCGGATGCCCGGAAACTATGATGGAAACAGCAAGGCTCGCTTTATAATCTCAAGGGCAAGATGTTTATGACTCTGGAGGCTGGTCTGGGGTCTTTAGACTGCATAGGAGTATGTAGGTATGCTCACCTTATGACACTCGATATATGCAGGCCACATCTAGTCGTCAAGGGGAGGCAGAGAATGGTGGTTCGCGGCTATCTCTTCCTTCCAGGAAATGCCACAGAGACAAGTCCCTGCATGGGAAGGTTAAGTACATTAGGGATCTAAGGTGCGCTGTATTTCATGCTATAGACTCAAGAAAACAAAGTTGTCGGGTAAACATGCACATACCTAATGTAGATAATGAGAGACAAATTCACTATCTGAGTCGAGCTTATCAATATGGCAGGACTTAATGCACTGACCTGGTAATTGCGGGGATATGATTGCCGCGTCTGGGTAGCAACCGGTAGCTGGGAAGGGGGGGGGCTTTGATCGGTACCCCTTCTCACTCAGAAGGCTGGTTAGGGAAAGGATGAATCCCTAAAGAAAAGGAGCGAGGTCTGTTAACAGGTCAAAGTTACGCACGGTGATCAGGGGAGAGCGGGGGAAGTGAGCGAGTGCGCGATTTATCTGGATAGAAGAAGAATCGAGGCGCTCCCAGACAGCGGGGACTCAAACCTCCAGATAAGGAATTCACAACCTAGCAGAGGCAGGTCTGGACATTTAGGCAAGAAAATACCTACTTTCTAAAAGTGGTATTTTCAAACACAGAATATTAAAACCAACTTTACTAACAGATGTGTGTTATTAGTCTGAGTTCAGGCATACTAAATTTGAATTTCTACCATGTTCCCTGAGTCAGTTAGGATTATAAGAATGTAATATTCTAACTTCCCATCCTAGCCTATGGAGAACAGGTAGCCTTGCAATAAGGAGAAACTAAAATGGCTGTAATTCTCTACTAGAACATGCTACACACAACAGAGCATGTCCTTCCTTATACATACAATGCACCCCGACCTTGGACCTACCATAGGGGTGCCTAATATAGAGCAAAGGGAAGGTTTAGGGACTGGCAAGTGGGTGCACTTGTCAAGTCGACATGGCAGTCACAGACTGCACACAGGCCTTGCAATGGCAGGCCTGAGACTCACTTTACAAGCTGCTTCTGTGGATGACAAAACCAGTGCTGCAAGCCCACCAGCAGCATTTGATTTACAAGCCCTGGGCACACATGGTGCACTGTACTAGGGTCTGACAAGTAAATCAAATAACCCAATCATGGAATCGCTAATTAGTACATCAATTTAACTTAGGGAGTACTTTTGCTGTGGCACTGAATATCAGTGGCATAGGGCCAAAAGCATCTAACCAGCAAAAACATATCAAAACAGAGGAGGCAATCAGTAACATTGGAAGGGAGACTCACACCAATGATGCCAGCTCTAACACTCCCTATGACACGGAGTTTAACATTAAGCCCCACAATTTCCAGTGCTTGATCTTTGACTTTGTGTGTCTGTCCAGTTACTGGCCTCTCGGTGCAACTTCTGTCTGCCATGGAACCTCATACTTAGACACACTTCAGCATTAGGCAGGCCAGTGCTGTGGTGTGAGCCACACTGTTTTTACTGTTAACCTCTGCGTGTCCTTCTATACATATTAATTGCAGTTCTTTAGGTATACCTGTCAGCTTAAAAAACAATCTCACAATGTGAGAAGGGGTGGGGCCATAAAGGTGGTGGAACCTTGTGCAGAGAAGTACCTATGAGGCACTTTTCAACCCACCCCTCCCATAAACCCACTCCTTCCCATAAAAAAAAGACTGCTGATGCTGTTGTCGATGTCCTGGGGTGTTTTCACAGTCCTTAATGGACGTCGGCAGTTCAAATCCACGGAAAACGAACTGGAAAAATAATATAAACAGGTTCCATGTTTAAAGATCGATATAAAAAATATAGTTTACAAAAATATCGATGTAAAAATATTGAATACAAAAATATCGACTCCCTATACTTAAGCAGGTAAGTACAATAATATTGAATCAAAAATATTGAAGTAAAAAATATAGATGTAAAAAATACCAACTTAAAAATATATATAACAAACAAAAATAAATTAAATATTATTAATATTTTTAACAAAATAAATTAAATGTAATATATATTTTAACTAAATATGACAAATAAACTTAATTAAAAAATATATATACAAAACAAAAATGTGTACAAATACATATATTTAATTAAATACATTTTATTAACTATTATCTTTATTTAATTAATAAAACATTTTAATTATATAAAAATAAAATATATACATATATCAATAATTTAAAATAAAAACAAACATCCTACAAATAATTACCACATTAAAATATATATTTTTTAAAAACATACATTTCACAATTCAATCATTACAATAGCAGGGAAAATATTGGATAGCAGAGGGGTAAAAATTACTATTCCCACTCCAGTGAATGAAACAGTCGAGAAAGTGCTGGATAGCGGAGGGGTCAAAATTACTATTCCCACTCCAATGAGTGCAAAAACAGGGAAAGTGTTGGATAGCGGAGGGGTAAAAATCACTATTCCCACTCCAGTAGTAGCAACAGTAGGGAAAGTGATGGAATGCGGAGGGGTAAAATTACGATTCCTACTCCTGTGAGTGAAATGCAGGGGAAGTGTTGGATAGCAGAGGGTTAAAAATTACTATTCCCACTCCAGTGAGTGGAACAGTAAGGAAAGTGCTGGATACCACACCAAATAAAAAAATAAAAATCAACATTTATAGTAAATTTTATTTCCATTATTAACATAAATAATATTGAAATTAAAATGTATTATTATTAAAAAAGACAATAAACATTGTTATGTTATGTTATTTGCACTTTTAGAGCGCGCGGTTACTCTGGGGTGTCCTGGCGCTGAGTACTGGTTACCTGGGGAGATTGAGTGAATACTATTGAGAGAAGAGCCATGTTTTCAAGCCCTTCTGAAAGGAGAGTAGATCCGGGGCATTCCTAAGAAAAAAAGGAAGCTCGTTCCAAGCTCTGGAGGCACAGAGAATAAAACTCCTACCTCCCCAGTTCCCTTTTTTAAAAGTAGGGACTTGAACTTGTTTGGCACTAGTAGACCGTAACATTCGGCCAGGTACTTACCATTGACGTTTATGCCTAAGGAACTCAGGACCAGTTCCATTGATGGCCTTAAAGACGGTACATAGTGCCTTAAAGCGGGTTCTTTGTTTTACAGGCCAAACATTCATTAATTACACATTGTTTAATAGGTGTAGCCATAACACACACCTAAAATGTACTACACAATTACAATTACTAATTACTAATTAATTAATACAAATTGATTAACAACTAATTATTAATTCATCAATAAAAAATAAATTACTTCCCACCCTTCCCACCATTTACACCTATAAACACCACAACACACACCTAAAATTAATTAAACAATTACCATGATTAATTAGTAATTAATTAATTGAAATTAATTAACAACTAATTATCAAATAATTATTAATAAATTAATGTACACATTTAACTCAATATCATTGCAATTATACAATTATGAATAAATATCAATTATTGAATACATTTCGTATAATTAAATTACTTCCCACCCTATTCCCCTATAAACCCACAACCCGCTACAGAACTAAAAACGCAAAATTAAATGTAATAAAATGTATTACCTACTATAAACGATAAATAAAATCTATAAAATTAAATTTCTTCCATCCCTATTCCCCTATAAACCCACAACCCGCTACGGAACTAAAGATGCAAAATTGTATTTAAAAAAAATATGTATTAACTATTAAAATTTTAACACATATGCTAAAATTACCAACTATGCTCATACAAAATACTAAAATACATAACATTAATAATAAATCGATATTTTTAACAACTATATTTTTGAAAACAATATTTAACACTTCAACATTTTTGCAATCAATATTACTTACCTAACAATCGATATTCTTTCAAAAAAAAACACATTTTTGTCCTCTTGTCACCACCGATTAGCTCTAGTCGATGCACCCTTTGTGAGTGCCCAGAATCAGATATAGATCAATCAGAATTACTGGTTTATTACGAAAACTCCACTGCCCTATCAATTACTGAAATTAAAGGGTGTAATCATTAGACAGAGAGGTCTTTAACATTTTAGTGAGTTCCAAAACCTGAGACTGCTTTTATCTATTTCCTTGAAAAAACCCATAGAATTCTTCCCATTTTTCCAGGAAGGGGCTTTTGGATGAACCCAAAGTTTACAGATTTCTCTTCTTGCTAATAGTATTAAGTAAAATATCAAATAATGGTGATTTACTTGCAGATCACTTTTATCTTTAATCTCCTGGGAAATCCCAAACATAATTAACTCAGGGCTTACCTCTACGAAGAAACACCCATGGAGCGTGATATGGTCTTACCCACTGCTGACCAGAATCCTCCCTATTTAGAGCAGTTGGCAAACATATGTACGTCGTCAGCATCTCTGAAACCACATCGCTTACACCTTAGATCTGTACTTCCTTTAATCTTTCCCAACCTTTTTGGTGTCCAGTAGATTCTGTGCCAGGTAAAAAATAGTTTTTTCTTAAAGCAGCATGTTAAACCACCAATTGAAGTGTAGAGCAAGATACTTGCCATAAACCTGCCAGCTCTGTGTTCGGCAAGCATCCATCCCATACACTGTATGATGTATTCATTTCTGCCAGATCTTCGTCAAGAAGAAACTGATACCATAATGACACCTCTTTTTTTCTTGCCGTTTCAATCTGAAGTTCCAACTCCATTTGTTTTGAGACTCTTTCCAGCCCGTTCAGACTTTTGAGCCAGGAATTGATCTTGTAAATTTTAAATCTAGATATTACCCCATTTGTCTTATCGAACCAGTAGCTCCAAGATAACTTTTGTCCGTCATCGATCAATTGACCCCACTGCTTTACATCTAACTTATTCAGTGGTTTTGCTAGGCTATCTAATAGACATTCAGAGGTGCCTGGTGAGTCCCATATAGGGGATAGTCTGCTGTAATAGGGTATCCCTAGGACCGATCTTATCTCATACCAAGTTCTTGCCACTGACTGTAGACATTTTAGATTGACTTTAAAAAAAAAAAATTGGGGTCCCATATTTATATGAGAACCCCTCCTCTGGGAGGCCCACTAGCATAGATGTAAACATAACCCTATTAAAGAGTCATCAGGGCTTTGTAAAAACAAGTTGGAACGCCCAGCAATACATCTGTAGGTCGGGAAGACTCATTCCTCCCAGTCCCATTTTCTGTCTCAGCTTTTTCCATGAGAGGCGTATTCCTCTACTTGCCCATATGAAGGAGGAGATCTTTCCCCGTAGCTTCAGGAGAGCTTTTGTTTAGAAGTGCGAAAGGCATATTGTCAAAGAGAAAGGTGAGTTTTGGAAGGATGGACATTTTCACCAAATGAATACCTAACAATCGATATTCTTGACCACAATATTTTTTCCATCAATATTTCTATCCCACGATATTTTACCTCAATATTTCTGTACATCAATATTTATACATCAATATTCTATCTCTGTACCTATAAACAGTGGCTTTCAGCTTGTTTTCCCTGCCAACCCTTTGATATCGGATCCTCATAGGGAGACCGTGTGATGGTAGCTGATATTGTGTGTCACACAGCATCAGCATGTGAGCTGGCAGGTATAGTTTAGGAGCCACACAAGTGCATGGCTACTGGCTAGGGGTAAAATGCCTGGGCAGCTCTCTCTCCTTGTGGTTATTATCTCTGAATTAATGTCTCACGGCTAGGGTTTGCCTGCATATCTGTCTGTGTCTAACTCACTCTCCGCTTAAACAACTGTCAGGTCTGTCAATATATCTCCTAGCCATTTATTTCATGCAAAGGCAGACAAAGTAACAGGGCTATGAAGCAACACCAATGACTGTTTCAGCAATGCATTCATCGGATAACAGAACATGACATGTTAGCATTTCAACTCTTCCTGTGTTAGACTCAATATAAACAACCTTTTTATTTTCCATATTTAACTCATATTTTTACAAGTTTATGATTAGTGCAATGGAAGACACCTCATTAGGAGTAAGGAAATTATATTTATAAAGCATTGGCAAAGCAACTAGGTCTGCCTACATTGTAGGCCACAGGCAACACTGCAGGTGCTCATAAAGAATATACAGACAGATAAATTAAGTTATAAGTTTGGGAGGGAGGTACCCCTACCAACTCAATAAAACCACTGTGGCTAGGTCAAAACACAGTTTTTTAAATTACATTTTATTAAGTTGGTATCAGACCAATAAATCCATGTTATCAGGGACACAGTGTATCCATAGAATTCAGAGATAAGTCAGATGGAATTGTACCACTCCCTTCCTCATCTTGGTTTAGTTGCCTATAGTCTCCGCCCCCTTCCATATCTCCCAGATTTCATCGAAAATCTGTGGGCAGCCCCAACCTTTATAGATTGCCCTTTCTGCCTGCATACACAGTCCATTTACATCCCACGTTACCTTATTCTTGGTACAGTTGGCACACTCCATGGGCTCACAGCATCCCTCCTTGCCACCACCATGGTAATGTTACACCGCCTCAGGGAGTTTTGCGGGTATAATCTGGCCCCTCTATATTCCAGGGATCGCTAGAGCAGGGTTTAGGTTTAAATTGTCAATTGTGATTGCCATCATTTCCAACCAATGTTTCCAGAACGGAATCATAGAGAAGTCTCACAAGATATGTATCAATGTCCCCTTCAGCCCTCCACATTTCAAACATAAGTAATCACCTGTTTTCCCCACCAACTACAGTCGGGTCCTAGTTTTACTAACCAAGCGGATTCCCGCACAGATGACCACATCACGCAGATACCTGCACTCTTCATCCCAGTCTGCCTCATCTAATATTGTAAGATCCCAAGCATGGTAGTGGGCAGTAATTATTTTATATAGCAGTGGAATAGCATGTCTGTGCATTGGGACTGCTAATACCCAGAATTCCAGTGGGATTTCATCCCCCATATTTTAAAGCAGATCCCTGTTTTTAGCCTGGGCATGCCATCCCTGTAGATATCCACGTTTATGGATATATGGTAGTTCATAGTCCTTCTGAAGTGTCCAGAGTATCATTTTCCCTCATCAGAGACATCTCTTAACTTGGGAGATACGAATTAGATCCCGTTGTTTACCCCATCCAGATGTTTCAGGTGAGGAAAGATTTTTGAGTCTCACAAAGGATTCTTCCTTATTAATTTGCTACTTCATCTTAATTTCCTAGTGGGCCTTTCCATGTCCTGAACAGCATTCAGTTGGAGTAGATAAAGAGAATCCCTTGCCACCCATATAGAGTTTCTCTATATAACCTTCAAAACACAGGGCCATATGTATCATTGAAATTCGCATTCGCAAAGGCCTTTGTGAATGGGAATTCGCAAAATGATATGTATAAAGGAAAGTCCAATGCAAAATAAGGAATCGCAAAATTTGTGATTCCTTATTTTGCGATTGCATTTAAGGAATATCAAATTTTGCGATTCCTTAAATGCAATGTAAGAAGACAAAAGAAATTGCCAAATGGCCTTAAGGAATCGCAAATTACCACCAACTTCTAGTTGGTGGTAAGTCCCGAATTCCTTGAAAAGTGCAAATTTTTGCATTTTTCAAAGTGCCATGTGACACACATACATGTGCACCTATGCTTATTTCAGGGGTGCAACAGGGTGTCCTTTGGACACCCCTGCACCCTTCAAATTATTCTCAATTTGCGATTAGCAAATTGCGAATTCGCAAATTGAGAAAAAATTCCCATTCCTTCCTATGGGCCTCCTGGCCCATAGAAATGAATGGGAAAGTATTCCTTAATTGCGAATTCGCAATTTGCGAATTCGCAATTAAGGAATATCAAGAAATCTGTAAAAAATGCATTTTTCTTGATACATACCATTTTGTAATTCTGAAATAGCGATTTCTTAAAAATCGCTATTACAGATTCGCAAATTGGTTCCTTGATACATATGGCCCACAGTTCTGAGAGAATCTTTGTTCACCGCTTCATAGCATTGGCACAAGCAGCAGGCAATCTCAGGGAAGTGTGCTCTAAGCTCAAGCTGTAGGAACACTTTTAAAGCAAAGAACACAATACAATAAAATCAAACCAATTTTGAAAAATACAGAACAATTTAACAATTGAAAAGACAGAAAGAACATAAAAATAGATTATGGGAAACTAGAGATTTGAATTTGTTAAGTATTAAGGCAAGAAGCGCCAAGAAATGAAAAATTCTGTGGGAAAGCAACAGTTCCTGGTGTACTGGACATAGGACCAATTTCATGGCAAACTACAATGGAACGATTCTCTGATACACCAAGTGGGTTGTCCTTATTAAAGGTTTTACTTTCAGATTTAGTCCCAAGCTGCTGGAAAGCTTCTTCTTGTCAATTCTGCATGTCCTATGCGGGTAGGCATCTGGGATCCTGGCCTCTCACCAGCCAGGTCCAGCAGCATCTAGTCCTCCTTAGACAGCTTGGATCTTTCTAAGTCAGCAGTCCTGAATTTTGTGTCCCTAAAGCAGATAAACAGTAGTGCAACCACATAACCAATAGAGAGCAGTTCGATTCCCTGGGGGGTAGCGGGATTCAGGAACCCTTGAACCCTTTGGTGATACCTCTTCTTACAGCAGGAGTCAGAAGTCAGGATTCTTCTTCCACCAGGGCCTTCTTCTTCAGATAATGTCTTCCCTGGTCCAGGATTGTTCAGAGGAGTTGGTGGTTAAGGTGCTGAATGCATCCTGTGCACTACACCGTGACTGGAGGAAATCTTTCAGCCAATCTTATCTTATCACTTTCATCCTCATCCCTACTTCCTTTTTTCAACACTTCCTCTTTGTCTTCCTTTAAAATTACCCAGGATCTCCTGTCGTAGCAGGGCAAGACCCAGCTGTCACCAGATCCGCTCGTCTTCAGCTTCTTGGCTACTTGCCTACCTGATGGTCAAAACTGATTTTCCGGCCTATCATTTCTGGAGCCTGAATATCTAAGAGAGTCTTGAGGATTAAGAGAAAAATCCCTACCTGCATCTCCAAGTCAAATGAGGTAGTGCTGAAGCTGACCTTAGTTCTTCCAACTGTACTTGTTCACTGCTGGATAGCGAATTCCTGTATTTAGCAGTTAATTCCCATTGACCTTTTCTGGACACTCAGATGTGGGCCTTTGTTCCCTGACCTAGGTTTGTTAAACCTCCCAACCATTGATGTGTATTGCAGCTCTGGAGATGTGATGATTGGTAACACTTGTTTAAGTGAGTTCTGGCTCAGGCAGCATAAAGTACATTTTTACAAAGTTACTTTTCTGATTATCAAACATAAGAATTCAGAATTAAGTCAGATTTTGAAAACTAAGCAGAAAATAACGGAAGTAATTTTCTAGCCCTTTATCAAGCAGTGATGAAAAATAAAAATCAATCCTACTTAATCCCAATTAGGCCAAGTCTAGAATGGCTAGCCAGTCCTTCAAGGAGAAATAGCTTTTGGGTTTCTTTTACTGTGAGGTCACACTGACCTCAACATGTAGTGTGCCCTAGTTTTATGTATTAGCAATCTACACTGTGGGCTGACAAGGCACACTTTCAGGGTGACTTTTGAATATCGACAAATAGGCTTTTTCTACATAGAAATTGCATTATTCACTGCCATGTGCCCAGAGCCGGTTTTAGGGTGTTGTGACTAGTGCCACCAGACGGGGCGCCAAGCTCAGGGGGTGCTGTGTTTTGAAATATTGGCTTAAAAGCACCTGCTACAGAGCTCCTCTTGTGCCCAACAATTTTTAAGCAACAATAAAAATGACAAGATAACTGTGATGCATAATGTACCTGCTGGAGAGAGATCAGGAGTTTTGTTTAGTGGCATTTTTGACTCAACATAAGCAGCACAGAGGGTAATGTCCCTGTTGTAAAGAATGTGTACCAGGAAGATCACAGAATTAAGTTTTATGTAAATATCTCAGTGGGTCACTACATTTGTCACAGAGATCCTTTTGCTAATTATAGTACAGTTGTGAACAGTCATCAAAGAGCTGCATGCAGACTGCAAGATATAGGTTAGAACATTATGGGTTCTATTAGGATGGCCGGCGGAGGCACCACCGCTGCACTATCGGTGTGGTAAAATGCAATATTCTGCCCGCGAGTAGCAGACCTCATGCCCGCCGTATCAGAATGGCCAAACGTAGCCCATTTCCCGTCATCAAAGTTCTCCCGCAACTGCAGCGGTGTGAGCCAATGGAGACTCAGCGCCTTGCCGAATGACGACCGCTCTGCTCTACAAATCAGGATGCTCCAAACAACCAGTCGCACCACAGAGGAGAAACCGCCCAATCAGAGATGGCGAAAGCTCGACAGCAGAGCACGAAACCAGAGTCATGGACGCTTCCACCCGGTCACAGCCGCAATGGGCCGCAATGGGCCCAGCCCTACACGTCTTGCTCTACCTTATACATCACCAGCAACTCATGGACTGTCGCAGACGCAGGTACGCAATACCACAACCCGCAAACAACCACAACAAACAACTCATCAGACATCATGGTGTAGACAGGAACGCATCCACAAATGTACCCACACATGACCTACCTGCCACCAAGTCACCCCTCCGCATCCAGGTCACACATTTTCCGCGATCTTGCAGTAATGTCGCGGTCACGTCACCGCAGTGGTGAAGACAAGAGAATATATGTGCACAATGCAGAAGGCAGGACCAGCACCAGGCATGACAGAGCACAAAGACCACAGGGCCACACCTCCACTCTCCACACACTAGCCCCCCCACCCTGAAGGGACATGCCATGTGCCCCTCCTGTGCACCCCCATGCACAATAACAAGCCAGGTGAATCCACACCCTGCACCACACACCAAACAACTAGGGAGACAGCCACAGCAGGAGTGGCTGCAGAGGAACACACAGCACAGAAGCATAGGGCCTGGGCAACACATACCCCACGACAACAACACACTCATGGCAAGAACATTGAGTACAAGCACTAAATGAACACACACACATACAAGGAACAAAAATCCTACTGGATACACAGCCTGCCAAGTCACTCAGACATACCCCACACTGACACACAGACATACACACACACACACACACACACACACACACACACACATACACCCACACAGACAGACACACACACACACATACCACACACAAACTCTTCACATGATTTACTCTCTTACATGCACACAGGAAATAACACTTACAAATATGTAGCTTTCTCTGAGACACCCATAAGCACAAACACATTTTAAGTAACCCAGTTACATATGTAGCTCTCTTTCCAACACAGATACACCTACTCAAAGAAAGAATCGGAATCCGAACCAGAATACATATATTGTACGATTAATTAAAATCATTGCAACAGAATATCTTTCAACAAGTAAAATGCAAAGAAAAAAACCACAAAATTTCCCACTGGAATACAGAGGGAAGCAATCCAACCCATAAAAGAGAAATGAACAATTCCTCAACACCGTTTAATGGCTATATCTATGCTTTTCAATGTTTAGCTTGCAATGCTACATGCAGTAAATTTTAAAATGCTGCGCTAAACCAACAAACGCTTTAAGGCATATAGTAAGCATGTCCTGAGGAGGAGCCAAGCAGGCATTCAAAATGGCCGCATAGTCGCTCGGCTCCGCAAGCCCCTTCGCCCCACACGTCTATCCTGACGTCTATCCTGAGCCGTGAAGGCATTCTTTGCTAGGAGAAGGAAAACGAACACCTACCGTTTGTTCCCGGAGCTCCGGTGTGCAGCGGATCCTGAGAACTGTCCCCGTCTGCTCCGCGGCCTACGCAGTGCTGGGACCGGGGCATTGCCTCGGCGGGGCCTCCGGCCGCGGCGGTAGCATCAACGGCCGTTGCTGATGATAAGGGGCCTGCCAGTGGGTGCCGTTGATGTGAAAGACCGCTTCTGGCAGTAAAGACCCGGTCCGCTTCTCGGCGACCCTTGAGGAGCAGTGGGGTAGCACTGGATCGGGGGGGCGCTTGACTCCTGTCCCCCTCCCCAAACTTTGTTGCCCGGGCATAACCAAGGTCTGCCCCCGATATTGGCGGGCGACTCTCGGGGCCCGACCGGGACTTTAGTCTTTTGGTGGCTCTCCTTTCTGGGGCCTGCCCCACAGTTTGTTTGCCCTGGAGACGCGGCCCGTGGCGCCCCCGTAGTGAGGCCTAGTCCCTGAGTGTGGAAGAGGGACGGGGCCTGCTGGATCAAGATGGCGGCTGGTGCCCTCCTCTACGACCCGAGTCCAAGTTGGACGGTTGATGTACGGATGGGGCCGGGAGGCTCGCAACACGCAAAGGAGTTCATTTCCCGAGACGTGATAGCTGCCTTAACAGTTTTGCACGAGACTATGCTTTGCCATGCTCGAGACTTGGGCGGAAGAATGGACGCCATTGTTGTTTCGCCGTCCCTGGCGGCCGCGCCCCGATTCCACGGGACTGCCGGTGAACTTGCTGCCGAGCCCATGGAGGAAGTTTCGGCTCCGCGGGGGCTCCGGAGGCCGCTTGAGGATCAGGCTCTCGTGCCCGAGCGGGCCGACTTGATTGCTCGTCTGGATGTCTCCTTGGGACACTTGTCCAGCTGGCGGCTGGGGGTGGAGTGCTGTTTTTCCTCTTGGACTGGCCTGGTCGTGTCGCAGCGGTGGCTGGACTGTGTGACTTTCCTCTCCTTGATGGCGTAGTTGTTTGTGAGCTTCGGGAGGCTCCCGGGACCGGCGTTGATATTTTTGGATCTTTGCTGTTTATACTTTGATGGGCTTGGATTGTTGTGCTCTCCCATGGCTGCGCCCCAGCCGGACTCGCTCATACTGTTTGGACCCTCAGGATTGTGCTCTAAATTGATTAACGAGAGGACTTCTGGCAGAGCTCCTGCCAGACAGGGCCAGGGATGATGTGTTAATGGTCTATTGGTAATATTATTGACAGACGGTGCAGTGGGTATGTTCGATTGATATTTTATCGTGCTTATGCTCGGGGTTTGTTATTCTTCAGTACAGTATTACTTCCATCCTGGGATTTCCGTTGTGTAAGGGTGAAGGGCGGGGCCGGGCGGCATGATGAGGGCCCTCCTCCGCTTACTTTCTTTGCTTTCTTTCTCTGTCTTTCTATATTTCGGGTCTCTATTAGGGCGACAGGCACGCTGCTGGGGGGTAGGCCATGGCCTTCTGCGGGTGTGCAGGGTGGGGGTTGTGGGGTGGGGTTTTGATCGATATTTGTTTCTATGGCCCTTTAGTCTTTTTTCCTTTTTAGTGTCGTCGTCACTCATGCTCTTTGCGGTATGTTTGGTGTTGAGGGGCGGGGGCTAGACTCGCTATCCGATGGGGCTTTGGCTACCTTTCTCCTGCTTGGTATATCTTGCCCCCCCCGATGACTCCTTCATATCACTATTGTTTGCAGATATACACATTATTGTGGGACTGTGTACGATTGTGCAACACTTCCTTAGTTTCATATTTGAAAAATGAACCTCTCAAATCCTGATTTTCAGCTGTTGTGTATGATTACAAGCTACGCACTGTTATTTTCTTACCCCGGGTCTCGAACTGCTATAATTACGTATACTGCTTGCTTTACTCCAGCTATGTTTAGCGGCCGGCCGGAATGGTTGTAGGCCCATACCTGTAACTGCATGTACTACAAATAAAGGTTAAAAAAAACCCCCAAAAAAAGCATGTCCTAATTAATGAGGCGCTCCTCAAGTAAGATGAAAACTCTGCAATGCTGCCATTTTTCATTTTATTCCACAGGAAACAGCCCACTTCTTAAAACAGAAAACAATAACCTGTTTCCATTTAAAACTATATATTTGACCGACCATATCGAAAGCATACCTTCCTCACACTTTTCAGTGGGCTTTAATTGCTGCATGTAAATGAAGACAGCCTGGAAACGCACCTTTCACGCTTCCAGGCTATCTTTATTTACATGTAGTTGCAGACTCATTGGCACCCCGTTGGGAGCACATTCACACTCCCAAGGGGTGCGCGCCCCACAGTTTTAAGACCTCTGCCTTAAGTGGTGCCATTCTTGCTTTCAGCAGAGCTGTTAAGGTTGCACTCCCATATTCCAGTCTGGAGATGACTAAGCACTGTACTGCTATCTTGAAATGTTGAGGTGTTATAAATGGTTTTACCTTCCTAAGGAGATTCATTTGAATAGAAGCTCCCCTTCTGGGTGCACTGATGTGTGTTTGCATTTTGAGGTTTTTATCCAGCGTTATCAAAAGGGACTTTTGGGCATATTATCAAGGGGGTTTATCTCCGCTTTTTTGGCTTTAAAAGCCAAGAAAGCGGAGATAAAATTATCTCCCTATTACCTAGTTGTCGCTAACACCAGTTAGCAACAGCTAGTAGGAGATAGCGACCATCCTGGGCCCCACTTTGCATGTCAGTGATATTTATAACTAATGACATGCAAAGTGGGTGTGCCAAGATGTTAGCGATTGGAAACAGTCGCTAACATCGCTATCTCCTATTTCCAACTTTTGGAGATATTCGCGCTAAGCGCAAATATCTCCAAAAGCTAACACCTGCCCTGAGCAGTTCTTAATAAGAGAAATGGGGTAACCCGTAAGGTATTGCCCTGGGTATATTATGATGTGAAAAAGCAATGGTCCGAAACCTATTGATTGTACGAATTGACTCAATCAATTGTTGTTTCCAAAGTTTCTTAACAGTCTAGAGCAACAGCATCAAGTCTACTCTAATATACTCAATTGTTTTGGTAGAAAACAATAAATCGCCACCACGGTCAAAGGCAAAAAAGGTACAATGTATTTAATTGATTCAATTTTGACAATTAATTTTTATACACAATATATCATTTCAAAAATAGGTAAAAACAAGCGGTTGCCCGAAAGGAACGTGCAAAGGAAAGGGTGATTACAGTGTAGAATAAGTGAGCAGAAAGGAAATTCACAATAGTAGTCAAAAATAGATTCACATTATTTATCAAACAATACCGGACATGTAATTTTTGCAGTATTGAGTCCCTGGCCAAACATGAAATTCTTTTTAGATTATTGCAACCAAAACGTTGTTAAATCCAGACATATATTTGGAGTGATATTTATATTTGGAGTGATATTTATAAAGCGCAAGCGGTCGCTCCGGAAGGAGCATCATGGCGCTAAAGATCCTGATTCCAGTCACAGAGTGGAGTGGGGGATGCTAAATGGCAGCTTTGGACCAGTCGTCGGGGAGCGTGAAGATCCAGGTTTTGAGCAGCTTCCGGAATGGTTTCTCAGCTGTTTGAAACCTGAGATGCCTTGGCATACTATTCCAGGCTTTAATGGCTAAGTTGCTTAGAGTTTTGCCGCCTTTGGATTTCAGGTTGAATTTAGACACGGTCATGAGGTTGTCTTGTGCAGATCTTAGGGAGCGGCACGGAGTATAATGGGGGAAGCGTTTGGTTAAGTAGGAAGGGCCGGTTTTGTTGAAGGCTCGGAAGGCTACGATGAGAATTTTAAAGAGGATTCTCTTGTGTAGGGGGAGCCAGTGCAGGGACTTAAGGGCTGCAGAGATGGAAGATTTTCGTGGAAGTTTCAGGACAAGCCGGGCGGCAGTGTGCAAGACACTTTGTAATTTGGCGAGGGTCGATTTTTTGGTCCCTGCCATGAGTCCGTTGCAGTAGTCAACACGGGACAGAATGAGGGCTACCGCTACCGTTTTTCTCGATTCGAGCGGGAGGAAGTCGAAGAATTTCCTTAATGACTTGATTATGCCGAAGCATTTACCTGCCGTATTCGACGCGTGGAGGTCGAAGGATAGCTCGGAGTCGAAGAGGACACCGAGGTTCCTGGCTGATGAGACGGTTTGGGGAGGGGCAGCAGAGTTGTCCGGCCACCACAGGGCAGGGCAGAAGGATGCATTTTTTCCGATGGGAAGAATCTCGGTTTTGTTCGAGTTGCAGCGCAAGTGGTTGGTGTCCATCCATTGGAAGACTGCTGTAAGGCAGTGTTTCAGGTTGAGCTCAGCCGTGTTGGTATTTTCATCAAGGGGGATGATCAGCTGAGTATCGTCGGCATAAGAAGTGACAGTTATGCCGAACGATTCTATGAGGGTAAGGAGAGGGATAAGATAGATATTGAAGAGGAGGGGACTCAAGATGGAACCCTGGGGGACGCCGCAGAACACCTTTTTCTCCTTGGAGTGATAAGGGCCAAGTGAGACGGTTTGGAACCTGTCACTGAGGAAAGAACTGATCCAAGATAGGGCAGAGTTGGTAATACCGATGTCTGAGAGTCTCTTGATCAGGATGGAATGGGAAATAGTGTCGAAAGCTGCCGTGAGGTCGAGAAGGATCAGGATAGCCTTCTTCCTTTGATCTTGAAGGATTTTGATTGTTTCGGTCAGCTCGATCAGGGCCGTCTCAGTGGAGTGTTTCGGCCGAAATCCGGATTGTTGGGGGTGAAGTAAATTATTTGAGTCCAGAAAGGTCTTGAGCTCCCTGTGGACCAGCTGTTCCGTTATTTTACCTAGTGCAGGTAGGAGGGTGATCGGGCGAAGGTTAGTCAGGTCAGAGGGGGGTTTATTCGACTTTTTCAAGAGCGGCTTGACCACCCCTTGTTTCCAAGAGCATGGGACTGAACCGGATGAGAGAGATTGGTTGATTATGGTGTTGATGGAGGGGTTGATTTCGTCAATGATGAGGTGGAGGATCCTAGGTGGACATGGGTCGGAGGGGGAGCCAGATTTGCAGGCAAGAATTGCGTCTCTGGTCTGGGACAGGGTAACCGGAGTAAAGCTTTTGAGACTTTTTGTAGGCTGGTGGAAAAGGACCGGGTCCCGTGGTGAAGAAGCTGGGGGAGGGGGAGGGAAATTTTTGTGAATGAGGGTGATTTTGTCATCAAAGTAATCCGAGATTTTGTCACAGAATTCTTGGGATGGGGGGATTTCCGGTTGAAGAGCTTTGGGTTTGGTAAAGGATTTAACTATGGAAAAAAGGGTTTTTTGCTTTTGGCTAGCATCATTAATAGCGTTAACGTAGTAGATTTTTTTTGCTGTATATATGCCCAAAGTTTTTTGCACTATATGGAATCTAGAATAATTGGTCCAAGGTAAGAAAGGTAGCGTCGACGTTTCGACTCGTCTTATGCCCAAACGGTGATTTGAACCTGGGTAGTGCGAGTCTTCATCAGGACAGGAAAAAACGGAGGAGGGCAACCAAGGGATAATAATAACCCCTTCAATAGAAGACAACAGGGAAGAGGTCCTTAGTTATACCTTCCAATCAAGTCTCCTTAATGTAAGATTCTCTCCTCAATTATACTGGAAGGGCACATTACTTCAAGTCTGTGCCAAAAAACGAAGTGGTACCTTGATCCACTTCCTGCTTTTTAAATCCTACTGTGGTAAGCTCCTGCTGGTAATTTCAGGTAGCTTCTAGCCGGAGTTCCAGTATGTGTGGATAGCCAAGCCTTAGTATTGCAAGGATGCCGCTCGGGGGTAAGCTCCTACTGGTAATTTCAGGTAGCTTATTACAGGAGTTCCAGCACGTATGAGTAGCCAAACCTCAGTGTTGCCAGTGTTGTACGCGGCGTCCTTGCAACACTGAGGCTTGGCTACTTATACGTGCTGGAGGATTTAAAAAGCAGGAATTCCATGGAGCATATTATCAAGCCCATTATCGCCACTTCATCGGCAGTTTCCTGCCGATAAAGAGGCGATAATTTTATCGCCGAGTCTTGATAATATGCCCCCTTGTTTTGTATCTCCCTGCTAACACTGGGGTCATTGGACCCTCCAGCACTGCACATAAGTTCCATGTGTCATGGGGCAATTAGTGCAATCATATACCCTCTTCGTGTATTATGTGACTACAATATAAAAACAAATCTTTTGTTCTATACTACACTGTTTTTTTCATACAAGATCCCCTGCTCTCTGTTCCACATATGTGAAAAAACACTCACTCTAGACACAGGTTTTTCAACATTCACAATTTAATAGGGTCAATCCATGCAAACTGCATCACAAACAAAGTTTCATACACTTGTTTTCTAACCTTTTATAATCTGTTCCACCTACACATATATCATTGCCTATACCCACCTCCCCACCAAGCTGTAATGACCAACCAGCCCGCATAAGTCCCCTACTCAATGTTTATTCTTCCATCACTCACCATGAACCGACAGGTCAATGCTGTCACCTCCAGCTGCTGCAACACCCTCCACATCCTATGCAAGACCTTCAAAAGGATCGCCACTGAGTCAAGGAAGACTGTCACCCACACACTCATCACCAGCAGACTGGACTATGGAAACACACTCTACGCCAGCATCAACAAGTCCCTACTCCGCAAACTCCAGACAATACAGAACACCGCCCCAGACTCGTCCTCGGCATCTCCCGGCACGAACACAGCACCCAACACCTACAAAGACTCCACCGGCTCCCCGTGGAGAAAAGAGTCACCTTCAAAATCTTCACTCACCCCTACAAGTGCCTATGCAACGATGGACCCAAATACTTCAACGACAGAATCAACTGCCACGTACCCAAAAGAAACCTCTGATCTTCCAATTTTGCACTGGCCGTAACCCCGCGTATTCACAGTGCCAGAGCAGGTGGAAGATCCTTATCTCACATTTCAGCCAAGACCTGGAACGAGCTACCGGTAGACATCAGACACGCCCCCTCCCTGAACACCTTCAGAGAGACCCTCACGACCTGGCTCTTCGGCTAAACAGACCTGCGGACCCCCCCCCCACCCACCCGCCTCAGTGCCTTCAGACCCTCACGGGTGAGTAGCGCGCTTACAATCCCCTGATTGATTAGTCATGAACCTCTCATCCATGTATTATTAATAGGCTACAATAGTTTTTAATGGATGGTAGGTTCATTCCTGTATGACATTAACCTTTTCTGTGTGGTCACCATGGATTTTCTACCCTTTGATGGTGCTATATATTTAGTGGGTTAACGGGTACAGAGGTTAGTGTACTTTAAACCTGCTAACCAGAAGTACAGTGCCCATGCTCCCCCTTTTAACATGGTCAAATTATCATACTCCTAATTGGTATATATAGCTGACTATAAGTCCCTAGCATATGAAAGGAGCAAAATGTACCCAGGGCCTGGAAGTTAAATGCCACTAGTGGAGTGCTACAGATACTGTGCCGTCCACCACAGTCGTAGTGTAAATATGGCTTCAGGCCTACTACAGTAGCTGTAACAGTCCAAAGTGAGACCTGTGACCTGTCAAAATAAACCATTTTAAAAGGTAAAACCATTCCTTTGAAATATAAATAAGTCACTCCTATGCAGGCCTTGTAGCCTAAAAGGTTGGAGACATGGCATTTAAAAGTTGAACTTGTAGAAATGTAATAGTAACCTGTCCCTACAGTGATTAGTCCCCAAAAGATATTTTTCACTGGAGCATGCTGATCCGTCCTATGTAGGAAACCAGACTACAGATTATAATCTGAATACTGTATCCTAGGAACTTGACCAGCTATAAAACAAAAATAATGTAACAACTACTTGTATTAGTTATTAAAAATCAAATTCAATGGTGAAGTCTGATTCTTAATACATATTAAGGAAGCATAAGTTTTAGAAAGTTACTCTTTAACTGATTGAAGCTCCTGGATGCTAATTTGAATTTGCTCTACAACTTCTCCCAGCCAGTAATTAGCACTTCGTAGGTGTGTATAGGAGTGAAATGCCTCCTAAGAGCAAACAATAGGCTAACTTGAATGGGCAGAGAAGACTCTTTTGAACTCTCCAGAATATGCAGGGTTTGGGCTATGGGAATCTGCAGTTTCAAATCCTGCTTAATAGGTCTGCTGAGTTCGCATATAACACTGGGGCACACTTGAAAGGGGAGAGAACAGGATGCCACTGTATGGATGCTGAAGGACTCTGCTTGTGTCTTACCAGACTTCTGTCTTGGGGTTTATTATTAGGAGTGGACGAAATATGCGTAGTCGTGCTACGCAAAGCTCCACGAAATGGTAAAAAATCTCAGCGAGCAAGCAAAAGTTCCGCAAACACCCGTAATTGCTTGTTGCGCCCATTCGCGATGCTTATTTCCTGCTCTGGGAGAAATATCTTGTGAATTAGCAATTTGAAAGCGCGAGCAAGCAAAAAATTCTGTGAAACAGCGGATTGCGAAATTTTTGGCAATTCCACTTTCTCTCCGAAATGCTAAATTAACCAAATTCTGCAAATTCAGTGAGCGGAACGGAATTTACCGCCCAGGCCTATTTATTATTGGTAAAGTGGCTTCCTCAAGCTGTCTTTTAATGTTAGATGTGTGTGAACACTAGGATTACCATAGTACATCCCCCCACACACACACACACCCAGGTCTGAGAGACTACATTTAGTTTGGCCAAAGCCTTTCACCATCTTACAAATGCCCAAAGTGATTAGGGTTGACCCTGGGAGCTTTACCCCCATTGGTTAAGGCATGTCCACAGGTCACTCCCACTCACTAGCTAGTGCCAGGCATACATGTGACACCTTCAGGCACCCACTTCAGAACACTTCCTTACCTTTTGAAGATCAGAAGAGGACTGGTGGCCTGAGAGGAGCCATGAAAGCCTGAACCTGATCATATCTATGAGAAAGAAGTGGACTCCAATAATTATAAGGCGGACCTCCTGTTCAAGCTGGAGGGATACAACAAGCTACAGGAGGCAATTTCCTGGAAGTACCCAGCTCACCAGTGGCAACTGGATCTGGACTGTACCATGCTTTTGGCCTCTGCTTGACACCATGTAAGACTCTATGAACCTTCCCTGAGAACCTCGGGGACTTTAGAAGTTTAGTTCTCGGGTGGTTTGGGACTTGAAAGACTAAGCCAGAAGGTAACATCTGTGATGATGACAGACCTGGTAAGAGTATCCAACCTGCGCTCTATCAGGGTTAGCCTCAATTTGTACATGCACCTAGGTTCCTGTCTACAGCGACAATTGACCATTAATGGCTCTTTGTGTTGTTTTGCGCTAGTTCTACTTGGCATTTAAAAAAAATCATATCCCAAGTTCCCCTGATTGGATGTTTGAGATTTTGGTGTCAGTTTGTTAAGATAACTACCAATTCTACAGTTGTGCTTCTGGCCCTCAAGACTCTGTTTCTGAAATATCTCACAGCTTGTATTTATTGAACACTGAATGAGTTTACGTGAGCCTCGACGCAATGGCTCCAAAACAAAGGTGAAGAATTTCGGCGCTAACAAGTTGATTTTATGGCCTTTCCTCACTTGTGCTTATACCATCTACTCTTTGCAGACCCCAAACACATCTACCCACACAATCTTTGCAAAGTACTCCATCTGTAAACAAATATCATCTTAAGTACAAGTATTCCGATCAGGACTAGATGATCCTGAAATGAATATATTATATGATTTTTTACATTCTCAATAAAAAAAAATAAAAGAACTGCACTTTTCAGAAAAAAATGTGATGTGCTGTTTGACCATATTATATAGATGTAAAATACTCCAGTATGCATCGCAATGGAGGTGGAAAGATATACTCACACAACTAATAAAAAGATGATGAGACTGAATTACTCCTGTGGACTCACTCTTGTTGTGGTTAACAACTTCTCAGACCAAAGGCTGAATTATCCAGAGCCAAAGATTCTGACGGCTGACAAAGGCTGACCAAAAACCCATATATCAAAAGAAAAAGTATTTAGCCAGATCTAAGGTAAACTACAGTAAATCATAAAGTTTCTGGTGTGTGTATTTACTGATGCAGGTCAGACATCTGACTGATGAAAAATATAATTCTTCAATGTTTCACAGAGGGTGAATCTATTAAATACAGCTCCAACAACAATTCCGAAATCAAAGCAAGCAGCCTTTAGTTTTCAAAGTGCTATTTATCCTAAAGCATAGCGGTGCCTTGTGGACCACTTTTAATTGGGCTTAATATCCTTGATGAGCACTTACCACTTAAAGTTTGGCACACCTGTTTGATTTGGAGAGTTTATGTCTTGAGAGGAGTGGAATGTTAACATAGTATGCAAGTTAATTCTATCTTGGACTAGCAACATCGATCATGATAGGCACTTCTGCATGCGCTGAAGGTTGACTTAGTATTTTCAATCCATGCATGCATAAAAAACTCTAGGGAAAAACTTCACAAAATGGAGAGAAAAGCACCTCCTCGCCATAATCTCAAACTAACTTTAAAACTCACAATTAATCCAACCTAACATTATTAAACCTCTACCCATTCATCCTCTCGTTTAATTGTTCTCTAACAAACTTAAGGGTCACATGCCTTACCCCTGGACTCCTAACCACTTACCTTTCTCCTTTTTAGTATTCCTCACATAGTTTCAAACTCACTACTCCCCCACCCTGGATGCAACCACCCTCAAGGTGGGTTGACATAAATCATGGTGAAGCCAACTAGCCAAGTACCACCATAAGTTGTCCCCATCCTGTTACCCAGGAAACCCGCTCCCCTAAGATATTTTCACATTCCACTAATACCTAGACCAGAATCTCATAACAACTCAACTACCTGCCCACTGTTACCCCTTTTAAACCAAGAGAGTATGGCCCACTGTTCAACCTGTAGAATCCAATTGGAATGTGGACTGGCGCAATCCAAGTGTGAATCACGTAATCAAGGTAACTCTAGGTGGTGGGTGCCGTGTTGGTAAACCTCCTGGGCGTGAGGGTAAGTAACAACATAACAACCAGCGTTATCTCCCATGGGAGTAACGTCCCCAAATCGGCACACCTTTCTTAAAGTTTCAATAAAGTTTCATAGAACTCTTGAAGATGATTTTATCAATAGTTTGATTTTATTTTCTTTAGATTGTATACTATTACGTTCATAGTACGATTTTTTCACTCCACAATATTCTGCCCAATGCATTTCTTGCAAAAGCCCTTCTTCTTTAACTGCATGAATCCGGACACCTACGTTCACGTTAGAGCAAAAATTGACGGTCAATCCGTCAGCTTCTGACCCTGTACTTCGCTTCTGTGAAGTACTTAAGTTTGTGTAAAATAGAAGCCTTCATTAAAGAAATTAAAATCCCCTAAAGAAGGGCTTTTGCCCGAAATGCATTGGGCAGAATAATGAGGAGTGAAAAAAAGTATTATGAATGTAATAGTATGAAATCTTAAGAAAATAAAATCAAACAATTGATAAAATCCTATGCAAGAGACCTATGATACTTTATTGAAACTTTAACAAAGGTGTGCCCGTTTGGGGACGTTACTCCCACGGGAGATAACGCTGGTTGTTAACCTCTTCAACCTACCACATCCCTCAATTTAACCAAATAATATTAATTGCCCAGAAAAGAAAATTGAATCCCCTTCACTTTGCGCAGTGTGTATTTGACAAACATTATTGGGCCTAGTCAGAAACTGTATTTTGTAGTATGTTTGGTAGTACTACAATACTACTACTAACGTTCTGCAAATTGCTATTCATAAAACTATGTGCAAGGTTTTGCCATCACTTCATCTACATTTTTCTGTGCATCCCAACTAGAGAGTCTCTGCACACATAAATATATGTGTTATTAGTAAATGTGGGATGGACAGGGAGGAGTGGTTGAAATGGGGACCACGTAGTACTAACAAGGCGCGGATAAGAGAGGAGTAAGGAGGGGTTAATCAAGGGTCAAGGAAGGGCTTAGTGAGAGGCATGTACTCACCCACAAAAGAGTAAGCCCTTTCCTGTTCACAAACTGCACTTCTAAAGTGTATACAGTCAAAAAAGACCCAAACAATTGTAAATGTGCTCCAGCTCACAAATGGTTTAATTCGAGCACCATTCATGGTGAGCCACTGGTGCTGCAACATCCTCCTTAGAAAATAATGGATTTAGGGACTTGCAATAAAACTTCCTACAAAATTGTTAAAAATATAAATGCAAAAATGTATTGTTTAAAACTTATTTAAAAATTGTTTTTATATTATTTTAACATATTTGAGTATCTTTTAGTGGCTTTAAAAATTATTGTAGCATTACTTTTTATGAAAATATGGTTAAATTACTTTTAATTAATTTAAAACATCACTTTTTTTGTCCTAATCTCACCAACAAGCATCTGCAGATCTTACATGATGCCGTCATACCAAACCGTGCACCCTACGGCTACTGCATTCGCTTAGGTCACACCAGACCAGCAGCCCCTTTGATGATGGCTTGGTGTAATCATTGGACCGGAACGTACCAGGGGGGATTATATCTATCTCAGATCCAGACCCCTGATCACTAGAGCCTGCCAGATGTTCACTTCACTTTCCCTAGTATCTCCCTGATCCAAACGAGCCATAGCGAACGCAGCTTTAAGCCAGTCCTCACACCTCGGGGTCTGGTCTCTTTCCTCTTCATGCAGATCTCTCTCTGGGCCAAAAGTACCAGGTATAAAACAACCCTCTATGCGGCTGCGCTAAATTTCTCCCAGACACACCATCATCTCCAAATATTATCAGAGAGGTATTCACCACTATATTGACTTTAAAGATGCCACATAGTACATCCCCCACCTCCTTCCAATAAACTCCAAGATCAGTACATTTATGAAACATATGTATGTCGTTGGCATTGAGAAAATTGCATCTTGGATATTTGGGGGAAGAAAGAACGGAGAACTTAGCCATTTTTGCAGGTGTATAGTAAAGTCTGTTGATCACAAAGAGGTGGTTCTTCTTCAAACTCGCCGGTTTAACATGTTTATAGAGAAGTTTCAAGGTAAGTTCATAAAAGTCTACAATCTTAGACTCAAGAGGAGACTGGTTCCAGACCTCATGTTTCGGGGGGATTTATATGTCATCAACCTCCATGAGCTTCCTATACCAAATAGAAACTTCTTTCTTTTTACAGTGTGCCGTTTGCAAAAACTGTTCCATTTCCCAATCTCCTCTTATATCTTCCTTTTCCGCTGAAACCAAGAGGCGAGTTGCAGGTATTTAAACCTTAGAAAAACTACCCCCTACCTTAGCCCTTAATACCTCCCATGGATGAAGTCCATCTTCAGAGACAAGCTCTGACCAGATGGTGATACCCACCCTTTTTATTGGGATTGCGAGACTGTCTTGCGAACAGAGCGGGGTCCCCGGGGAATCCCAAATGGTAGCAAAGTCTGAATAGCACCCAATCCCCCATATACATCTAACCTTAAACCAGATATCCAGGGCAGACCTGAGAACCTTCAGACACACCCGTTTAAAGAACCTTGGTGCCCCAAACCTATATAGAAAGCCTTCTTCTCCACATCCACCCTCCATCATGACCAGCCTCCCCCACGATGACTCTTCCAGTTTTACAAGTAACATCCGTATGTTTTAAAACCAAGACACGATAGAATACCAACGAATATCTAGGAGAGCGAGCCCTCCCTTTGTGATCCTCCATCTAAACTTTTTCCAGGACAGTCTAGCTCCCTTATCAGCCCAGATAAAGCTTCCAATTTTACTTTGGATTTTTCTGATATCCTTACTAGGGAAAGCTAAAGGAATCGTATTAAATAGGTATGTGAACTTGGGCAAGATGACCATCTTCACCAAGTTAACTCTATCAAAGATTGTCAATGGGAGGTTCTTCCATCTGGCAAATAGACAATCTATCTCTTTACTAGTCCTATCTAAATTAATCTGGGGTATTTCATCCTAATCCTTAATGATAATAATACCCAGATATTTTAGCTTTTTGCTCGTGAGGCCCTCCTAATTATCGATATTCCAGCACATTACCTTGGTTTTAGAAGTGTTGGCCAGATACCCAGAGAGGGAGCCAAATTACTCCAACAATGCTTCAACCCTCGGCATAACCACCCCGAGGTTACTAGTATATACACGCAAGTCATCTGCTGAAAGAGCCAACTTGCTACAATATTGCTGCAATTTAAATGGGAAAATTAAATTGTCTAGTCTAATTGCTTGTGCCAGTGGCTCTATATAGCTGTCAAACAACAGGGGAGAGATGGGACAACCCTGTCTTGTTCCTCTTTGGATGTTGAAACTAGAGGTCACTGAGCCATTTAACAAGATCTTTGTGGATGCTCCCTGATAGCAATTTATCATAGTCTGAATAAAAATTGAGCCAACGCCCATTGACCTTAGGACTTCCCAGAGGTATGCCCAGCATACCCTGTCAAAAGCCTTGGCCACGTCTAAGGCTACCACGGCCAAGGGATCCGATCTCGCCATAGCTAAATCGATGTTACCTATTAGCTGTTGCGTCTGCTCCTGAATGTATCTCCCAGGTATGAACCCTTTTTGATCTGCGTTAATCAATTTGGGGACCAACTTGACCAATCTCCCTGCCGGAATACCCATAAAGATCTTAAAATCAGCATTCAGCAGGCAGACTGGTCGATAGGAGTCCACCTTAAGAGCGTCTTTCCCAGGTTTCAGTATGAGGACTATGGTTGCTTCTTTCCAGGACCTAGTTACCTGGCCAGTCGAGCTGTATACTGTATTAAATAAAACACCCAATATCGAACCAACTCATCCGTAAGAAGTCTATAGACCTCACTTGGGAGCGCGTCTGTACCCGCAGCTTTGTTATTTTTACATTTATTTATCTGATCTTTAATCTCTCTCTCTGTAATTGGGGCTTCTATTCTCGACTATCAATCGTCAAAGTCAAAGGTTTATCTCTCAACTAAGTTTGTATGGTTTCAGAGCTAAGCACCGTTTCTTCTTTATAAAGCTCGGAGAATAGGGAGAGAAAGAGGGCTTGCATATCCTCAATACTACTTAATTTCTTTCCATTTTCATTTATAATCAGTTCATTAATACTATTCTTGGATCAATCCACTCTTGCCTTCCATGCTTACAAAGCACCCGCCTTTTCATCATACTGAAAGTGCTGCATGTTCTATGTTAACCATTGGGCTCTACACTTCTGATCCAGTTTTCCCTTATACTGGATCATGCATCACTTTTTCTAAGTATTAATACATAATAATAAAAAATATGTTTTTACTTTAGGTGGTATTTTTTTAATTTAAGCATCAGAAAAATATTTTTATTTAATATATTCAGAATAATTATAGATAAATTAAGTTATTATTGATGTTGTCTTACATTTAAATTAGCTATAAAAAAGAAGTTATATTAATATTTGCCATAAAACATTTTTACTAATTTATTTACAATTTACTAAACTTTTTGTTTTTACTTTTTCCTATGCTGCATAATAAGATCACTTTTATTTCTTTATGCTTCCTACACAACTATACAAGAATTGAAAAAATATACATGAGCATCAAATGTAAAATCTTTTCATCCCTTTTCCTTTGCCCAGTCGTGAAAGTCACCACAGTTGCATTTTCAACATGAAAGGTCACAGAAATATTAATACTGCCAGCGGGAAAGAATTACATAGAGACAATGTTCCAGCCCTCCTTTATCGACTACTCAGGCCACTACTCCTCACTCTATATGCCGCCTAGAAAAGGCCAAAACTGCCAGCACCTACAGCATCCAAGACAGTCTGCACCCACCAAATTGCTTTCAGGTCTGGGAACCACTCGGAAACCCTGTTAAATCTCCTAAAAAATGCCACCCCCATTCTTGCACTTAATCTCACACTATTATGTGGTAAATCTGGCCCAGCTACAGGGAACCTTATCCAATGATAAAACTACCAACCCACTCCATCTCTTCCCAGCATGCAAAGTTCAAATGCTCCATCAAAACCTCCACCTTCCTCAACTCCAGCTTCTTCACTGAATCCTGAATCAACCCAAAGATGATCTGCGCCTTCCTCTTTGTCACCTTGCCATCTTAATGGAGTCAAATTCAGTTTGAAGAACTTCCTATGCAAACTTGGAACTTTACATTTTTTCTAGTGCTAAATGCCATGAGGAAAACTCAACAGTTTTTGAATTGCTCAATGCCTTTGGTGCTCTTCAAAGAGGACATTTTCGAAATAATGTGGCACTATCTCCATTTCTGTTGCCTCCGTAAAACATAATGCAAAAAAGAGCTGATCATTTCAAACAAAGCACAACACATAGAACACCCTGTAGGCAATGCTTTGTCAAGAAATATTGATAAATCAAACTATAGTGATAAACAAAATAATGTTTTGTGCACCAGTAAAAGCCTTAAAGCTGGCTTAGTGGCATTCATACCACACAGTCACCACTATGATTGCACGGTTCATTGTAATATATTTCACCGAAGTTACCTTTGCACTAATAAAGTAATGAACTGATTGGCCCGAGGGCCATGAAAGGTGGTGATCATTCTTAATTTGCCTCCTTCATCTTTCATACCTCTCTCAATAGGGAAATAAAGAAATCATCCAACAGACAACAATCAAAAGGCCCAGCGACTGCACCTTTTACAATTTCCTTCCACAACTTATGCATGTAATATATAGGCATATCTTGGTTATAATGTAAATGTAGCCAAGAGACTCTAATGCTAACTTTAAGTTGCTGCTCATGTCCATTCTCTAGGCTCTGTATATATCAACCAGAAAAAGTCTCTAAGCCCACCTTCAAGGACCTCAGCTGCATTTTGGTCAGAGTACCTGACGAGCCATGCACAATATCATTCCAAGTTAACCTGCCTAGCTACAAGCCTTTTTCTACAATTCCTTGTAAAAACCTTTCTGCTCTCTGACTTGTTCCCGATGCCCAAACATTGTGCAAGTGGGTATTTAGATCCACATATTGCACACTCATGCCTAAATTTACAGAAGGTTCATCTACAGAGACTCCTGTTAACCAAGTGGCATGCCCCACCCAAGCGGTTCCTGCCACCCAGCATACCCCCCAATGAAACTGGGTGGGATTCTTAAGCAAGGCTAGTAACCCTTTTGTTAAATACAATACTGTGGCCAAGCTTGCTGTCACCATCTACTGCGGCCAAAACACATTATCCAATTCAATGTCCACATTTACAGCCATACTCATTCGAATCTCATCAAAATACCGGATTCATGCTGTTCACCCAAAATGTATCTGGGATTTCCATGTAATAACATCTATATTCTTAGTCATTGAAATGTATTGTTCCACAATAGATACTCCCATATAATAATAATAGCCAAGATCCAAATCTCAATGGCATCTTTGGTCTCTTTGTCAATTCCAGTTTCTCCTGTGTTTTTAACTTACATACTATTATCCCATATGAAGCAATTTGAGAATCCACAAATTCCACTTTCCAAATCTTTTCCTTTGTTGTCAACATAAGTCGTTCTACCAGCTGTTTAATAGTGCCCATATAAGGTAAACTCTTTTTTAGAACAGTTTTGCAAATTAGAATCTTTTCAAAACATTATGGTGTAAATATATAGCCAGTAAAGTCAATGTATATTATAAAATGATACGAAAGCGAGAGTGACTCCTTTAACCGACCAGGGGATTGGAGTACTATTCAATAGTATAATCAAGGAATCCATTCATTATACTAATATAAAATGATGCATTGATATCTCTGAAGTCAACTAAAATCTCTGAAGACTCAGTGGAGAAGTGTGGCTCAGTGCGGCAGACCCTGATGTAGAAGTCTAGCCCATGACCAGAGTTCAATTCCCTGCCTCGGCGGGTCTTGGGCTCAAAATCCCACGGACCTGATAATTCTTGCCTCGGTGCCTATTCCAATCATGGAGTCCCACTCTGCAACTCTGGGCAATAGCTTGCTTAATCTCCACAATGGCCCCCACAATGTTAAGGATGCCTGGACTCCACCTTGGGGGTGCCCAGGAGTGGATGCCTCACAGGAAAAGCCAGGATGGGTTTCACAGCGGTATTCGTGCATGCGCCTTGAGACCCTTGTGGGTGAGTAGTGCGCTATACAAGTATCAATTTACATTTAAGCAGTTTGGCAGGTCATGTAACTTACAGTTTGCTGCCTTTTTGGTGGGTTTTTTTCTGAAGCTGTTCCCACATTTACAGCGGGAGCTGTTTCAAAGTAAAAAGCAGTGCTAACAGGTGCACCATAAAGGGGCAGCATTCAGACCTCTAGAACTGTTATACTTGACGTTGCAGGGTGGATGACTGCCAACTGTCTCCAGCTCAATGCCAGCAAGTCTGAGATCTTGCTGGTAGGGAAAGATCTTGAGCTATGGAGCGAACAGTGGTGGCCCACCACCCTGGGCCATGCACTCGCCTCCAAATAGGTGGTGAAAAATCTCGGTGTCTGGGTCAATTTGGCGTTTTGTTTCCAAACCCAAACAAAGAAGGTGGCGGCAACATTGTTTGGTACTCTGCGCTGGCTCAAACCTCTGTTGTTTTTTTTTTACCCTTCCATCCGACAGATGATTGTCCAGGCATCTGTGTTGTCGAGACTGGACTATGCCAGCTCGCTTTACCTGGGGGCCAACAAGACAGAGATTTTGAGACTGCACAGAGTCCAAAATGTAGCCACCAGTACTCTTCTTGGCATGCCTAGACGCTGCCCCACCACCAGCGCCATTCGTCAGCTGCACTGGCATCCGGTGGCGTGACGGGTGGAGTTCAAGTCCCTCTGTTTTGCTTTTAGGATTCTGAATTCCCCTTCCCGTGGCATTTTAGCGGGCCTGCTTTCCGCCTACACTCACACTCGTCATCTTCGCTCAGCAGGTCAACACATGGCAGTTATCCCCCGGTTCGGGAGGAGGGCTCGCGCCGGTGGGTGCTCCTTAAACACACTGGCAGCTAAACTTTGGAATGCCCTTCCTGTACACATTTGGAGTATGGATAACTATCTGGCATTTCGGAAAGCACTGAAGACACATCTTTTCCTTTCTCTTTAGGTTTTTTTTGTAGTCCTCGCACTTCTGTCTACCTCTGTGGCTCTTAATAGCCCATTGGTCTTTTTTTGCTGTTAGCGGCTATTACTGATTTTAGCGCTGGGACGCCCCTTTGCTGGGGCAGCTACGCGCTCTGCAAGACTTCCTAACATAACATAACATTCTATTTTCCTAAGAGAGATTAAGAGGGACAAAAAGCAAATATCAATGTCAAACTGGGATTTTTCTCCCAGTGAATGAGGGACATTTAAACACTTTTCCTTTCAAGGTGGCTATGTTGTACATGGTGGACCTGGAAAGGAAAATGAAGGCGGATATAGCATCACTCTAAGAAATAACTCTTCTGACAGCATTTTCAATGGCAGGATTTCCACTCAGAGGTTTTCTGCAGCCTGTAACTGAGGTGGAGGATGAAATTGGCATGGGTTTGGGGACACCTGCCAATTATTTTGTACCTATCAAGTCCGCAGTTAAAATTATTCCATTTGTCTCTAAAGTGGTGAGAAATATATGGAAAACATGATGCATACTGATCATAATACAAAACGTAGGGCCTGAATATGAGTTTGGCGGATGAGCTACTCTTTCACAAACATAATGGATATCCCGTCCACCGTATTACTAGTTCCATAGGATATAATGGAATTGTAATTTATCAAAGGGATATCTGTCACGTTTGTGACAGAGCAACCCAGTCTGCCAAACTTGTAATCAGGCCCTTAATGTTTACATAATTAAAAACCTAAATGCAGCCGCAAAGGTGGTTCTATGTGGACTAGATGCTGCCAAGAGAGGGAACAGTGATCATCTCAAAGGCTGTCTTTAGAGCGGCTGTTAAGGCCATAAGCTTGAGTGGACCTATGGCAAATGACAATTAGAAAACTGAAAAGACATGAGTGAAGAGTTTGTGGATGAGGCTTACAGTTGCTGTATTAATTATAGAGGGGTTGATCTATTCTGAGCTGTGGTAACAATTATTGCAACAACTTTAATGTGCCCTGCGGCCTCATTACCACCAACCTTAATTGATAAAGAATGTGAGGCGATATAAGACAGTGGAGCCTAATCATAGAGGTAAATGTACACATTATTACAGCTGCACTTCTAGATTTACTCTTACACTTTGCAGTACATTTACTGCTTTAGACTACTCACTATTTCCACCTGTAAATTTACTCCAAACAGCAGATTAACATGTCTCCACCCCCTGAAACCAGGGTATGAAGGCAAATATACAAGCGTAATGTTACTACTTATAACATTTAAAATGTAGGAGATCTCAGCCATTGCCTGGAGGTTTTTGACCTGCCACCAGGGTGAAAATCTCACTATGGGAAAGAGTAGGGAGCATCATTAAAGTATTACAAAATATATCATATTGTAAAATATACATTTAAAATAAATGTAAATAATGTTGTTCCCTAGAACTAATAAAATAAAATGTTGGAGCACTTACCTCTTCAACATGAATGTTAACGATATATTTCAATTATTTAAATAAAATATTTATTTTATGAATAATTTATTTAACCATAAAAAAATAACCTACACAGCAATTCTATTTTTAAATAATATTTAGTCAATTTTATTGAAAGTCAGATTTAAGTAATGTAAATTACATTTGAATTCTTATTAAAAAATTAAAAAATAAATACAAAATAAATACATTTTAAAAACTTTTATCGAATAAGCTATTCATTTTTAAACCATTCAATACTTTTAAACGTATATGCATAATGTAAAAGTTAAAATAATATAACACTCAGTAGAAAATAATGTGAAATTAATTAATTAGGTCTCCACCTCTATTATTTTCTATAGGAGTGCATTTCATTTCCTGTGAGTGGCTATGAGTGCCCCTGTGTTGTGCCAGACTTATTCTAAGGCTGAGCTTGAGTACATTTACTATTCTTTCGTCACCTTTAGGACAATAATACCTTTAGAAGTCCAGTTTGTGAATGGCAATGGTATTCCGTTATATTAACTTTATTTCGGTTCAGTGAACCATAAAAGTGCACAATACAAAGACATATTACATTGATCAAAATGAATGGATATAAAACACATCCCTTTGGAAGTATGAAATATTAAAAGAAAATTCCAGTCATAATAAATCAATTAACAATCTGCCACCCCAAAAACTCAGATCAGAACCAGCGAGACGAAACCCTCACCAAGAGGAACCTTGAAAAGGTGCTCCTAAAGGGTTCTACTATGTCACCCGGACTTTCTATATTGTTTTCTAATAAGGACAGCTCAACAACTCCCTGGGATGGCTAAAATTCAATTATGTCATTTGGTATTATACAGTACAAAATAATTTTTACACTATGAAATTTGAGTTGGTTGGATATCTCCCATCAATCATCATAACAATGTTTTGGTAAAATCTTCCAACAGTTTGGGTCTTCATAACAATGATTTAAACCCAGCATTCAAACAAGTCTTGTACACAACAAAATGGAAGGGAGATACAACCATAATAGGTTTGTATAAATCACCCCTAATTGTAAACCTTGTCAACATTGTATAACAATGAATTAGATCACCAGTGCCCTAACAATCTTGCCCATCTCGCTTTCTAATGACAAGAGCCCTTCTAATAAAATTCACAACCGCAGTACAGATGTCAATAGAGACCAATGAATACAAATATCTCAAGCCTTATTTATATGTACAGGGGCGTTGCTTTCTCAATAGTGGAATAACAAATCTAGCTCCTGATGTTTTGTAAAGTGTACAGAATACTGTAAAGTGCAAAGTGCTTTGTTTGGACAAATTGTCACAAGCACACTGGATGAGTTGGTCTGACGTGGAAATGTGGCCAATAAGTGCATTGTGCCTAACCGAAACTTTGTAAGGTAAAATCTATATTGCAAATTAGTACTAAAAACTAAATGCAATTGTAAATTATGAGCCATGTGACAGGCCAAGACTGGGCACATCATTTTAAAGTGTTCCTGCGACTGCCGGTGATGTTAGCCCTGAAGAAAAGGCCATTTTGAAGCTCTCTTTGGCTTTTGAGGTCAGTGTTAGAAATGGGAGTCTCTAGTTGGCAGAGGTAGGTACCTTGGTCCAAGTAGGGACCCTTCCTTCTAGTCAGGATAAGGGAGTTACACTACTAAAATAAACCCTGCTCACCCCCTTGGTAGCTTTGCATGAGCAGTCAGGCTTATCTTAGAGGCAGTGTGTAAACCATTTGCACATAACAAACAGTAATACAGTGAAGACACTACAAAAGGACATCATGCCAGTTTAGAAAATATCCAATATTTTTATATTCTTGAGACAAGACCAAAAACGATAAAAATCCACATTAAAGTACGTAGAAGTCTTCAGTAATCAAAATAGACTTGAAATACAGTTCCTTGAAGTCGATAACTCCATCTGGGGATATCATGGCATAGTGAACCACAAATTCCAACAGTTCTGTCTGACCGCGGCGTCGCAGGCCACCTATGGTGTCGGGAAGGCCTGCAACAGTACCTTTAGAAATGCAGGGCGTTGGCGACCTCTCGTTGGGCTCTGAAAGCACATCGCCTGCAGGCGTCGGTTCCGGAGGTCGGTGCAGGAGTCATCGGACCCTTGTACTTACACGCCTTGCAGATTGTACTCCTCACAGTTGAAGTCGGGAGCGTCGGCAGGCGTCGGGTGCTGCTGAGTGAAGTGCAGCGGTACGGCATGCTGTGCCCTCAGGTTGCGGTGCAGGCAGTGGCTCAATGACGGTCGTCCAGCAGCGTCGGTGAGACCAAGGCTGCTGTGCGAAGTGATGCAGTGCTGGCAGGTCATGGTGCAAGGAGCAGCGTTGTTGTTGCTGAATCGCTATCATGGGCTGACGAACTGGAGTCGATGGCGCCGGTGTCTGTAAGCCAAGGCTGCTGTGCGGGAGGAGGACAGTATGATGTGTAACTTACAAGTGGTGCCCTCAAACCATGGTGCAAGTAGCAGAGTTGATATGGCGTAAAGCGTCATCATCTGCGATACCAGGGCGGAGGTGTGAAGCAAGTCAGTGCGGAGTGCAGTGACCACAGGTCACGATGCAAGCAACTGCTTGGTGGTGGCATCAACAGGTGTTGCCAGTGAGACCAGGGTTGTGGTGGGGCGTTGTGGCGCTGCCCTCTGCGGTGCCTTCAGGACACAGAGTCGGCAGCGGCATCATAGACGGTGTCAAGTTGCTTTTTCTTCTGTTGCAGCACAAAACACACAGTCCCCAGTGCTGAGGGCAGAAGAACTTGAAGTCTTTGCTTTTCCTGAAACTTCTTGAACAGGGGGCAAGCTCTACCTCAAGCTCTTGGAGAAGCTCACAAAAAAAGACTGCAGAAAGTTCAGTCCAGTCCTTTCACTGCCCAAGACAGAAGCAGCTTCTGCAGACCAACACCGCAAAGTTGTAGTTCCTCCTCACAGCTTTTCTAGATCTTCTTCTTGGCAGTCTTCTTGGTCCAAAAGAGTTCTAAAGTTTAGGGATTTGGGCAACACTTTTTATAACTCAAAATCCTTTGTCCTCTCAGCAGAGAGTGTCTGTGCCCAGCCAGAACCAGTTATGTCCTCTCTGGTGCAGCTTTCTGGCAGAAGGTGGAGACAGCATTGTCAGAGGCAGACCAGTCCCATTCAGGTGAAAGGAAATCTCCTCCCCCTACTCTAAATGCAGTCCAGGTCTATTCAGCTCATCCATGACCCATATAGACTCTCTGGAGCCACTTCTGCTCCCCAGCCCCTTCCATCCCAAAGCCAAACAGTCAATCCAAAAACCCAACAGAGGCACACTGGATGACTGAGCAAGAAAATACCTACTTTCTAAAAGTGGTATTTTCAAACACAGAATGTAAAAATCACCTTCACTATAAGATGCATCTTTAGATTCTTAGTTCAGGCATACCAAACTTTATTTCTCTACCTTGTTCCCAGGGCCAGTTATGTTAATAAGATGTTATAAACAAACTCCCCATTCTGTCCTATGGGAACAGACATCCTTGCAATAGTAAAAAAAGAAAATTGGCAGTAATTCACTATCAGGAATTGCCACACACACCAGGGCATGCCCTACCTTTCACATACACTGCATCCTGCCCACAGGGGTACCTTGGGCCTACCTTAGGGGTGACTGACATGTACGAAAAGGGAAGGTTAGGGTCTGGCAAGTGGGTGCACTTGCCAAGTTAACATGGCAGTTACAAACTGTGCGCAGACTCTGCAGTGGCAGGTCTGCGTTACCTTTTCAGGGCTACTCCTGTGAGTGGCACAATCAGTGCTGCAGGCCCACTAGAAGCATTGGATGTATAGGCCCTGGCACACTCAGTGCACTGTACTAGGGACTGACTAGTAAATCAAATATGGCAATCATGGAAACACCAATCCATAACACAATTTACACAGAGAGCATATGCATTTTAGCACTGATCAGCAGTGGCAAAGTGCCCAGAGTCCTAACATTAACAACAGCAGGTCAGGAAAAAATAGGAGGAAGAAGAAAAAAGTTTGGGGATAACCCTGCAAAAAGGGCCATTTCTAACAGTCATGTTCTCAGGGTTTTCATAAACGTCCTGTAAGCCAATCTCGAGCAGTGTACATTTCAAATAATGGAACGAGGGAATCTTATCAATAGTAGAGACAGCCAAACAATCCCTGATAATGTCTCTCAAGAAGGCTAAATCTTCAGGTAGCCAGATCGTTACCAATAATAAAAGAGGGGCAAGGCCAACAGGGTGCTCTATATATTCAGCCCTCATTCAGAGGGGCAGAGGTTTGTGGGTGCACTTTTCAGTACCATCAATAACTTCCTCATAAAATTATTCTCAGCAACTTGAAGCTTATTACTCCTGCTATACACCCAAACTCTTGCCCTGTAGGAAATTATGGATAGACATCTTGCTTTATAAAGAGCTAATCATTCTTTTACAGGTTTCTCCCAGTTAGGCAGCAAACTCAAAAAGCAAATCTGAGTCTCTAACTGCCTGCTTAAAGTCAACAGGGAGTCCCAAGACAACTGAGTGTTAAAAAGGTTACCCAAATATGAAAAACCTTTGACTTTTTTTCTCTCTTTTCCCTGTATCATAAAGGTTTTTGATTTTGGAGACTTGGGACCAGATACCATGATATACGGTTTCTAAAAATTAACCTTTAAATAAAGTGATGTCATAAAATCCATAAAACCATCTATGGATTCCTGGAGACTCATAGCTGATCTTGCCAGCAGGACAGTATTATGAGCATAGGAGAGTAGAGAGTAGAGGGACAACATTTTTGCCTATCCTCCTAAAATCTAACTTCCTCTCCAATAAAAAATCCTTTAGACCATTTGTATATATAAGAAATAAAAAAGGGGCTAGAATGCAGCACTGACGAACGCCCTTGGTTGAAGCGATTTGCTGTCTTTACTCCCCCTTACTACTGTGGAAACTTAATACGGTTTGGTGAACATTATCTGCGCCATCTTCCCTTTTGCCCCGATGCCACACTCTTCGCCGCACACGCCCACCACATTAGCTGCCTCAACCAGAACCACCCTCTGCACACCCCTGACCCCCAGCACGGCTCTCCACCTACACAAGCACCCCCACACACTGATCACCCCCGCTTTCACATGCCTTGCGCGTAAGCAGCAGTCATTTTGAGCACCATGGCCCCTCTGCCCCTCGCTGATAGCCAGCGCGTCTCTCTCTCTCTCTCTCTCTCTCTCTCTCTCTCTCTCTCTCTCTCTCTCTCTCTCTCTCTCTCTCTCCTCTCTCTCTCTCTCTCTCTTAACCTCACAGACATCCCCCCGCACGCTGGCAACCCCCTCGCTCTCCTTGGGTCATAAACCCCTCTTCAGCGCAGATCTGCCTCAGAATCCCATCCTGTTCCCAGCGCGACACCTCCCTCCATTCCTTTCATAGTCTCAGGCCCTTTGATGCAAACCCCCTCTTTCCTGTGTGCCCGTCTGTCTTCCTTGTTCCCAAGCCACCACCTGGCCCTGCGGATACCGTTTATTACCCCGTACTGTAGGAAGCCTCCCCTCCCCATCAAAAGACCCTCGAGCCGATCAAAGCCCCCACCCTACGAGATCCGATCAAACTTCACACATTCCGTGAATCGGCGGAATGTCCTGCTGCGCGATAATCATCACCTGTTGTGACCGGGGTGGGGAATTCAACTGTAAATGTATGTGGGAACGGGCCTGAGGGGGAGATTACGAGGATGTTCTTTCATATATCAAAGTGCTGCAAGAATGTGTTACGTGCAATAAAGATCATAAACCCGAGTATAAGAGGCCAGGCCTCAGAGATGCAGGTAGAGCACCTCGTGACGATACTTGCTGTCTGAATTGATGTGTTCTCCTCCGGAGAGAATAAACCCTCGTTTCCTGCCTTTCAGTCTCCAGCGCCTGCTTCTTCGTTGAGTAAATATTGGTGGGTCATAGAGGCGATACTGCCGGGCAACACAAAAAGGGTCTTTGGTTACTGGTTGTCTACGACCCCTTTTACAATTGGCGTCCCAAGCGTGGGGCCCATCAGCGACTCGTGGATCCAGTGGGAGAGGTCCTGACGACAGAGTGAACGACTGCAACGATCGGAAGGTACCCTGTCCGATAGACCCTCGTCTGACAGCCGATCATCCGAACTTCACTGGTTCCGAACGGACCTCTCTTGAGTGATCTACGGTCCTGACTGGGAACCATCAGGAGTGCCACGAGGAGTACGAAGAGAAGAGGATGATCGGGCGCTGGATTCGGAAGACAAGAAACTGTCCATGCGGTCCGGGTAAGGTCGTGTAAACACGACAAATCGCGAAATAATTGATAATTGATGGAAAATACTAGTATTACTTTTTGTTAATTTATATTGGAGATTCGCTGTCTGCAAACGGAGAAACAACAGGCTCTCCCTTTACAAACAGCGAAGGATAGGTACGCGTCCGTTGGACCTATCTTTCTCCCCCACTGATCAATTGCCCTTCCCCATTGATTAACTGTTACGGATTGTTTTCTGGAGATTCTCTGTCTGCAAACAGGAAAGAATAGGCCCCCCTCTTTGCAGATAGTGAAAGGGTAGGTGACGCAGACCTTTGCGGGCCTACTCATTCTCCCCATTGACCATTTTTTATTTTATTTATTGACCAAACATTGATTGCCCGATATTGGTTCTTGAGGTATTCACTGCCTGCAAACAACGTAGAATAAAAATATTCTGTCTAGTCTTTGCACGCAGTGATAAGATAGGTAGTGCTGACTATTATCCCCATTGCGATCCGTCATGCCTGTCTTCTCCCCACTGGTTAGTAGCCTGTTTAGCCCGGACCGCTTATTAGAGATGAACCATCCGGCTCCGCTGGAAGGCACCCCTAATAAGGACATGTTCATGAAACATGGATTGATCGCTATAGCCTATAGCAAGCTGTGGCATAAATATACGAAAAAGGATCGAGAAAGTCAGTGGCCACTGATAGGATCCTTCGATGATGATAAATTAAACGCACTAGAAACAGCCCTTGGTAAAAACAAGACGACGCCCACTATGCTTGATAGTTTCGGCATGTGGCGCAAAGAAACTGAACAACGTAAAAAGAGAACTGAGAGTAGGTTGGGAAAGGAACTGCGGAAAGCAGCCCACCTAGCGGCTCAGAAATTAGAAGAAGAGATAAAAGAAAGAGAGGAAGCCAAATTGAAACTAGAAATAGAAATGTCAAGCCAGTGTCCGGTTAGAACATCCTCCACGCTCTACCCTGAATTACCCTCGAAACAACGAGCCAACGATGATCTGCTGCTAGGTCCTCCGATCATCTACATGCCCCCTCCATATGCCCCTTCCCAACCCTTAGCTCAACACCCACCACCCCCAGGTACAAGCGAGAGAAGCGCCACAGCTTCGGCCCCCAGGGCCTCTGTGCCGGCCGGACCCCTTGCATTAGATACTACGCAAACAACAATGTTAGGCGACCCCGAGGCCCAAAGGGTTGGTTCTGCAAGAACAAACAGACTAAGCAAAGATGAGCGAGCAGGGGTTAATAAGATAGCAAGGACACTGGTGGAAAGGAGGGAAGATGAAGAATACATCACGGACGTGTTCAACTCGTATACAGGGAGTTACAGGCGACACTTTACTGTACAACTGTGCTACCATGTCTTGAACGCGTACGAGGACCGGTATCGAGACAAAGGTCCCCAGAAGCCCTCGGCCCCTACAGGCTTCCGGTAGGGAACAACTGGAACGGCCACGACATAGCCGCAAGACGGTGGTGCTCTTGTGTCCGCACCAGCTTCAGTCTGAGCCACCCAGGAACATTGTGGGCTAACGAATTCAAGTGAGTTCCGGCTGAACCTCAACGTGACCTGGTAGGGAAGATTCTACCTCCCTCCCCTCTTGATTGACGGTACACATTACCAGCCTCTCTGTTAGCACAGGTTTTTTTGAACTGCCGAAAGGGATTCTGGTACAACCAACCCGGCATCGCCCAAAATGGCGCCGGTATCAATAGGAACTTACGGACACCTCGTGGTGTTCTTTGACTAACAAGACTTGATGTTCTGAGTTATGTATGTGAACCCTTGCACACTTGACGAAGAGGAGAGGAGGGTTCACTTGGCGAACATTTGAAAGGATCCCGTTAATATGTTGATTTCAATGTACGATTTATTATGATATTTATTGTAACCAATACATAACGTAGCTTGCGACGCACGCCCACGGTATACATCTAGGAAATATGATTGCATTTAGCCTGACTGTGTTTCAATTTATGAAATAAATACCCTATGACCCCTCAATTGTTAAAAGACATTTTCAGTTTCTTGCAAATAACTAAGTAGACGTTTTTCAATGTTTTTAAATACTGCAAAATAGCCCCCTATTGTATGTGCTTCAGCCATCGCCGTGTCCGACCAAATACGATTGCCTTCACATATTTACTTACTAAACGATTACGCAAATAAAGGTTTTCCAAACTATGAACAGGTATCGCATACTTCTGTAAATGTGGGAATTGGTGGGAGGGCTATTCTGTGCACAACAGTTCTGCTCTCTTTTCAAGGTTATTAGAAAATGATTGTTCGGCCCTGGATTGATGATCGACTCAAAGGGTATGATACGCTGCCTCCAAATATGCGACTAGGCTCAGGAACTAACGCATGAAGAAGGACCTCGACTTCTGAGAATGGGTAAAGTAAAGCGGTGGGAATGATAGAACGTTATAAAGGTATGGTGGTCGAAGGTACTAAGGGACAGGGTTGACCGAAGAACTGATATGCCTTTGAACATCACAGCTTTGGGAATGATTTAAGGATCCTGGTGGCTAGATACATCTACAAAACCAGGTACCTCGCGCTAGGCGCCTCTGATTCTTTTTTTGCGTTTCCCTACACCCGATCTATAACGCCACCCTCGACCCCCCCACGAACAACCTATCACACTGCCCGCTCCCTTGACTTCAGAAACCAAGACCCTGGGGATTATATCCCGAGGAGATAAGTGCGAGTATATGGTAAGTAAATAACTTTCGCGCCCGTACATTTGATATGCTCGAATGTTGTTTCCCCCCCCTTTCTTCCTTTTTCTCCCTCTACAGGTTACATTGGAATAATGACTAGGGTATAGTAAAAGACCTGGAGCCATGCCATGTCCGATACATGAAGCGGACCTACGCTGCAAGATGGCACCTAAAGACACCCGACTCAATGCATGTCCTTATGTACCTGGCCTAATGCTCTTCCGTCCCAAACTGCATGCTTTCTAACACAAACCCAAAATGTTTCATGTTGGGTAATGCACTGAATAGCCTGAATAGTACATGGCCACTCTCCATGTCACAGGTGTACTATTTAGCCTATTGTTGATCTCTCTCCCTCTCTATCTGTCTCTCTCTATCTCTCTCTCTCTATCTTTCTCTCTCTATCTTTCTCTCTCTCTCTCTCTCTCTCTCTCTCTCTCTCTCTCTCCTCCACTCTTTCGCTCTTCCTAGCAACTGGCACCTAATTGGCAAACCACTACCCCCTGGTGCACCACCTGATTGGCTCCAAATACCACAAGTATTTGCACAAATTTGTCTTAAATATAAATTGCATCGATACCACGTTACTACCTCTCCTTTTCTGCTAAATGTTGATGAAACCTAGATTGACCGAAAGGAAAAGGACAGGTAAGACGACTAAGGTTCTCTAATATGACCCATTTTGAGGGAACTACTTGTCAGTGGCATCCATGATAAAATGTTTCTGGTAGCGCGACCTTCCCCGTCCCAAAATTGTATCAATGCCCCAATCAGCAAAGGCGACCGAGATACACCCGCCTTCCCAGGACGCCATCAGTTTTGTATCGGGTGCCCTAGACGAGAATTTGAAAAATGTCCCTTGCTCCAATTCACTGTGTTCCTAGTTGTTTCCCATAAGACCCCACTCGCATCAAAGATGAGTTTAATAGTTATCGCAAGCCCCCCCCGAGTTTTAATGAAGTAGCCAGGTTGTAAGAAACGATGTAGAGATTAGAATGTTTACAAAGTTAAAATTAGATCGAAAAATGAAAGAACTTGTTGTATTAAACCTTGTTGAAAATGAGATGTTTAGCCAAAGATAGGACGCATTAATGTAATGGAGAATAGTTTAGCCTGTGTTCATTCCTCAGAAGGATGCCCATCAGACTATGGTGAATAACACGTTACACTTTTCCGTAAAATACCAAGCCCTGAAGACCGGTCTAGCCTTGCAAGACTCGTACTAGGGAAATGGGTCACTACCAGGAGAACTGACATGACTGTAATAAACGAATGCAATAAATGGGTATCAGACCTCGTACCACGACAAAATGAATGTAATAAACCGACAAAACGCCAATGAAATAACCACAAAGGGAAGTTGTTGGGAATCCAGCAAACCCATCATCAATTGTTTATACGTTGGCTGCAAACCTCAATGTAGCGGATGTTTACCCCAGTTGCTTGGGGTTGGGAGAGAAATAGATTTACGTAATTACCTTCCTCTGCAAAATCTCTAAAGACTGTCTTTTCAAACTCATTTAAGGGTACCACTGTCGGAGGAGAAAGAGACCGGATGTGGGAGCACGTGGCCTGACTGCAGACCGTGGAACCTCAGCGACGGAGGCCAAGGCGAGACCACAACAGTAAGGAGTCGCAGGACAAGGCACTGTTTCCGACAAACCTAAAGGAAAGGGCTGACCTGAGGCCCCTGCTCTATGATCGACGCGTGCCGAAAGGTCCCTGCTCTCTGAACGTGATTATGGACCCGCCTGTCTAAAATTTTCCGTCTCTCTGGTCTGTTCCCGACCTGGCCCTGCTCCATCCCCTCCTCCTCCGACCTGCCATAAAGACTATTCACCCACACACCCTCCCTCCACCTGAACTTCCAAAATCCTCTAAATCCTACTGTGCCATCCGGAGAAGGGCATTTCCTGCGTCAAAGAGGAGGGAGCCCCGACTAAGTAGACCACGAACTGTGTTGAATCTCAGAACGGTGACCCAAAACACCACCAAGGGTCACCCCAAAGAGAAGCCAAACGAAGTATGTGGTTCTGCCCGGTACCGAGCACCTTGAAGATGATGGAAGCAACAGGAAATACCCACCACAGAAACCCAAGAACAGACAGACTCCACAACTCAAAGACAATTGCACCCTTCACCACAATCCTTTTCTGTCTCCTTCTAATGACCACTCTCTGGATTATGGAAGAAAATGCATCTGCTCCAAAACCATAACGCATTTCTCTCATGAGGCCTGGCGAAACAGTACAAAGGCACTCTCCTGCCCGCAGACCTCCAACGGCTCAACCCACATGAACATTCCTGCTAACGAACGAATTGTAATACAGATGTTCAACAGTGCCAACAGAAGACGACAAAGAATGCCGAGAACTGACTAACAATGGTCCACGACCATAAGACACTGGGAACACTGATTATTGTTTTTACTATGTCTCATTTCTCTCCCAACCACCATTGAATTGACTATGCTCCAACCGAGCACAAAAAGAACCTACTTACTTGGTAACCTATCGGCTCCTATTCCGAATGACTACCAGCTTCTATGATCTGTACCCAACGCTCTCACTGCATAATTTTTGTCTGATATTGCATTACTATGACTTTCCTGCAACAAAGCTTAACGATGAGCCCGCCCACTGGATGAAAAGATTTAAAAAATGTGATGTTTATGTACAGTTCCTTCACCTGGGTTATCACTTCCTTACTTATGACCACAACAGTAGACATAGATAGGAAATAGGCCAGCAAGATGTCTTAGAAATGTTAAAGGGAGGACTGTGGAAACTTAATACGGTTTGGTGAACATTATCTGCGCCATCTTCCCTTTTGCCCCGATGCCACACTCTTCGCCGCACACGCCCACCACATTAGCTGCCTCGACCAGAACCACCCTCTGCACACCCCTGACCCCCAGCACGGCTCTCCACCTACACAAGCACCCCCACACACTGATCACCCCCGCTTTCACATGCCTTGCGCGTAAGCGGCAGTCATTTTGAGCACCATGGCCCCTCTGCCCCTCGCTGATAGCCAGCGCGTCTCTCTCTCTCTCTCTCTCTCTCTCTCTCTCTCTCTCTCTCTCTCTCTCTCTCTCTCTCTCTCTTAACCTCACAGACATCCCCCCGCACGCTGGCAACCCCCTCGCTCTCCTTGGGTCATAAACCCCTCTTCAGCGCAGATCTGCCTCAGAATCCCATCCTGTTCCCAGCGCGACACCTCCCTCCATTCCTTTCATAGTCTCAGGCCCTTTGATGCAAACCCCCTCTTTCCTGTGTGCCCGTCTGTCTTCCTTGTTCCCAAGCCACCACCTGGCCCTGCGGATACCGTTTATTACCCCGTACTGTAGGAAGCCTCCCCTCCCCATCAAAAGACCCTCGAGCCGATCAAAGCCCCCACCCTACGAGATTCGATCAAACTTCACACATTCCGTGAATCGGCGGAATGTCCTACTGCGCGATAATCATCACCTGTTGTGACCGGGGTGGGGAATTCAACTGTAAATGTATGTGGGAACGGGCCTGAGGGGGAGATTACGAGGATGTTCTTTCATATATCAAAGTGTTGCAAGAATGTGTTACGTGCAATAAAGATCATAAACCCGAGTATAAGAGGCCAGGCCTCAGAGATGCAGGTAGAGCACCTCGTGACGATACTTGCTGTCTGAATTGATGTGTTCTCCTCCGGAGAGAATAAACCCTCGTTTCCTGCCTTTCAGTCTCCAGCGCCTGCTTCTTCGTTGAGTAAATATTGGTGGGTCATAGAGGCGATACTGCCGGGCAACACAAAAAGGGTCTTTGGTTACTGGTTGTCTACGACCCCTTTTACACTACCATATCTTACACTGACCATTGTATTTGCATGTAATCTGCGTAGAAGAACTTCCGAGGCTTCTTCTACTCCTATGTCTCCCAACATTTCCCACAATTTGTCCCGACTGACAATATCAAAACCACTTGATAAGTCCATGGAGGCCAGCCGTATCAAACTCTTGGACTTCGTGTACTTGCAGACAATCAGAGACAAATTAAGGCATTGTTCAGTCATGCCCTTACCCCGTCTAAAGCCACATTGTGTTTTTGAAAGAATCCTATTTGTGGCTGACTGCTCCTCTAGTCGTGCCAAGAGGACCCTGCCTCGGACCTTCACTGTCACATTAATCAGGGATATTGGCCTATAATAGGCTGGGTAATTTCTATTCCCCTTTTTATAGACTGGAACCATTACAGCCTCTTTCCATGTCGTAGACAGTGGTCCAATAATTGCCGCTTAAAAAATGTTAGTTAAAAGCGTCAAACACAAAACAGGGTTACCCTTAAAAAGGTCAAGGGGGACTCTGTCGGGGTCTGGACCTTTCAAACAGGTGCCCTGTGGTATTGCAGCCTCCACCTCTTCCACTGAAATTGACATACTTAACTGAAGGGCTTGAATTGGGTTGTGGATCATCTCCACGCCCGGATTATTACTCTTTTATGGGTGGGTGTTATTAGCATGCCCCTCCCTAAACTTCGCCATATCCCTCTGTAATCCCCCTTCCATTTGGTAGTAGAAATTCACCATTTTCCCACCACTTCTCCCTAGTTCCTACCACATTCACTATTAAATAGTATTGTTGAGTGTGCAGAGTTTGGCATATAAAAATATGGTTTGTGAATTACAGTTTCAGTTCATAAACTTTATTTCGATTTATAAAAAAGATCACAAAAGTTGGAACAACATAGACATGAGGGCCAAATGAACAATACAACATGATTCTAAAACATAAGACCTATTTATTAGATTAGTTTAAAACTAGTACCCTGGATATCCTTCATAAAACAATAAATACGGTAAAAAAGACTCTAAAAGAAACCCATATTGGGCAACCTAGATAAAAAATTGGCATTTGATTTTATATGTGTAGGGGAGCGTAATAACAGTACAATAAAGTGTGTAGTGCTATATTGAAGGTACAGAGGTATGAGACAAAACATGGACAGTTACAAACGTATCCTTTCATTCCATCGAATCACCCACACCCAGCCCAGGACCTTTGCTGTAGCAACCATAATCAGGCCTTCCACTGAGGTTTCTAGGATTCTGAAGGCCTCACTACTGGACCTAGTGCCCAGACTAGAGCAAACGGGTTTCAGCCAAGTGCGTTTGGCTGTAGTATGGGCTTGACAGACAAAAAGGATATGACCCAATGTTTCACTCCTGTCCGGACAGAAAGGACAAACGCTAGTATTTGTATTGCACCATTTATAGGTAAAAGTATTTATGAGCAAAGATCCCACCCTAAACTGGTGGAATAATTTCCTGTTTCGCTTTGAAGTAATTAAGTCCCAATACCCCTCATACTTGGGCACGTGCTTTGTTTCAAGAAAAGCTTTAGACAGAGTACGACTGGAACAAAGTGCAAAGCATTTCATATTATTCAAATTCCAATAGGCTGCCTTTAGCTCAGTTTTACTTGGAAATACACTTCCGGCTGGGGCGGTCCACAAACGGCTCATCCCCAGCTCACAGAGTATGTTTTTAACACAACTGAACCACACAATTTTCCTGTTAACATCTAGATCCCTCATTTCTAAGAGGGCCTGAGCATAATGTTCGAGCTCAGAAGTCACCCAAGGTCGCCTCCAATATGCTACAAACCTATAATGTGCCACATCCCTTATTGAGTGGCATCCCAAATCCAAAAGAAGAGGTACTAATGGAGTGGATTGGGGATGGCCAATTAGGGACCTTAAAAATGTATTCTGGCCCACCACTAAAGAATCCAAATTGGCATGTCCCCACAATTCCACCCCATAGAGGATTGAGGCGCCAATTGTGGCATTATAAATCTGTAGCACGGGAGCTATGGGTTTAGTGTATGAGCGTCTGTGCTCCTTAGCAAGGTGCCAGAAAGTTGAGCATGTTTAGCAGAAAGGCAGTCTAATTGTGGCTTCCAGCTCTGTTTTCTGTCTATTAGTACCCCCAGATAGGAAAAGATCTCGGTTTGATCCAAAGACCCTTCCTTCATTCTAACATCGGCAATGACTTTATTGGAGTTGTGCAAGACCATGTACTTTGTTTTATCGACGTTTACAGTGAGGTCATGGTCTGCACAAAACTCTTCGAATCTTGAGAGGGCACGTTGGAGTCCCTGTCTCGTCTTTGAGAGAATAAGAGTATCATCGGCGAACATTACTAGCGGGATCTTAATACCAGTTAGATACGGGGCATCTGTGGGGAAATCTTCAAAATATTTCACTACCCCATTGATGTACATAGAGAAGAGGGTGGGTGATAGGATGCATCCCTGTCTCACCCCCTTCTCGCCCGGGAACTTTTCAGTTGAGCGTAATTGTCTGTGTGAAGTTTGACAACAAGTATATCCAGCGGCATACCCAACTTTTGCAGGGTGTGCAACAACTTGGGTCGCGGGACCAAGTCAAATGCTGACTTGAGGTCTACGAAGGCTGCGTAGATAGTACCTCTCCCCAAGGTTACAGTGCGCCAGTGTATAAGAATAAACTTTAAAACCTGGTCCACTGTACTAATGCATTGCCAAAACACCGCTTGAAGGTCAGAAAATATATGACATTCCTCCATCCATGCCTGAATTCTACATACCACCACCCTAGCTGACACCTTTTGGATGCAGTCAATGAGGCTTATGGGCCTGTAATTAGCCGGTATCGAATGATCCCCTTTTTTGTCAATAGGAAGAATTACTTATCCTGCCCAGGTACTGGGCAACGATGCTCCATTAGCGATGGCATTCAGTAGGAGTTGAATATACGATGCCCAGGAGTCGAGCTCTTGGAGGAACAAGTCCGTGGGGATACAGTCTGGTACGGGGGTCCTACCTTTCGGGACCAGGAGGAGGGCATTTTCCACTTCTTTCTTAGTTATGTTTATGGCGGGAATGGGAGAGGGCATTACAAAAATATCTTGGACAACTGAGCCACATGCAAACTGGCCTTTGTAGTGAAGAAGCCACTGATCTGGCGCCACATGATTCACAGGAGCTTTACTTTGGGCCCCACTCCCCCACTTCACCAGATGCCAGAATGCGGTCATGTCTCTCCCAGAACAAGCTTTGAGCAGATCAGCCCAATGATCTTCATCCCAGTCCCTTTTGGCCTGGGATTATGCTGCCTTATAAGCCAACCTTTTCTCTCTTATTAAATCACCATCTTTAGTCCTGATGGCTGCCGCTAGAGATCTATAAGCAATGTGGCTAGAAGAGTTATACCAGACAGCGGTCTTCTGACATGGGGATTTAGCCCATTTTTTAGGTTTGGCGATAAAAAACGTTTAAGATCATTAAAAAGACGCTCATGAACCTGAGCAGCTCTAAGGGTGGATACATCATGCGCAGCGTCATCCTGGAAAATAGCTATAGTGTTGGCTACCAGTATACTCATTTGATTCACGTGGTCTGCTTTGTTTACCACATTAGCCAATTTAAGGCGCCGTTTGTCGTTTGTCAAATGAGCTTCTACGGAGCAAACGCGTGGTATCAAACCTTCTCTATTGTTTGAATGCAAATCCCGCAAGGAAAGAAGCAAAGGGTTATGGTCGCTTTCAGGGCGAGAGTGAACCTTCATGTCTGACAGGTTGGTCCAAAACTCCGTATTAATGATAAAATATTCTATGCGACTGGTATGTTGCACACAAATGTATGTTGGCATCCCAGTTTTATCTGATATAGTACGCCCGTTAGCTGCTCTCACCCCATGTTCCAAACAAAATACTTTAAGTTGGAGTGCTGCGCTAGACCACCTTTTTATTGGAGTAAGATCTAGAGAAGGAATCAACCATTTTTGATCCTCCTTTACGCTAAAATACATATCCTGAAAGTCCAGGGGTTCAAAAGTGCAGTTAAAATCTTCAGCTATTATTGTGTTACTTTGACCTCTTTGATTTGTTAAAAAAACGTTGAGAAGAGCTATCGTGTTTGAGGCCTTCCCACCTTGCAAGCCCCTGGAGTAAACATTGATAAATAGGAGATCAGGAGGATTTCCCTGGTGTAACCTAATGATAAAAATATCCCTAGATTTAATGTAAATCTCCTCTAGCTTATATTGAAGGCACTGCCGAACCCAGATTATCAGGCCCCCTTTGGACCTACTCCACTCTCCCTGTTCCGCGTTTTTGGAGAAATTGATATAACCTGGGCGAAATACCTGGTCCACCACCCAAGTCTCTTGGAAGAACAGAATGTCTTGTTCCTCAATAAATGAAGACCAATCAGTTGAGGCTGTTTTACTTACAAGCCCTGCAATGCTCCAGGAAGTTTTAAGCCAGCACTGTTGTCCTTGGGGACTCCGATTTTTGAATGGGGACATGGGCTGCGCCTTATCGCGGGGGAATCAACGGATTTTGTGGTAGAATTCTCCATGCATACCGTACCACAATCTAGTTCCCTTCTGATTCCATACCAGCCAAGATTGTTATGCTGTGTTAGCCCAAAGGTAACGTGGGAAAGAGGAAGATCCCTTTGGGTGGGGACCAGAACTAAATAGCCCGCACTCAAGTCGGCCACTAGAGATGGAGTCTTTTCGCGAGAGGACAAACAGCCCAGTCAGTCTATGTCTCCCAGATTGGAAAGGAGATCGTAACTATTGTGGGAAGGTGCATTGTATTCATAGATTCCCTGAGCATAAGATGTAGCTCTATAGTCGCCCATCCCAATAGACAGTGTTTGAAGGTTTCAATAGAAAAACCCCAATGGTAGGATATTAATATCTTCCCCACTCAGTTGCCTTGTCCCTGCCCTATCTAAAATGGCTTTCACTATTAGGGGGGACCCAAAAATCAACACAACACAATCACCACTACTAGTTTTAAGAAAAAATGTTTTTATTGGTTATAAAACAGTTACCAGAAAGACAATTGACATGTGCTAAATTCAAGGTTACAATAAGCAAGAAACAATTGAGACATTTATTCTCATCATCCCCTGTCCCACCCACTTCAATCAAAATGCAATCTAAATAACACACCGCCTACCCACACCTTTCAATCCTCCCCGGAATCATCATCTGAGCTTTCATCATCAGACTCAGGAATGGGGTCGCAGATGTCCCCCCGTAAGTATTCCAGGCAGTCCATATTTTGGTCCACTTTCAGGGGCATTTCCGATTCATATAAACAGATCTTTCAGTAATCATGGCAACATCCATGTCCCTGCACCATGCCTCCAATGAGGGCAGATCGGCGGATCCCTACCTCTGTGCCACATTCCGTTTAGCTACCATGAGGCCTAATGTCACCCACATTTGCCCATGCCGCGATAAGTCGTTTGGTTCCCAAATATTTAAGAGGCATCATCGCGGTTCAGGCAGCAATGAAATATTTAGTGTCTGGGACATAGTTCGTAAGACTTTGCTCCAGTAGTCAGTGAGTAGTGGGCAATCCCAAAGTGTATGGAAAAAGGAGCCCTCGATCCCACATCCCCTGAGGCAGTATGGATGCTGTGCCCCGCCTATTCTGTGGAGTGTAGTTGTAGTGAGATAAGGGCGATGTAAAATTTTAAGCTGAACGAGTCTGAGTCTGGCCGGAATTCCCACCTCTCTGGGCAAAGCGAGCGCTGCCTGCCACTCTACCTCATCCGTGGCTCCAATGTCTGCAGCCCACTTTTCGTTTAAGGCTGTCGTGGGATCTATTTGATTATTAATCAATTTGCGGCATGTGAATGAAGGGACACGTTTAGGCATAAAATCTGTAAGTAACCTATCCTCTAGGGGGGAAGCCTTGGGCACGTCTATGTTCTGGGGTAGTACTGCCAAGAGTGCGTGTCTGATTTGTATGTAACGGAATGTTTCAGTAGGTGCAAGCTCGTATTGTCGTCTAAGCTGATCAAACGGGATGACCGTCCCTTTGTCTCACATGTCGCCCACTGTGGATATGCCAATGCTGTCCCAGTGCTCAAATCCCCTGCTGTTCCTAAGTGACCCTAGCTGTTTTGTGTCCCAAAGAGGAGTGAGCTTGGAGATGGTCTTCCTCCATCCTAAATGTGCCTGAGCTGTGTACCAAAGCATGATTGTGTGTTTCGTTGGGCCCTCCAACTTCAGCGCCCTTCTCCTGTTATACAAGGCCGCCAACATATCTGTTCCTAGCTGCACCCTATCTGCCTTGTATGCAGGGTCAGTTTCCATTGATTTATGCATTTGAGGTGTGTTGCCCAATAGTAAAGGCGTATGTTAGGGAGTGCAATACCTCCATTGTACCAGCTGCAGTGTAATTTAGCCTGAGCAATGCGCGCCAGCCTTTTGCCCCAGAGTAACGTGGACACCAGTGCTGCTATCTGCCTAAAATATCGCAAGGGTACCGGAAACGACGTATTTTCCAGCACATACAAAAATCGGGGCAGGGCCATCATTTTGAATAAAGCTGCCTTCCCTAGCAGCGTTAGGGGTAGCGATTCCCAGTGCGTCACGTCTCTATGCAAGCGCTCCAATGGGGGTGCCAGATTCCTGGAGAAGAAGGCTGCAGGGTCCTTAGTTACATGTATACCTAGATACTTGAACGAATCTTAGGATACCACCAGTGGGCAGTGAGGGGGCAGTCGCGGTATTGGTCCCTTAAGTAGATATAGAACTGATGTAGTCCAATTGATGGTGTAACCCGAAATAGCCCCAAAAGCATTGCAGATCTCAAATAAGACCGGCAGAGCGTCTTCCGGGTCTGTAAGATACACTAGAATATCGTCTGCGTAACGGGATATACGGTCTTCCCATCCCTCCGCTCATTTAATACCTCGTAAAAGAGGGGTCTCACGAATTCGCGCCGCCAGGCATGCCACCGGGTCTGTATAACGGAGCTGGACCCATGCACAAAATTTAGGGCCGAAGCACAATCGCGGAAGGACTGCAAAAAGGTAGACCCATTCCACCATATCAAAGGCCATTCTCGCGTCGAGAGAAAGGACCGCTGATGGCTCAGACAGGACACGGTCCTGTGCCAGTGCACTATGAAGGCATCTAAGATTAAGTGCAGTGTTCCTGTTTGGCATAAAGCCAGACTGGTCCGGGTGAATTAAGTTGGGCAGGTGCGCTTGTGATCTATTCGCGATCACTTTGGCCAATATTTTGGACTCCGTGTTGAGCAGCGATATCGGGCGGTAGGAGAGACATTCCGACGGGGGCTATCAAGTAGGCGGGGCAGAGAGTGCGTGTCATGGACTTGTAGAGCTCCAGCGGGATTCCATTGGAACCCAGGGCTTTACCGGATTGTAATGATTTAATTGCTGCGCCCACTTCCTCAACAGTTAGATCTGCCTCAAGGCCTCCGGCTCAAGTCCAGGCAGTTCTATGTCTCTCAAAAAAATTGCTATATCTACCTCTGTAGTAACAGAGGATGAAGCGTATACCGCTCGGAAATGTTCAACTAGGGCATTCGCTATGTCCCCTGGGTTTGATATAAGACACCCCTCAGCCGTACGCAGTTGCGCTATGGTCCTGTTCCCCTGTTCCCTTCTGTCTAGCCAGGCTAATAATTTCCATGCCTTATTACCCATAATATAGATTTTATGTCTGGTTGCTGTAAGGGCGGCCATAGTTTATTGTCTGAGATGCTCCTTATGTTGTTGCTTTAGATGAAGGGTGTGTGCTGAGTCGGATGTTGGGTTGGATGTGTGGTCCGTGTTAGCTGCCTGCAACTCCTGTTCCAGCGTTACGAGGTCTTGATGTTTTGCGCGTTTGTATCCTGTGATGGATGCAATAGCTTGTCCCCTGAGGACTGTCTTATAGGCCTCCCACAGTATGGCTTGGGAGCTAACCAAGGTTACGTTCTCAGCAAAGAAATGTTTGGTGGTCTTAAGGAGTTCCTTCCGTATCTGCGGGACCTACAAATATCCTGGATAAATTGGGTAAACTCGTTTATGGGAAGTGTGGTGGGGAGAGTATGTTAGAACTACTGGTGAATGGCCAGAGATACCCCTAGGCCCGATAGTAATGTTTTCTACGCAAGAGAGACTGGACTCAGAGGCCAGGAAATAATGTATTCTAGATAGACTGTTATGTACAGCCGAGTGAAAGGTAAATTGCTTTGCTACGGGGTGCTTATGTCTCCATACATCCACCAGACCGACTGCTTCTGTAAAGCTCTGTAGGCGTGAGACTCCGGGTGTCAAGGCCCTCACTGGGTGTCTGTCTACGCTGGCATCCATTGTGGCGTTAAAATCTCCACCAATAAAAAGGCCCCCAAGAAGTAGAGACAACAGAAATTCACTGAGGGCCGGAAGTGCCACCGCCTGTAACGCTGGGGGGACATATACCGACACCACATTTACAAGTCTGCCCTCCCATTGCCCATGTATTGCTGCAAACCTACCCTGATCATCATGCCTGGTCTGTAAAACTATAAAGGACGAGTTCTTTCATAGTAGAATACCTGTGCCTCTAGACCCTGTGGAGAACTCGGAGTGTACCACCCTTTTGAACCCCCATCTGTCCATTGCTTTACATGCCGCGCCTGTGAGGTGAGTCTCCTGCAGAAATACTAGTGTAGGGGCCTGGCGTTTCAGGGCACGTAATACTAATCCCCTTTTTATTTTATCTCCTAGCCCGTGGACGTTCCACGTGAGCAGTGTGAGTGGGGCTACCGGGACTGCCGGGGCCCCTGTCCGGGCGTTAGTGTGAGTCGTGACTGTCACCATTAGTGTGCGAAGCGATAAATGGGAATTATAACCCTGTCATGTCATGTGAGGATCCAATAAGTAAATACCATGCTCTGAGGTCTGTTCTGATGTTACCAAAAACTAACAAACCAGAAATCTGAACTTCCCTGCCCCAAAATTCCACCCCCCTCCCTGCCTTCCTGCCCGACGGACTTCGAACTGCCCGCCACCCCAACACAGCAGAGTGCTCCATCCCAACCCACAACAGTGTACTTGCGTGTAGGGGGTACGAAGTTCGGTGAGAGTGTGACCCCCTCTTTTCCGTCCGGGCCCGCTTCTGCCCAGTGTCCAGAGCCGGCTTATGTAGAGTGTCATGTTCCACAAAAGGTGTCCTAGTTACCGTTCGTGTTTCATATGCCCGGTTGATCTAGTGCCAGGTTCGTCCGCTTCTCTTCTTTCTGAGTTGTCCTCTTCAGGTGGAAAGAGTTCTTGGCTGCCCACTCCCACGACTTCGGCGGTCCGGTGATGTTGCTCTCTATTTCCACGACGGGGTCCGTCCTTCTTTCTCCAACCCTCAAGCCAATCATAAGCCTCCTCAGGAGTCTCAAAGAACCACGTCTTCCCTTCAGCCACTACTCTCAGCCTTGCCGGTAACAGCATCGAGTAGGGCACCTCACAAGCTCGTAGAGCCTTTTTGACTACCAGGAAACTGCAACGTCGTTTTGAAACTGCCGTTGTGTAGTCAGGTAAGAAGGATATCGAGGAGTTTTGTAGGTGAATTTGAGGGGAGACTCATGCCGTCTGGAGAATGGCATCTCTGTCTCGGAAATTGAATAGGCGTGCGAGCACCGGTCTGTGGGGCGCCTGTGGTTTGGCCCTTCCACCTGGCACCCTATGCGCCCGCTCCACCGAAAAGAAAGTGGAGAGTCCCTTTGGTTGCAGTCTGGTTTTTATCAATTCTTCCACATATAGGTCCATGGCCTGAGTACCTTCACTCTCTGGAATGCCCAAAATGCGAATGTTATTTTTACGTGATCGCCCTTCCTGGTCGTCCAGCTTTTCAGCTAGCATTTTGTTCTCCAATTCGAGTCTTGGGACAGCTTTCTGCAATACTGCTGTGTCACTAGCCAGAGTCTTTGTGGTTCGCTCTACCTCTGTAACTCTGGCAGTGATTTTCTGGAAGTCCGCACAAAGTAGTGACACCTCTGTGGAGATGGAACCCACTGTGGTCTGAACGTTGGCCAGTGCTGCCATAATGTCTTCCAAAGTAATTTTTTTGGGGGTGTCCTCCCCTTGTGCTCCACTCATCAACTTTTTCCCCTCCGGCAGTGGGGGAAAGTCTTTCGTATATGCGTATTTATCTAGCTTGGCTTGCGTATTCTGAGTTCTTGGGCCTCTGCCTGACATGGTGGCACCCCGGGTTGGCAGCAGGGACCGTCGGGGAGTGGCGTCCGCAGCTGTAATGGTATGACTGAGCAGTTGCCCCCAAATGCGCTTCGGTCTCCCCCGTGCCGCTCCTCGCCCCACGCAGGTTCTTCAGTGTGATTGCCAAATCAGGGGGGGGGGGAGGGTGGGGGGGGGGGGGGGGAAGGTCGTTGTGGCATGGGTGGGTCGCCGTCTCCCCGGGACGAATGCAAATGGGGTTTCAGGTCTCTTTCTCGATATGGCTAGTGCGGTCTGAAAGAGTCAGTGTTTTCCACCTCCAGGACCACATGGGGGGAGGGGGGGGGGGACACATAGCTGGGAGGGGACCTAACCGCAGATATTTCCGACCAGCCTCCGTCCGTTGTGAGGGCCTGCCAAGGAGCCCACCGCCGGCGCGCCAGGCCTCCGGCGACCGCACTGCGATCCGAGAGTGACCGTCAGGTCCAGAATGTGTCTTCGGGGGTGGGGGGGCGACGAGATGTGTAGTCCATCGCAACCCGGTCAACCCACCTGTGGCCCAGCCCCTCCTTGTGCCACTGTGTGAATGCGGTTCATCGATCACCGTTAATCCAGGCCCCGGCCACACACACAACAGGCCTCTTTGCCCCCTGAATTAGGCTTCCAGACTGCGTTCTGATTTCATTGGTCCCTGTTGCCGTGTGGATATTGGGGAGCCCGCCAACCTCTTCTCTGTAACTGGGCCCGTGGCAGCCCTGCCGCTTCCGCCGTCACCGCAATTCTCTCGGAGCCCGCCCGGGCAAATGGTTTACTCGAGGCCCCGGCTTCTGCCGAATGACTAGGCCGCCGGTCCGTGGTCGCCTCAAACCCGGGGTCTCTTTGTCGGATTTTGACCGGAACTGTGGCAATCAGCGCCGCTCGGTCACGGACGTTTGCGGGAGCTCCTGCCTCTCGTCAGTTTGCAGGATAGATGTGTGGATTCCTGAGGAAGGGCACCTCATCGCCGGAGCCTTCTCAGCAAGCAGCCATCTTGCCGGCTGCTAGCCACGCCGCCCCACCTCTACTAGTTTTTGGTGATTTCCCTATCCATGGAATTCTGCAAATCATTTTAAATTCCTAGAATAGATGTCTACCCAGCCCGGTTTTGTTATTTAAAAAAAGGGACTTATTCCTGAGCGATGCCCAGTGTTCCCTATTGCGGGGTTGTAATGGGGGTTACATTAGATAGTATAATAGTGTAGGGCGTGGCATCAGGGGTAGGTTAAGATAGTCGTTATGGCTGGCCAAGCCACCCCAGGTCGTCCCTTTGTTTTTACTCCCAGATGGTTCCCTCGGTGGGACAACCTTTGGTTGGCTAAGAAGTGTGCTACTGGGGTTTGCAAGGGAAGCTTGCACAACTGAATTGATGCCAACACCAACAGCAGTAGTAGGTAGATTTAATGCAGGGGCTAAAGCTATACTGCGATCAATAGGACCATTAGAAGCTCCTTTAGATAAAGTGGGTTTTGGGAGGGAAAGCTATTGCTCTATTATAATCAATCTGGAATCAATATCTGACAATTTGGTAAATAAGTGTTTAAGCAATGCCATGAGTTTTTTTTCGAATTTTACTAAAATATGGTCTTCAGAGTTGCATGGCAAGCCTGTACACTGGTCTCTAATGTACTAGAGGTACTGATGTCTGCAACCCCATGGGAGCTGCCTTTGTTACCACAAACCACCCCTCTGTTTTTTGCCAGTTTATTGGCCTGATGTGTGGTAAGTGGCAGAACACCCGCTTTCCTTTTCTTAGCTAAGGCTGTAGAGGCACCCTCCCTTCCCTTTGCCTGTGTTGATCGTTGATTACGAGTAAGAATCTTGGCTGGGGGTGGAGGAGTGGAAGTGGATGCTCTAACTAGAATGGGGAGATCGTCTAGTAATGCTATTGGAGATAAGGGAGCCTGATGTGGCGTGCATTCAGCAAGTGGATCTGTAATTAAAAGAGGACCAACTGGGAGAACTTCAGAGGAGGCTCAATATTGTAAATAAGATAGTCCTTGGAGACCAGATGAAGAGTAGATATATATTGTAGGTTTATTGTTAAGTTAAGTACATCGGTAAGTCACTGGAAGATGGTAAATCCAAGTGATGCCCCACCAGGAGCAGCCTCTGTCATGCTCAGCCTGCACACACCAACTGACACTCCACAGCTCACCAAGCACCCAACACTCCATGACATCATCATTCTTCCAACATTCTAGACATCATCAAAAACATCAACACACAAACTGGCTGAGCAGTAGAGAAGAGATACATAGGCAAGGGGAAATGCAGCAGTAGATTATAACACATCCCCCTCCCTGAGGAAACCAAACACAATAAGGATAATAAAAGATGCATGAAAATACACTGAGCAAATGATCAAGCACATATAACATAAATGAAAATGCATGACAATTCAAAATGCCAATGTAATCACACACCTCGAATCACAATAAAAGAGTTCCCGGAAAGCATTAAACTTAGACAGTATAAAAATCAATCCAACATAACATAGGTAAAACCAAAAAACTCAAAAAGACTCAACCAGGTAAGGCCTAAAATTGCTTCAACTCAAACATATAATAAGTAAGAAGCATGGAAAACTCACAAGAAAGTGTCATCAGCAACACAATCCTATCTAGGATAGCACTTAAAGAAAGTGCAGGAAAAAGCATTCACCCACCATCAAACAGTGAGTGTGCATGCAGAGAAACCCCTTGAAGGTGTTTACTCTACACAGACCAAACCACATTAACCAATCAGGAAAACCATTCACCCACAAACCATACAGTGAGTGTACACGCAGAGAAACCTCATGTGAAGACGTTTACTCTACGCCGACCAAACCACAATACTCGACTAGGAAAACCATTAGCACTTAAAGAAAGTACAGGAAAAACCATTCACCCACGAACCAAACAGTGGGTGTACACGCAAAGAAACCTCATGTGAAGGTGTTTGCTCTGCGCAGACCAACATAAATACATTCACTCACCCAAACCAAAAGTGAAGTAAATCGACAAACTAATGTCAACCAGGTAAAACACTGAATGTGAATCATAACACATAAAATGTGAACCCATAACCACAAATAAGTGGTTGATAAACCAAAGGAATCAGGCAAACTTGAGATAAGTGCTATACCCCCAAACTCAAAGCAAACCTTAACGGAAAACCACACCAACCTTAATATGAAGGCAGAGACAACAAAAACAATATACACAACCTCCTCTCATTCCATATAAATTCACAAAAAACAATCAGAAAAAAACCTGTAACAAGTGCAACATGTCCCCATACAATACTGCAAACACTCCATTGTAAATAGGTAAAAGCAACAGTAACACAACAAATTAAAATAATAAACGTAGTCACCGTTGTCTACGATCGGTGAGCGATTTCTCACCCGAAATCCATGTAAGCTCTCACCCAAAGTCCATGTGTTAATACAGTAAGACCTTCCTCTCGTTTGATGTCACACAATGGATGGAGTAATAAAAAAAATGTGCTCTGTCTCAAAGTAACACAATACTGCAGGCCAGATCCAGTGTTTCCAAAAGCCTGTATTAGCACCACCATTATTTTGAAAAGAACCAATTTCCTTTAAACACAGCATGTGAAAGTTGAAACTAAAGCTGCAACCCATAAGACATAACTGCCGTTTTTCTAAAATCCAGGAAAAGTAAAGTAGACAAAACCGGAGGCTTTTTACATTAGGCATAACTGTCTTTCCAAAATCCTGTAAAAGTGAAATAAACAGTACCGGAGGCTTTTCCATAGGCCGAATATACAAGGCTGAAACTCCTTTAACCCGTTGCCAGCGCTGAAAATATTCCGCGCTAGTGCGGAACGTTCCATTGAGCGAATGAGATTGGAATGTTCAGCGGACGTGCGCAGCACTAGCGAGGTAGTGCACGCGACGACCGCTGAACGTTCCCCGCACTTAAGGGGTTAAGAAACGCCAGAAGCAGTGAGTGTATGATGACTATTAGCTTCCGATGAGTCACCACAAACAACCGTGATGATGCAAGGACGCAGCAAAACGTTGTGATGTGTGCGCGCAGAGAGACTTCCTCATCACATTCTATTCTCAGAATGCCTTCTTCGATGAAAGAATCACCAACACCTCAGGCATCGCAGAATACGTCATCAGATCCCCACAGCCAGCGGTACGTTCACTTCAGCTTTCCACACTGTTAGCGTTTTAAGCCAACTGTAGCTTTCTTCCCGTTTCTGTCAGCACACCCACCAGTCTCACAGAAGTCTTTTATTTTAAATTAAACAAACCTCTCCATCACGCAGTTACTTTGCTCGAGCACCAACTAAATAATGAATTCCCTTACTATATATTTTTTAACCAGCAGATGGCAGCAACAACGCTCAATTCAGTCTAAAATGTAAAGGAATTTGCCGATTACCTAAACAGCCAAAACGATAACAGAAAACGACAAGCATTTACAATGCAATGGTTTCGCCTTTTGAAAAGTTTGAGCTATTGGCATTGTAAATGACAACATTTTTATTTATGTGCTGGTTTTGAAAATAAATAAATAAATGGCATTGTCATTTACAATGCTAATAGCTTAATCTCTCGCAAATGCGAGACCTATAGCATTTGCAATGCAATAGGTCGCGTATTTACGTGAGTTTGAGCTAATGATATTGCAGATAACAATGCGTTTTATTTAAGTTTCAAAAACCAAAACATAACTAAAAGGTCTCTCACACTGCTGTCTCTCACACACTGCTGCCTATCACACACCATGCTCTCCCACACACCATGCTCTCCCTAGAACACTCACACTGCTGTCACTCTCACACGGCTGTCTCTCCCACACACATACATGCAGAGAGCTACACACACACAGCCACACACAAACATACAGAGAGCCACACACACAACCACACACATACAGAGAGCCACACACACAGCCACACACATACATACAGAGAGCCACACACACACAGCCACACACACACATACATACAGAGAGCCACACACACAGAGCCACACACACCCACCCGCCACACACACACACACAGCCACACACATGCACAGCCACACACAGCCACACACACACACACACAGCCACAGTTTTCAGTAAGCTTTGATCCTTTTGAGTTAGAAACAATTTATCTACAGATTGTGCGCCAGATGAGGGATAATTATGCAAAATAAAGCAGAAGCAGCAAACACAGCATTGCATAATTCCAGTGGCCCTCCCCATGACCTACTATTATATTTGAACTCAAACTTTTTGATGGCTTCCCCCAGCAACAACACTTTGCAAAAAAAAAAGGCTCAACTAATATGCAATGTTATATGCAAGCCTGCAATCCCCCGAATGCAACAAGCTGTTAACGAAAGGGTCATGACTGGCTAAAGTGTACCGTGCCAAGGGGCCCCTATGTGGGCCTCCCACCCTACAACCCGGGCTTCTCACAAGGCCTTTGATACTTGGAGTGGTCTGTACCAGTACTATTCAACAGGTGCAGATACTAGACGGGCCACTGTCCATTAATATGTATGAGGGTGCACCCAGAGGCGCAACTAGAGCCAAATTACGGGGGGGGGCTGAACCTTTAATCAGTAGACCGAGTGGAGCTGCAGGGGCTTTTAGAAGGGGTGAAACAACTGCAAGGCCTAATTAACATTCAAATGGTCTTTTAAAGACCTGTAAAACGTTCGGGTGCGGCTCTGTGTGTGCCCGGGATCTGTCTCATCCCGGGCTGCCACACGCGACGGGGGCGGGGACTTGAAGCCCGGTGAGTTCAAAGGGTGTTGCGCGCCTGGGTGCACCCCATCACATACACACTTAGATTTCATCCCGTGCCAGGCACTAGCACCCCACACTATCCTGTTGTATTACTCTATTTTATGACACGGTCTCCACGACAAGCAACAACCCGCGAGCGCTGCAGAACCTTTGGAGGATGGAAGTCCTCACAACACGTGGTGCAGTGAAGCAATCAGCCAGGACCGGGCAGGCCTTTCATCCACTGGGCACTTCCCCATCGGGCTGGAGCCCGTGGAAGCTCCAGAGAGGGGGAGAGAGAACCCGACTACAGAGGGATGGAGAGGAAAATAATGGATGGAAAGAGACTGAGCGAGGAGACGACGTGAGCCGGGCTGGTTTTAGCATTTCCCCCCAGGGCTGCTTCGGTTCCCCAGTCCGGCCCTGCAATCTCCGGGTTGCAAAACTTCCTTTTGTGAGAAAAATACATAAATAAATACCTCCCACTCCTTATCTGCCTCCCATGGGGCCAGAAAGACTTTTGCAGCCTTAGGAGTGGAGGGTAAGGCTTGATGCCCCACTCCATATTTCTTTCTTTAAATAAACATAATCCCTGGTGTCTAGTGCGCTGTCGCCCACCGCATTCCATGGAGGGGGCAGGAGTTGTGGTGTGGAGCTCAGTAGTAAACTTTTAGGGATTTCAATCACAGGATCCTACTGGATTTTTCTTTAACCTGTTTAATCATTTAGATGTTTAGAAGCTTCCTTTATGAAATCCTCTATGTGTAGAATAACTATGTTGCCTGCTTTACCTGCTTCCTTTATACTCAAATTTGTATACATTATAGACCACACACACAGGTATCCATCACATTCCGTCCTCTCTGTGGACCTAGACAAATGACTAAGTCAACTAATATGAGCCCCGCTTTCTGATACTGTACTAATACGGAACAACAATTGGTGTTTCTGAAGAATTTCAGTATAAACGTAAGGTCTTCACCCTTTTATGCCCTTTTCTTCTTCATAGTCATACACCAGCCTAAAGCCATATTTCTCCAATAGTAACTGCTGTTTAGCACAAACAGAGCTTTCAAACATACTACCACTTCCCTTCAACACAATACTTTCCATGAAAATAAAAGGAGGATTTCCTGTAGCATTGGACTTACAGCACATTCTCGAAGCAGACTGTAGGTGATACACCATGTACGGAACACCATCTCATGTGCTCACATTAGGACCACAAGAGACACATTCACACACTTTTTCATGAATTGACATTCGAAACTAACCTCCTCCCACTCCCAACCCTTCCCATTACTCAACTTAACTAACACTACTTACAGTGTTTTGGAAACAATACCAGTTTTTATTGTCTTTCAGTTTGACCTATTTCCACAGGACAAGTCAGGTACTGGTTCCCTTTCTAATATCTCCTATTAATTTTCTTCCGCCACAGTATAATCTGATGTCCGCAATGACTCCTGGTACACTATGTACCTCTTCTTTTATATAAATAGGAGTTTCCCACTCAGAGACATCCTATTCACACTTAACACTTCTTCACCTATGTGTGGTGTGCCTACATTTGCTGTGTCACAGTAGACATGTGTGTTCACTATGACTTTTGAGTGGTTTTCCACATTCTATTTTTGACTTTGTGCTCGTATATTCATGCCTTTGTAAGCGCCCTATCGCTAAGTCTAGGGAGGGGAAACATCAGCTCTTTGTGTTATAGATTTATTGAATCTCATCAAATATTGTAACATAAAATATAAAGGGTGTACCACCAGGGAATATTTTTGAATTACTGTTCGAGTGCAGCGACCCACCTATGTAATAGGCCTTTGCTCACACACCCCTCCCCCGCCCCCAACACCCTCAAAGCCCCCATGACCTCCCAAGCCACAAGTCTTTCTGCTTCCTCTGGGAGTATATATGGGATGTTTACTCCTGTTCATCTGCCCACAGTGGAGCAGAAAGTCTGCCCCATGACAGAACCGGCCCAACAGTCGTTCTGCCAACCCCAAGGGTAGATGTGTGGAGAGACATTACCAGAGTCATTCAAAGTGTTACACGGGAAACAGGGAAACATCACAAATAAGCACATTACAAACAGAAATGTCACAAATAAGCAGACTGGAACCATGGCAGCTTTGTGCGTGAGAGACAAAAATATCTCATCAGACCCTGTCTGTAATAGGGAACAAGAACAGCTTCTATTTGCCTAACCTATAGATACAAACATCTGCCCCCCAAAGCAAACTTTAAATGGAAACTATGAAAGATACTACCCTCCACCATGGGAGAAAAGTTGACACCGACCTGTGCGACACAAGCACTTCATATCAGTTCATTCCCTCCCCCTCCACCATGCCTCCAATACTTGTATTGTGTAAACGCTATCACTCAGCCCTCTCACCTGGCGATGACTGAGATAGGCCTCCCATAGATAGACAGTCCAAGAGAAGAGCAGCACGGACAGGAAACTCTGCCGTTCTGCTGGGAGCTCCCAAAACATCGAGAGGAACATGGCCGCCGAAAAGGGGATGGGGAAGGGGAAATGCTGACCGGGAGTAAGGAAGAGATACCGACAATGATGCAGTAGACAGCTAAACCAAACCACCGGCAGCAGTAGACATAGAGAAAGGGCAGCTAGATGCAAACTCCAGACTGAAGAGGAGAGCCTGCCTGACAGAGCTAGACACAGACAACGGACTAAGAATCATTACGTTTTAATAACACACTAGAGCGCTAACCGTTAAATTAAAACGTACCAGCTTTGGGCGCCGCGCTGCTGATTACTGCTGTCTTCGATCGTTTACTTTTCCCAGAAAGAAAGTTTGAAGTATGTTAAAAACTGCTGCCAATTATAGAAGTGTTTTATAATGGCGAATTTATTAGTGCCGGCGATTTTATCATTGAATGGGCTGATTGATGGATTGGAGGTAGTCAGGCTGGGCCCTGAGAATGCCAGGCATGCCAGGGGGAACAAAGGGTCGCCGAGGCAAAGACTACAGGGGAGCAGGAACGGCACACAGACAGCGGGAGGGGGCGGGAAAGGAACGGATAGCGGGAGGGGGGCGGGAAAGACACGGAGCAGGAGGGGGGGCGGGAAAGACACGGACAGCGGGGGTGGGAAAGACACGGACAGCGGGAGGGATGGGGGGTAAGGAACGCACTCACCTGGACTTCTTCCGGCAGCCGTGGTCGGCATGAAATGAGGAAAACAAACACCCAAAAATAAAAACGAAACTCCGCCCACTGCCCAATGACGATGCAAAAAGGGTGGAGAGGGAAAAAAATGCAGGAACGCCCACGAATCTGGTCCGGCCATGGCGGACAGATCTCTGTTCCAATGGCTAGCCTCCATTTATGGAGCTAGCCAATGGAACAGAGGGCGGATTCAAGTCCCCCATACTGCAAAACTAGAGATTTCTCCTGGGGGCGGAGCTAGGAGCTCCGTGCCCCAGGCGAAACTTGAAAAATTTGATTTCTAATTGTTACTCCATCAGTCACAGGGCCAATAACTGTAGGCAGACCTTCAAATCCAAATTGCGCACAGGCAGATAAATGTCAAACGCTCTGGTCTGCAGGCTGTCCTGTTGATTAAGAACACTGGTGGGGCTTACCAGAGCGTAGTTTTTTGCAATCTTCTTTCTTTAAAATATTTATCATCAGATCCTGTAGTTAATCAAGTCCTTAGTTCCAGGGTAATCCAGGATAATCCAAGGTAATCCTTCACCAACACGCAGTTTCTTTTACCTCGTCGCCAGTATTGTAAATAAGATAGTCCTTAGAGACCAGATGAAGAGTAGATATATATTGTAGGTTTATTGTTAAGTTAAGTACATCAGTAAGTCACTGGAAGATGGTAAATCCAAGTGATGCCCCACCAGGAGCAGCCTCTGTCCTGCTCAGCCTGCACACACCAACTGACACTCCACAGCTCACCAAGCACCCAACACTCCATGACACCATCATTCTTCCAACATTCTAGATATCATCAGGAACACCAACACACAAACTGGCTGAGCAGTAGAGAAGAGATACATAGGCAAGGGGAAATGCAGCAGTAGATTATAACACTCGACGGGGCTCTAGAGAGAGTCTCCTTTGCCTAAGCTCAATTTCAGGGATGAGAACAGATTCAGCCCTCATAAGGAATGCATCAAGTGTGCCTACACCTTTTCTCCCTGCCCCCTTGGGACTACCCTTGCTCATAGTTGATAGCTAATAATAAGATACAAAAACTACAAGTGGGTTAACAAGTGGGCAACAATTACAGTTACGGTTCAGAAGCACTAACCAAAGTCTTTGAAGGCACTCAATATCCGACAAAAGAGGGGTGGCCCTGCCCTGCCTACACCTGGTTTCGACGGGCGCCTGCGTGCGGCTCAGATCGATTTTAAGCGCCTCCTGGCGCTTGGGATGACGATGATGGTGTTCGCCAATGGAGAATGTCGGGAATTGCAGTCCTAGACTGCCCGCATCCAGCCCAGCGGGACGGCCGTCAGGGCAGGAGAAGTGCAGACAGCGTTACGGGCCTCAAGGTCGGATGGCAGGTAGGTCGAGTCCCTTGAAAAAATGTTCAGCAGTGAGCAAAAGAATTATATTTGATAGTATATTGCACTACTGTAGTACTACCTTGCGTACTACAAAATGAATTTTGTGAATGGACTGAATGAATGTTCCATGCCAGTGGACTCAGCTGAGATGCCTGTGCTAAGATTACTGCTTTAATTCCTGGATAATCAATCCAACCATTGACAGACTCTTCCACACACTGACGAATAGGATTCACGTGGAAATGAAGTTATATCATGCCTTACTTCTTAAAACACTGTACTCACTATTTACTACCAACATATGACCAGTGCAGTATTTCTATGAAGATAAATATATTTTTGGAGGTTTGGCATAGTTTCTCAGAAAAAAATCCTGGTCTCGTGCATAAAACATGTTTTCACAACTTGTTCTTTCAGCAGGGTGTGTTGTCAAGTGACACAAATGATGCCAACGGAGCAAGGGCTTGTGTTTAGCAAACAGAGGCTAGTGATACATAGATGGCAGGCAGAGATAAGAACTGTTTACTGACGCCCCAGTATGTTTTTATTAAAGGTTTATAGTTTCAAGTGCTACTGGAGGGGAGTCACCAGTTCGGAATGATATTCAATGTTTGCAAAAAATAATGATATATTAATCGCTTTATTCAACGTTGTATAGCAGCCAAGGTATGCATTTCGACACCAAGGTCCTAAGGCGCCTATGGGTGTATGTTACGCAGGATATTATATTGAGAGATTAACTGAAACATCCAATTAGGATCTGTTTCTGAGCCAAGGTTCTTCAACATTGGTCAGCTAGAGCTGTGAGAGGATTTTGCTTTTTGACGCTATATGCGGAGACGTTTTATAGGCATGTGCAAAGTAGGCTCTGGCCCGGCTCCCCAGTCTTTCAGGTGCCCCCTGAGAGAGTCTTTCCCTGATGACCTTGAATAATTCTTAAACAGATTGATGTAAATAGCGTTTTTCTTTAATTTATTTTTAATGTGGGGAATGTGTAAGTGTCTATTACAGACATTTTTCAGACAAATGTGTTTGAAATTTCAAATTGCATCATAAATTCAAAGCTGATCCGAACAGGGCCCCCAAAATACATTTCGACCAGGGCCCGCAAATTATTTAAGACGTCCGTGGCAAAATGACAGCATAAGGCAGCTTTCAAACTTTGCCTTTTAGAAGCACCGTCCATCTTGATCCGTGTTCCACTTAGGTCCCAAGCTCTCATTTTGTCAGGGCTACATAAAACTAAGCATGGGCGAATTTTGCGAATCTCGCGTTCGCGAATTTTGCGGATTTGCGAACTCGCAATCCGCAAAATCTGCGAATTCTCGCGAATTTGCGGATTTTTTTTTTTTGTGTTTGTGCGGGTTTCTGCCAGTTCGCGAGGGTTTTGTACAATGTCGCAAATTGCGAACTTACCTGTCGGGTCGCAAGTTTCGCGAACTTGTTGTTTCTACGTGTCCAGCCTGTTTGGGACACTCTTCTTCATCACTGCCACTCTCTGTCACCACTGCCACTCTCTGACTACTCATGCCACCCTCTGGCCCACCCATGCCACCCTCTGTTTCATCACAGCACCCTCTGGTTGTCCAGTCAGTGTACATTATTGTGGCAACGCAAGCACACCTTCCCTGCCTCAAGTGACCTGAATTAATTTGGGGCTGATTAATGTGTCACAGAATATTTTTTTAGCTGGCACCTGCTTCCTTAGTGCTTCCTGATTAGTGATCTTTTACACTTGCTAAGTGCTTTCATTGTTGCAAAATTAGTTACAACACCTGCCCTGCCCCAACTGACAATAATGAATTAGGGGCTGATTAATGGATTTGAACTTCCAGCCTGGCTCCTGCTTGTCTCCCTTAGCTGTAATTCAGGACCTTTGTGGCATATGTGTAACTATTCTGAGGTTCAGAGCAGGGTCACATAATAGTTGCAACTGGCAACTGAACTCTGGAGGGGCCCCTCAGGAAGCACTACAGGAAATGGCTACTAATGATGAGCCTGAACTTTTGAACCTGGTAAGTAGTTTCAGTTTTGCTAAGATCGTATTTCTGCAATTTTGCACTTATTCGCGGGGCGCGAAGTTGTACTGGGAAGCCGCGAACTCACGTGAACAGTGCGAGCAAAATCCGCTGCTCGCGGATTTGCGGATTTTGCGGGAGATTCGCGAATCTCGCGGATTGCGAATTTACCGAAAATCCGCAAAATCCGCGAGCGAAACGGATTTTCCGCCCATGCTTACATAAAACACTGCTGTAGCAATGAGATGCAGTGAACTGAGAGAAAGGTCAGTTAATTTATCAAGGTCCTTATTACATGAGCTGAAACTGAGTCCTTTCCGAAATTTATCACACTCTTGTGTGCCTTTGAGCGTAGTTTGGGCTATACATTAGTTATGAACTTAAAGCATTCTTTCTGGCCACATAACCATTCCTTAGCACTCTTGAATTTCTTTTGTCCCATCCATCTTCCTCTCCCTCGTTTTCTCTCTGTTTATCACTTCGTCTACCTCTACCTTTACCACTCCCTTTCCATTGCTTCCTTTCTCTTCATCACCCGCTCTCACTTTTTCTTTCTCTCTCCCTACCTCTTTCTCACCATCTTTCTCTGTCACTCTCAGTCTCTCTCTCTTCCTCATTCATCCTTGGTCTTCATTTTAGGCACCGAGGGGTTGAATAAGGCCTCTACACATTAGAGGCAAAGAAAGAGTGGCATGTAAAGGCCAGCTATTAATATTTACATTATGCTCCTCCATCCCATAGTATGTTAACACTGTGGGCCCACATCTCAAAGCCAAATGTATGACCATAAATGTCTGTTTGTTAAGTATCCACCAAAGGATAATAAGCATTTACTTCTGCATAATTGTGAGTCATAACTTTGTACAATTATACAATAGTAAACCCCATGTGGGGAGTGGGAGGATAAAACAAGATCTGCCTCGAGAGTTTGCGAATACCCACCAAATTGAGCATTCTCAAACTTCTGTCCGACCCTTTCCTCCTTGCAAGTCCCAGGGTGGGAAGGGGAAGGGGAACGGAACACCCCGAACTTTTGTAGTGTGCCGAGGGAGGTGTTTTTCCCGTGGAAATGAGGTACAACTGCAAAGAAACCTTTCCCAATTAGAAAATGTACTCTTTATACAGCCCAGGGCCCGAGTCGAGGTACCACGCAGGTGGACGGAGTCCCCCCACTTATTTTGCAGGGTGGACGCCATCCCCCTGCCAAACAGCTGGACTTCACCTTTTTAGCCTCTCTGGTACGAGATCGGAGCCACCTTTCGTGATGTCATTTCCTGTTGTGATGTCAAATACGGTGACAGCGTCCTCCCACTTCTTTTTTTAGGATTTGTGCCCTGAGACAGCCTGCGTTTTGGAAAGAGTAAAATCCAAAAATGCCAATCAACCTAAATGGCACACAATATTGCCAGTAGGACACCTGGAAACCACAGACTGCTACGACTTTCCAAACCTACTACTGCCAATGTTTGTGAATTTCAAAAAGATGTACACCTGCACTCCTTCAGAGGAATGTTTTCAGAGGGGCAGATTTAACTATTCTGTTTGTAAATCGGTCACAAAATATTTTGTATTTCTTAAATGAACACATTAAAACCATTTTTTAGTAAAATGAGGACGAGAAAAACCAACAGAGAGGTTGCAGATCCAGGGCTCCCCAGACCCAACCAACAAGCCACAAATACATTTCATTTGGGGGCGGGAGTCTATCACTATCCCATACACCCCCCATGAAGCTGGGCGCCTGGAAAAGCAGAAATAAGTATGCACATTTTTTCAAAAAAGAATCATCCCTCGACACAAGAGATCCCAACCTGTGCATGTTACGGATGGGATTGATAGAAAATGAGAGGGAGTACATTTCTTTGCCACGTGTTTTCGACACACATGGGCCACCTGTAGAGTTTGGTGGAGAATGTTCGCAGTAATAAATTGACAATGATCCGACCCCACCAAACTCGCATACCTCCCCCTTATTTAGAGGTGGTAGAACCACCTTCCTTCTGTCAGTAGACCCTAATCTGCTTCAAGCTGTATAAAAACCCTTGACTCACTGTTCTGTCCATCACTGGACTGCTGGGCCACAGTGGCCATCAGTTATTTTCCTTGTCTAAAGGCAGGGCAAACCAAGACTGGGACAACTAACAGTGGTTCTGATACACAAGGCAAACCCCCCAGGATTATCAGGATCATTGTTTCAGTTTTTTCTTTAAGAAACTCTCACTTTGCGGATATCTTTCAGTTTAACAAACAAGCATTTGCAATGCAATCGGTTTCGCCTTTGGGATCTTACATGTATTTAGCTATGCAGCACGTCAGCTTGGGTGCTGAAACATCTACTGTTCTTTTTTTTTTTTTTTTTTTTTTTTTTTTTTTTTTTTTCTTATATCCTCATTTTGCGAATGAATGTATACGGATTACAATAGAGAACTTTAAGACTTCCACTTTTATTCCTTCACTCTTTTCTCATATTTTCCGGCCACATAGAGTACCCCTTTGGTGGAACTGTCATGTTATAGTCCTCCTGTATCCTTTACCATATTCAATAATTCATGGCGGCAAGGAAGGAGAGCTAGCCTTTTTTGGCTACTCAATGGAAATTATTCCCATCTGAATTATTGTCACCGCTTTAATCATCGGACAAGTTGTTTTAATCAAATTTCTCTTGTATATTAATTAGTATAGTAGTTTTCCCAAATTTCCCAAAAGTTAAATTTTTTGGAGAGTTTCCCCTTTCTATCTAATTTGTTAATGGTAATAATGGAATTAAGCCAATCTCCATGCAGCGGAGGCGTTGGCTTTATCCAGTTCAGACAAATCTCTCTTCTGGCAAGAAGTATCAAGACAAATAATAAATTTTCTTGTTTTTTGGTTAACCTCTCGTTACTTACATTTAGCTCAGTGCATATCCCAAAAATAATTAATGTTGTACTTACATTTAGGTTTGTTCCCAATGTCCGACATATCGTGTTACCTACTTCCTGCCAGAAGGGTTCTAGTCGTGGACATCTGTGAAACATATGTATGTCGTCCGCCTTCTCTAGTCCACACTTGGGGCAGGATTTTATACTTGCTCCTTTGAATTTTGACAGTTTATTTGGTGTCCAATATGCCCTATGCAGTGTGAATAAGTGGTTTCGCTTTAAACGTGCTGGTTTAATGATATTCCAACATTTTTCACATGATTTCTTCCATAAGCTATCGAGGTCTGAGTCTATGATGCTTTTACTCCAAGTCGATTCCGATAATGAAACGTCATCATCTCTTGGCGTGATTATAGCCCAGTACCATATAGAGATTTCCTTTTTTATTGGGGAGGTCTTCATGATCTCTTTCTCTATTTCTACATTTCCCGTTTTTTTCTCCAACAGGGAGCTTGCCCAGCTTGTAAGTTGATAATATTTAAATTTTGAAAGGGTCCCTTTAGTGGTTTCTGTAAGTTGTTCCCATGATACTATTGAGTTCTCTGTCATCAGTTGTCCCCATTTGTTGATTCCTGCCGTTCTTAGAGGAGTTGCTAGGGCGTCTTTTAGGCATTCAGGTGTGCCTGGTGAGTCCCATATAGGGGCAGCATAACTATAGTAAGGAATGTTTAATGCGCTTCTTACTTGATACCAGAGTTTTGCCATATTTTTTAGTATCTTTAATTTTATTTTTTTAAAGAATTTGGGATGTCCAAATTTAAACAGGAAATGGTCAACTTTATTTGTTAGTATTTGGAGATATTGAGGGTAAAAAACATAGCTGTTCACCAATGATCTTACATTCTTAAATTGAAAAGCTCTATAGTATTCCATAATATCTGGACTGGCTATTCCACCTTGTAGTTTCCTTCTTCTCATTTTGTTCCAGGCAATCCTTGAGCCTTTTGACGCCCATATGAAAGTCGTTATATCTCCTTGTATTTTTTTCAACTGGTTATTTTTAAACTCCAATGGTATGACATTAAAAAGGTAGGTAAATTTAGGAAGGATCGACATTTTCACCAAATTAGATCTTCCTATCATGTTTAAAGGTAGCTTATCCCATACCTTCAGAAGCTTTTTCATTTCTAACGAGATCTTACTCAAATTTATTTCGGGGATTTTTTCGAGATCTTTTACTAAAATTATACCCAAGTATTTTAGTTTATCCTTTGTGTATTGGTTATTTTGTTGTGTATTCCAGCTCATTGATTCAGTTTTTGATTCATTTATTAAATATCCAGATACCTTCCCAAACTCTGAAATTACCTTGTTTATTGCTGAGGAGGAGTTTTGATAATTCCCTGTAAAAATCATTAAATCGTCCGCATATAAGGCCACTTTTTTGATCCAATCCTGATGTTTAAAAGGGATTATTGATTCGTTGTTTCTTAATGTGGCTGCCAAGGGTTCAATATATAGATTAAAGAGCAAAGGAGACAAAGGACACCCTTGTCTTGTTCCTCTTTGAATTATAAAATTATTAGTTAGATTCCCATTAACTAGGATTTTTGCTCTCGGGGTTCTATAAGTCTCAGATATTAGTTGACTAAAGTTTTGACCCAGATTATATTTATTGATAAGTCTGTTTAGAAAAGACCAGTTAACTCGATCGAACGCTTTAGCAGCGTCAAAAGTTATTATTGTGAGGGGTATTTTTTCACTGGTAGCTAAGTCAACTGCTGCAAAAAGTTCGTGGGTTAGGTTAAATATTTGCCTCTCTTTTATAAAGCCCTTTTGGTCTGGATGTATCAAGTTTGGCATTACCCGAGCTAATCTGTCTGCTATTATTTTTGTGAAAATTTTATAATCACAGTTTAGTAGGGATATGGGTCTATAAGACTCACAGGCTGTGGGGTTTTTTCCTGGTTTTAGAATAAGACTTATAATGGCATCATGCCAGGTATCCGGGGTTTTTTCTTTATCCCTATATATTTTGTTTAGTAAACTTGTTAGAGGGGGGGTTATAGTTTCTTTTAATGCTGAGTATAGTTCATTTGGAAGAGCGTCAGGCCCAGCAGCTTTCCCTTTTTTCAAAGATTTCAGGACTGATTTTACTTCTTCCATTGTAATTTCTGCGTTTAGTTCTTCTTTTTCCAGGTCTGATAATCTCGGCAAATTTAGAGAATCCAGATATTCTTCTAATTGCTCTGGAGTAGAGGAGGAATCTTCCATATATAGATTTGAAAAAAATTTTTCAAATTCCTGCTTGATTTCTGACTCTTCCGACGATGTCCCAGGCTGATTGCTTAATTGTATTTTGTCTATTTTGTTTCTAGTCTGTTCCGTTTTAGTTTTCCAGGCCAGTAATTTTCCGCATCCCTCACCGTACTCGTGGGTGGCAAGTTTACTAGCTTCCCATTTAGTTCTAACTCTGTCTTCGAGGTAATCTGCTAGCTTCCCTCTTAAATCTTTTCTTTCCTTTTCCAATGTGTTTCTTGTTTCGGGATTCGGTTCTATGTTGATTCGTACGTCTAATTGACTTATACTCTCTTCCTTTTCTTTAATCTCTTGCTTGGTAATTTTTGCTCTGTGGGCCCCCAGGCTTATAAGTTTGCCTCTGATGGTTGCTTTGTAGGCATCCCAGGTAATTTGCTCTGAGGTACCTACTTTATTATCCTCAAAAAAGTTTGCTGAGGTTATGTTCAGATCTTCCCTTATTTTTGGGTCCAGAAAGAGAGTGCGATCTATTGTCCATCTAAATTGAGATTTCTTTATTTCAAAGTGCACTGTTATTTGAACCGCTGAGTGGTCAGACAAATGTTCGGGCAAATGCTCCAGAGTTTTGATGCTTCTATGAAAGTCTTTGCTGATCAGAAAATAGTCAATTCTGGACTTGTGTCCTAATTTTTTGTTATGTAGGGTAAATGGGTGCTCCTTTTTCCCTTTCTCTCTCCACATATCGATCAGTTCTAAGTCTCTTTTATAAATATTAAGCCATTCTCTCATTTTTGGTAAATTTGATTGCCTTCCTGGAGGGGCTCTATCTAATTTAGGATCTATCATAATGTTAAAATCGCCCCCGAGCAGAATTGGGTCGGATGTTGTTAATAGCTCTGAGTATAAGTTTTGTAGAGGGTTTGAGTCATCAATATTTGGACCGTAGTATCCCGCTATTATTAGGTTATTTCCATATATCTTCACTCTTGCTACAGCCCATCTGCCTTTGCTGTCTACTGTTTTCTGTATAATTCTTGCATTAAGTGTTTTTTTAAAGAGTATTGCAACTCCCTTTATATTGCAATTTTGGTTTGTACAGACGTAAGAATCTATCCAGTTCAGTGACTTTATTATATGTACCCATTCTTGGCTTAAGAGATGGGTCTCTTGCAGAATGATGACTTCACTATCCACTAATCTTAAATATTCAAAGATTCTCCTCCGTCTACTCGGTGTTCTGAGCCCATTTACATTCCATGACAAGATTTTGAAGTCTTTCACTGAATTAGACATGGCCTTTTCTTTCTGTTAAGTTTTTATTCCTGAATTCCATTCTTTTCTCGTTCTCTTGTGTACTCCATTGATTCGTTCTTGAGGATACTTTTTTTTCAGTTTTTTCCCTAGTTTGCTCCCCACCCATGGTGTCTTTTTTACTTGATTTTATATTTTTTCTGTGTTTATCTTCGCCCACCCCGAGGAAGCCTCCCGTCTTTCTTTTGGGCGTTTTGTTCGCCCTGTTCGAGATCCACACTTATCTTTTTTTAAAACGTTACCTATCCTTATATTTATGTTTCAGTGCGTAGCTTAGTCTTAATCTGTTCAATGAGTTCCTCCACCTCACTTGGTTCTCTGATGTTATGCATTTTGTTCTGCCACATGATTCGCAGTGCGGCGGGGAATCTCATTTGGACCGTTGCCCCTAGAGTTTTCAATTCGGCCATATATTGACCTAACTCCCATTGTCTATCTTGTGTGGCTTTTGACATATCCGAACGTATCCTAAAGGTCCAGTTGTCTTTCTTTAGGGAGCTGCTTTTTAAACCTTCACTTAGGATTCTCTCTTTTAGAGTGTATGTTTTGAAATTTATTAGAATCCTTCTAGGCGTCTTTCTGTCTCTACTCTTTCTGAACGGGTCTCGGTGTACTCTTTGAATATCGTCACTCAAGTTCAAATCCTTTGTCCATGGAAAGAATTCTTCAAGCAGAGAGATAGAGAAGTTTTTTATGTCCTGCCCTTCTAGATTTTCTGGTACATTTAAAATCCTAAGGTTATTTTTTCTTGCCTGGTTTTCAAGGGATTCCAGTTTTTCTTTGGTGGCTTTATCCGAGCCCCTTAATTTTCTTATCTCTGACTGGTTAGATTCAACTCTTTTATTGAGTGACACCACCTCTGATTCTATTGCAGCCACTCTATCTCCCAGTGAATTCAGCTTTTGTTCTAAGGTCTCGCATACTTCCTGGATCTTGGCCTGATTAGACTCGGATACCAAGAATCTTTCTTTCATCTCTCCTAGAACTTTCTCCATGAAACTCTCCATGAGTTTTCCAGTTTGCTCTAGGAAAGATTGAGGAGGAGGATAGTCTGGGGGACAATTGGATGTACTTGCGGCAGATTCAATTACGGTGGTTCCGGGACGGTTAGGTACATTCTCAGGAGTTTCCGTATTTTCACTTTGTATATTTATATCACTATTTAATTCCGTACTCATTTTCGAATCTATATCAATCAGGTTTTTGGGAGATTCTTCAATTTGGGGGGGTAGCAGAATGCGAGGGCTTTTCCCCACTATTTGCAAGGGTTGTTGCACTTTAAAGAATGATCTCAGTGAGGGTGTGATCTTAAGTTTGTGTTCAGAGAGGGCTCCTGCTTTGTCTGGTCTTGGTTTGGGTTGACGCTCTGGCTCCCTATTAGTAGAGCTTTTCTTGTATTTTTTCTGAATAGGCAGGGTTACTTGTTTAGGAGGTTGTGTATAACTTCTTTTAGAAAACTGCCTATTTCTAAGGCAGTAGCTTGATATCACTCCTTTTTCAAGTTCCGTTTTCTTCCCCCGATCTTTCCCTTCTGCCTCAAATTTTGTCTTTGAAAATAAATCAAACACTCCTGCTCCACTGCCCTCTAAGCAGTTATCTTTTTCAGCCTCTATCTTATGTTCAACCTGCTGTTCACCTTCCTTACACCCTTCTATTAAATCCAGTGCAATCCTCCCCTGGCTATTTTCATCCCCTCGTACCTGGCTCATGTGGCTGCAGTAGAGGCAGAAACCTGACTTGTCTTCCTTGCTTCTCTCGCTCCACAGCTCAAGCTTCTCACTCTCTGGACGAGAACGCCAAGTATTTTCCAGACACGGGCCGCCTCTTCTCCTGTGGGATTTCCTGCTATCTTGCCTGCTGACGCTCCCTTGACTTCCCCGGCAGTCCTCCCCTCTGTGCCTCCAACACCTCGGCAAATGTTTTGGGTAATCCTGTTTGTTAGCGCTGGTGCCGCTACTGCTGCTACCGCTGCCGTCTTTGCCCCGGAAGTGGAAGCTCACTCTTCCCTGCGCTCTCCGGCAGTTGCGCTGGGCCCCCGAGGCTGCTGCCCATCTGTGTGGGACGTCCGTCGTGGCGTTTAATCTGCACTGCCCAGCTCGGAATCCCCAGGGTCAAGGTTGATGTGAAACCAGGATCAGAGACGGGCCGCGTCAATACCTCGCTACCCCCGTCAATTCCGCCAGGAGCCAGGAGCTGTGTCCGTTCCGTTCCGTTCCGCGGCTCGAAAAATGCCTTTCCCCGGTATTTCTCCTCCTCCTGAGGTATGTCGCTGCTCAATTACTATTGTCAATTGCCGATATCATTATTTTAGGATAGGTTTAATATTCGTGCTTCTCAATCTCATCTGTAAGTGTGGAGCTCCCGACCGAGCTTCCTAGCCGGCCGCCATCTACTGTTCTTTAACATGGAGGGAAAGTAAGCACCAAAGTGCGAGACACGCCAGGTATGGGAAAACAAGGAGAGAAATGTTGCCTTTCAGTGGGAAATTGTATTGTCCAAAGTTCTGTTTTTAATATAAAACCAGGGCCTTCGGTGGTCATATCACTAAAAATACAAGATTTGAAAAAAATATTATTGTCAACTGGTGCTTGTGGAAGACAATTTCTATGGACTGGAATCTAGAGAATGCTAAAGTGATTCAGGTATTTTACTGACCTCTGCTGGTCGTTTTCTATCAAGAAAGTTAAATAGAGGCAGTTGAACAGAAAAAAAGTCCCTAAGTGGAAGCAGACAAGTCCTAGGGCTGATCTTCAGAGCCCAATAAGTACATACACATATAAGTATATAATAATAAATAAGTATATACTAAAGCATATACAAGAGGTCTTGAATGCTCGACCTAAAACGGATGGCCGACTGGGCAAAAAACGAATGCAGCGCCTACTTGTCATTTATCTGTTCCTTCAGTGCATTTCCCCCACCAGCGCATTTAATGAAGGCATAAGAACCACTCGAGCCAGGCCTAATGTAACAGAAAGTCCTCTGCTGCTGTCCGGTAATGATCCAAATCATTTTCACAGACTGTAACTCGTGCATGTTTATGTTAAGTCCTATGACTGAACGCATGAATCTATAAATCCTGGAGCTAAAACTACTGCACTAATATAGCCTGATTGTTGTACAAATGCCTCCAGTCTCCTTCTTTGAATAGTCCTTGTCCGTCTAACAGAGAGGGAGTCCTACTTTCCCATGGAATAGCAATGGTAATCCTTTTATAAGCTTATGCAACCATTGGCACTAGCGTTACGAGTTACCATTTCCCCATGATGTGAGTGTGTGCCTTCAGAGGGGTGCAAGAGTCTGGCTGGTAGCTTCTGACTCACACCCAGTGTCTTTCTTTCTAATGCTCCACCGTAACCTGCTTCTTAGCCCGAGAGTGGGGCGGACAGATTCACTCTCAATACCATCATAGCAGTTTACTCACAGAGCATGGCCCATACGGCTGGCATTACATTATTCATTCCAAAGCTGCTCAGGTGGATATACATTCCTTTAGTCTCAATCATCTTCGAACCATGGAGTTCTCCAATCCAGATCCTATTCCTTCAGACTTATAACCTGAAAGGACAATATCAGGTATGTAATAATATCTTAGAATTAAACCCTTTTTGGCTGCAAGGGTATCTCCCTTTCTTGGCTGTTATCCTTCATGCATGTACATTGCCCCTAGCCCTATTCGTAGCCAGGTAGTCTGTTTCTAGAGCACCTCGCCTTCAGTCTCTGAGATAACCTGTCATTCTTCGGATAGACTTCCAATGCTCAGGTAAAACAGAGTGCTCCATTTTGGTGATTAGAAATGTTAACTGACTTCTACAATCTTCCTTCCTCAGTGCCTGGTTAAGGTTATACTTCTTTAACCTAGTGAGAGTTTCCTTGGTACCATAGCAAACTGATTCCTTTCACTCTCTCATGAGGAAAACATACCTGGGTGATGGAAGTCTATGGAGGATATTCTCAAGAACGTACGATAACCATTGCCAAAATAGGCTAATGCAATTTTTCATATCGCCGTCTATCGCAGGAAAATAACACTGTGTTAACTTTGTATTCACAACACGGCGGTAACATGCGATAGTTACCCTGTAATGCATCGAATGTCTGCGATAAAATCACAGTGAGGGCGATAAAAATCCAAAGTCGAACGTGAAAAAAAAAGTGGCGATGGGCCCACCGCGATAAAAGAATTAGCGATAATCTGCGCCAGGCCTGCAATTCACACACATCAGGTGGGAAAAATCACTATAGAAGCAGAAAAAACAAACACAAACAAAACCAAAACAACTGCGAAGCACAATGGAGGTAGCCGGAGCAAGTACAGAGGACAACCAGAACCCCACAAGACCCACGGAGGACCAGCCTGGGACCTCAGGGTCAGGGAAGGACAATGAGTAGAAGAAGAGGAAGATGCAGTTCAGTCCGCAGGAAAACAAGATCCTGATAACGGAGGTGGTAGAACACCATCAACTACTATTCATCACCTCCACTGTGTCATTGGCAACAAAAAATGGAATATGGCAGTCCATCGTGGACAAGGTAAATGTAGTCGAAGTGCTGAGGAGGACAATAAAAGAGGACAAGAGTCACTGGAATGATGTGAAGCGCAAAACGAAGCAGTAACTCTGTAACTACCAGAAGGCAGCAATGCATACTGGAGGTGGGAGTCCAGTGCCACAGGAGGAGCTGGATGAGATGGAGGAAATGATGTCCACAGTCATCAGTGTGGAGACGGTGGCAGGAGTTGGGGACTGGACCTGCACAACATAACCTGACACAGCAGCAACAGGGTGAGTAATGACCAGGGACTGGGGGGACGGGGTCAGATGGGCACAATGACCCACATGCACAATTAAGTATAGCACAGGGCACACCCACAATGACTCTGGATCATGTCCCTGATCCCCTTGGCACACTGCAGCACACCTAGAAACAGCAAGTAGGCCCCTGAAAACTATGTGCCAATAGGGGGGCCTTCCCACACATGACCAATCTCACAACCAATATATGCACATGTGCCAAACCCAGCAAAGCTGCGTGTCTGTGAGCAACACTGACAATGCAAGTGACACTGCATGGCGAATAGCATTGCTGCAGTCAATATATCATGACATGTTGCACGCCATAACACTGAGATGGCTGAGTGTGGACCGAATCCATAAAGGAGCAGGTCACACTCCACGTGCACAAACAATCCCTGACGTCAACACAAATCTGTGGACAAACCATGGCCCAGACTCCCAACTCCCACCAAGAGCCCAATTTACCCAAGTATGCAACATCTCAGCACTGTATAAGCATAGAAGTCAAAGGCACACTGCCTGTAAGGGATAAGGGGCAGCAAAATCAGAGCTGCAGGGGCGACTCTCTGAAAATGCAGCAGACATACATAGGGCCCGATTCACAGAACTAACTAAAGACAAAATCCTAAACTTAATACCATTTTGGTATTCACAGAAGGCCCTTACCCATTTTGGTATTCACAGAAGGCACTTACTCATTTTGGTATTCACAGAACGCACTTACTCATTTTTGTATTCACAGAAGGCAATTACTCATTGATGAGTAAGTGCCTTCTGTGAATACCAAAATGAGTAACTCACTCATTATGAGTAACTTACTCATTTTGAGTAACTTACTTATTTTGGTATTCACAGAAGGCGCTTACTCATTGATGAGTAAGTGCCTTCTGTGAATACCAAAATGGTAGTAAGTTTAGGATTTTGCGTTAAGTTAGTTCTGTGAATCGGGCCCATAACATTCAGAGTACATCAACATTGACAACAATGTGGTACAAACTGCAACACGTTCGAAACAGAACAGAGGACGCACTGGTGCTGTTTGTGTGTAGGAACTGGCCAATCACATTTGGCATAGCAGGGAAATGTGAGTTGATAATGTACAAGTATAAACACACATCCATCATAGGCAGCTCCCCCAAACAGTCACAATGTACTGTTGTCATGCAGTCTGGATGTAAACTTGCACAATGCGTCAACATACATGTGAACACAATGTTAACCTGCATCTCACCTTCACATTGCAGAGGGAAAATGAACCCTCCTGCAGAGCAGACCGAACATTTCTTCACTGATACCGAAGAGGACCGTCACACCATCGACCCCGACGCACTCCAACAGCTCTTGGACAGCCCCTGCACCCCACGTCCAGGAGCAGGGCAGCCCAGCAGCAATGAGGATACCCCACCCCCTGCACAGTCCACAAAGCAGGAAGCACCCACCTCCACGGCTGTCTCCCAGGACCCCCACCAACAACACATGGCCTTCCAACGCCGTGTGTTGGGGTGCCAGGAGAAGATGGTTGGTCAGGTGCGGGCGGGATTCGACCTCATGGCATCCAAACTAGCTGTCATACCTGGGTGTCTAAGTCCCATCATGGACCATTCACAGTCCCTAACAGACACTCACGGTCTGCTCCATGCTCTCCAACAATTCATGGCTAACATCACTGGAGTCCTGACCCTGAGACAAGAACATCTGTCTAGTCAGAGTGGCTCCAGCAAGGTCAGCCAGTAGTTGGGACACAGGCGGAGGATCATGGAGAACATGGATCAGACACAGGCGGAAAGAATGGCTGTCACGGCTGCACACCAGCGAGCGGTAGCTGGGTTCTTCCATGCCCTGCAGACCCTCATCATGGCATTGCTGCCACAGGGCCTGGCACAGATGAATGCTGCTGCTGCTACTCCATCCACATCTGCGCCCCCTGATGTGTCAGTGCCACACAGTGCGGCAGACATTCCACCTCCGGTCCCTGATGTGCAACTGCCCCACAGTGATGCAGACAAAATAACACTACCCACTTGTGAGGCACATGAAACATCAGAGGACGAAGATGAGGATGGTTCTGCCTTAGTGGTAAGAAGGAAGCGGTAGCATTTATCTCTGCCATATGGCCAAATGGCCCGTTTCTGCTTGGTTCTGCCCTCTGCAGCATCACCTTCCACTGTCCCCCGATACACTCTGCGATACTCACCATGGACCTCGACATGGACTGCCATATTCTGTTTGGTTACCAAGGACACAGCAGTCAGACTGCGTACTGAACTCTTCCTCTTCCGATGAACTTGTCATTCCCTAAAGGACTCTGGCTGGCCCTCCACTGGGCAACAATGTGAAGTGGGGTTTGCATGGCCCTATACTGCTCCAGCTTCAACACTCCACTGAGTGTGAATAAAACATTCAAATTCACACAGTATGTGTCATGTCTATGATCATTCAAGTATGAAAGTATGGATGAATGTTGGGGCAGTCATTCCCCCTCACGTCCATGTTGCTAATGTTGTGGGACTTGAGTCACATGGTGCAACTCTCTGCATCATGGTGGTACATATTTGAGCCCAAATGATGCCCTGTTGTCTTTTCTTGGTCACAAATGACAGCCTTTATGTCATGAATTTGGACACATGTGATACGCTGCTGAGTGGGATTACGTACTATCTTTGACACACTGAAATGGCATTTTGAATATGTGACAACCTAAACAGGCTCTCTGTACAGAGGTGATACACCCTCCATCTAATTGACATTTGTGAGATTGTTAGCACTAAATGTTGCACTCACACTTGTCAGAGTGATGTGCTTATGCTGAGGAGTGACATGCATACAGGGAATGTGTGTTAGAAGGGATTTATGTGCACATGCGGTGCCTGTGGTCATTTTGTCCTGTCCCGTGATTGCTGAGGACAGTCACAATGTGACATGCTCATATGAAGAAATTGTTCATGATTGTGTTCCTTCTGGCTATTCCTGCTGCTGCTGCACTGGGGTGTGTTCCACCTGCCTCATCTTCATCATCATCATCCAGTGCATCTGGCACTTGGATACAAGGGGCATTGGTGCTTACACATATGTTGTGCAACACACAACATGCAATGATCATCTTGCACACTATTTCCGGACTGTACAGGAGTATTCCACCTGTGATGTCCAGGCACCTGAAACGTGACTATAACACACCAATTGAGCACTCCACAGTGCCCCTGGTGGATGTATGACGTTACAACGCATACTTTTACTCCGCATACCATTACAACGCGGTATTCACAACGCATACCACTACAACGCATAGTGCTTTGGGGTGCTGGATAGTGGTAAGTATAATTTACTATTCTAACTCCAGTCCCCGTGGACCCTAGGGAAGGTGTTGGATAGTAAATTAAACTTACCTCTTATCCTAGAGCGCCCCCCAGCGCTATGCGTTGTAATGGTATGCGTTGTAATGCCTGCGTTGTAGTGGTAGTGCGTTGTAAAAAATGCGTTGTAACAGGTGAATACCGCCCCTGGTGCGTTTGTTGGCCGCACTGTACTGGCTATGGGCCTGGGTGTTCGTGTCTCGGAGGGGTGTCATCATCCACGGGCAGACTGCATATCCTTGATCACCTGTGACAGGGGAGAGAGATATGTGGCAATCAGTTGTTCTGTATTATGTGTTTGCAGGCTTATTAGTTTAGTATTGTGTGATGTGTGCAACTTTGGGATTCATGTTTGACATGTGTTGCTTGTGGCAAATGAGCGGCATCCATGTGTGTTACGTTGCCTCACAGCTGCTCCTTACTCCCCTGAGCCTATTTACACGCAGCACAGTTGCATCACTTGCACTCCAAAGACAAACCCTTGTCATGACTGCCTGCGCATGTCCACAAGCCTGTCAACGACACTGTGATATTGTCTGTTGAAGGTGGTCAGCCATGTGTGTAGGCCTATGGTCAGGATATGACACAGAGACACACGCAGCATTTACTTTGTTGGCCACACCGGAATTGAACCACACCCAGAGCCCAGGGCTATTTATTCCCACTCCTACGCTGGACTGTCGTATGCTGGCCTAGCCTACTCCGCTTACACTTAGAAGGTGGGATGACATAGCTACATGTCCAAGGTCTTCCCCACTGCCTGAGGTAACACAGTTGTGTCCACTATCCACAACATCACACACACCAGAAGTATATGTCCACATAGACATGTCTGTGCTCTACTTTCTGAAGTCTGTCCAGCACATCACCGCCACACTTGGAATTGTGTACATTCTTATTCGTGGGTCACTTGCCTACTGAGCACAGACTTGGTTCCCACCTCTCCCCACATTCAGCAATTGTGTGGCAGAGGTACCATGACGTGGATGGTTTGTCTACATGGCTGGCCACAGTTACCACCCTTACTTGTGTTGTCGTGTCTGGTAGGTGAGCATGTTGTTTGGCATGTTGTATGTCATTTTGTGAATAGAGATATGGATCCTGTATCACAAGATGCATTCCATCCATGCACTCCTTTCTACTTTTCATAAACTTTCGTAAGACGTTATACAATGATTGGTAATTCATTTATTCATAGCGAAGATTTTCAAAATTCATATTTTTCAAAAGTATTTTGCAAGAATATTGTATATCATATTTCAAAATAATTGTATTGCCCAATGCATTTCAAGCATATCGCCCTTCTTCAGGGGACTTCCATTATATCTAGAAACAATAATAATATGTCGTCATTGGTACCATGATGAAAACAACAACGATTGCATATAAAATTCAACAGTAATAAATCACAGTGTAAACATTGTTTGTAATGAAAACAGATGTTTGATTTTGCCCTTTATAACCTCCTATAAGGGTTTGTGCTTAAAGAAAACGTACGAAGTGGGATGTATAAATCACGGAAGTGTACACTGACCTTAGTTGGAGTGATGCAGCGTGTCAAAGTAAGCTGCAAAAATATAAATAAATATGTCTCAGTAAATCGAAACATACAATAGTGCTCTGACTGGTACTAACCCAAATAATTTAGCTGTTTCTTATCGAGTCCGTAGATCGGTTGCTCTCTCCTCGCTATGCTCGGCGAGCAACGCTCTATGCGGCCGTGCTCTATGGTTTTTAGCTCTATGGTTACGGCGCTTGGTCACATGGTGCGCGAGGGTGCTCACGTGGTACGGCAGTGGAGTAAACATAAAAAAGGGATTACACTGACGGGTAGTGTATGTACGTAACCATAGCTACGGACGGTTTTCTCAAGTCGGGGCTGGAATTCACAATGTTAATGGGGATAGGTGAAATAGAGGAAAATTAATTTAAATAAATGGATGCATTAAAAAGTAAGGTGAATGCATTCATAGCAAAACGATCGTAAATAGCATATTCATGGAGATAGATGTGCACATATATCATATCAGGTTATTTGAGCTGGACATGCATATTAGTTATACATAAAACGACTGTCTGATGCGAGTATAGATAGGTAATTCAGTTTATAAATAGCAGTGTAAGTCCATCCTTTCATTAAGCCCTTTGGGTTGTAGGGTGCATAAATGGTCGATCCAGAAGATTTCTCTACATAGTAGATGGCTGTTATTGTCTCTGCCAGGAAGAGTTGCTACCTTTTCCAAAATACAAAATTTTAATTGGCTCACATTGTGTTTAGTGTTAAGATTTCAAAGGCTTATTCAAAAATCAACCGATCTTTGCCTATGAAAGAACAATTTTTTTTAAAGAATTGGTCAAAGAAACAAAAAAACAAGAACACAGCGCATAAAGGTACCCTACCATGTCACAATTGTGGCAATTGTTCTGCAATCATTAAAGGCAACACAATAAACCACCCGACCAAAGGTTCATTGATAAAATTGAAAGTCACAGGAACATGTGACACTTCTAACGTTATCTACATGCTGAGATGTCCATGTGGCCTCTCATATGTAGGAAAAACGCAGAGAAAAATTAAGACAAGAATAATAGAACATAAAAGCAACATTCGCCTGAGGAATGAAAAATCCACGATAGCAGTACACTTTAATGACGCTAAACACAATGTGAGCCAATTCAAATTTTGTATTTTGGAAAAGGTGGCAACTCTTTATGGCATAGACAATAACTACGTAGAGAAATCTTCTGGATCGACCATTTATGCACCCTACAACCCAAAGGGCTTAATGAAAGGATGGACTTACACTGCTATTTATAAACAGAATTACCTATCTATACTCGCATCAGACAGTCGTTTTATGTATTACTAATTACTAATATATCTCCATCTCTATCTTTGATAGGGCTGGCTGTGAGACTCCCCTGACTCTGGTAGTTGTTGGTTGGAAGATGCCAGAGGCCAATAGGTGCCGCACAGCCAGCAACTTTGTCTGTGGAGGGATGTTGGTTCTCCGCTGTATTGGTACTGTCAGCCTGTGGGCAATGTGGGTCAGGATGCGGAGGATGGTTGTCTTTTTGAGGCTGTAGTGTGCAATGACATCCTCTGGCGTTAAGTCTGTAAGGCTGGTGCATTTTCGGAAGGTCCGCTGTCTTGTTCTGCGCTGCCTCTGTGGTAGTCTGTGGTAGTCTGTTGGGCGGGGGGTTCGTGGGGTGGGAGAGGTCCTGGGGTGTTGGCGGTGGGGTGTGTGGCCCTCTTGGGTGTCCGAGCTGCATGATCAGTAGCTCCATGACATGTGTTGGTCTTCAGATGTGGCTCTGGACTGGTCTCTCTTTTATACTGCAGGTTTTTGTCCTGCTTCACACCAGTAGAAGGCAGGTGTTAAATCACTTTTATTAACGCGCCTTATTGCCTGTTTTTGGATCGCATCACCGATCTGGTTGATTGCTGAGAATATTACAAAGTGCTGTTTTTGTGTGTTTTTGCATGGGAACGCCTACTCTGCATATCATTGCAAAAAGGACTATCGATGGACAGAATGCAGAACAATGTCATACATTCACCCCAGTACAGAGATCTGGGCCGAAATCCATTGTTTTTTTGCTCACCAAGCCTTCCAGTTTAGCCTCAGTCATATGCAAATCAGTCTTGACCCTGCGCCCTATGGGAACAGTCCAGCCTGAACTGCCAGGCCAGGACCTCCCTGGACTGGAAACAAGCATCCTTGGACCGGTTTCAGGGTTTCACCCCTCTTCAGCCAGGCTAGCTTGATTCGAGTGGCATGGAGAGCACGGTACACACATCTGAGCATAACCGTCCCACTCGGGGTGACAAATGCAAAAAGAACTATTGATGGACAGAATGCAGAACAATGTCACACATTCACCCCAGTACAGAGATCTGGGCCAAAATCCATTGTTTTTTTGCTCACCATGCCATTCCAGTTTGGACCCGCCCATATGCAAATCACTCTTGACCCTGCACCCAATGGGAACAGTCCAGCCTGAACTGCAAGGCCCTCCCTGGACTGGAAACAAGCATCCTAGGAACGGTTTTGGGGTTTCAACCCTCTTCAGTCAGGATAATGTGATTCCAGTGGCATGGAGAGCACAGGACTCATGTCTGGGCATATCCGTCCCACTCAGGGGTGACAAATGCAAAAAGAACTATTGGTGGACAAAATGCAGAACAATGTCATACATTCACCCCAGTACAGAGATCTGGGCCTAAATCCATAGTTTTTTTGCTCACCATGCCATTTCAGTTTGGACCCAGCCATATGCAAATCAGTCTTGACCCTGCACCGAATGGGAACAGTCCAGCCCGAACTCCAAGGCAAGGCCCTCCCTGGACTGAAAACAAGCATCCTGTCATGTTCAGCCAGACTGACTAACCTGGATATCCGGTACAGCAGGAGCGAGGCCGAAGTTAACTTCCTTCCTCCCTAGACACGGTACCACAGGCGAGCGTAAGACCAACACTCGCATATAGGACCCTACCCAGGGAAGGGGAAAAGTGGATAAATAAAATATAAAGAAGTGGCAGCCAGAAACCATCTACAGGACTTGACAGCAGGAGAAAACTCCAAACATAGAGGTTGTAGATAGATACCTGCACAGGGATACAAGAGCAAGACAATTACCCTTTACCCTACCACACTCTACCTTTCTTTGTATTTTATAGGAGGACTGACACTTACTCAATAAGGCTTCCACTCTCGCATAGGAAAAAGAAGGCAAAATAGGAAAAATAAAGTAAAAGAAAAGAAGAAAGGATCTGCCCAAGACCCTTATATCCAGAAAGAAGCAAAAGGCTTCTAAAGTAATCTTCTGCGATGCCACAGGCTGGTTTCCCAAATAATAAGATCAAGGTTCCTTTAGAATGTTCCAAATGCCAGACTCAAAAACCCATGGTTACAGAGTTCTGTATCCGAGCCACTCAACAGCTCATTAGAATTCCAAAAAATGTTCAGCAAGGTACCAATGCCAAAAAACAACTTATGTCAATAATTAAGTCTTGCAAAAATAACCAGAAGAGTTTCCAAAACACTCTTCTTTACTAGCAACCCGCTAGAATACACACTGAAGAATGACGGTAACGGGAGAACGTTTAGAGTTAAAGTTGCAAACTCTGGATACTGTAATCCTGATCCAGGGCACAACGTGTTACCCCCAGCTCACCACACTGCTCACTGTGTCAGCGCTGCTCCCCAGCGCTGCTTCTCTCATCGGCTCCAGCGCGGCTCCCCAGCGCTGCTTCTCTCATCGGCTCCAGCGCGGCTCACGGAAACAGCGCGGCTCCCCAACGCTGCTCTCACCTCGGCTCCAATAATTCTCCTGTGGCCAACTCCGGAATACTTCAAGCCACAGAAACATGCACGGATTCACAGAAGGCTCAGTCCAAACAAAGTACGAGCAAACACAGGTGACAAGCACCGCGGCCGGCGCTGGAGAAGACTAAATAGAAAATGGACAAAACAAATGAACAGAGAGAAAGGACTGCAGCAAGCATTCTGGGATATGTAGTCCCTCTAACGGGCTTGAATCGTGACACATCCTTGGACCGGTTTTGGGGTTTCACCCCTCTTCAGTCAGGATAGCTTGATTCCAGTGGCATGGAGAGCCCGGGACTCACGTCTGAGCATACCCGCCCCACTCAGGGTGACAAATGCAAAAAGAACTATTGATGTACAGAATGCAGAACAATGTCATACATTCACCCCAGTACAGAGATGTGGGCCTAAATCCATCGCTTTTTTGCTCACCATGCCATTCCAGTTCGGACCCAGCCATATGCAAATCAGTCTTGACCCTGTGCACTATGGGAACAGTCTAGCCCGAACTGCAAGGCCCTCCCTGGACTGGAAAAATGCATCTTAGGACCGGTTTTGGGGTTTCACCCCTCTTCAGCCAGGATAGCTTGATTCCAGTGGCATGGAGAGCACGGGACTCACGTCTGAGCATACCCATCCCACTCAGGGTGGCAAATGCAAAAAGAACTATTGATGGACAGAATGCAGAACAATGTCATACATTCACCTCAGTACAGAGATCTGGGCGTAAATCCATTGTTTTATTTGCTTACCATGCAATTCCAGTTTGGACTCAGCTTTGTTTGCCCTAAGTTGGCAGGGTATGGCCAGACGTGGGCCCCTTGCTCACTTTGCTACTGGATTCAAGCTAGCCTTGCTAATGATGGCTGATGATCCAGAAACCGGTCCCAGGATGCTTGTTTCAGGTCCAGGGAAGACATAGTTCAGCAGTTCGGGCTGGACTGTTCCCATGAGGCACAGGGTCAGACTTATTTGCACATGGCCATGTCTGAACTGGGGTGGCGGCGTGAGCTAAAGGATGGTGATGGATTAAACCCAGATCAGTTGACTGGGGTGAATGTTTGATTTGCTCCAACGCACCATCCATCATCCCCTTTGGTATCGCTTTGTTTGCCCTAAGTTGGCAGGATTTGCCCAGACGTGGGTCCCTTACTCACTTTGCCACTGGATTCAAGCTAGCCTGGCTGATGACGGCTGATTAGCCAGAAACCGGTCCCAGGATGCTTGTTCCCGGTCCAGGAAAGACATGGCTTGTCAGTTCGGGCTGGACTGTTCCCAGGAGGCACAGGGTCAGACTGATTTGCATATGGCCATGTCTCAACTGGGGTGGTGGAGTGAGCTAAAGAATGATGATGGATTAAACCCAGATCAGTTGACTGAGGGTGAGTGTTTGATTTGCTCCAACGCTCCATCCATCATCCCCTTTGGAATCGCTTTACTCTGCATATCATTAGCATTAGTTGTCACTCTCATCTGTGGCAATGTTTTTTGCAGCAGCTATTACTGGTTAACTGGCGATATCGACAGTTTGCACCAGCTTGTGAATAGGGGTGATAAATCTATCACCACTTTTGCAGCGCTAAAGTGCCGATGATTCGGCGATAAGCCCTTGAGAATATGCCCCTCTATGTGAAGACAGGTCAGACTCTGTACTCGTTAAAAAAACATTTTTGGGGCCCTCTCAACTATATCTACCATTCTCTCAGACTAGCGAGCTGCCAGCTTTACCCTAAATGTGCTCTATCAACATCCCCTGTAGGCTGCTTCAGAGTTTTCATACTCTGGTGATTATGTAGTCAAGCCACACAAAACCGTGGGTGGCCACTTCTCCTTGGAGAGACCAAATGTAACGGTCCTGTGGCGGGTCTCCTGCTCTCCTCTGGTACACACAATTAAAGTGCAGCATACCACTCATACCAAAGAACATAAGGTGTATACTAGATGCCCCTAACTAAAACTATACTATACACAAATAAACTAACCCCTGGTTAAAATATATACATAGGTACTGTCTACATTTACCTCCACAAGCTGCTGGTACTTAACTGTGGAAGCAGAGCAATAGCACATCCCCTCTAGATTGGGACATTAGCTAACTGACCTTCATAATCAGGTGCTAGAAGCTTTTCCTTAATATATATCTGATGTATGTATTTCTCTACTACTGAACAAAACATAACGTTATGTCCACATACACTAGAGCAGGGACATGTAGCTTCCTTTCGACTGTGGCAAGCTCTAGAAATCATCCCATTAGAACCATATAACAAAAAAGGACCAAATGACACCTGTTGAGCGTACTACAATTGAAAAATATATATTACCTGTATGCTGCAAAAGACCACACATCCAGCAGCAGAGTGCAAGGGAAAATGGTAAACCTGTCAGCCTTAGGGTGGTCTTCTCCCAAACCTTTGCTTTCCTCCTCCATTTTTGCTGATCTCGGTTTTGCTGGCCTTAGGACTCGGCACACTTTACCACTGCTAAACAGTGCTGAAGTGCTTGTGCTCTCTCCTTAAACGATAGTAACATTGGCTTATACCCAATTGGTAAAATTAATTTACACTATAAGTCCCTTGTCAAGTGGTACCACATGTGCCCAGGGCCTGTAAATTAAATGCTACTAGTGGGCCTGCAGCACAGATTGTGTCGACCACTTAAGTAGCCCTTTCAAACATGTCACCAGCTTATCATTACAGCCTGTATGTGCAGTTTTGAACTGCCATTTCGACCTGGCAAACTAAACCTCCAGCCAGGACCAAACCTTCATTTTCAATCCATATAAGTCACACCTAAGGTAGGCCCTGGAGAGCCCAGAAGGCAGGGCGCAGTGTATGTTAAAAGTTGGACATGTACTTTTAAGTTTTACATGTCCTGGAAGTGAAAAACTAAAGTTGTTTTTCACTACTATAAGGCCTACCTCTCCCATAGGATAAAATTGGAGGTAGCCTATTCCATTTAATATACTGTAATTTCCAATGGGAACAGGTAACCAGTTTATGTTTGCTGTCTTTGGAATTGTGATGAAAAGTCATATTTTATAGTAAAGTCCAGTTTTGAATTGCAATTTTGAAAATGCCACTTTTACTTAAGTTGGCCTATCTCTGGGTCATATGCCTGGGTGTAGCTGACAGTTGGGCTTTGGGTATTCCTCCTAGACAGCCACACACATTAGAGAACGTAAGTGTGCTTGGATGGGCCATCACTGAAAGGATGGTTGGTCAGAGCTAGCCACAAGCCTACCTACACTTGAATATGATGTGGCCTGCCTCCACACAAAAGGCTGCATACCCTCTGTAGCTAGTCTGGAGCCAGCGCAAGGAAGGCAGAATGACTGTGGACTTCAATGGTAGACATCTAGAACCTCAAAGGCAGAACTGGGAATAAATATTGGACCACAGACACCAACTTTTCAGTACACCGCAGGACCTGTGGATACTCTGCCAGGAAGACGGGCTGCTGTGCTGCTGAAAGGACTGCCACTCTTCTGGACTGCTGCCCTGCTGGACTACGGCCTTGCTGGATTTCTGCTTACTGTGCCTACCTGCTGCATGCCGCCCTCCTTCCTGGGTGAGAAGGACTGGACCTTCATCTGTTGAAGCCAGGACCCCAGAGTGGCACAAGGGGCTCGTTGGCTGGCCTCCTGACTAGATCCTCAGGGAAAGAAAGCTCCAACAACCTTGAACCCAGCACCTGGGCTCTACCATCTGTGGGTCCTGCCCTACCAAGTGGTGCCACCCCAGTCCTGGACCCTTGGAAGTGGGCCTGAAGGTGCTCTGCCCGCCCATCTGTAGACCTAGTGGAACTGACGTGCAATCTTGAGCAGAACCAATACAACACCTCTGCTGCAAGGTTTCACCCGGCGCAAGAACTCCACATCGACCTTGCAGCCTGCATCTTTACCGCCACCTCTGTGAATTTCTCATGACACAAACTTTAGCATCACAAACATCTCATCGAAGGCAGCCCGGACGACGACACAGGTTCTTGCATTGCACCCTCTCAGCTCTTTGGAACCGATGCATCACCTCGACTGTGCGATACATCCTCTGCGCAGGAGTTTGCATTGCAAGCCCTCATTGACAGGATCCTAGACGACGATGCAGGACCTTGCATTGCAGCTTTGCAGCACCTCTCAAATGACGCATTGACACGGCTGCATGTCACATTCCTCAGCATGGGACCTCACAACGTTCGTCAACCAGCATTTATAGTATTTTTATTCAGCGCCTATCTGGGTCCCTGTAGCCCAGACTGTGCTCCATTGTGGTCGGCCTGAACTTGTGACTTTGTCCCGGTGCAGAGCAACCACATACTCACAGCTGGAGCTTGTTGTTTTTGGCACAATTTTCCTTATAATCTTCTTTTTATAACTATTTGTTAATTAGCATTTGATATAGAGGACATTTATGCATATACGTATACAGCATACATCTAGTGTGCCTGGCCAAGGTGGACAGTAACCTCATTGTACACGTCATCTCACCCTAAGGGTAGTGTTACATGTATAACGCTTTAGGTAATTATGACATGCATAGTACACAATACAACCTACATGTTAACACAGATAATCTCACCATTAAACCACCAGGTATTTGTCCGTAGGCACATATCCAGTGAACAGTACTGTATTTCAGACGTACTGCGTTAGCTCGTGGTTCTATGGTCTATTTTTGACTTAAACACAATAATACAGAACTTTTGGCAGTCATTGGCGGTAGCGGCACAATACAGTGACATCCTTTTTTTTTTATAACCTTCAGACAGGCCAGTATATATGCTAGCAGCCATCCCCCTCGCCCCCCCACAGGTGTGACCCTACTAGCTTTAGGCAGGTGGGACAACGTTGTGAGGGTCTCCAATAAATAGCCAGTGCCAGGCAACAGAGAGCCAACTCAGCCAATGTGAGTAAGCATGGGATCCACATCTACCTCAGTTGCTCCCCACTATGGATCCACCCTATGGAAATGCAAATGGGAAAAAAGGCTCTGCTCCTGAGTTTCCACCCCCACTCCACCAATCAGTCTGCTCATCTATTAACCACAGTCACTATCTGACAGCGGGGGAGTGTCTGACGGCAGCCCCTGCAGTGAGGTGGTTGCCATCTGGGGCAGGTCTGAAGCGTTCCCACTCGGTTGTCAGTCGCCTGTAAGCTTTGTAGCATAATACCCTTCTCCAAGTCTCGTTTAGCATTTTTGTCTATGCATAAAGAGCGCAGACGGGGTTCCTCAGCAATCCCCCATTCACACATATCTGCCTTCCATTTAGTTGGATGAGGAGTCTCAGAATGCGTCCAATTTATAACAATTAAGTGCCTCGCCAACACCAATCCCTGAGTGGCAAATTTTGACTACATCTCATCTGGAAGTCTTGTCGCGTTTCGCAACATTTCCAGGATCACCATCCAGTAAGGGCGGAGATGAGGGCAGTCCCAGGTCATGTGTGCGAAATGGGCTGGCTCCGCTCCACATCGAGGGCATGTCGATGCCAGTGCCGGGTCAAAATGCGATAGTCGGAGGGGGGTCAGGTAGGTGCAATGTAAGTAATAAAATTGGGTGAGTTTAAAATCTTTAAAGTAGCATATCTTTGGTTTTACTGATCGAATATGTGTCATTTTGGTCTTGTTTAGTTTATTGTAAAAAACTCTATTTTTCTAATCTGGTGTGGGATCCTTTTGAGGTGAGTTTTCATGTGCTACTGTATGAAGGTTTGCACACTTTACACAAGCCTTCTGAGTTACGTTTGACTGCTGTGTGCCAAGCTACCCGAGGGTTGAGCACAGGATAATTTAGGGTTTGCTTGCGACTTCACCCTAACAAAGGATTGTGGTTCCTGCTTGAGTAGGGTGTTCACCTCCCTGAACCAGTACCCCAATTTCTTTCAGTAAATATAATCCATGAGTTACATTGTGACATGCCCTGAAAGAAGTACTGAATATTGACAAGTCTATGCATTGATGAACACACCACTATTTAGATTTTACCTTTTTTCTGCAACTCCTCCAGCTAGATTTTTCATAGGTTCATCCATAGGTGTTGATCCAGCGGGCCAAAGGAAATTCAGTCTCATATGTACTACTCTACACCACAATACTCACCATTATTCATAAATCTATCACTAGGCCCATAGATGACTGAGACATGAATTGACCAACTGAATCATATGACCTAATTAATCATACACTTATATAAACATTTAATTAAGTCAAGATCATAGGCAATGGATTATCTAATGGTAATTCGCCTTTCACATTGCAAAAACCATATTCCTTAAGAGCGGCATTGTCTTTCGTCTACGTGTGTCACAAGCTCTTCTGAGGCTTGCAACATTTAATGGAACAGTTCGTTGCTTCCTCTGCCCAAGCTTTTCCGCCGCTATGTCCTGTCCTTGACATTGAAAGTTATACAATGATTATCTCCACATTCAGCACAGCTCAGCTTCCACATTTTGTTTTTCAAAGAATTATGAAGAAAATGTTTTCTTTCATTCTCTGCTGTGCAAGGCCCAACTCGACAGGACTTCGGACATCCATTTTAGAAATAGGCCACAGACCTCTTTTAGCAAGACTCTAGTATGCAAGGAAACACAAGACATCAATTAATTCAAGTAATGATAATTATTCTGTTACCCGCCCCCTTCACTAATGTTAACCCATTAGTTTATGTTACCTTGCTTTATGCACAAAAGACAAACAAAACACTGTTACATGAATGACACGACATAAACAAGAGCACATTTAAGAAAATGCACATGCTATTATTTTAAACAGCCGCAGTTAATGTTTGACAAAACAAAGTTAATATATTATTTAAACGTAGTGACAAATGCGACAAGAGCACATATTATTAGACCCACATGTTCGTGCGGGTGCATATTATTCTAGGTTGAATTAATACAAAAACATGCAACACTAGTTAATGTATTATAAATTATGGGGGTTTAAATCTGCGAACAAATTCTAAACTTATTTCTGAAGTCCGCTTCATAAACTCCCTCATCTGGTGATTTCTAAATCACCAAACAAAACCCCAAATTTTATCCAACATTTTACTTTTAGAAATGTCATATAATGATCTCTCTCTGTGTTAGTAAATCTAAACTCCTGTTTCATCAGTTTGTCTAGAGCTCTCATATTGAGCCCTGCGAACTTCTTCCATTTCTATCTCCTTCTCCTGAGCTTTTCTGAGTTTGTAAATCCTCTTCTTTTCCCTCACATGCTTCTTTCTCTTGTGAATCATGCAACTGATTTTTAACAAAAGTGACACTATAACAATGATTATTATAGGATAAAGCGCTTTGCCAATGATTGAACTGCCAATTTCAGCAAACCATTCCCTGATTGCCCCAAATCTTTTAGCCAAACGTTCTAAGAAATTGTCACTTTCCATGGGTTCTATTTCTGAGTGAAATTCAGTGATATTCTTTATCAGTAATTCTATGTTCTGACTTTTATCTGGGATATACGTGCAGCAATGCTGAACATGCAAAATCCCACAGACTCCTCCTTCTTTTGCTAGGAGAATGTCTAAAGCAAGCCTGTTCTGCATAACCATGCTTCTGGTGGCAATGAGCTCAGTATTGACTAATTGGAAACCACTTGCTGTATCAGTGGACAACCTGTCAACAATTGTAGAAATCTTTCTGATTTTGATTGTATTCAGAGTTATTCCCACCATAGCAATTATTGCACCAAATATATCTCCCATGATCTCAGAGAAGCTTTCTCTCTTGTACCTATTCAGGTGTTTGCCAATTTCAAATGAACCTTCCCCATTTCTGTCCACATGGAGAATTTTAGGAAAGACTAGACCAAGGTAACATGTACCATACCAGTGGTCCGGGAGACTGAAATATGCCTTGTTCCCACAGACGAAATAAATTCCTAGGAAAATTGGGTCCTTACCACCTTTAAATCCCCAACCCCCTACAATTCGATAAGTGTCCTCACACTGGCTTGCACCAACAAAATAATTGTCGTAAAGCGTGTTGTCTCTTCTAATGCAGAATTTTCCACTAACTGGATCATCTATGTGAATAGCAGCAAATCTATTTTCACCATTAAGCTTCTCATCCTCGAGCTGCCAAAACTTGGATTTAGTCTGTTTCAGCATCTCATTTCTTTTATAAATCGCCCTCCTTTCCTCACCCAACTTGAGAAAAGATCTTTCTTCATCTCTCATTTTGCAGCTTAAATTATTTTTGTAAGCATACTCATAGGTGAGTTCATTAGTTACCAGAAAGAATTCCCTCATCTGTTTGGCAGGTCTGACTTTGTTAAGACTATGTACAACCTTCAAGTTAGCAAATATTTAATCAAAATCTGAGTAATAGTACTCTAGGCGACCTGTCTGATAGAACAAGCTAGATATAACACTACATGTTATTCCATAAGTAAGAGGAAGCATATTATACTTGACCCCTTCAGAAACCGAAGTAGGAAGCCAAACGCACACATAACAATCTTTGACATCCATGACTCTAACATACTCTGTCAAGAGTCTCGAGATGGAATTAGTAGAAAAATCACCAACAGATCTGTCCAGGTGAATCTCTGGTTTATGCTCAAAAATCCTGTTAGTTTTGCCTGCAACATTACGAACAGCTTGTTTAGATTCAGCTTTACTCGTCATGTTTACCTTATAATCCTCTTTGTCTATGCCAGGAGGAAAGATGACTGCTAAGATTAACCAAACTAGAATGATTAGAATCACACAAATGGAAGACATTTTACATCTCCTGAGGATAGCACACCTTAAATTGTCAGTATTAGGCATTCTTTTTTTTTTTTACTTCTTTTTACTTAGAACAAAAATTTTAAATACAAATTTTAAATTAGTAGTAATAATTAAAATAATACCTCCCCTTTTAATTTTTTTTTAGTAACCCTCTAACAGCTTTTCTTCAACCTTGCGTCCATAAAAGTGTTTCCAGCTAACACAATTTCTTCGACCTTGTGTCACCTAACACAATTTCTTCAGCCTTATGCCAAAAATAAACCTCAACCTAAGGAAAATTAAACCAAATCATTGTCACTATTTTCTTCCAAATCTTCCTGACTACTACCACTAACCTCAACTACTGGTGGGATAATTATGTAGGCCCACTCTGGAGACTTGTACTTCTGATTTGGCTTCAATGGTCTTTTGCTCTTTCTGCTAATTACTTCAATTTTCTTTCCAACTTGTTCTTTTTTGTCTGATTCACTCTTTTGACTAGATATCTCATTAATCTGCTCTTTTGATTTTTTCACCAACTTGAACCTCAAGTCTTCTTTTGGCCAGACATCACCTTTTCTCAAGAGTTTCTTCTTAAGCTCAATTTCATTACATTCAGCTTTCCAAGCCCTTTTTCTGAATTTTCTTATTTCAGACTCTTCATCACTTTCATATGAGTCAGTTTCAGAGATTTCAATACTGTATCTAGGAACTTCTTTACTCGGCAGCTTCACTCCATTAGGAACAACATCTCTGTAGCTGGTACTTGGCAATTTGTCCTCCTCTTCTGGAATTACTTCTAACTTTCCAGTTCCAGAATTTCCGGTCCTGCTTTCAGAGCTTCTAATCTGCTTTTCAATACTTTCTTGATCTTGAATCTCTTCTGACACAGTTTCTTTTTCAGTTCTTTTTTCTAGAATATTTTCATCATTTTCTGAATCAACAACGACAATTTCTAGATCTTTTTCATTTGATGGTTGATCCACATCAGAATCTTCCAGATGTTGACTTTCCTGTCGATCTTCAGGTTCTTCTTCTGAGTCTGAATCAGTTGTAGTGTCATCACTATCTTCATCAGGGTTATCAGGAGGTGGTACGCGAATGGTGTGACTTGCATGCACCCACCTCTTCAGACCCTTACATTTAACAGCATTTGTTGTGACTAGTATCACCTGTCTTGCTTTTTGCCACCTGGGTACTAAACAGTTCCTCCTCCGATGAACCTTTGTTCTGACCCAGTCTCCTGGCAATAGATCATGAGCCTGCTCCTTTTCTTTTGAAATCACATCTGTTCCCACCTGATGGAATACAGAAGTTACCACATCAGACAACTGCTTACAATAATCCATAATTGCACTATCATTTATTGTCAACAATTTTCCAACTGGAACAAAAGCCTGTCTCATTACTCTTCCCATGAGTATATCATGAGGGCTAAGACCTGTCTTTTTATCTGGTGTGCTCCTCAAAGACATCAAAACAAGTGGAAGTGCGTCTGTCCACTTTATTCCTGTAGCTAGGCACATCTTAGAATTTCTGTTTTTTATTGTGCCATTAATCTGCTCTACAACACCTGATACTTCTGGTCTGTAAGCACAGTGCAACTTTTGCTTTATGCCTGTCCTGTCTTGTCCATGGAACATGAACATAACCTCCACCAGATATTTCCCTCATAGGAAATTCACCAAAAACTTCTCCTCTTTCTCTCTTTTCTTCTTCTCTTTTCTTTGTCCATTTAACTCTCCATTTACTTAATTCACCTAATCTTTTTAGAAACACAACTAATTCTTTTACATGGGTTATCCTGCCTGTGGTATTTAAATTCTCAATATCCTTCTCAGAAAAATCTACTCTGTAATGTTTTTGCAATTGTTTCTGATGACTCAAATCTATTTCTAATTCAGCAGCCACTTCTTCAAATTGTTCATATTTATTTTTAGTTTTCCACTGAATGCTCTTGCAAATAAACAACAGTTCATCATCCTGATATTGCTTCAAACAGTCAGTACCAATTGTGCCAATAATTAATTCTTCTAAATCTGCTTTTAATTTTGCAACATCAAGTTGTTTAGACTCAGGAACTTGTTGAGAAATTTGTGTTAAGTCTGTTCTATTTGCGGTCTTTTCTAAAGAACCAGAATCAGAATCTGCAGCTGATGGTGTGGCACCATTTGACAAACTTTGATTTAAAGTTAAATTTGGCATTGTTTTATCTCGGTGAATTTCTGTTAATTCAGAATAAAAAATTTCAGCCACTTTTTGAATTTCTGCATTTAATGGATTCGTTAAGACTGAATGTCTGTTTTCACCTTGCTCAAAAACTGGTACAACAGGACCAATTGTAACTGGTACTGTTACTGCTTCCATGCCTTTTGTTAATTGCTGAATTAATTTTCCCTTCGCTTTTAAATATTCTGAAATGTTTGGTATATTTTCAGGTAGCTCTGCTTTTTTGTCATTTTTCGAGAAATTATTTCTCGAATCTGAAACCTCTGGATAATTTCTGCTTTCTCTTGGAGTATTTGATTTACTTCTTGATCTTGCCCTTTCAGGTAATCTCAAATATCTGGGTGAATTTTCATCAATCTCTCTAGGAGGTGCACTAGGAGAAATTCTTGAAAAACTTCTCGGGGTAGACTCTGAACAGCTTGGCTGATAAAGTGGTGGATTAGCAAAAATTTCTTCTAAAACTGCATCATCTAATTCTTCATCAAGATGACCTTTTTTCCGGGAATTCTTTTGACCTGATGTTTCAACAACCATTTCTATAACCGGGTACAAACCATCATGCATCCTTTTCTCCAACGACGCACTCTATCCTGATGGGTTTCCCTATTTATATCTAATTTTGGACCTCTTGATGTTCCCCAATTTTCTCGTTCGAGTTCCATCATTTCAATTTCCCAATCAACTAAAGCTTCAAATTGAGTGGGTCTGGGTCTTGGTGAAAGAGCCATCATTTTATCTCTTAAGTTTCTTAAAACTTTAACATTAAACGATCCATCTTCTGGCCAGGCTAAAACACCATCATCTTTGGTATATTGCATCCAATTTTCAAACCAGAGAACCGTATGATAACCATATTCTCCTTCCATGCTGCAGGTGTTTTGTACTTATTAATTAATTTTCCACCACGCGCTTCAATTTTCTTGTCAGGATTGAATACATTTTTAATTTTCTGAAACCATGAAGGCTTCTTTTCTTCTTCATTCCAATAATATCTCATGTTTTAAACCTATTCCATTTAATTTAGAAAACATCGTAAGTATTTCCTTGTTGTTCCGCTACTCTAGCCAATCCGTGCGCGAAACTCACCAACAAGCCAATCAGGTTAAGCCACGTCACTACCTTGCTCAACCAATGAGAATCCTGTTTTCAAAAAGGACCAAACAGCTAACAGCTCGTTTCGGTCACATGAACCAATCAGCGCGCTTGCTGTGACGTATGTTAACCAATCGTAGCGTGAACCCTGTGACGTATACTGCCGCTGCAGTGAAGATGCGCGTGTCAGTGTCACTCCGTAAACTCACCCCTCCTTTACAAAATATTTTCACAGCGCCATTTTAAAACAATCCTTTTCAATGGATTTCAGTTAATAACTACGGAAAAACAAACCATTTGTCTGTTTCGCTAAACAAAGTGATAGTTTTACCAGACATTCAAGATTTCACTCTCGTGAAATAGACAACGCTATTTTCACAAAAACAGTTTTACGCATTCATACGGGAAAACCTATTCATGTATACATGAAATCTTTGGCATGACTCTAACCAACCAATAGAAATCCACAAACGCCAGTAAGAATAGACTACGCCACCTTACCCTTCATACAAGCTCGGAAAAATCCTACTACTCTTTTCACAACGAGTTTTAAAACGGGCTCTTAGTCCCTATACTCAGAGCTACAATTTCATAGGCAAACCTCACTATACATACAACCTGTCATACCTAAAAATCCCTAAACTTGTGTTGGACGTCCACAACACTTAGTGATATTTCAGTACCACTATCTTGAAAACAGAACAAATGAACTGTGTAACTTCACATGTCACACTACTCTGCCGGCACATAGTATTTTCCTCACTGCTGGAAAAAACCTTTCGACAACATATAACAACTAGGCAAACTTAACATGTGTTAAACATGTATCCTATGTAATTACCATGTCAGTTACCATAGTAACCGAACTCTGCTACCAGAGATTTGATCCAGCAGGCCAAAGGAAATTCAGTCTCATATGTACTACTCTACACCACAATACTCACCATTATTCATAAATCTATCACTAGGCCCATAGATGACTGAGACATGAATGACCAACTGAATCATATGACCTAATTAATCATACCCTTATATAAACATTTAATTAAGTCAAGATCATAGGCAATGGATTAACTAATGGTAACTCAAACGAAACAAACAAGACCAGCTTGTCATTTCAAAATCTATTTTATTAACTTTATTAAACGAACAAAGTGCATTTAAGAATTTAATTCTTTATTAGCATTTTATCAAGCAGCATTATTTTATTAGAAAGGCACATTAGACTGTCAGTTCAAATCAGCATGAGAAATGCTTAAAACATTAAAGAACTCATTCCCTAAACCCTATTTCCCTAACTTGTCTAAAGTAACCTAAAGGGAAAAACATAAGTTCGAAAAGATCTTACGTGAGTCAAAATTCCGACAGCATCTCTGGAGCACAGGAACGAGCCAACAGAGCTCTTTCCAAAGGGGCAATTTTTACACCTTTTCTCTATCTAAAACTAACTAAAAGGATACAAAAAGAAGACCAACCCGAAGCGTGATTGGTCGAGAAATGTCAGTCCATGAAGTCATTCGCCTTTCACATTGCAAAAACCATATTCCTTAAGAGCGGCATTGTCTTTTGTCTACGTGTGTCACAAGCTCTTCCGAGGCTTGCAACATTTAATGGAACAGTTCGTTGCTTCCTCTGCCCAAGCTTTTCCGCCGCTATGTCCTGTCCTTGGCACTGAAAGTTATACAATGATTATCTCCACATTCAGCACAGCTCAGCTTCCGCGATTTTGTTTTTCAAAGAATTATGAAGAAAATGTTTTCTTTCATTCTCTGCTGTGCAAGGCCCAACTCGACAGGACTTCGGATATCCATTTTAGAAATAGGCCACAGGCCTCTTTTAGCAAGACTCTAGTATGCAAGGAAACACAAGACATCAATTAATTCAAGTAATGATAATTATTCTGTTACCCACCCCCTTCACTAATGTTAACCCATTAGTTTGTTACCTAGCTTTATGCACAAAAGACAAACAAAACACTGTTACATGAATGACACGACATAAACAAGAGCACATTTAAGAAAATGCACATGCTATTATTTTAAACAGCCGCAGTTAATGTTTGACAAAACAAAAGACAAAGTTAATATATTATTTAAACGTAGTGACAAATGCGACAAGAGCACATATTATTAGACCCACATGTTGGTGAGGGTGCATATTATTCTAGGTTGAATTAATACAAAAACATGCAACACTCGTTAATGTATTATAAATTATGGAGGTTTAAATCTGCGAACAAATTCTTAACTTATTTCTGAAGTCCGCTTCATCAGTGTCATTGCTAATATCCTACTTAATCACAATTCCATAACATCGTAGATTTAAAAACCTGGAATCACCTCTCTGGAGCAGCTACCACTGGCTTATTCAGGGGGAAGATACTGGTGAAGGAGTTACCACAACAGGGGACTCAAATTCTTAGGCCCACTAGATCCAGAATACAAATGCTATCTTCATCATAGTGGACCCAAGTCACAAAGCCATTTTCAGCCATAAACTGTGCACAATTTTGTCACAGGTTTCCGGTGTTTATTTGTAAGGCCCAAGACTCTTTTGAGCCCTCTCTTCCTTGCTGGACTCATTGTAATGTATAACACTTATAAGCATTGCTTGCATATATACATGTGATATTTGGACTAACTATATAGAGAAATTGTATGCATTTGTTTAGCTGAAATTAGCATTTGTTCACATTAATTTAGCATGAGCCGTGGTAGGCCTCAGATGATCTACTCCATTTTAACCCTTTCGATGCTGATGACGAGCTCAGCTCGTCATCACCCAAAGGTGTCGTGTGCTGATGACGAGCTGAGCTCGTCATGAATATATGGCATCAGTGCATTTCCAGCAAAGGGGGGGAAACGCCCAGCAGCCATGTGGTTAATGAAATATTGTATTCTTGCTTACTGTGCATAATCTTTCTCTTGTATGAAGCACAAAGAGCATCCATGATCTTGTTATTCTGAAATGTCATTACTAAGAATTATATGTGACAGCGGTTTTTTGCAACTTAATTATTTGGTTGGTAGCTCTATGCACCTATGGAAGAAAGGTGTCAGAGGAGAAGAAGTCCTCCCTATGTCTGGTATCTCTGAAGGTTGCGGGACTGAAGCTGCTTGTTGCCTGATTCGTGTGAAAGGGGCTGATACCAAACTTACAGTGAATGTTCAGATTTGATTGGCTCTTACTCTGTCACAACCTTTTTAATGTATCTTTTAGATTTGATTTCATGTTCTAATTGTGTGACGCAGACCTTAGTTAGATTTGCTTCTGTCTACCTCTGCAGGTGGACGTTCCATTTCCTCCCTTGAGATCCAAAGCTGTTTATATTTCTGCTCATAGTGTTACTTTCTACAGCAAACACATTTCTCCCTTTTTTTTATTGGAACCTTCATTTGATTATATCTTCAATAATATGTTTGCTGGCACCTTTTGCTTGTGAAATCCCCAAATTTGACCTCAACCTTAATTTTGCATTAAGGATTTCCTTTAGGGATACAGAATCGGCTGAAATCTGCATAGTCTGTCTTTAATACCTTGAGTTTCCATTTGCTTTTTGATCTGCTTGGATTATTTTCATATATGCCATATTCAGGTGACTAAACCGGTTTGATTTGAAACTGTAACATTACTATTTTGTTAATAAACCTTCAAGGTTGGCAGATTTACTAAACGTTGCCATTACTGTGGGTCACAATCCACTTTGGAGTCATTGAGATATTGCCGGATTGATTAATTGAGGCCTCAGTTCGATTTCAAGATCCATCTAAGTAGACATAGTGAAGTTTCGAATTTGCACCAAATGTGCTTGGTGAAAACACCTTTCATGTGTATATTTATGTACATGTAAGATAATTTACAGTTATTTGGAAGCATACAAAAATGTACCAAGTGATAAATACGGACAGCAGATCATCTAGATAGTGCCCATCAATGTAGACACCGAAGGCCAAGAAGGAAGCTGTCCCTGTTAAAACTGAAGCACAGTCCAAGGCTTTGAAAGCTAAAAAGGCTGTTCTTAAGGGGGTACACAGTCACAAGAAGAAGAAAATTAGGACAGCCCCACTTTCAGGAGGCCGAGGACCTTGAGTTTAAGAAGGCAACCGAAGTATCCCAGGAAGAGTGCTCCTCGTAGGAACAAACTTGACCATTATGCGATTATTAAGTTCCCTCTTACCACGGAGTCTGCCATGAAGAAGATTGAAGATAACAACACGCTGGTCTTCATTGTGGATGTCAAGGCTAACAAGCACCAGATCAAACAGGCTGTAAAGAAGCTTTATGATATTGATATTGCCAAGGTCAACACCCTGATCACCGGACGGCGAGAAGAATGTATATTTGCGTCTAGCTCTAGACTATGATGCACTGGATGTAGCCAACAAAATTGGCATAATCTAAGCCTGCTCTGTAGATGCCGGGTATTTATATGGAGGGGTTTAATCAAGCATGTAAAACTTTACCAAGCATCATATGTATGTAGAATTTATTTAAATTTTGCTGTAAAAAAACGTAACTCTTCCTTCCTTTCCATCCCCCCTCACTCTGAGTCATCTCAAACCTCATGACTACTATGAACTCCAAAAACACCCTTGTCAATCCACCACCACTTTTTTTTAGCCATGCCACCCTACTAACATGCACACATGGCAATTACCTATATAAACAACTTGCTACTTCCCCTTTTCAGATCCAGTTATATCATTCTATCCCTACCTCAAACTCAACTGATCAGTCAAGAAATCAAGAGCCTCAATCCAAACACTACTAATTCAGTAGAATTAAGGAAATAATTGTACTCACCTTCTAACTAATAATCTTAGGGTTCCAGAGTATTGCGGTACTTCCCAAAAGAGCGCTTCAATGCCGCGTCAGGGGTTGTAAGGACTACATAAATAAATGTCCAATTTCCTTATCTTCCCGCTATCAACACAATCACTTAATAAACATATGGCAGGTTTACCGCCTGATTTGCAAGTTAGTATAGTGAAATGAGACAGAGAAACTGCCAGCAGAGATTTGGCAGTGGCCCAGTTCACAGACTTGAACAGGTTTTTCTAAGGATTTACAGCCTGATTCATCATTGGGCCGTTTTGCGAGTCTGAAATAGCGATTCATAAGGAATCGCTATTCCAGACTCGCAAAACGGTATTCATGTAGGAATCGCAAAAAAAAATGCGATTCCTACACATTCCTTATTTGCGATTAGCAAATTGCTAATCGCAAATAAGGAAAAACTCCCCATTCATTCCTATGGGCCAAAAGGCCCATAGGAATGAATGGGGAGTATTCCTTATTTGCGATTAGCAATTTGCTAATCGCAAATAAGATAGCGATTTGAAGGGTGCCAGGGGTGTCCAAAGGACACCCTGTAGCACCCCTAAATGCACATTTGAACAGGTGTTGCGCACACACATGTCCAAAGGACATGTGCGTGTGTAACATGCAAAAGAAAAAAATGCACTAAAGTGCTTTTTACTCTTTTTTCGCAATTTACCACCAAGTCAGACTTGGTGGTAAATTGCGACCAAATATTGCGATTTCGCAATTTCTAATTGGTTGATGAATTGCATTTAAGGAATCTCTATTTGAGATTCCTTAAATCCAATTCCTCGCAAATATGCGATTTCGGTAATAGCGATTTTTGCATTTGGGATGATGAATCCCAAATGCAAAAATCGCACTCGCAAAGGGCCAGATTCTCAGAATCTGGCCCTTTGCGAGCGCAATTACCTTTGATGAATCAGGCTACAGCCTGATTCATCAAAGGTAATTGCGCTCGCAAAGGCTACAGCCTGATTCATCAAATCTAATTGCGCTCGCAAATAAGGAATACTCCCCATAGGAATGAATGAGGAGTTCTTCCTTATTTGCGATTAGCAATTTGCTAATCGTCAATCGCAAAAAAGGAATGTGTAGGAATCGCATTTTTTTTTGTGATTCCTACATGAATACCGTTTTGCGAGTCTGGAATAGCGATTCCTTATGAATCGCTATTTCAGACTCGCAAAACGGCCCAATGATGAATCAGGCTGTTAATTCCATGATCAAAGGAGTTATACTGCAGTAAGGCTGTCATCAATAAGTGTGCTCGTGGGGATATTTGTCGCTGTTCAACCAAAATTGCCCTTGGTCTATGGTGTTAACTTTATGGTCTGGTTTTCATAATATTTTTATTACAGGGAATAACACGAGTCAGAGACCACATTCCGAATTAGGTTAGTTTATTTGCAGAGGGACACAGACAGCACATAGTGTTCCCCGTTGACTGCTCCAGAGTCTGCATTAACTAACCAGATCTGGAATACTCAACTGGAACCATGGTGTAGGCATGCTACTTCAGAACACAACACACATCTACCCCTTAACAGAAATATATAACAACCCAACCCAACGCAATAAACTTGAAGAAAATGAATACATATAAAGAGGATAGTAAACACAGCTGATCATTGCAAAAAAAGTGAAAAAGTGACATATCAGCATAACATCAGCAAAACAACACAGCTTCATATCCACGTAATGACAACTATTTCTTTCATGTATAATGACATCATAAATATAAGAATAAACCATGGATAAAACAACTACGCAATTTCAACTCTCCCCCACCAATAACATATAAGCATTCATTCAAAATGTAATCCTGCTAATACTTGGGGCACGTGTGGCCCTCCTGCCAACCCTCCTAGAGGAGACAGCACAAGTGTTTGTATCCATGTTTTCGCCATTTGTAGAATCCCTAGAAGAGACAACATGTGTTGACTGGGAAATAAAGAAAGACAAGACCTGACTTGCAATGCATTACAGGTTTTCTCAATACATGGCTAGGAGAGCAGTCAGTTACCATTCTAATAGCCAAAAGGTGCTATGACTTCATACGTATGATCTAAAATATACAAGAAACAAGTCAGAATATGACAAGTTGCTGATATGTTTTTACAAAATCAATACCCCACTGGCATCCTTGAACTTGTGTCCTTTCCTTCTCAGTTCTCCTTATCTCGTGAAAATGATACAACTTTGAAACTGACTGGGTCTTCACCGGTCCTCCCTGGGTGTCTGTGCATTCCATTGTGCTATTCTAAAGGTTCATCCGACTTCCTACACTGCTTACCAAAACTACCTTTTTATCACATATTTTTGGAACAGCATATTTCTGCCAAGGGTGGGAATAGGAATACATATTCCCGTGCTTGTGGCCTTCAATTCGTCCACGTTGGCAAAATGTTAATTATATTTTCCTTTGTAACTGAACTTACTGATCTGATGTTCTGAACTCCCACCTATTCTGTATCATTGTGAACCTCTGGCTTGTACTGTTCATTACTGACATACAGTTCCACAACAGTGCTCTCGCTCTCTGCTGATGTCTGCAATGGTTAGCTTTCTTGCCTGCCTGAGATTTCTTCTCATTTTATATTTTCATTAACATCCCCCACTCTAGTCAGTTTTTCAACTACTTCCTCTAACCCTAGATCTACTCTGGGCAGCAGCTGATAATGGTTGCCCTGTGCATCTCCTACTTGTGTAAGTGGCCTGACTGTGAATATTCCTCCAGCCTTTGCACTCACTCTCCTGCAGCAAGCTATAAATAATTGAAGGACACAGCAGATCAATAGCGACACCACAATACCTTAATTTGGCAACAATGCCTCAAACAGTCCCGACATCCAGGAGGGTAGCCAATCTAACCAACCCTTTAAACTATTCATCTGGGCATCTCATTTACTCATCATTGTCTTTTGCAAATCGTGCAAACTCTGTATTGCCTCCATCAATGTTCCATTGTCCGCGTTGACTCACACACACCCCTCCATTGCTGTCATCAAATCCAGCACATACCTATTTTGCATTACCATTATTCTTGTGGCTTGCAATTTCTCTTTGATAGCATTGAACCCATCCTCAATGGCATTGGGCGCCCTCATCAGTTCCCACATAATTATTTGCAACCATCAGGCATTTGCTTTTTTCTGAACGAACAGTAGGACACTACTAAAGAAGAGTTGGGCATCATAAAACAGCCAGTGCTCCTGGGGAACATCTTTGCAGACCATAGTGCCAAAATATTCTGGTCTTTTATTTCAATGATGGTGAATTAAGGTAGTTGGACGGCTCATGCAATGGTCATCTAAATTCGAGATGTCTGGTATTACGAGTGAGGGGGTGTGCAAGGTGACCAAGGAACAGAGGTCATTCCGGTTTTGACGTAGTTGAACATGTAGCAGCACTCCATTGCCAGAAGTAATTCATCAGACAGGAAGTGCCTCTCTGCATATCAACCTTGTATATTGTGGTACTGAAGTTTATGTTGTTTCCTACTGGGACAGACCCATTCCCTCTGAAACATAAAGAAACAGATATTAATTTCATAGCTGACAGGGGGCCCACTGTTCCATCCACCCAAGTGTATTGTCCAATGATGTTGTTCCATGTACTCTCACTAAGCATGGGTGGATTTTGCGGATGCACGATCCGCGGATTTGGGGCGGGGCTTCCATGCGAGTGCACATGCCTCTTGTGTGTTTAAAAGGTCAGAGAAAGATCAGTTCAGCAGATGAAGAGAAAGAAGCCCCTGGTCACAAGAACAGCACAGGTATTGCGCTAGTGAAAGTCAAGGATGCAAAGGCCTCTATCCAGCATCACAGCTGATGTTCCACGGTAGATTTGGGATGAAGGCACACTGCCCAGCCTCGACGACGCTCACGATTGTTTTTGGGCTAATGAATGAGTCACTGAATTTGAGCTTCAACTAGTTCGAGCGACCATGTGTGTGTTACTATGCAATCGCCCCGAAGGGCGCAGGGGTCCCTGAGTGAGCTGTCCATCATAGTGGGTAAATGGCGGGAAGACGGTGCACACCGCGAGTGTGTGAGCGGGACCAAACGTGCGGGGCTTCAATGCGAGTTCACATGCCTCTTGTGTGTATAAAAGGTCAGAGAAAGATCAGTTTAGCAGATGAAGAGAAAGAAGCCCCTGGTCACAAGAACAGCACAGGTATTGCGCTAGTGAAAGTCAAGGATGCAAAGGCCTCTATCCAGCATCACAGCTGATGTTCCACGGTACATTTGGGAAAGGAAATTACACCAGCTTGGCCTGTTGTAACTATTTTACGATGGCGCCGGCAAGCTGCCAGCGCCATCCTAAAATAGTTACTAAATTAGCTTCAACAGGAAGCTCTAATAGATAAAATCGAGCACCTGCTTTATTTTATCTATTAGAGCTTCCTGTTGAAGCTAACTTAGTAACGATTTTAGGATGGCGCTGGCAGCTTGCCGGCGCCATCGTAAAATAGTTACAACAGGCCAGGCTTCAACTTTTGCCCCCGGAATAATCCGCCGCTCACGGATTTGCAAATTCTCGGTACATTCGCGGATCGCGAATTTACCGAAAATTCGCAAAATCCGCGAGCGGAACGGATTTTCCGCTCATACTTAACTCTCACGTACCTTATACTGCCTTTATTTGGTGTGGGTGCCATTCCATAGGGAGATGGCTGCACAGAAAAATGTGATATATTGGTGCTACTGATCATGGGCATAAACTGAGCCTGTGACTTCGAATGCTCGCCTTTCTGCGCAGTCCAGGAGCAGTAGGTTGGTGTTGTAGTCACCTAATGTGGGAATAGAGCTGGGGACACTGAAATGCCTCGTGCTGACATTCAGTCTCCCTATGCATTGGCCTTCTACTGCATGCTCATGATCTGATGTTCACATCTCTGGCGTGTCCTTGTAGGTGAAAGCCAACAATGCTTTTGTCAATAGGAGAAACTTGAGACACCGAAAAATTGTTTCTATGTGTTGTAAACCAAATTATATAAACCCTTTCAACAAGAGGTACCATACACAATTATTAATTAGCTGCATTCAAAACATCACTGTATGTGTTCATCATTCGTACTTCCACTTTGGTATGCCTTTCCTTTTAGTGATGTTCTTGGTGTTTATCATGGCCCCATATGGGATATGCCATGTAACCGTTGTATTGAGGGAACTGTTACACCTGGCATCTTTTTGCCTGTTCCCTCTGTCTCTGTGCTTTCTGGCCTCCTGTTTTTGATGGTATGCTGGGCTTCATTTTTGCTGGTTTAGTGCATTTGCGCACGTTTTCACTGCTATCCAGTGCTAATTGATTCCCTGTCTGGGTTTAGACTGACAGCGGCTGATTGTGCCGTCACTCTAGACAGTCACGTAAACGGACCTGAGGTGTTCCCTGAATATGTTGATGGGCCATCCTGGGATAGAGTTGTGGGAGGAGTTGTTACTGACACATGAATAGGCTGTGACTGCTCTGCACAATGCTGTCTCCACCTCTTATAGTGAAGCATGACCAGAGAGTTCAGAACTGGTCTTTACTGTGCAAGAAGGACTTGATGCCAAAGATCTCAAAGGGAAAAGTAGTATAAATATTGGGGCCCTGACCCCAGAACTTTAGAACTGTTTTGGACTGAATGATCTTCCAATGAGAACTGAAAGAACTGCCAGGGGGAGTACTGCCCCTTTGCTGTCTGTTGCTTTGTTGGGTTGGTCTGCAGTTGTTGCTTCTGTCTTGGGCAGTGAAAGGACTGGACTGAACCTTCTACAGTGTATTTCCTGAGTTTCTTTAAGGGCTTGAAGAAGAACTTGCCTCCTGTTGGAAGTCTCAGGAACATCAAAAACTTCAGGTTCATCTGCCAACAGCACTGGGAAATGTGCTAAGAATCATATATCATCCATACTTGTAGTCATGATATGTGAGAGAGCTTTGGCCAAATTAAACATTTACCCTCAACAAGATGGTCTTTCTAGCAAATTGAGAGGTAAGAGGAAGAAAACAATCACAATTGAATCTCAATACAGTATAACAAATTTGGTCACACAATAATCCACTCGACAACTAAATCTGAGATTAGTCAAATGTAATTATAAATTTAGAAACAAATCGATATAAACCAGCCTCAAAATTATCATATAGTAATACAACATGAACAAAATGAGTCCAAATCTACTAAAGAGATTCACCCTATATAACAAAAAGCAGATAATTAATTCTAAAATTAAATGCAAATAATCAAGAAAAAGAAATGAGTATTAAACTGCACTATATGATTCTCAAAGGTAAGCATGAGCACGCGATCTCTCCCTACACTGCCTTAAAGGGACAAACCTAGACTAAGAAACATTGAATAAAGGTTAAATTAGAAAGGTGTCCGCTGTCAGAGTCTTCAGTAAAAGGGGTCCTGTAGCATAAAGCCAAAGAAAGCAGAAGCATAGGTCGGCTCCCCGTGAAGTGCTAATGTGTCTCTCAGACCTTCACTAAGTTACAGCATAAGATATTAGTTGCATTTAAAACAGACAATCCCACATGCCTTTCCCCTGTACTTTTCCATCATTATGGCACAAACTAGATACTTGCACCATCTTTCCCACATCGATAAGTTGCAACTTCATTCGTCCTTGGTCATTCATTCTTTGAGTACAGGGTGGTGGCAGCTCCTGTATATTGCTTGTGAGGCGAGCAGACTGCGAGGGAATCCTCCTCTGCTTCTATTGTACCCCAGCTGGAAATTTTAAAAACCGAATTTGTACTGTGTTATGTATTTTATACAGCGTTGCTGCAATATTTTAAATATTGTACCTTTTTAATCTGCTCCTCTCTGTGTGTGCATTGAACCCTTTGCCCCGTTCCACCGCGGCTTTTTTGTGCTGATTGCTGTGAAGGGCAGGGTCGGGCACCGTCTTACCTGAGTCCCGGATCCCAGCGTGACCGTAGGCAGCGGTCTAGCTGGGGGAGGGGCTTGGGACATAAATGGATCACAAGTTTGGGGGCCGGTGCGATAGTACAGGGTGGTGGCAGCTCCTGTATATTGCTTGTGAGGCGAGCAGACTGCGAGGGAATCCTCCTCTGCTTCTACTGTACCCCAGCTGGAAATTTTAAAAACCGAATTTGTACTGTGTTGTGTATTTTATACAGCATTGCTGCAATATTTTAAATATTGTACCTTTTTAATCTGCTCCTCTCTGTGTGTGCATTGAACCCTTTGCCCCGTTCCACCGCAGCTTTTTTGTGCCGATTGCTGTGGAGGGCAGGGTCGGGAACCATCTTACCTGAGTCCCGGATCCCGGCGTGACCGTAGGCAGCAGTCTAGCTGGGGAGGGGCTTGGGACATATATAGTAATGGCACCTCGGACGCGCAGCGGACGTGCGCAGCGAGCGCGCCGCCTGCGCGCCGAAGGAGCGCCAAAGGAGGGCCCGTCTGTGCCCTGGACGTGCCTAGTGCTGGCCCCCCTGGCCATTTGCGCATGATGCAAAGGGCCATCAGGATAAGGTATTCGCGCAATGCTCTATTTTCATTAAACAAATCCAGTTGCGGTGTAGACTGCCCATGGATGGTTGCCGACTGTCCCACCAGGAAATGTCCTGCCTGTAATTTCCATTTCCAACCCATTAGCTGCAATTCTGTTCTAGAAAGCACTAACTCTACCCTGGTTAGAGCAGGCCTTGTTAATGCCAGATCCCAGGCTAAGCACGCCGCCGATGTCTTCGAGATTTTGGCAGAGAACCAGTTAGACCTCTTCTTCGTCACTGAGACATGGCTTAACGACACCTGCGCCCCGGTGGTCGAGCTGGCGGTGCCTAGGGGCTTTAAAATCACGAGGGCAGACCGCCTACTAGGAAGAGGCGGCGGTGTTGCCGTGATATACAGGGACAAATGGCTCCTCTCCCTTGAGGCTTCTGGTGATTTGGGAGATGGGGAGATGCTCCATTTTTCCCTTAGGCTAAACCCGCATTTCACGCTAGGAGGCACGTTGGTGTACCGGCCCCCTGGTTATGCCGGTCAGTTTTTGGACGCCTTTGAGGAGGTTATTGTACCTCGGGCTCTGAGATTCCCGAAGTTTCTCCTCCTAGGGGATTTCAACATCCATGCTGATGTTTCTGACTCTACGGAGTCTAAACGCTTAGGCGACACTTTGAACCTTGCTCAACTCAAACAATGGGTTGATTCTCCAACTCACGTGGGGGGCCACATATTGGATTTAGTATGCTCCAATTTTAATATTGTGAGAGCGTGACTTGGTCGGATCACGAGCTAATCAGGTTTACCTGGCCCATGGAAAAAACTACAGGGGCTGGGGATACCTTTTCAAATGTTCACCCCCAGAAGATTAACTTAGCCACTTTTGTGAATACCCTCTGCCAGGACCGCCCTTTATTGGCCTCGGAGGTGGGTGAGGCTGTAAGGAATTCCAACACATGGGTGGAACAGGGGGCGGCTGCCTCCGTTAACCAGTGCCGTATCCGCAGATTGCGTTTCTCTCCCTCTAAACCTTGGTTTTCACATGCTCTTCGGGAATTGAAACTTGGCTGCAAAAAACTTGAACGCATATGGAGACAAGGGTACTTTCCTGAGGCAAAAACTATCTTGCGAGCGGCCCAAAGATAATACTATGCTGCGATTAGGACAGCAAAGGGCAGCTACTACGCAGGAAGAATTGCCAAGGCGAATAACAATAGTAAAGAAATTTTCTCCATCGTCCAGAGTTTCTTATCACCTTGTGCCGCACAACCCCTGGTGTCCTCCTCTGAACAATGGTGTGAAGAACTTTCTTTTTTCTTTTCTGAGAAAATTGCAAAGATTCAGGAGGACCTGATCGCTGTATGCGATTCTCATAAATCCTCACCAATGATGCCTTCCCTGCCTATGCCCAAACCTGTAGATCAGTTTGTGGCCTTTTCTCCCTTCGCTGATGCAGATATCCTGACAGTACTAAAGTCCTTGAAGTCGAGCTCTCCAACGGACCCATGTCTGGCTCGGGTGCTCGGGGGTGTGGCTGAGACAATATGCGGGGAGGTCACTCAGATTGTTAACCTCTCTTTTTCCACTGCAACTTTCCCAATTTGTTGGAAGCAGGCGAAACTACTGCCGCTTCTAAAAAAGTCCGGGCAGGATCCAGCCGCCCCTTCCAGCTACCTGCCTATTTCATTATTGCCGGCTCAGGCGAAAATCTGTGAAAAGATGGCCTTTTATCAATTAGACAACTTTGTGGAGACCTCTCATGCCTTGCACCCTGCCCAATCAGGGTTCCGGACAGCCTAGAGCACTGAGACCGCTTTGGTGGAGGTATCAGAGGCCATCCGGGAATGCCTGGATGGAGGTGGTAGAGCAGTTCTGATTTTGCTAGATCTCTCTGCCGCCTTCGATACGGTGCCCCACGGACTCCTTTCCAGACTCTCAGCTATTGGCATTTCTGGTCTAGCACTTGACTGGCTGACGTCATTCTTAACCAACAGGAAGCAGCAGGTTTGCATACCACCATATGCATCCCAGCCTAGGCTACTCTCCACGGGTGTCCCGCAGGGGTCTACTCTTAGCCCCCTGCTGTTTAACGTTTATTTGACCCCTCTGATTTATTTGGCGGAACATATGTGGGCAAAAATTATGTTGATACAACGCATGTTATTACAACGCATGCTTTTACAACGCAATTTTTACAACGCAAAAACTTTTACAACGCATGTATTTACAACGAATGTTTTTACAACGCAGGTACCTTTAAAACGCATACCATTACAACGTAAGTATTGGTAAGTATATGTTAATTTTATAATCGTAAATTAATTTTAAAAAATATAATTTAATGTAATTTAATTTAAATTTAATTTTAATTTATTTTTACCCTGTACCCCTGTACCCCCAAAACCCAAAACTGACCCTGAACCCCCCAAAAAACCCTTTACCCAAAAACTAAAAACTGACCCTGAACCCCAAAAATACCCCTTTACCCAAAAACTAAAAACTGACCCTGAACCCTAAAAATACCCCTTTACCCAAAAACTAAAAACTGACCCTGAACCCCAAATATACCCCTTTACCCAAAAACTATAAACTGACCCTGAACCCCAAAAATACCCCTTTACCCAAAAACTAAAAACTGACCCTGAACCCCAAAAATACCCCTTTACCCAAAAAATAAAAACTGACCCTGAACCCCAAAAATACCCCTTTACCCAAAAACTAAAAACTGACCCTGAACCCCAAAAATACCCCTTTACCCAAAAACTAAAAACTGACCTTGAACCCCAAAAATACCCCTTTACCCAAAAACTAAAAACTGACCCTGAACGCCAAAAATACCCCTTTACCCAAAAACCCAAAACTGACCCTGAACCCTAAAAATACCCCTTTACCCCAAACATATAACATATAAAAAATATTTATATACTTACCAATACTTACGTTGTAATGGTATGCGTTGTAAAGGTACCTGCGTTGTAAAAACATTCGTTGTAAATACATGCGTTGTAAAAGTTTTTGCGATGTAAAAGTTGCGTTGTAATGGTATGTCGTTGTAAAAGTTGCGTTGTAAGTGATGTTTCCCAACTTTTGTTTACCTGGCCAGGTGACAATTTGGATACGTCGGCTGTTCAGGATTGCCTCTCCTCTGTCTTCCGTTGGCTTGCACTAGCACAACTAAAGTGCAATGAGGATAAATCCGAGTCCTTTTCTATGGAATCTTCCCCGGTAATTTCAGAGATCTTCTATGGCCACATGACATTCTCTGTCCGAAATCGATGGGCGGCCCAGCCAAGAACCTGGGTGTGTGGTTTGGAGATAATTTAAAGTTTGACGACCATATCAAAAAACTCACAGGTGTCTGTTTTGGAACCCTCAAAGCCCTGCCCAGATTTTTTCCCCTACTCCCAAGAGATGCCAAAGAGACAGTGTCGCGTGCCCTTATTCTATCCAGGTTGGATTATGCAAATGCCCTATTTATCGGCATACCATCCTATTTGATCAAACGGCTCCAGGTAGTCCAAAATGCGGTAGCCAGACTCCTGTTTAATATTCCTAGGAGGTCTAGCGTCCGCTCTCACCTGCGTAGTCTCCACTGGCCGCCGGTGGCACAGCGAATTCTCTTCAAAGCGCTGGCTCTTTCCTTCAGAGCGACCCATGAGATCGGGTCAGTGTACCTGAGAAAACGCTTTGCTCTGTATGTCCCCAATCGCTGTCTTAGATCTGCCAACCAGTTTAGGTTGATCCTTCCAAGATACAAGTACGCTAGGCTTGGTGGCCAATCTATATCTGTCATGGTAGCTAGAGCTTGGAATGCCCTTCCTCTCCACCTACGCATAATGCAGAACATTGTCCATTTCAAGAAAGGCCTAAAGACCCATCTGTTTAATCTGTCCATTTAATGCTTCTATTGTTCTCCTTTCTGCTTTCCTCACACACCCACCATGCGCCAGGATACTCGAGAGTAATAGAGCGCGCTATAAAATATTTTATAACATAACATAACATAACATTCCTCTCCTCCTTCATGAGTACTCACCCCCTTGCTTGTACTGCGTTTTTCTTGCCATCTTAGTCTTCTCATACCTTGCTATCTAAGGAAAACAAAACCCTTCTATATTAACTAATGATCCTTTGTCCTCACCTGCAGTGGAAACAAAAATTCAAGCAGATACATTCTTTATTAAAGGTTAAATAGGAATTACATGCTAGGCTTTAAACATGAGCTTGAACTGAACGATTCTCGAGGAACAAAATGATGTCAGTTTAACAGTGCACAAGGTTACAAACACATGCACATTTCTACACAAATAACAAATGTGGCTTTTTAATGCATGAATAAATTGCAAATACTTACGAAGATGTCATTTCAAATGCACCAACAGGGATATAATTGCTTGTTACACATATAAATGTTTAACATTAGTCTACACATGCACATCCTGTTTCATTAACTTCACAATGAGACATGTCTAAACATTATCTTCTCCTGATACATCAATTTGTAAATATTGCAAAGACCTTTATTAGTTATGTTTCTATGCACAGTTATAAGTGTCATTGTTTTCCACGTGATGTACTTTAAATATGCAATACTTCATCTGTTCCTAATAACATTAATCACAGAATATTTTTGAGTGTTGACTACGCATGTTTATGATACAAAGACAGCATATAAAACACTGTGATTGTGGTTGCCTTTACTAATACAACTTTATTACCTCCCAAAGAAACCCTTCTTTTATTTTTTTATTGATTTATAGAGTTTTGTATAGCGCGAACGTGACCCTTACGGATATCAAAGCCTTTCACAATTTAGGGTAAGGGGGATACAGTATTGGGAAGCAAAGCATTTGTTACATAATCATGCAAGGCGCGTGCAAGACTCATGTAGGTATCAGAATTCTTCACATAAGGGTGGGGAGGATAGAGTAATGGGTGAGGAACATTTGAACATATGTGTGTAAAACTCATGCTAACAATGTTATTCCCAGGTATATAACCATGTCAAAAGTCAATCAAGATGACCAAATAGAGGGCAGTAATGAAGTCTAGGAGCCAAGGCCAATTAGGGCAGGAACTTGAGCATTAGAATTTTTTTCACTTCCTTTTAGAAGGAAGACGTGGAGAAGATTTTAAGGATTTCCGTAGAAGGAGAGTTCCAAATCTTTGGGGCAATGCCTGAGAAGGCTCTGTTACTCGATCTCTTTTTGTGGTAAATCTGTGGTTTCAGGAGCATTGTACTTGCACTTCATGACACTCTGCAGCCCCTTGATAGTTCTAGTTTTTGAGCCAGATAGATGGGGTCTTGAATTGAAGGGTTTTGTGCATCATGCAGGCAATTTGTAACTGTATTCTTGCCTCGTATGGTAACCAGTTTAGGGGTTTTGGGGCTGGGGATATGTGTTCTTTTTTTTTGTCCCAGTAATCAATCTAGCTGTGCCATTAAGGGAAGCCCTTAGTGAGGCCAGTCTCTGTTTGGGGAGACCACATAGCGTGGAACTACCGTAGTCTAGTCTTGGCAAAACTAGAGCTTGTACCGCCAACTTGAAGTCTTTCTGTGGAAGGCATGGTTTGAGATTTCTTAGTATACTCAACTGATGTTTAGCTCCCCAGTTGCGTTGCTGATATTGTTCTTCATATCCAAGTGCATGTCTACTGTGATTCCGAGGGATTTAGCAGATTCAATAATGTGGGGGGGAGCAGTTGAAGGCTAGAAGATGTTTAATCGAAAGGTCAATCATAGTTTTAATTGTTGAAATTTCAGGAAGTGGGTTTAAATGTCTAAGCACAAAAATGTCAGAATAAATCGGACCTCGATTTGAGTAATAATATAGGAATTGATCATCACCATATAACAAACCAGCTAATGCACTGCAGAAAATTCCATAAGTTAGAGGTAAGCTACGGTAGGTTACCCCTTCAGCAACTGAGGAAGGTATTTGCATACAAATGAAGCATTCACCAATTTCCATAGTATCTACGTAGTCGTTGAGTAAAGCATAAACATGTGAACTAAAATCAATTTTTTAAGTATTATTGTGTAAAGAATTCTCAGTCATGACATTAGAATCTGTAACATTTCCTTTGGTGGCTATAAAAGGAATATCAAGTTTTGAGTCTTTAACAGAAACATAATGTGGCAGATTCAAGAAAATAAACATTGAAATCAACATTAAAACAGTAATAGATAGAATCAGAGTATATGCACATTTGCATTTAGAAGAGATACCAGAGGTGGACTGCATGGTTACTCAAAATTCAGATCATTTAGCTAAAGGAAAAACTAAAAATAGCAGCAGTGGTTTTAGCAATTCAACAAAGTCTTGGCACAGGAAAGCATTTTATGGCAATGGTAGAAATATTCTCATATAAGGAGAAACCCTCATATCAGCTTAGTTGATGAGTAAATTCAGGAAAAACTGTGTCAACAATTAGTTCGTACTTCCAGATTAAAATTTAAATCAATAAAACAGTTTGCTTCAGGGAGTTTCAGGTGGACATGTATTGTTAGCACAAAACTCTTAGAACTGATGTTCCCACTCATTAGCAGCAAAAATAAGTTCATTCAAGAGGTGCATACCTTTGACTTGGTACCCTTTTGAGCTCCTCACAGCTATTTTCTCATGATCTGTGTCACTTTGATCTGATGGCGCAGAGCTTTCAGGGATAGTTTTTGGTACTCTTCTTGCAGTCAGACAGCTTCTCAGAATGTCACCTCTTTTGGGGCAATGGTCTCTGGGCATGACTCACTTTCTTACTGCACTATGCCCTTCGTTGGAGTCTGTACCACTCAAAGTCAACTTTACTGATTGTGACCTTTTGGTACCTGCAGTTGACTCTCTTGAACCCTCCTCAGGATGAACGAGTACTGTCCCAGTACCTTGCTAGTCCCCAACATTTTGGCTAACCTGATCCCTCTACGTTACTATTACCATTGTCACATCAGGAACAGACACTGTTGTATCATTCAGGGGACTTGGGACTCTGTGAGTGTGTGATGTGTGCACCCAGTTCGAGAGACCCAGATACTTTACAGAGGTGCTGAAGACTAGGGGCACCTGGAAAGGCCCCTTCCAGGGAAGTTCCTTGCACGTACTTCGCACATGCTTTCTCATCATTACCCAGTACCCTGGACAGAGGTCATGGCACTGCTCCTGTTGGACTACAAGGGCAGCTTCTATAACCTGGTGAGAGACAGAATATACCATGGCAGCGAAGCCCTTGCAGTAGTCCAATATAAGGTCATCTGTAATATTGACTAATGCATTAGCGAGAACAGCTGGCAGCCTCATCACACGTCCCATGATCACTTCATGGGGTGACAACCTTGTCCTCCTATCTGAAGTACTTATCAAACTAAGCAACACAGGAGTCAGTGCAGCTGGCTACTTCAGAGACGTAGAAGCACATACTTTCACCAATTTGGATTTCAATGTGCCATTAACTTGTCCAACCAACCGGGAAGCCTCCGGTCGGTAACTGCAATGAGATTTCTGCTCACATAACATTTTTAGATCCTCATTGTTAAAATGAGTTCCACAGTCTGACTCAAGAGAAGCCAGAAATCTGAATCTCAGAATCAGCTCCAGTAATAGCAATTTTGTCACAGTGAAATTATTGTTTTTATGAGTAGGATAAGCTTCAACTGATTTTGAGAAAATGCACAGAATGACAAAACATAACTTAAACTATTGCAAAGGGGCATCTCTTGGTGCAGCCTGCTCTCACCAAACACTGCCATTCAGCTTCTGTCACCTCATCCTGTAGCTTCCTAAACTCCTCCTGTGTATATAAGGCTGACAACATCAAAGTACAATATGTGATGTCGGATTTGTTTGTCAAGATCTCTTCCTTAAATGTGTTCACATTCAAAGCACAATATCTTGCCATCGCATCTGCAAAAAGGTTGCAGACTATAACATAGTCGGTACCTTGTTGATGAGCATCACATTTCACAGCAGCAATTTGGGCAGGCAATTGTATCAACTGCAAAAGGTTCCTCACGCATTCCCTAGTTCTAATGTGCGAACCAGAGGATGTCATGAACCCACGATGTGACCACAATTGCCCAAAGTCATGTACCACTCCGGAGCCATATTGATTATCAGTGTAAATTGTAATTGGAATGTGGTCTGAAATGGTGCATGCTTGTGTCAGAGATATAAGCTCTGCAACTTGCGCAGAAAACAGTCCTTTCAACCATGACGCTTCCACAACACCTCCAACTTTACACACAGCATATGCAACTTTCAGATTTCCTTCGTTGTCTTCTCAAACAGGAATCATCAACAAACACATGATCAGATTCAGGCAGTGGTTTGTCAGAGATATCAGGATCTGGTTTCTTACATAACTCAGTCACATCCAAGCAATCATGTTCGGCTTCATCCACCATGCTCTAATTTCTAGGAAACGGCATCAGTGTAGCGGGGTTTAACACTGTACACCTCTTTAGATTCACATTCTCTGCACCCAACAAGACTTGCTCAGACTTTGTCAGACAACTATTGATCAGATACTGTGTTCACGTATGAGTAAACAGTATCTCCAGTGAACGGTACATGAATACTGCCAGTGGATGAAAATACTTTCACACTGCTGAAGACTCACATACGTAGAAGCAACTACTTTCAAACATCAAGGCAAAGCAGCCGTAAAAGGATCAAGTGTTGCTGAAAAGGCCTGCAGTTGTGTTCACGCATTTGTGTCAACACTGAAAGGATAAAACTCCGCATATGATTTCTCTTGGGCATGTTCGAAAACAACATCCTCAAAATTCGTATGGAATTTGATTCCTCTGGGTGTGCAATAAATTGAACAGTACAGTTTAAATGTAAATCACATCCAAGCAGGTTCCCTGGACTTGTGTCACACACCACAAATTGGTGATGATCATCAAAGGATCCTATTTTAGCCATCACTGGTTATGAAATGGTGTAGACAACTTTCTGTTAGCAACCGCCTGAAGAGTAGCGCTGTAGCTGCAGACGCTCTAGTTGTTGCTGAAGCGTCAGCGTCGAGGTTACCTCCCTCCCTCCCCCACTTCCATTATCAGCACGGGTGCTTCGCTTGCACAGTCGGCGAGCACAGCGGGCGCGCCAGTGGCGCGCCAAAGGCAAGCCCGTTTGAGCCCAGTCGGCCCCCATCGGATCTACTTAGCCGCAGAACTTAAATCCTTTGCATTAGGGAATCATACCCTGGACAGGCGGACTAGGGAGAACCTTCAGGAGCACTGGGTGCTGAGAGAAGAGGGGGAAATTAAGTGGAGGATCCCCTCAGCTCCGGCGGCTTCTACATCTGGTAAGCCGTCCTGACTTAATATAACACTTCTGAGTACACGGTCCCTGCAGAAACACCACTTAAAGGTGCTCACCCTACTCCATATGAGTGACATCGACATTCTTGCCCTCACAGAAACTTGGTTAGGGGACACCTCAGCTCCGGATATTATTGCGGCCCTCCCAGATGGCTACGAGGCCTTATGGCATAATAGACAGGGAGCTGCAAGAGGAGGAGGTGTAGGCATTATTTTTAAGAAACACCTCATGATTGTCAAAATCCTCGCTGAACATCTTGAGGGGACAGATATATTAGGGTTAAAAGTTTGTTTAAAAACTCTTGCCTCCTACTTATGGTAACCTATCACCCCCCGCGGTCTTCACCCACTTTTACGGACCTTTTCATGGAAGTGGTTACTGACTTATGCACCCGGTACAGAAGATTGCTAGTAGGTGGGGACTTTAACTTCCAGTGGGATAATATTCAATAGGACCCAACAGCACCTCAGTTTGACTCCGCCATAAAATCATTAGACCTCCGTCAGTTTGTTTACAGCCCTACCCACATCAAAGGCCACATTTTGGATCTCATGTGGTCCTCACAGCATTGGCTACGCTAACAAAGATTAACTCTTGTGTCTGGTCTGACCACTCGCTAGTCAGTTGCTGGGCCCCAAGCGACAACCAACCGTTACAGGCACCACCAGCCTGGAGATTGGTACGTGACTGGAAAAAGGTGGAAGCAAATCACTTAGCTGCCACCCTCGATACATTTAATAGCACGAATCCCCAGCCAGTCACCTTGGCTCAGGAAAATGACCAGCTCATGACTACCATTCGTTCCGCCCTTGACCAAATAGTACCAGCAAGAAAGGTAAAAGTCAGAGACCAGGGCCACAGCGCCCCTTTGTTCAATGATATACTCACAGAACTAAAACATAACCTCCGTCGAGCCGAGAGGAGGTGGCGGCAAAACTACAAGCCAGAGGACCTTAACTCCTACAAATTTATATTCTCCTCCTATAAAAACGCCACCACAGCAAGAAAGGCAGAATACTATGAGGGCAGAACCCAACCAGCCGAAAATAAGCAGAAAGAAACCTTCAAAATTTTGAAAGAACTTAGCCAAAAAGCGGAGACTAAGGTATAAGCCCCCCCCTAAAGACTGCAATGCTTTTCAGGCCTTCTTTCTTCAAAAGGTCGATAACATCTTATTAGAAATAGAGAACTCCTCAATTAACCAGGGCTCTAGCCCTCAATTAATAGCCCGCCCATTCTCCCGTGGCCCGTCTCACGAAAATTCCCCTTCTGGACATTCAATCTCTCTACCCCCTTATGAACTGTGTGAAATCAGGTTCTCCAGCAGATCCCTGTCCTCCGAGAATCTTTCAACTGGCTGCCTCTAGCCTAGGAGGCCATATTCTTAAGCTACTAAATGCCTCCCTGGAAACAGGCTCTCTACCTCCCGCGTTGAAAGAGGCTAGAGTTACTTCTTTACTTAAAAAGCCAGGAACGGATGCCTCCATCTTTAAAAACTACAGGCCAATTTCCCAGCTCCCATATCTAGCTAAGGTACTTGAACAGCATGTCCTTAAAACACTTTCGACATTCTTTGAGGAACAAACACTGCTACACTCCAGACAGGCTGGCTTTAGAGCTCATCACAGTACGGAGCTGGTGATGCTATCGGTTCTGGATGAGCTGAGGGTCATGGCAGACAAGAAAGTATCGAGTGCCCTGATCTTATTAGATCTGTCAGCAGCATTCAATACAGTCAGCCATAAAACCCTCTTGTCCAGACTCGCCAGCGTGGGCATAGAGGGACCCGCCTATCAATGGCTTCAATCCTTCCTGTCCAACCGGACCCAGAGGGTGCAGCTAGGTGCTCAGGTTTCGACCTCCGGCTCCCTGACTTGTGGTGTTTCCGCAGGGCTCGGCATTGTCCCTTTGCTCTTCAATTTATACCTACAACCGCTGGGGGAGAATCTGGCCCAACTGGAATGCCAGGTCTTCAATTAGGCAGATGACACCCAGCTCCTTGTATGGATTAACAACTCCAGTCTAGCTCAGGAACACATACAAGAGGTATTACGTTTTACAGTGAGCTGGATGACTGAGAACTCACTTAAAATAAATCCAGATAAGACTGAAATTCTAGTTGTCCCACATACCAATAGCCCATGGTGTGATCTGTTTTGGCCACGAGAGCTGGGAGTCGCCCCTACCCCAGTCCCAGTGGTAAAAAGTTTGGGAATTAAAATCGATGCCGAACTGTCAATGAATAACTAAGTGTCTGCAGTGGTTGGTACCTGTACAGGGCTTATGAGGTGCTTACGGAAACTTGTTCCCCTCCCCTCAACAGCTTCTCTACAGGCAATTGTATCTGCTACAATAATGTCCAGATTGGATTATGGGAACGCCCTTTATATTGGACTTCCTTGGAAACTGACGAAAAGACTGCAGGTTGTGCAGAACAATGCGGCACGCCTTATCTTTGATTTACCAAGATGGGCCCACGCTTCTCCACTGCTCGCGAAACTACACTGGCTCCCTATTAGGCAGCGAGTAGTTTTCAAGGGTCTCTGCATTGTCCACAAGGCCATTTATGGTCAAGCCCCGTCCTACATCAAGGACAGTGTGAAAAAATACATCCCTGCCCGGACTCTCCATTCTTCTCCCTGAGTGTACTGGGGTAGCTCAGACGTGGGTCCCAGAGCCTCCACACCACTGGAGTTAAGCTAGCCGGGCTGATGAGAGGTGTTACCTCGAAACCGGTCCGGTCCTCGGATGCTTGATTCCGGTCTGGGAAAGATATGGCTGTTGTAGTTCGGACTGGACTGTTCCCATGGGGCACAGGGTCAGAGCTGATTTGCATAAAGCCATTATCTGACCCAGGGTGGTGTGGAGTGCAAAAAACGATGGATTTAGGCCCAGATCCTTGTACTGGGGTGAATGTAAGACATTGATCTACATTCTGTCCATCAAATTGTTTTTTGTAATTTTCTCCCTGAGTGTACTGGGGTAGCTCAGACGTGGGTCCCAGAGCCTCCACACCACTGGAGTTAAGCTAGCCGGGCTGATGAGAGGTGTTTCCTCGAAACCGGTCCGGTCCTCGGATGCTTGATTCCGGTCTGGGAAAGATATGGCTGTTGTAGTTCGGACTGGACTGTTCCCATGGGGCACAGGGTCAGAGCTGATTTGCATAAAGCCATTATCTGACCCAGGGTGGTGTGGAGTGCAAAAAACGATGGATTTAGGCCCAGATCCTTGTACTGGGGTGAATGTAAGACATTGATCTACATTCTGTCCATCAAATTGTTTTTTGTAATTTTCTCCCTGAGTGTACTGGGGTAGCTCAGACGTGGGTCCCAGAGCCTCCACACCACTGGAGTTAAGCTAGCCGGGCTGATGAGAGGTGTTACCTCGAAACCGGTCCGGTCCTCGGATGCTTGATTCCGGTCTGGGAAAGATATGGCTGTTGTAGTTCGGACTGGACTGTTCCCATGGGGCACAGGGTCAGAGCTGATTTGCATAAAGCCATTATCTGACCCAGGGTGGTGTGGAGTGCAAAAAACGATGGATTTAGGCCCAGATCCTTGTACTGGGGTGAATGTAAGACATTGATCTACATTCTGTCCATCAAATTGTTTTTTGTAATTTTCTCCATTCTTCTGTAGCCTGTCGCCTGGTCACCCCACGCTTCCACTCCACCCTTAAAGGGGGCAGAGCCTTTTCGACTGTGATACCACAGCTCTGGAACAACTTACCCGAATCCCTGCGCAGGGAACCAGCCCTCCTTCCTTTTAGAACCAGCCCTCCTTCCTTTTAGGAAAAAACTCAAGACCATCTTGTTTTTGGAGGCACTGACCATGAAATAACTCGCTCACATCAGCTCATATGCACTGTTTGTTGTAAAACTCCCCCCTAGAAACGCGAAGAGACCTGATGATGAACCAGCGCTATATAAAAATTACTTAACATAACATAACTCTGATATCTTGGTATTTTTTTCCCGGCAGGGGAGCTGGGACCCTCTTCTGTTCTTCCAGTAGAGTTAGTAGCACCAATGTTGACAAGGAATGAGATAGGATTCTCATCTTCTTCACCATCCACAAAGGGACTACTCTGGTCTAACTCTAGGGCTGCACCAAGCACACAGTACTCCTCCCCCCTCAGGCACTGTCATACTAACTGGTCTTGGTCAGGGTTATCCAATTAAATCAAATATTGCTGTGCTACATTCTGACTTTTGTAAGTATTTTGATTCACATTTTATCTTTGTACCTGAACGTTCTGTTGTGCCATAGAAGCCTGAGGCATTTGTATTTGCTGTGCTACATTAGAATTCTGCATTCTCTCTCCTTGCATCTGCTGCGTCTGTCCCATGTTATTCCCTTCACTCTATGCATAATCCACATTCTGCATCCGATTTCCCTTATTATTCAAAACAGACTTACACTTGTGTCTCCAATGTCTAAGCTTTCCGCACATGTGACATGAATTTATCCTTTCCAAAAGCAAAACCTCAATACTTGTTCTAGGACCCCCAGATTACCTTTACCTCTACATTGTGATGGAAAATTGTGTTGTTGAAAACCATTAACTCCCTGCATCACCGGAAACTGATAATAACCTCTCTGTACCTGTCCTGTGTTCTCAAAACCTATCTGATTTTGTCCTATCTGCATCACCTGTATCTGTGTAATCAGTAATTTCTCCTTGAGTTTCCTGTGCTTCAGGTCAATATCATCTGCACAATATTTTGGACAATGCAATATTTCATCCATTGATTTGATCTGCCATCAAAGTATGTGCTCTTAAATCCTTTCAGACATCTCAGGTCCCAAACCCATGACAAACTTATTAATTAGTTGTCCCACATTTCTCTCTGCAATAGTGTCTGATCCGCTGTTCAGCTTGAAATTCTGTACTAACTTCTCCTAAAAAGCATGTACTACTGACTCTTTCAGCTCTTGGGTCATTCTGTCAATATGCAACCAATCAATTTTCTTTAGGGGAAACTTTGGCCTTCAGCTGAGTTATGATATCTCCATATTACCTCTGTTAACGATGCACATAGTCTAGAATCCCCTAGTGGTTCTCCCTCTCGCCAATCCACAGCAATCCTAACAGTTGGCCAAGCAATCTGCCAGAACCACAATTTCAAGCAAAGTATTGAAATCAATCCACAAAACCTTCTCGATTTTCACAAATTGTTTGACCTGTCTGTACCAGTCCACTGGATTTTTCTCACAATCTAGGGAAATCGTTTGTAAGTGACAAAATATATTGTCTATTCCTTGGAACATGAACACACCTTCCTCCAAGTTCTTCACTCATAAGGAGCAGTTGCACACCCCCTTCACTGCCACCATAACAATTAGGAGGTGACTGCACTCGAACTTGCTTCCTTCATTTCCTTCTTTTTTGACCCTCTGCCTTCCCATTTTTCTGTCATCTAATTTTCTGATTATGCCATTACCTCTTTTATCTGCAATTTTCTTCCTGGTGCTCTAATGTTCTCAATGTCTTTATCTGTAAAATCTGACCTATAAGATCTCTGACATCCCTTTGAATTTCGAATATTTACACCATATGTCCAGGCCAATTCAAGCAATCTCTCATAGCTCACATTTTCTCATCTTGTAAAGTTTTTACAAAGAAACAATAGTTCCTCCTCTTCATAAGTCTCAAATCTTGAAGGGTTAAGTGTCCTTTAAATCATTTCTTTTAATTCAATTTTTAATCAGCTCACATCCATGAGCGGTTTAATCTTCCTGAACTGAATTCTGAAATATGGGCCGAACTAGAAACTGAAGGTTGAATTGGGACTGAATTTATAGTTAGAGTTGTAACTGAAACTGGAGCTATTGCAGAACTCTGATTGTTTCGGGTATTGTAACCCTTAAGTCATTAACAAAGTTCTAGAGCAAAAATCAGATGGGTTTTGAGAACACAGGAGAGCAATCAGGGATTATTTAAATTGAAACTTCCACTAGTAAAATGTGCACTTTTTCCAGGTTATACATGTGGTACAGATGAATCTGGAACTGAAGAACCCATCAGCAGTCAAATCAGAAGCATGATAATTAATTTCAGGAGATCCACTTGGCTTACAGCAATAAACGTGTGGAAACGTCTGCACTATTGTTTGCGTCCAATCAGCTTGCATCTGATTAGGGATAATATTCACAGCAGCAGCATTATTGGCCTGCATCGGAACCATGGGTGTGTGCATCAGTGATTTCACTGTCAAATCAACTCATTTGTACTGTATTTACTCCAGTAGGTACAGCCACATTATGAATCATATTTACCTGTAAGCCAAACTTGTAAAGGGGCACAACAGGTCCAATGGTAACAGGCACAGTCAAATAATCTGTAGTATTTGAAACAATCAGGTTTATTGGAGCTGATATTTCGGTCCTCCAGCTCACAGGAGAAGTCAACATTGGTTCCTTTGATTCTTCAGGCATCAAGGGAGCATTAGGTCCCTCATGTACACTCATTTGTATCAGGTCTCTACTCGGTGTCTCATTATAAGGTGGGGGTGAATTAGTAATACGTCACTCGAGAGTTTGTCATATGTATCACCTTCTTCACCCTACTTCTCTGAGAAAAAACAATAAGGGTCTAAACCCATGACTTACAGTTTGCATGCAGCTCCTTGAGGCCGATAAATAGTTCCCAGTGCTATATTAGAAGGCTTGTAACTTATGAACTGGAAGTAGGAAACTGATCTCAGCCTCAAAAGCAGTCGCACACTTACCTCTCTAAATAAAACACCAATCTGTGATCTGAATGTTAGACGCATGGCACATTTACCCTTTATGCTACTTTCTGAGTTAGAACGGGGACTGAGCAACACACAGAACTCTCCCAGACCTGCAGTAAGCTCTAAGGCTATTTTACAGCAATTATAATCTCTTCAAAGTTGCTGGGCACACAATGATATCTGCAGCAGGTGTCTTAACCTTGTAAAACATTTTAAAATGCACATCTTTGTGACCAATTAAGTGATCTGGAACAGGTTTACTGCCACATATAACAGTGTTGGTAATTTCTTTGAAGCAGATGTTTTTTTGTTTTTTAAAATAAATTGTTTAATTTGACTATCAGACTTTTCATTTCAAGCTCCGCCCCTCGTGACTGCACCTCCTTTTCTTTGCCATACCTTGACCCCAAAATGAGGGTTCCTGGTGCAAAATGTTTCCAGTTGTAAATCTACTCATATGTTGAGGCTGGATAAAAAAACATGCTACTGAATTAGTCGCTTAGATATATCTGTTTCTCTGACGGTTGCCCGTGTACCTCTTTATAGCGACCAAGCAATTGAAGTTGAATTTGCAAGCTTAACTGTTTGAACTATTAAACTTTAATTGCTTCCATGTCCAGACCCCTCATAATTTTAATTGATAGAGTAGTGTGGCTCATTAGATTGTCCAGTTGTGCTCAATATTTCCTTTATGGTCTGCTTAGGTCACAAAATACAAAGGGCAGGAATTAAGTTATAGCTAGAGCGTAATTTAATTAAGCATGTGTTCTGTCCAGCCGAAGAGGATGCTCTATGCTTAATTGCGAATCAAATCCGAGGGAAATGCTTTCTGAAATGAGCTTTTTAATTTAGCATTGACCTTTGTAATGGACAATCCTGGCTTTATTGCTGCTTGGCACGCGCATATATCTGCACCCGTCAGCACGGACACGTGACCCCCGGGCTTATGAAGAACAATGTCCTAATGTGATTTAAAAGCGACCAATGGCATGGCACTGCCAGTAGCGCTAACATGAAATGGCGTCACGTATTTTCGCTTTTATAACAAAACAAGTGCCACGGCACGCAAAGCTCGGGAAATAATGTCAGGCTTGCTCCTGACACAACTCTGACGCACGAAAATATGAATGCAATGAATTTATGAAGCATCAGTAAGCAGATAAACAGAGAACGATAAGTGTATTTCAGATAACAGCAGAGCACACAGCTGCATTACTGCCCTGCGGTCCAGTCACAGCCAGCCTCATCCAGCTCTTCAGAATCATTAAAAAACTAAGTTTTATTTAGACATATAACAGCCAAAAAGAATTACATCACAATACAGTAAGGCACACGGCAAAGGGTGAGACAAAGAAAACATATATGTTAACATCTTAAGCTGTTATGCCGGCATAAAGAAAGCAGAATACACCAAAATGTTATTATATACAATTACTGAAAGAAACTCGAAAAGTCTAATGTGGGCTTTGGTGACTCAATACGGGGTTAGGTTTAAAGGTCCCGCTAGTGTATTCTTAAGGATTTCTGGAGCCTCGGCAAGGCATATTTTGGGGGTCTCTGTTCAGACCAACTTTGAATTTTCTTATCCATTTTCTGCAAATTCAAGTCTGGAAAATATAAAACAATACTGAATTAAACTTTAAATTATCAGAAAACGAGTCACACAAAAATAGAAGAAAAGGTTTAGATAGAGAAATAAAAATTATAAAGAGACAAAATACCTTTCTTAGGGGGTCCTCTGAAAGTTGGGAATTGCCCACTTTTGCCCATGCCTTGAAACCTCTCTGGGTCCCTCCTGGTCTTTAGAGAGTCAGCTACAAAATGGACCAAATCAATCCTGCCGCGATGTACTAGGGTACAGAGTGAAGGATTAATGGGTTGGTTGCTTCATACCCTCTTAGGGTGTCACAATGAACAGAGATTATGCTCCCCACCAATGCTGGGCACAGAAGATGTTGGTGGTCCCTAGGCAAAGGGCATAGTAGATTTATCCAGATTCACGGACATGGACATGTACTGAACACCCTTAACAGCCCCTTCTAGGCACAATGTTTTCCTTGTACAGAAGTCGTCATGGAGAGCCCATTCCTTCCGGATAACCAAGCCCAATTAGATGGCCAAGCCCCTGATACGCAGACCCTTCCTCTCCAGATCCAAGACCCATTAGGTGGCCAAAAACTTACTACGCAGTGCCTCAACCTTTTACAGAGGTTTTCATGCAGAGGTCACTCCCTCCAGACAGCCAAGCCCCATTACCCGGCCAAGCCCCTACTACATATAGCAGTCATCTCCAGACACCCAAGCCCCATCAACAGGCCAAGGTCCTACTACATATAGCATTTGTCTCCAGACACCAAAGTCCCATTAGGTGGCCAAGCCTCTACTACCCACAGCCCTTACCTTCTATAGAAGTCTTCACGCAGATCCCTCTCCTTCCAGGTAGCCAAGCATCATTAGGTGGTCAAGTCCCTATACGCACATTGTTTACACTGTCTACAGAAGTCTTCACGGAGAGCCATCTCCCCCAAGACCCACAGCCCAATTAGGTGGGCAGGCTACTGGTGCCCACACCCTTCACCTTGTGCAGACGTCTCCATGGAAAGTCCACTCCCTCCAGACACCTAAGTCCTCTTAGATGGCTAAGCCGCTTCTATGCCCATTCAAACCTGTCCTGGAGTCCTTGCAGGTAGCCAACCTCTCATGCACAATAAATGAGATATGGGGGACCAAGCTCACACTACAAATGCCCTTCGCGTTGTAGTGAAGTGTTCACAGAGAGCCACATCCTCCAGACAGCCATTCCTATTAGGTGGCCATAGCCGTACTAAGCACACCCTTTGCCTTTTGCAGACTTCTTGAAGGAGAGCTCACTCCCTCCAGACACTCAAGCCCCATTACGTGGCCAAACATGTACTACAGGCAGCCTGCACTCAACTATTTATGGAGATATCACTCCATCTGGACACCCAATCACCGTTTGGTAGGCAAGGCCCTGCTAAACACAGCTTTTTCTCTTTCCACAACTCTTCACAGAGAGCCTCTCCCACAAGACACCCTAATCCCATTACATCATCAAGTTCCTACTATGCACACCCTTCGCTCTCTGCACAGCTCTTCAGACTAAGTCCTCTCCTTTCAGGCACTGAAGCCCCACAGGTGGCAGGCCTCTATTACAGACAGTCTTGACCTCTGCACAACCCTTCTCAGAGAGCCTTCTCCTTCAAGACACCCAAACTCCATTATATGGCCAAGACCATACTACGCACAGCTTTTGCTCTGTACAGAGCTGCTCACATTCAGACCAGTCCCTCCAGACACCAAAGCACCATTAGATGGGCAACTACCTACTAAACACAGCCGTCACTGGAGTGTGGAGAGGTCTTTCCGGAGAAGCCAGTTCCTCCATACACCCAAGTCCCATTATGTGGACAAGCCTGTACTATGCACAGCATTCACCTTGTGTGAAAATATTTAGGGCTTATTCTAACCCAAAAGACACATAAGCCTGATTAGGTGGATACGCCCACTACTACTCACAGACCTTACCCTGTGCAGAACTCTTTACAGAGTGGCTACTTCCTGCAGTCTCCAAAGCCCCATTAGGTGCCCAAGCATCTACTTCACACCTCCTCTTACTTGTGCACAGCTCGTCAGAGACAGTCCTGTCTCTCCAGACACCCAAGATCTATTATGTGGCGAGACCCCTACTGCAGACGTAGTTTGCTGTATGCACATCGCTTTGTGGAGAGGCCAGTCCCTCTCGAAACTTAGCCCCATTATGTGGCTAAGCCCCTACTATGCTCAGCATCTGCCCTGAATCAAACACTGTGTGGGTAGTCGACCTCTCAAGGGTAATCAATCAGATGTGAGTGGCTAAGTGGCAGAGATGTGTAGAACCTAGAAAGGTCCCAGTGTAGTGGGATGGGTGAGGGTTCCCATGTCCTGTATCTGAGTAGAGGGAGTGGGGGTGGTCAGAGTCCCAAAGTACCCGAAACCCAGTCCCAGAGCCTGGTTGGTTCCATGATTGAGCACCAGGAGGGTCTGCATTGTGGTGACTACAGTATTTATGCAGGACATTATCTCTTCCTGCACAAACAACATTTAAAACTATTTCCTCTATGTATGTGTACTATTGAATGTAGCACATCTGCAAATTGGAAATAAAAAAGAAATAGAAAATTTTTCTCCTTGTTATGCCAGTTGCAAGGAAACATAGGATTTTGATGCAAACCCATGGCTTCAAGTCTTTGTAGATATGGATTTATGTCAAAATCCTTAAATCCTTGGGTGGCTTCACAGTAATGCCAACACAGCACCCATAGAACTTCCCATTGATATTGATACAAAGTAATGAAAGGTAGTGCTTTGCAATACTTTGAATTACTTATGGGTATAAACCAACAGAAACAGCAAGTTCAGTTGGTTTCTAAACACTAACATGAATTTTGCGTTAGTTCTGCATTAAAAAAGTAATGCAAACTTAAAGCAAAATCTTTGAAAATCTAAGAGAAATCGAGATTTTATAAGTGTTTTACTTACGCTTATAACAATAGACACATTTCTCTGTTTTTAAACCAGGAAATATGATTCTAACAGGAATCTTTTTTTGAGTTTTTTCAAAGTTTCTTTACAATTTTTCGTGGTTTTCAATATTTTGAAGGGAATTCAACCCAAAAGTATAGAAAAGAGCATCGCAACTTGGAGATAGGAAAATCACTACTCCTCCCGCACTGGTCGTCCATCACCAGCTTATCTCAGTGGCAGTACTTTGTTTGCCAACATGACCACTACTGTTTGATACTTCTCACTTTAAATCACCATATGTTGATATGCTGGAATGATGTCTCGCTGATGCTGCAGGCCTTGAAGTGGAACCTGCTGCTGATGGTCCTGACGCAGAGGTGGTTCGTGTTCATCATCAAGCTGCCATTCTGCTGTGAGATGCATGACCCTCATATGTTTCCACCTCCTAGACCACTCATGAGAATATTTCTCCATAGTTCAGCGGGAAACGTCCTTGCCAAATGCGGCATGTGACAATGTTTGCAGTTACCTTCTATTCTCCTTCAGGAATGTTGAATGACTTCCACACCAAAGATTGCTTCACAGATGGTAAATTGCTTCCTGCGCCACCTGAAGATCATCACTGTCCTCTTGTATTGCCATTGTTAGAGCAATTGCCTCCAAAACATGAGAAACCACAATAAAGTAACAACCAAGTGCTAATCCTAAATGATGTTAAACTCTAAATGGAGCAAGACAGTGATTTTAACCAATCAGATGTCTTTTCAGTGTATGAAAGGTCCAGCATTACTCTTGCAATACTCCAGTGGGTCCACAAAACCCAAAAACAAGGCAATTTCACAAAACGATTCAAGGGATCATCATTAATTGTGTCTATGAAAAAATATGTAGTGTCAAATTTAAAATGAAATCACTCTCTCACAGCGTTTACATCTTGTTTTTAGAGTTTCTGGATCCCACTGATGTCGAAAATGAAGTTAAACTGCACAGATTTCCTGTGGGACCCTTACATTGATTCTAGGGGTCCTCTGAGAGTACTGTGGGACCTGTGAAATGGCCCAAAAAATAGAATTAATAACACACATTAAGTTGTAACATTAAAGCATCGTTCTGGAAATGGAGTATAAACTCTGAAGGCAAAATTAACATTAAACATACATTTTATAGTTAGATTTTACATTACCTATAAAAAAGCTTAGAAATTCATTGAAAGAAAATAAAGGTTAAAATGATGTTATAGTTAGGTATGCTAATAAAATGTAACTTTACTGTGGATAAGTGGATTATTATGTGGTGTGGTTGGGAGATTTCATTACAAGAACGGAGGCTACATTATGCAATGACTTTTAACTGCAGTTCCAAGCAGCCGCATGAGTCATAATACAAAGGTTCCAAAAGAACATTGAGATAAACTAAGAGACATAACATAGCAACCATCTGCCTCTTTAAATGCTGCTCCAAGCAGATAAGTAGCTTACGACCTTCTCTGTTTATTTCACTAGTATTGTCTTTTTGGTCAATATAGATTGGTATTTGGGGGGTTTGTGTGAAAGGGTGGCTTTATCCCCACCTCCTCCTTCCCCCCTCCCCTCCCTATTGTCGGCAATTAATGGAGATCTTCCTCTCCCTTGTCCCTACGTACTGTTTAACCTAACCTTTCTTTTCAGGTTCTCTACCTCGTACTGTTTAACCTAACCTTTCCTTTCAGGTTCTCTACCTTATTACCCATGATTTATTTAATAGTTTTGGCTCTGCTTTTGTGCGTTTTTTCAGCGTCATTCACTCTTTGTTATTCTGTCTTCCAAAACGACACCGTTCCCCCCTCGCGAGCGTGGTTGGAACAGTTCAAAACCTCCCCCTCGCTCGCTGAGACGCTGAATATATTTAGCGCTTGTGTGAAAACGAGCGCCTCACCTGTTCTTAGCGCTCAAGTGAGGTGAGCGCTTCCAACACTTCGCCGGTATTTAAGGAGGAGCGCTCCGCGCATTGCCTCCGCTCTCCTCCTTCGTTCGCCTTAACACGCCATCCCGCCCGAGTTATTTGGAAATGATCACCACGGTGGGCGCATTCCTCGAAGACTCACATTAGAGGAAAGATCCCTGGCAGTAGGCACGCTTCGTGCGTGTCTCGCCAAGGGACTTTCCTCTATCAACACCAGCAGTTGGAAAATCGGCTGTTCGGTCCTTCTACTGCGAGACTTTAATGCCGATACATTGATTTGGCAACTTATTATTAACCCCTCAAGAGTAAATGGGGATCTTGTCTTTAATTAGCCTTTTATATTGGCAAATAGAGACCTTGCTTTTAAATAAGCCATTTATATATTGGAAAATAGAGATTTTGCCTTTGATAAGCCAGATATATAAAAGGGAGTGAATAATTATTATTTATATATTTAAAAAAAAAGAAAGAATATTAACATAGATAATTTATCTGACTCTGAGTCGAAATTGAATAATACCGCACTCCCTAATTTTGATAGAGAAGGGTTTCGACTTCTAATCCAAAGAGAGATGAAGTCTTGTATGTTGGAGACCCTTGCCCAGGTCACACCTTATAAAAGACCCCTTCCCTCTCAGGAAGACGTGTCTGATGAGACTCCCTGCGATGGCCTACCTGTGAGCAGCAAACACACCAAGAAGTCTAATTATACCACTCCTCATGTCCCAGCGAGCACAGGGGTCATAGCACCTATAGCGATATTGGTGGTCTTAGCACCTCAAAGCAATTGGGAGGTCTTCGCACCTCAAGTAAGAAGATTGTCCCTAGCGACATGTTACTTTTGGGTGCCCTTCGCGGCCCAAATATCTTGGATGCCCTTAGCGGCTCTATGTCTCATGGTGCTCAGCATTATACTGGGGACTCGAATGATGACAATTCTGGCGATCCAGACTAGTATGTTCTGGACCTAGATGATGAGGATGTTGGCCTATTCGACACGGAGGATGAACCCCCTTCTTCCTCGAAAGACAATATTCTAGATCCCTCACGGGAAGAGATGTTCTCCCCCCTGAATTTAAAACGCCCCTGTTCATCACAATGGTCTCCCCAAGAGCATGTCTCGAAGTTCATTAAGAAATGGATACGATTCCCTCTTGAAAGGGAGAAGAGGAATATACTAAGAGCGGAGTGTTCTAGGCGTTCCATTGATGAAAAGGCATTCTATACTCCTAATCTAGATCCGGAATAGAATAAGTTCCTCTTCAGGCTTGGGCGTGATCCCAGGAAAGGCCTAGAAAAGTTGTTCAAAGGCTACCAAGACCGCCTATTAGATGTTCTCGGGCCCCTTACCAGTATACTTGAATCCGCAGAAGAGTGCCACCTTCACGGTACCCCCCTCAATACAGATTTGATTAGGGGATGGAGTCAAAGAGCCCTCATTCTTCAAGGCAACACCAATGCGAGTATTAACGCCGAAAGGTGTAGACTGATTCTTTACAAGCTCGATCCTAAACTTTCTGACATGGCGGAAAAAGAGCCATCCTTAAACCCGAAAGGCCTTCTTTTTGGGGAAGAGCTTATAAAATCACAGCACTTGATAAAGCCCAACATAACATCAGGAGAGCGTTTAACAATAATTTTTTTGGTAGAGCCGGAAGAAGGGGCCTTTCTTCCGGCCGATTTAACCAGAGGCCCTACCAGAGATCATGCCCCTTCGGAAGAGGCTATCAACAATATAACTACAACACCCCTTACGTCTACAATCGCGGAAGAGGAAACCGAGCCAGAGGGGCAAGATCTCGAGCTTCATTCGCCTCGAATCCTCCAAGTAAGTCCTGCGCCCTTACTTTCTCCTTCTATCCCCTTAAAGGTGGGAGGCAGACTCAAGCTTTTTTCGAAAAGATGGGAAGAAATAACCCGGGATCCTTGCGTTCTGTCCACAGAGAAAGGCTTCATGATAGATTTTGTTCAAACTCCGTTTCAAGCTTCCCTACCAAGGGACATCCCTGTTTCCCTAGAAAAAGAGAAAATAGTAGAGGAGGAGATCTCCTCTATGCTTCAAAAAGGGGCAATAATAGAAGTTCCTTTGGATTCTTTAACTTTCGTAAGTACACTGTTCCTCGTGGAGAAAAAAGGAAAAGGTTGGAGACCGGTCATAAATCTGAAGGGTCTCAACAAATTTCTTGTATACAGGCATTTCAAAATGGAAGGAATACATCTCCTGAGAGATCTTCTCCAAAAAGAGGACTGGTTGGTCAAACTAGATTTGAAGGATGCCTACTTCACGATGCATCAGCCATTCCTGCAATTTCTATGGAAAAATCACCTTTACCAATTCCAGGCTCTCCCCTTCGGGCTTTCTTCCGCTCCTTGGTGTTTTACCAAGGTTATGAGAGCAGTAGCCTCCTTCCTGAGGGAATGAGGTGTCCGTCTTATAATTTACCTCGACGACATCTTGATAATGTCTGAAGACCTCATCAAATTCTCCTAGATATGGAAACGGTTATGAATTTACTAGAAAGTCTAGGATTCATCATCAACAAAAAGAAGTCCATTCTAACCCCCTCAAAATCCCTGGAGTTTCTGGGTTTCACTCTGGACACTTCCAAGTGTCTTCTCCTCTTACCTCCTTCAAAGATCTCGAAGATCAGGAAAGAGATTCGACATGTCTTTAGACAAGAGGACATCCCCTTAAGGGAGCTGGCAAGACTACTAGGTCTCATATCTTCCTCCATCCAAGCGATCTTTCCAGGCCCTCTGAATTACCGGGCCTTGCAAAGGATAAAAGGCAGGGTCTTGAGGTCCGGTCTCTGGTACGAGGACCGAATCACCCTAGATTTGGAGGCCAAAGCAGAATTAGACTGGTGGTTGGAAAACCTGGAGGCTTGGAATGGGAAAGCAATTTTTGGTTCAGAACCAGATTTTGTGTTGGAATCGGACGCTTCCCTTCATGGTTGGGGTGCATGCTTCCTAGACCGGAATATGAGAGGTGTATGGTCTCGGGAGGAGTCATCTCACCACATAAATTTCCTCGAACTTACTGCTGGCCTGTACGCCCTTATGAGTTTCATGCACTCCCTACAGGGTCGGTCGGTCGTCCTGAAGATGGACAATGTTTCCGCAGTGGCCTATATCAATCGGTTGAGAGGTACGAAATCTGCCGACCTTTCCAACCTGGCCAAGAGACTCTGGATGTTCTGCTTAGAACACAAAATTGGCCTCAAAGCGGAATACTACCCAGGGAAATCGAACATTTCTGCCAATTGGAATTCCAGATTCCTTTTGGATTTCAGCGACTGGAAGATTAACGTCGCTGTCTTCGACTCGCTGAATTCTTGCTGGGGCCCCTTCGAAATAAACCTCTTTGTGAGCCGTCTCACCTCTCAACCAAAGCATTACTTCAGCTGGATGCCAGATCCCAGTGCTCTAGCAGTGAACACATTCCTCTAACCCTGGTCAAGGATCAATGCATATGCCTTTCCCCCATTTGCAATGATCCAGAGAGTCTTGCAGAAAGTGAGGCAAGACCGATGCTCTCTATCCCTTATAACTCCCTTCTGGCCGTCAAAAGCATGGTTCCCTACAGTTCTGGAGCTAACTTACGAACTTCCCTTCCTGATACCTTCTCTAGAAGATCTCCTTACAGATGTAAACGGAGATCCTCACCTCCTGACCCTATCCGGGAGTTTGAACCTTCTTGCTTGGAGAGTGTCAGGAGATCCAACGAAGTCTCAGGACTTTCAACATCAGCTGCTACTCTCCTCAGAGAGTCATGGGCGCCGGGAACTCACTACAGATACATTAATATCTGGAAATCTTGGTTTCGTTGGTGCCTGGAGAGGGATTTGGATCCCATACAGGCACCTATCGTTGATGTAGTGAACTTTCTGGCTGAACTTTTTGACAAAGGTTTGAGTTATAGATCAATTAATTGTTATAGATCCGCTATCTCTTCGGGTTATGTTCTTGTTAATGGCAAGACGGTCGGTAAAAACGTTATTGTTTGTAGGGTTATGAAGAGCATTCATCTAAAAAGACCCCCAAAACCGAAATATGATACACTCTGGGTTGTGAATTTGATTCTAGATCTTTTCACTTCTTAGCCCGACAATTTTCTTTTGAATAGAAAATGTCTCTCTATTAAACTCTTGGTTGGAACCCAAAGGAGATAGGTCTATGAAAACGTGATTAAGGCTAGACCCTTATTAAGCATACAACATGAAAATTGCCTCAACCACTCTCACTTGAACGAAAAAACCTTTTCAGGTTAGAAAAATATTTATTACATCCCAACCAGGCATGCTTATTCAATGCCAATTATTTTTAAATCTTAGAAATATATTTTAACATCAATAGACAGAAATAAGGACTATACATTCAATTTATATACAAATGGTTTGATACACATAGAAACAAACAGTGTCAAAATGATATTTAAACATCCAACATCCTACAAAGAAATTAATACATAACAGAAAACAAATATCACATACAAATAGAATCAATGAATGAAAAAATCAAAAGAATGGGGAATAGAGAACAACTGAATGACTCAAAATTGATAATATCTGAACTGGCCAAGCCTAATGTTGTTTATTGATAATGCTCTATTTCACCAAAGCTGCAGATGCGTTTCGAGACCAGGACAAGTGTCCCTGGGCTCTCATCAGGGCTTTTATTCTTTGTGTCTGAAAGATGCAAAGAAAAAAAGCGTTTCACCTTTTTGTTGAAATGAAGGCCTCAACTTTAAAAATGCATTCACTAGTAGTATGTACATAAGGAGAGTCTACATACCAGGCTCTTTTTATAGGCAGGAGAAGGCTTGTGGGACTTGTAGTCAGGGAAAAAGGGGGACCAAGGGAATCAATCATTTTCAATGGGCAGACAATTCAATCTGAAAAATCAGGGCATGATTTATTAGGGTAAATTGAGCGTTTGTATTAATGCCATATCAATATAAAAATCGACTACGTCGACTGCATAGCTCTCACTAAGCACTAACCTTATATGTGCCGCCAAACGGCGAGATGGCTTGTAAAATATGACCATCCATGTATTTTCCTGCCAGAGATAAAGTAAGCGCGTATAAATCGATTTGGAAAAACCAGAAAGGACTGGGCGATGTCGTTCTCTACATATTTAAAGGGCGCTGTGATGTAACAACAAGAGCCTACCTTGTGCAGGCTTCGTTATTCTTAAATTAAAAATGATCCAAACACTTGTGTTCCTGTCAAGTAAAAGGAACACTTGTAAATGATTTAAATAAAAATAAGTTCTTAGCTCAGAGGAATAGCCCTGGGATTAAAAAGTGACCTTCTCCAAAAGTGCTTCTGCAGCAACCGGGTTCCTCGAGGTATGATTCAAAATGGCCGGCTTGTTTGTGGGCTGGATTTATATGAATGGGGCCCAAGTGCATTATGGGTCTAGTAGTTTCAACGAATCGAAATTCAAAAATAAACCAGTAGACTGAGTGTGGAAGGCCACGTTTTGCTAAATTATGATGTGGGCGCTGCATTATTTAAAAAGTTAATCTCAAGGTGAGAGCATATGCTTAATAGATTACAAGGAATATGCATTCTAATGCAGTTCCCTTTAAGAGCAACATGTTTACAAGCTGTATGAATAAATCAATGCTGGTGGAGTATCACGGTCCCCTTGGACTCCATGAAAGTTATGTTTATGCAAAGAATAGAAGAGTTGGGCCCACTGGCCAAGCCTGGCAAGTCAAGCCTGACGGAAAAGTCACTCACGAAAAAACGTTTAATTCTTACAGCTGCGCTATCTCTGAGAGATTGTTAAGCCCGGATTGTGCACTGTTAAATTTCAAAATCAGGTATGCTTCCTTTTGAAGCAGAATTTGTTCGACATCAAGGCATTGATTTGTAGATTTTACTGTGTGTAGGACGGACCACTTGAAGTCTTGCTCATCGTGACCCTTATCCAAAAAGTGCTCTACCATGGGAGGTGACATCACTTTTTTGTTGATTCGGGACCGGTGCTGGCTGATCCTGTGGTTGATCTGTTGGCTAGTCTTGCTAACGTACATTTTCAAACAAGGACACAGTATCGCGTAGACCACATTTTTGGTCCTACAATTAGAAAAATCTGTGTGTAACCATCTGACTCCTTGGTGTGTGAATTCCTTGCCTTCGATGGTATTAGGGCAGGCTACACAGTTGCCACACTTGTGGTGGCCCTCAATGGGCTTCAAGTTCCATTGTGACAGCAAGTCGCTTTTTGGCTTAGGTAATGAGATATCAGCTCTGATTAGTTATTGCCCAAGGATCTGATTCTTCTTATAAGCAAAAATGGGTTTAGGAAAAGGGCAATCAAGCCCTTCCAAAAGGTGCCAGTTCTTAAGCACGATTCAGAAAAGGAGGTGGTGATGAACAGAGTGTCTGAATTAAGCAGACCACTCTTACCCAGTCCAAAGATCAGGGCTTGATCCATCACCGTTTTTTAGCTCACTGCACCATCCCAGCTCAGAACCTGGCTACATGCAAATTAGTCTGTTCCTGTCCCAGTGCATGATGGGAACAGGGCAAACCAAACTACCAAGCCAATTCTTATACTGGAAAGGAAACAAGCTACCGGGGACCGGTTTCTGGCATTTCAGCCGTCGTGGGCCCGGCTTGCTTGAATCCTGATGGTGCAATGAGCAAGGGACTCACATATTTCTGGTGAAGAATTGGCTTGGTAGTTTAGTCTGCCCTGTTCCCATGATGCACTGGGCCAGGGACAGACTGATTTGCATATAGCCAGGTTCTGAGCTGGGATGGTGCAGTGAGCTAAATAACGGTGATGGATCAAGCCCTGATCTTTGGACTGGGTAAGAGTGGTCTGCTTAATTCAGACACTCTGTTCATCACCACACCCTTTTCTGAATCGTTTTTGGCCACTATAGGTGTGGCAGGGTATACTCAGACATGAGTCCCTTGCTCACTGCACCATCAGGATTCAAGCAAGCCGGGCCAAAAACGGCTGAAATGCCAGAATCCGGTCCCCGGAAGCTTGTCTCCTTTCTGGTGAAGAATTGGCTTGGTAGTTTAGTCTGCCCTGTTCCCATGATGCACTGGGCCAGGGACAGACTGATTTGCATATAGCCAGGTTCTGAGCTGGGATGGTGCAGTGAGCTAAATAACGGTGATGATCAAGCCCTGATCTTTGGACTGGGTAAGAGTGGTCTGCTTAATTCAGACACTCTGTTCATCACCACCCCCTTTTCTGAATCGTTTTTGGCCACTATAGGTGTGGTAGGGTATACTCAGACATGAGTCCCTTGCTCACTGCACCATCAGGATTCAAGCAAGCCGGGCCGACGACGGCTGAAATGCCAGAAACCGGTCCCCGGTAGCTTGTCTCCTTTCTGGTGAAGAATTGGCTTGGTAGTTTAGTCTGCCCTGTTCCCATGATGCACTGGGCCAGGGACAGACTGATTTGCATATAGCCAGGTTCTGAGCTGGGATGGTGCAGTGAGCTAAATAACGGTGATGGATCAAGCCCTGATCTTTGGACTGGGTAAGAGTGGTCTGCTTAAATCAGACACTCTGTTCATCACCACCCCCTTTTCTGAATCGTTTTTGGCCACTATAGGTGTGGCAGGGTATACTCAGACATGAGTCCCTTGCTCACTGCACCATCAGCATTCAAGCAAGCTGGGCCGACGACGGCTGAAATGCCAGAAACCGGTCCCCGGAAGCTTGTCTCCTTTCTGGTGAAGAATTGGCTTGGTAGTTTAGTCTGCCCTGTTCCCATGATGCACTGGGCCAGGGAAAGACTGATTTGCATATAGCCAGGTTCTGAGCTGGGATGGTGCAGTGAGCTAAATAATGGTGATGGATCAAGCCCTGATCTTTGGACTGGGTAAGAGTGGTCTGCTTAATTCAGACACTCTGTTCATCACCACACCCTTTTCTGAATCGTTTTTGGCCACTATAGGTGTGGCAGGGTATACTCAGACATGAGTCCCTTGCTCACTGCACCATCAGGATTCAAGCAAGCCGGGCCGACGACGGCTGAAATGCCAGAATCCGGTTCCCGGAAGCTTGTCTCCTTTCTGGTGAAGAATTGGCTTGGTAGTTTAGTCTGCCCTGTTCCCATGATGCACTGGGCCAGGGACAGACTGATTTGCATATAGCCAGGTTCTGAGCTGGGATGGTGCAGTGAGCTAAATAACGGTGATGATCAAGCCCTGATCTTTGGACTGGGTAAGAGTGGTCTGCTTAATTCAGACACTCTGTTCATCACCACCCCCTTTTCTGAATCATTTTTGGCCACTATAGGTGTGGTAGGGTATACTCAGACATGAGTCCCTTGCTCACTGCACCATCAGAATTCAAGCAAGCCGGGCCGACAACGGCTGAAATGCCAGAAACCGGTCCCCGGAAGCTTGTCTCCTTTCTGGTGAAGAATTGGCTTGGTAGTTTAGTCTGCCCTGTTCCCATGATGCACTGGGCCAGGGACAGACTGATTTGCATATAGCCAGGTTCTGAGCTGGGATGGTGCAGTGAGCTAAATAACGGTGATGGATCAAGCCCTGATCTTTGGACTGGGTAAGAGTGGTCTGCTTAATTCAGACACTCTGTTCATCACCACCCCCTTTTCTGAATCGTTTTTGGCCACTATAGGTGTGGCAGGGTATACTCAGACATGAGTCCCTTGCTCACTGCACCATCAGGATTCAAGCAAGCCGGGCCGACGACGGCTGAAATGCCAGAAACCGGTCCCCGGAAGCTTGTCTCCTTTCTGGTGAAGAATTGGCTTGGTAGTTTAGTCTGCCCTGTTCCCATGATGCACTGGGCCAGGGACAGACTGATTTGCATATAGCCAGGTTCTGAGCTGGGATGGTGCAGTGAGCTAAATAACGGTGATGGATCAAGCCCTGATCTTTGGACTGGGTAAGAGTGGTCTGTTTAATTCAGACACTCTGTTCATCACCACCCCCTTTTCTGAATCGTTTTTGGCCACTATAGGTGTGGCAGGGTATACTCAGACATGAGTCCCTTGCTCACTGCACCATCAGTATTCAAGCAAGCCGGGCCGACGACGGCTGAAATGCCAGAAACTGGTCCCCGGAAGCTTGTCTCCTTTCTGGTGAAGAATTGGCTTGGTAGTTTAGTCTGCCCTGTTCCCATTTTGCACTGGGCGAGGGACAGACTGATTTGCATATAGCCAGGTTCTGAGCTGGGATGGTGCAGTGAGCTAAATAACGGTGATGGATCAAGCCCTGATCTTTGGACTGGGTAAGAGTGGTCTGCTCAATTCAGACACTCTGTTCATCACCACCCCCTTTTCTGAATAGTTCTTAAGCACAGCTTTTTCTAATTGTAGGACCAAAAATGTGGTCTACGCGATACTGTGTCCTTGTTTGAAAATGTATTAGTATTGAAGTAATTCGGGGTTCCCAAGGCCTACACACTCCAAAGATAACCCACTTACACTCAAGAACTGTTGGCACGGAAGCTGTAAAAGGCAAAGAACAAGTTTATTAAGACCCCATGGGGTGGTGGTACACTCAAACAGCACCCTTCGGTAATGCTAGAGGTATCACACCGAACACCGTTGTGACCCCGTTTGTATACAGTTTTGGGGCAATAAAAGATAGGCGGCACAAGTTAAGACACATTTAAGGACATATATGGTCATGTTTTGGAATACTGCCAGCTCATTGGAGGGGGCACAACTCCGCTGGTCAGTTTGGTGCACATTCCAGAAGGTTTACGGGTCAGTGGGAACTGCGCATGTGCGACTTGACCAGTACTAAAAATAGCCTGTTGCTGGGCAGATAGGAGTGGTCAGCGGAACGGACAACGGACTAAAGGGCACGTCGGCCACGAGGCCACTCATGATCTAAGATGGCCGCTACAGCATTAAAAATGGCGTTTTCATATATAGCCAAGTTAAGGAGGACAACGTGTAGGTTCAGCTAATCGCTAATGCGGCCGGGCCAATTACAACAGACGACCCTTTTAGCGGTTAGCTGAATCTACCTCATAGTGAACATAGTCAGGATGTTCGTCCTCGATGTCTATTAACATTATTTGTGTTACCTCCTTGTGAAGCATCATTTTGTCATGGGCAAGAGCTTGTCTTGATGGTATACAAGCTGATAAACATATTGAACATAAGGCTGGACCACATTGAATACATAAACATATGGAAAACATTGCTCCCACAAGTATACAGAGAATTGTCAACAGTTTCCAGCCCCAAGTTGCAATCATAGACCAGAACCACCCTGAAAGTGTCCAAGTTCCATTGTCCGGGTGTATTTCAGCAGCTATTTTATGAAGCTTGGAAATAGCATCATACACAGATGGAGAATTGTCCGGGACATATACGCAACAGCTGCTTCCGATAATCCTACATGCCCCCCCACGATCAGCCAAAACAACGTCCAATACCATTCGGTTTTGGAGGGTGACAATTCTGGAAATCTGTAGTTCCTCGGTAATATTCCCCAGGGCAATGGCAGTGTCATTTGCAACAGCCTCAACAACACGTGTCAGTCGTCTGATCTTCCGACTGTTCAGTGCAGCCCCCACAAAGGAGAATAGTCCCAGATTAAAGTCCACATATTGCTGTAACGCAGTGTCTGTTTGGTCAATGTCCTCCAGGGCAACAGTTCGTTTAGCCCTATTCAAAACGAAATCATGGTACAGTATATAATCGTTGTGGTACATCGGAGGGGCAATGAATACAGGGGGCAACACAAACGATACGTAGCACGTGCCCAACCACCCCACTGGAAGCTGATGGTATCCCTTCGTTCCACAGATAAAGTATGTATTTCGTGATGCAACAAATGATATGCCATTCGGGCTATCAAACGTAAGAGAAATGTTACATTCACTTTTCCCCACTGCAATCGTGCCCTTGTTTCTGATACATAAATCGGCTTTTGTGGCAATGACATTTATAACATGAGCACTAGATACATTAACATTCCGCTGATTGCTGTATACACGTGGGGCAGATACATTGTCAGGCCTATACTCTTCCCATTCGAAACGTGTACCCTCAGCCTGGGGAAACCCATCTTTGTCATGGAAACATACTTTATTCAAACGGAAAAGCACCCCCCCTTTAGTTGGCCATCTCAAAGTAAAAAGGAGGGTGTACCAAGCGTTGCATGACCCATTGTGTGAAAACGGGAGTGGAATAAGTGGGGTGCCCCCCCTCTTCTGGTGCCCAGGCAACATTCCACACACCCAACAATTCGAGGTATTGGTCATGTTATGTGTGTGGTGAAGAATCTGAATGAAGCTGTTATTTAAATACGTTTGGCGATGGCGCTCTTCGTGAAAGGGCAGTGTGAAATGAAAATGTTCAGACGGTGCCGGGTAGTCGGCAGCAAATGTTCACGTACAGGCACCACAAGTTCGACTACCCAGGCTATAACAGCTATCACCACGATAGTCAAGACAAAGAGAAAGGCACCCAATATTTTCTTATCACGGGATGCCGTTGATGCCATATTTCAAGAATATTCGTGCAAAATCTCAAATAGCACCAATTGTTCACAAATTGTCCACAAATTTTCTCAGATACACGTACGTGTATACCTAATAAAAAAAGAAAAATGCGGTGCTGAACTCCGAGGTAGCCGTTGTTTTCTTCTCCGGGCCAAGACGGGTGTCGCTACTCTGGCAGAACTGATCCCCCCCCCTTGGAATTCCCGGTTTCCGTTTCACAAACCTGGAGCGGTAACCAACCAGTCATTTAAAAAGGACACAAAAATCTTCTTATCGTGGACGTAGGTTGTAGCGCTCTCTCCCAATCGCAGTTTGGTCCGGGAAGGCTCCCTCTACTTCGGCCGACGTCACAGCTGGGCTCTTTTCTTTCTCCAAAATCTCCTTGTAATCAGTCAACACAGCAGGAGTCACCAGATCCGGAGAAACACGGCAACAATGTGTCGAATGCACCCACCGCTTCCTGTTTGTCACTCGTACTGCGGTGCGGGTCGCCAGGAGGACCTGCTCGGGGCCCTTCCACCTGGGCTCCAAACTGCTTGCTCTCTCAAACGAGCGAACCATTACATGATCACCAGGACGAAGATCATGGCCTTCTCCAATAGAGTTGTCAGGGAGCGCTTCTCGAACATGTTGATGAATAGAGAGCAAATCATTTGTTAATCGTGCCAAATAATCATTCATCATAACACAAGGCACATCATGTATTAATCGCGGCTTGGGCACCCCCCAAATATTCATAGGGTGGCCAAACACCACCTCGTAGGGCGTAAGGCCGGTTCGTGAGTGGGGTACTGATCTAAGAGATAGTAGTGCTAGCGGCAACGCATCTGGCCACTTCAATGATGTAGACGCCACAATTTTGGCCAGCTTAAGCTTCAACGTGGCATTGTACCGCTCGACCAAACCTGCTGACTGAGGGTGGAATACAGCGTGGAACTTTTGCTGAATCCCTAACCCCTTCAGTACATATTCCACAATCTTTCCAACAAAATGGGGCCCATTATCGCTCCACAAAAATTTGCAAACTCCAAAGCGAGGAAAGAATTCCTTAAGCAACACCTTAGCTGTTGTCAAAGCTGTATTGTCTTTCGTGGGGTAGGCCTCAACCCATTTGCTAAAAGCACACACCACCACTAGGACATACTTCAGGTTGTTGCAGCGCTCGAGTTGGATGTAGTCCATTTGAAGCACTTCAAATGGTGCCGAAGGTGGAACGAAACCTCCTTTCGGAGTATGGGTCCCCTTTCCAGGATTGTGTTGCAAACACACCAGGCAGGTCTGCACTACTCTCGTTGCAGTATTAGCAATCTCCGGATGTTCCCAAACTCGTGTTAAAAGCCGAGTTATTGCAAGAGCTCCGACATGAGCCAGTCCATGTGTCATCTGGACCATCGCCTGCAAGTAAGCCGCAGGCAATTTCCACTTTTCCATGTCTTTGCTTCTCCAACAACCCTCGTCATCTAGTACCCCATCTGCTGCCCAAGCCGCAAGTTCAGATTCTGTGGCTGATTTTTGGATATCCCGTATCTCTGCTCTAGCATCACTCCATCGCTCAGCCTGTGATTGTACCACGTACATGGGGGAGCTAGTTCGGGACATAGCCGTTTGCCTTGCTATACTGTCTGCAAAGGCATTTCCTTGACCCACTCTATCCGTTATCTTTTTATGGGCACTGCACTTTACTATCGCTACTTTCTTAGGGCCAAGCAACGCATTTAGGAGATCACGCACTAGCTCTCCGTGCATAATGTGCTCTCCGTGTGATGTCAGAAACCCGCGTTCTCTCCAAAGAAGCCCGAAGTCGTGGGCCACTCCAAAGGCATACCGGCTGTCCGTGTATATGTTCACACATAATCCGGCACTCAATTCGCAGGCTCTTGTTAAAGCTATCAGCTCTGCTGCCTGAGCTGATTTTTGTGGTATCCTAGCTGTTTCTACCACTGTCTTAAGTGTCGTGATCGCATATGCTGCGGAAGTCGTGCCATCTGGCAGCCTTAGGCACGATCCATCAACCCACAGTTCCCCATCCACATCTGGAAGTGGCACATCCTGTAAGTCAACACGACCCTTTGTCTGTTCCTCGGTCAGGAAAACACAGTCGTGATGTTTTTCTTCCTGACCCTCCTCAGCCGGATAGGGCAATAAAGTGGCAGGGTTCAAAGTAGCGCATCTTTTCAATGTAATATGTGGCGCCAAGAGTGTCAGCTCGTATCCTGTTAGCCGTGCACTCGTGAGATATTGAGTCTTTGTTTGGTTTAACAGGGCATCTACTGCGTGAGGAACTAACACCAATAATTTGTGTGATAACACTATTCCCTCACTCTGCCGTATGGCTACTGCAGTTGCTGCTACCGCTCGAAAACACCCTGGCAACCCTCGTGCTACAGGATCCAAAATTGCAGAGAAGTATGCACATGGTCTCTGCTTATCCCCGTGTAATTGCACTAACACTGACAACGCGCACCCATCATTCTCATGCACGTACAATTTGAAAAGTTTCGTATAGTCTGGTGTACCTAACACGGGTGCAGAAGAAAGGGCCTGCCTCAACTGCTCAAAAGCTTTCTGACATTCATCTGTCCACTCAAGAGGCATTGGTGTGGCTTTGGACAGTAATGCTAGCAAAGGTTTTATGATATGCGAAAAACCCATGATCCATTGCCTACAAAAAGACGTCAACCCTATAAAGGCACGTACATCTCTCTGCGTGCGGGGGACTGGTGTGTCTAAAATTGCTTGAATTCGATCAGATGTTAATGCACGCCCCTCCTTAGACAACAGATGACCGAGGTACGTCACCTGGGGTCTACAGTATTGGAGCTTCTTCTTCGAAACCTTGTGATTGTTTTGCGCCAAAAAGGAAAGCAACGCAAGTGTACTCTGTTCACATTGTGCATGGGAGTCAGCGGCAAGCAGAAGGTCATCCACGTACTGGATGAGCGCTACGCCGGACTGCAATTTAAACGAATCTAGCTGCCTTTTCAAAGCCTGGCTATAGATGCTAGGACTTTCAGTATATCCTTGGGGAACACGACAAAATCTATACGATTTATTATTGAGCGTAAAACCAAACAGATATCTGCTATCAGGATGAACAGGGATGGAAAAGAACGCATTCTTTAAGTCAATAACACTAAAGGTGGTGGCTGTCGGTGGAACTAAGGTAAGCAAGGTCGTAATATCAGACACCACCGGGTATTGGGGAATGACAATTTTGTTAATCTCTCGCAAATCGATAATAAATCGATAGATCTTGCCATCAGTGTCTCTCTTAAGAATCGGTAGAATAGGGCTGTTACAAACATTATAATGGACCTCCTCCACCACCCCTGCAGAAATCAAATCCTGAACAATATGTGTCAATGCAATTTCACCTTCTTTCGAAATCTTATACTGTGGTACTCGTGGTAGAGGGGCCCCCTCCTTAACAGTAATATGTATCAGTGGAATACGCATCTCTCCCACATCCGTATCTGAGGTCGCCCACAACGTGTGCGGCAGAGAGGCCAAAGCAGGAATGTCTAAAATGGCATAAAATCTGTCAGGGTCAGGGCAATCATCAGGGTCAGGGTAATTGTCATTCAGAATAACCCGCACTCCCTCTGGAGCGCACCGTATTGTCGCTCGAAAATATTTAAGTAAATCAATGCCCAGGATATTGTCTGGGGTATGGGGTGATAACAAAAATTGGCCAAAACTGAAATATTTGTCAATGCATAGTGCAAGGGGCTTGGACAATGGGCTGGGGGAGGGTGTGCCATCAAACCCTACACACGTAATCATTTCACCAGACAGGGGAGCCCTCGGAACCAAGTTTTTCGACAGAGCGCTACGAGTAGCTCCTGTGTCGACTAGAAATTGATCAGTAGAACCCAAAATACCCGCTGTTACATATGGACCTTGCTGATCTACCGGCACTTCAACTGATTCCTTACCCCATCCTACGCAATCCTATGCATGCACATAATCCTGGTGTTCCACATTCTCTCCTTCCAAAATCTGATATTGATTCCGTCTATCAAACGTATTTCGTTCGTCCTGGCCACGGTTCCTCTCCTCAACCTGTCTACGATCACCTCCGCCACCTCTCGCTCCAGTATAACCTCCTCTCGACCTTCCACTTTCTCGACCACGCTGACTACGCTGTTCACGAAGTACCGGACAATCTTCGGCCCAATGCCCAAACTCCTTACAATAAGCGCACTGATCCTCCGCAATATCCGTACGACCATACAATGCGTTTCCTCCACCTCGTCTACCTCTATCATTCCCTCTACCCTGTGTTCCCCGAACTTGCGCCAACATCACCTTCGTTTTCAATTCCTTCGCCTTTTTCTCTACACTTTCTTTAGCCTCCACTTCCTGCCGCTCATAATACTGAGCCATAGTTAACAAGGACGCAGGGGTCGCCGTGGCCCAGGAACTTCCACTCGACTTCAATCGCTTTGCAATCTCTGGTAGGAGATTAGCTACATACTTATCTACAAACAAATGCCGACCCGTATCATCTGTTAAAGATTGACCACTGTAATCATGGAAAGCTTCCTCGAAACGTGTAAAGAAATCTGAAACCGTTTCATCGGGTTTCTGCTTACACGATGTTAGCATGGTCCAGTCAATCTTTTTGGAGGGAACAAGCGTTTTTAATTTATTCAAGATAGCTGCCGGCAGATCTAGAATTAACTGGCAAGGCTTACAGGCTGGTTCTCTGTCTAAATCTGCAGCATTTATTTCCTTCCATGTCCCCCCCAATATCGTTTCGTCATTATTTTTACGAATCTGCCTCCACATATCAGGTGGTAATATTAGCCCAAAAAACAAATCTATGTCTACGAGAGTCATCACACAAGACGATATAGCCCCCTCCACCCCCTCATAAAATGCCGCCGGATTCTTCCGCAGGTCAGGTAAGGAATTTTTCAATGCCATAACATCCGCTCTATTCCACGGCGTATATACCCAATTATACAGAAAATACCCTTTCGCATCCTTCGACAATTTATCATCATCCGTACCTTCCCCTTTTGGCGGAACATACAAAGGTGCGGCTTCACGCATAGGCATAACATGCAACGCAGAATTCTTATCTGAACCACGGAGAGAACACTCTTTGGCCTGCCCATTAGTCTCCAATTCGGACTCCTTTTGCCTCTTTTTCCGCTCCTCCCGCAATCGGGTTGTCTCATCCCGCAGCTTGATCAATTGTGCAAACAGGTCATCAACATCTGAAAGATCAAAATCACCTTTGGTCAAATTTTCACGATACACTGACAATGCTTTTGGCTCAAACGTATCAGAAAGGTCACGATATGCGCCTACAACTTCATCCGCCAGACTAGACAAAAAGTACATCAATTCAAGATCCGACCACCCTTTCTTTTCTGTTAACAATTGCTCCTGAGTAATACTACGCTTATTCACTTTACGAGCCCAACTGCGTAGGTGAGCGGACCTCTCCGCAGTGAACCTGAGAGCGGATATACCCTTCTTGTCCGACTTATCCCGTCCGTCGTCCCCTGAATCCTCATCCGGAGCCGTCGGCGAAACATACGGAGGCGGTGACCGTTCTAACAAAGAAAAATCATCTATGTCATTATTAAGGACAGGATAGAGTGGTCGACGAATAGGAAATTGACCAGTCGTTTGCAATTTACGTTCCCGTTCCTCCCTTTCTTTCTTCTCCTGAGCCTCCTTTTCCTCAAGCTGTAAAGCCTTATCCCGAGCAGCCTTACGCTGCTCTTTGTCCGCCAAGGCAACTTCATGCTTCATTCGCTCACGCGCCGCTTTCTCCCACATTCGCACACAATCAAACATATTTTGTCTAGACCTACGTTGAAACAAACATTGCTCTACAAATTGTATTTTAATTAAATCAAACGACCCGTGTAGAGGCCATTGCAATTCAGGATCGGACTTGGTGTACTTATGCCATAATTTACTGTACATAATAGGGGGAAAGCCAAATTTTATGTACATGTCCCTATTTGGTGTTCCCTCTGGGGGAGCCGGCTGTGATTCCGCTAACCTAATTGAGGTACCTTCTCCAAGACAGCACATTCCTCGGACTGTGCTGAAAACAGGCATGTTCGAAAAGTATCACGAAAGCGTGACACCGGACAAAATGGCACTTACAGTTCTTCACACAATTGTGCCGCTCAAAGGAAAAAAAACAAAGTTAGAGAAACATCTCTACATGCCTGCCTATGTGAAGTGCACTACACATATAAGTTCAAAGATAACAAATTCACAATGTTAGCTAACTCAAATCAAAAATCATAGGACTTCAGCAAGCGTCCGAGGACTACCTTACCGATCACAAAGCACAGATTTTCAGTAAGCGTCCGAAGACTACCTTACCGAACACAAATCATAGGACCTCAGTAAGCGTCCGAAGACTACCTTACCGATCACGAAGCTTACCCAAATTCCCAAATGTCCAGATTCCAACTGCCAAGGTCTTGTAAGCCAAATCAGCCAAACGGCACTTTCTCAGCGATGCAGACACTTCGGAACTCAGTCGGAGACCGGCGCCACCTGGAAGGTCAGATCGGAAGGAAAGGAAAAACACCGTGGCAGCCAAGACTCGGGTCACTCGTGGCAGCGCTAAGCATGAGCGGATTTTGCGGATTGGCAATCCGCGAATTTTGCGGATTTGCGGATTCGCAATCCGCAAAATCCGCGAATTCCCGCGAATTTGCGGATTTTTTTTTTTTTGTGTTCGCCCGTGTTTCTGCCAGTTCGCGAGGGTTTTTACAATTTCGCAATTTGCGAACTTACCTGTCGGGTCGCAAGTTTTGCGAACTTGTTGTTTCTACGTGTCCAGCCTGTTTGGGACACTCTTCTTCATCACTGCCACTCTCTGTCACCACTGCCACTCTCTGACTACTCATGCCACCCTCTGGCCGACCCATGCCACCCTCTGTTTCATCACTACACCCTCTGGTTGTCCAGTGTACATTATTTTCGGCAAGGCAAAGCACACCTTCCCTGCCTCAAGTGACCTGAATTAATTTGGGGCTGATTAATGTGTCACAGAATATTTTTTTAGCTGGCACCTGCTTCCTTAGTGCGCCCTGATTAGTGATCTTTTGCACTTGCTAAGTGCTTTCATTGTTGCAAAATTAGTTACAACACCTGCCCTGCCCCAACTGACAATAATGAATTAGGGGCTGATTAATGGATTTTAACTTCCAGCCTGGCTCCTGCTTGTCTCCCTTAGCTGTAATTCAGGACCTTTGTGGCATATGTGTAACTATTCTGAGGTTCAGAGCAGGGTCACATAATAGTTTCAACTGGCAACTGAACTCTGGAGGGGCCCCTCAGGAAGCACTACAGGAAATGGCTACTAATGATGTGCCTGAACTTTTGAACCTGGTAAGTAGTTACTTTCAGTTTTGCCAAGATCGTATTTCTGCAATTTTGCACTTATTCGCGGGGCGCGAACTCACGCGAACAGTGCGAGCAGTGCGAGCAAAATCCGCTGCTCGCGGATTTGCGGATTTTGCGGGAAATTCGCAAATCTCGCGGATTGCGGATTTCCCGAAAATCCGCAAAATCCGCGAGCGGAACGGATTTTCCGCCCACGCCTAGGCAGCGCGCGCCCATGGCGGGTTTCCAAGCCTTCGTCACGACCTCTCCTTCGGGCATCCGAGTCGCCGATGAGTCCCTTCGTGGTCGCCAATTGAAGTAATTCGGGGTTCCCAAGGCCTACACACTCCAAAGATAACCCACTTACACTCAAGAACTGTTGGCACGGAAGCTGTAAAAGGCAAAGAACAAGTTTATTAAGACCCCATGGGGTGGTGGTACACTCAAACAGCACCCTTCGGTAATGCTAGAGGTATCACACCGAACACCGGTGTGACCCCGTTTATATACAGTTTTGGGGCAATAAAAGATAGGCGGCACAAGTTAAGACACATTTAAGGACATATATGGTCATGTTTTGGAATACTGCCAGCTCATTGGAGGGGGCACAACTCCGCTGGTCAGTTTGGTGCACATTCCAGAAGGTTTACGGGTCAGTGGGAACTGCGCATGTGCGACTTGACCAGTTCTAAAAATAGCCTGTTGCTGGGCAGATAGGAGTGGTCAGCGGAACGGACAACGGACTAAAGGGCACGTCGGCCACGAGGCCACTCATGATCTAAGATGGCCGCTACAGCATTAAAAATGGCGTTTTCATATATAGCCAAGTTAAGGAGGACAACGTGTAGGTTCAGCTAATCGCTAATGCGGCCGGGCCAATTACAACAGTATGAATTAGGCAGGATACAAATATGATATGTTGGCTAATATTATTCAATAGTAAATATGCTTTCCATTTTTCTTTGATAGTATCATTCCCTGATGAAGGGCAATATGAATGCCCGAAATGCATTGGATGTGAAGTAAAACTGATAATGCCTCATATGTTGAAATTACAATGAACTAAATGAATATCTTTGAAAAATCCAAAGAAATAAACAATTGAAATGTATTCAAGAACAACAAAACTGTGTTGGAATCCTCTTGTGGCCAGAGAGGAGATTATTGTGTTCCCTCAGGGATGGTTCCAGTGAACCACTGGAATCACTTGTGTGACTGATTACTAGGGCGTCTCAGGGGATGTGACGCCACCCGTGGAGAACCTAAAAAACAAACAAAAAATAGACAAAAAGAGAATACAAAAGCTGTGCACCCTTCCAACCTATGTTACTTTAGACCCTGATACTCCACCAGCATCGATTTATTCACACAGCTTGTAAACATGTTGGTCTTAAAGGGAACTGCATTAGAATGCATATTCCTTTTAATCTATTAAGCATATGCTCTCACCTTGAGATTAACTTTTTAAATAATGCAGCGCCCACACCATAATTTAGCAAAACGTGACCTTCAACACTCAGTCTACTCGTTTATTTTTGAATTTCGATTCGTTGAAACTACTAGACCCATAATGCACTTGGGCCCCATTCATATAAGTCCAGCCCACAAACAAGCCGGCCATTTTGAATCATACCCCGAGGAACCCGGTTGCTGCAGAAGCACTTTTGGAGAAGGTAACTTTTTAATCCCAGGGCTATTCCTCTGAGCTAAGAACTTATTTTTATTTGAATCATTTACAAATGTTCCTTTTACTTGACAGGAACACAAGTGTTTGGACCATTTTCAATTTAAGAATAACGAAGCCTGCACAAGGTAGGCTCTTGTTGTTACATCACAGCGCTCTTTAAATATGTAGAAAACGACATAGCCCAGTCCTTTCTGTTTTTTCCAAATCGATTTATATGCGCTTACTTTATCTCTGGCAGGAAAATACACGGATGGTCATATTTTACAAGCCGTCTCTCCGTTTGGCGGCACATATAAGGTTAGTGCTTGGTGAGAGCTATGCAGTCGACGTAGTCGATTTATATATTGATATGGCATTAATACAAACGCTCAGTTTACCTTAATAAATCATGCCCTGATTTTTCAGATTGAATTGTCTTCCCATTGAAAACGACTGATTCCCTTGGTCCCCCTTTTTCCCTGACTACAAGTCCCACAAGCCTTCTCCTGCCTATAAAAAGAGCCTGGTATGTTGACTCTCCTTATGTACATACTACTAGTGAATGCATTTTTAAACAACATTAGGCTTGGCCAGTTCAGATATTATCAATTTTGAGTCATTCAGTTGTTCTCTATTCCAAATTCTTTTGATTTTTTCATTCATTGATTCTATTTGTATGTGATATTTGTTTTCTGTTTTGTATTAATTTCTTTGTAGGATGTTGGATGTTTAAATATCATTTTGACGCTATTTGTTTCTATGTGTATCAAACCATTTGTATATAAATTGAATGTATAGTCCTTATTTCTGTCTATTGATGTTAAAATATATTTCTAAGATTTAAAAATAATTGGCATTGAATAAGCATGCCTGGTTGGTATGTAATAAATATTTTTCTAACCTGAAAACTTTTTTTCGTTCAAGTAAGAGTGGTTGAGGCAATTTTCATGTTGTATATCTCTATTAACACCTTGGCTGCTAGGCGTTTTCCCCCTCCTGTGCTGGGAATTACCATTTTGCTGGTGTCATGACGAGCTCAGCTCGTCATCAGCACACGACACCCGTGGGTGATGACGAGCTGAGCTCGTCATCAGCATCGAAAGGGTTAAACTCACCAATCTTCTTTGCCTTATCTCTTGTCGTAGAGTTTCTGACGTTAAAGCTCTGGAGATCTCTAAGAGGTCCTATAATTTGTTTGGAGTCAAATTTGAGGTCTACAGAAGAACCAAGACCATGTCTGACTTAATCTTTTATCCTTGTTTCGACACTTGTCCGAACCTTTGTGTAGTTGAATGTATGAAAGCTTATGATCAGACAATGTCTAACCTGTGACCTGTTGATGAGAATCAGCTTCTTATTTCCTTCGTTAAACCTCATAAGGCCATTTCCTCCACTTCAATTGCTAGATGGGTTAAGTCTGCTGTGACTCTAGCAGGTATCGATATAACCAAGTTTCAAGCTCATTCTCTCAGAGGTGCTATGGCGAGTAAGTCACTTTGGTCCGGAGGTAAGTTGGATGATATTCTCAAAGCTGCCGACTGGTCTAATGCTAGTACCTTCGCAAGACACTATTGTAAACCAATTGATCACATGCCTAATGTCGTTTTACAAGGCTACCAACATGCATAATGTAGCCTCCGTTCTTGTAATGAAATTGCGATTCTCCTATTAACATGCCTAGAGAATCTAGATTTCATTAAAGACACGGAGGCTCACTTTATCCCGCCCATCCCATTCCCTGTTTGATATTTGGTGTCTCATTATTATTCTCACTTATAACCTGATTGCTCATTTTTTTTCATTGACATGTTATTTCTAATATGTTTGCATTGACATGTTATTTAAATTGTTCAATTCGCTTCTCTTGACAAGTTTTGTGATTACTTTGTCCTTTTGGACCCAATTTTCATTGCCTTCTTTCTTTTCAGATAATCCTTCTACCCGAGCTACGTTGGTGGATTTCTCATTGGCTGGTTGCCTTCTTCAGCTCTCCTTTGAATTTCATTTTGAGTTCTCTCCTTTCTACTGGATCTTCTCTTCGCCTGTTTTAAAAGAGGCAGATGGTTCATATGTTATGTCTCTTAGTTTATCTCAATGTTCTTTTGGAACCTTTGTATTATGACTCATGCGGCTGCTTGGAACTGCAATTAAAAGTCATTGCATAATGTGAGCCTCCGTGTCTTTAATGAAATCTAGATTCTCTAGGCATGTTAATAGGAGAATCGCAACTTCAACATGTAATAATGTCACAATATCTATCGGGTCCAGTTAGGTTTTTTAATAAAACCTTAAGCTCAGTCCTGTGTAGCTGTGGCACAGAGCAGTCAGGCTTACTCAAAGGAACAAGAGCAAAGCATTTAGAAGTACCAAAACAGTAAATAAGTAAGAAACATGGCTCAATATCAATCTGATACGAATGCAAAATAATAGAGCATATTTTTAGCTGTGAATGGACACAAAATCAACAAATATCTATCAAAGGAAACCAGAGATATAATTTTCATGTTTAAAATAATCACTGATTTTCACTCTTCAGAACATAACAAATGTTACAAGTAGCTTAGCATTTTTGAGCCAAGGAGTAGAACAGCTACTCAAACACTCTTGGCTGGGCTCTAACGGACAGGAAGTCAGTCACAGGGACCATTCAGTTTCAGGGATACAGTACATGTTGTGTCTAATAGTCTTATGCTCCTCACTATCTCATTATCCTTTGTTGTGGTCTAGCAAAGAAGTTGTCCTGATGCTGGGGGTGCTGATGCTGTGGATACAGGATATTGAGGATGCTGAAGATGTGTGATGAGTCTTCCTTGGGCCACCCTTGGGTTAACGCACAGTAGGGGTAGTCTCCGGCCTCAGGACTTGATCTTCTGCAAGGTGCCAGTGGAGTCCAGTGTAGGTCCAGTCACAACTGGTCAACTGGTCTCCTGGTCACAGCAGTTTCAGCATTTTCTTGCAGGTAAGCTGATCTTTGAACTTTTGGAACGTGTGCATAAATGCTCCAATTGGAGCAATACTGATGATATATTTTTTGCTCCTTTTCAATTATTCTGTCCTTTCTCCATCCTCTTCACTTCAGTGCTTGGGTGTCCAGTCTCTAGCCATAGGAAAGCAGGCAATACACTTCCACTGTCCTGGGAGAGCTGCCCTCATCCTCCATCTTGTTTCATGCTCACCCGAAGGCATCTAAAACTGATCTCAATGACCCCAACTTTCAGAATCACACAAAATATAGAGCCCTACTACATACATGTGCTACACATGCACCGTACACATATGCACTTGACATGCACACGAAATGTCAGAGTGAAGTTCTGGGTTCCATATCCCAGTGGAACTTTAGACCAGTGGGGTCAGTGGACTGTTCTCACACTGACAGAGGAAAATGACCTGGTCACACTAGAGATTAAAAGACACAGTTTGGTCACACTATAATTTCAAAAACATGGTGAATTGCAGGGACATGCCCATTTAGAGAGGACATTGCCATCCCACCAGACTCCCAGATCAAACTACCCGGAACACTATTTTACTGTTGGAGCAGTCTATTTGTTGGATCAGCAAAACTATGTAAAAGTCTATTTGTTTTTCCATGGTTCATTCCATCTTTGTGCTTCACTGTTAAATCTAGGCCTTTGTTATAAGACAGACCATATCACAAACTTAGAAGTCTCACAATTCATTTCCATCAACCGCTTGAGTGGGTTGTGATCTGATTGGACTACAAAATTAAACACAACAAGTAAAGTCGTAACCTCCTCCAAGCCCACTCTTTGCAAACCATTATTTTTCTATGGTGGCCCAGTTCTGTTCTGCTAGGAATTAGTTTGTGGCTAATAAAGACCATTGGACGCTCACTGGCCTTGTAATTGAGTTGAGACAGTATCTCTCCAATTCTGAGGTGTCAGATTGTACACTGAAGGACTGACTATAGTCAGTTGCCTTTAACAGAGACCCATTACATAAGGCCCTTGAAGACCATCTTAACACTCTGCAGTCCAAATCATTGTCTTAGGCTGCTTCTTGGATGTTGAGTATGTGTTGTCCCTCACTTGGCCGCAAATTTCCTATCATAGCCAGTGATCCCTAAGAGAGCTCGCACTTGACTCTGGGTGATGAGAACCTCCCACTCCAACATAGCCTAGATATTGGCATCCAATAGAAAGATCTCCCCTTTGTGCACCTGATACAAAAGAAAGACTGTAAAGTATTGCTCCACATGGCAAATGGTATCCTTATTGGTCAGATTTGCTCTCCATATCATGAACAACACCTATTCTGATTATTTCATCTGGATGTCCCACACATTGCTAATAATGGAAATGTTGTTGGGGTAGACCACACAGAGCGTTTACAAACAGAAAGCCCATGGTTCACTAGGAAATGAAAAGAGGCAGGAAAATCTTTAGGCCCAAAACTCATGATACTATACTAATACAATCCCTCTGGCATAGAGAATGTAGTGTACACCTTAGCTCTTGGTACTAAGATGATCAGTTTGTACATACTGGTCAGATGAAAGGTGCTTGTTGGACTTGGCCCTTCTGGCAGGTTCACCCCTAAACTTTTTGCTTTGATGTGTGACTTGGTGTTAGTTGTTTGTGGCTTCTGCGCACTTTCACTGTGTCCCAGTGTAAAGTGCGCGCGCACTATGAGTGCGTGTGGTGAGATTAGCCTGCCCTCCCATAGGAATGCATGGGGAATGTGTGTGTCCATGTTAGTTCCTGATGTGTTGGGAGTGCAGGGTCGAGTTTGGTATGTGCGGACTCGTGTGATTAAATGCTGCGCGATGATGTGAGCGGCGTTAATGTGTCTAGTGTGGAAGTGCCACTTCTAGAAGTTGGCATGTCTGTGTAATAAAGGTGCAGTGACTGTCTGGCTTGTGATTGGCTGGAGCTGGCTGGTGAGACTGGCTCCAGGAGTCAGATGGGTCTGCCCCGGTGTTGAATAGGGAGATTGACAGCCAGATGGGTAGGAGGAGTCCACCTGGGACCTGAATAGGGCTGGGCCTTCCCTACACAATGCTGGGTCCACCCCATGTGGTGCGTATGATGTCCCTAGCCTGTCCAGTGAATGGGGAGAGGGGCTGAGCACAACAGAGTGCTCCAAAACCAGTTGCATCTGGTTTTTCCCTAACCCTGTGCTAACAGACAAAAGAATGATGTGTATAAAAGAGGGTCTGTGACCCCATGTAAACTGTTCACTCTGATCCTGATCTGAGGGGGGCCTGCTGCTGCTGGGCACCAGGAGGGTACCGCCACTGGGGATTGCCTCCCTGCCTGGAGGGCCCTGTGAGCTAGACCCTGGGCCCAGTCTTTGCCCCCCTGCCTACCTTCCTAAAAGACTTTGTCCCTGGACCTTGGGGACTTTGGTGGCCTAGTCTATTGCAAGGCTGCCCCAACATGGGGAAGACTCCTCCAAGCACTGTGAGAAAGACTAGACAAGTCTTGTTCACTTGGGTAAATTTAATAAAGTTTTTTTCAAAATGAATTATGCACTTTAAGTCTTTTGTTCATTGTGTATGTTTCAATACATTGTTTTCATGGTTGCAAAAATATTGGACCTGTTATCCAATGCACATTCGTCATAACTTGCTAATCCCAATGCATTTCGGGCTATCCTTTCAGCCCTTCATCAGGGGTTTACTCTACAAGAAGAAAAGGAAATGACTTTCAACATGGACCTAGTATAGTAATGGTACTATGCATGCTGGAATAGCGTCATGCACAGATGTGATTACAAAACACCGGAGTGAGAAATAGCTGTGTTAGCTACTTAGATTCATTCGTGCCTCATGGGTGAGGTAAGTTGAAAAAATGCAAAAATAAAGAATAAGAAAAGTACAACGGTGCGTGTGAAGGATGCGGGCGCGCGTTATATCGGTCCTGGGAAAATGTGACCCAAAACTGTGAAAATAACCCAGTGATCTATTTTACGCAAAACGGGTGAAATAGAAACCGTATTCCATGGTGTCTGACATGCTGAATACTGATCAGACAGTAACTCACTGATACAATGTGACAGTGGGTCCAATGACATGGCGATCCCTTCCTTGAGGGATTCCCCTGCTTGGGGATCCCCCTTTTTCTCATTTTCGGCGCGGGTGCCCACCCCGCTTATCTGCCGTGAATATCCCCAAACGAGAGCCTACCCCGCGTATTTACACTTTTCCTAACCTCTGACGGGTGCCCACCCCGCCAAGGACGGGTGCCTACCCCGTGTGGTGCCCCGCGCTTCCACGACGTGTAAAACATCACCGCCGCCGGCCCAGGGGCTTCCTTGGAAGGGCCGCGCTGTGATTGGCCCATTTGCCCCTGAGTATGGAGGCTCGTCGCGAGGGCCGTGCTCTGATTGGAGGAACCATCCCAGCGGCAGGAAGCAGACGAGAAGAAGCAAGCGTTTCTCCCCGGGTCTCCCGAGAGCGAGGGAGAGCCTCGGACCGCCTGCTTATTAAGGCGGGAGTGACCCTGAGCCTTGGAGGCTCTGCCAAAGGAGACCGCCACCTCAGGGAGATCCTGGCCCCCAGAGGAGGGACCGGGTAGATAGAGGAGTTCCCCACTGAAGAAAGCCAGTTAGTAAAAGACCGGCTGGGGGGGTGGAGTGAGGTTGTGCACCCCGCCGGTGCCTCTACCCCGAGCTGCCCTACTTGGCAGCGGGCCGCTCCACCGTTTAGTGGGGCATTTTCCTTTGGTTGTAGAGCGGCCCCGGAAGGCAGCGGGCCACTCCAATGTTAGTCCCACGCATTTGGGGGCAACTCATTCTGATTTCGAGTCCCCAGAGAGGGACTCCAACTCCAAAGGGACCATTGTTTTTCCGAGTCCCCAGAGCGGGACTCCTACGTAATTTGGGTGCATTTCCTGGCGCTACAAAGCCCATGAGACTCCAACGATTCCAGGGGCATTTTGGAGGGTAGAGCAGCCCCGGTTGGCAGAGGGCCGCTCCCCCAGCGGGCAGCGTTGTTTCTCGAGCCCACGAGGCTCAAAGGGGGCATTTTGTTTCTAGAGCCCACCAGGCTCCTGAGGGCCCTGTTGTTTATCCCTAGAGCCTGCCAGGCTCCCACGTTGTTCTTGGGCACTGTTGGTTCCTGGAAAGTCCAAAGGGAGCTCAGAAGGCACGCTAGTGCCCATACGCAGTTCCACAGCTGCCCACCACTTAGTGGGCAGCTGCTTCGTTTAGGCCAGGAACCCTTGTGCAATCTTCTTTGGCTGCCAGCGCAGCCAGCCCAGACATTCTGGACATTGGGCCTGTGAGCCCCTGAGAGGCCAGGTTGGCCTGGAGTCAGTTCTGTGATATTTTGGCGCAAATGTGATTACCTGCCCAAATGTAATTTCTGCATAATATGCAATGCCTTTTTGCCTATCCCTCTAAATGTATGTTGATACTTAGAAGGTTGTTTTTCCTAATATAGGTTCTACTAGGGAGTTCATGTTCCCTGCGTGATATATGCCTAAGGTGGTTAGGGTTGCGTAGTGTGTACTTATCTTTTACCAGTGGTTACTGGTTGTGTGCTACATTTGCTATTTGGTGCTACAGTTATTATATGTGCTATGTGCTAAGCGTTATTCCTACAAAGTGCTAATTCTACCAAGTGCTAGTTCTAAAAGTACTTATTCCTGACAGTGGTCCATGTGGCCCTGTCCTGTGTACATAATCCCCTGTAAATTCTGCCCGTGCCTGTGGCACATTGTAAAGTGTGTATTTATTATCTAATGTGTTTGGTACAATACAAAGGCTATTTTTATATATAGCCTTGTGTGGAGTTTCCTTTGTGGTGGGCCCTGGGTGTTGTTGCTGGGTGCGCGCGCAAACGCTTTACACATCGCCTCCGAGATAAGCCTGACTGCTCGTGTCAAGCTACAAAGGGGGTGAGCAGGGGTTATCTTTGGCGGGTGACTTCCTTGCCCTGACTAGAGTGGTGGTTTCTGCCTGGCTTTGGCGCAAGCCTTAGCCAACCAGAAATTGCCATTTCTAACAGTGCTCAAATAGCAAGCAGCTCCAAGCTGATCTACTAGATCATCAGCTCTAGTAATCAGGTGTCCATTGGTCTTGGCGACCTCATTGAGAGTCCGGTAGCCCACACAAAACACTCATCTGAGGATCTGTGCTATGGCACTAATAACACTGGACCGACCCTAGGACTAGAGAAGTGCTCATTCATACCCAAGTCCAACATAATGGCACCCTCTGTCTTGATGTATGCCTGGACTCAAACAGACATCTTATTTACCTTGCTCTTCATGGATAGGCTATCCCTTATATCCATGTCATGTGAAATTTTAATTACACCAGAGCAATCACTGTAATTTCGCAATACTTTTTTGGCAAAAATGTACTGAAAATTATTTTTATTTAATCTTATTTACTCCGTTATTCTTTCAATTCATTTTATTCATATCAATTGCTTGACATCAGTGTTCACAAAAGCTCAGGAGCGCAAGTGGGTTCCACAAATCATGATTTTATTTAAAAACAGCCCAATGCATTTCGGGAAAACACTTCCCTTCGTCAGGCGCATATAAAAAATAAACACAAGTGTATTTACTCATCTGAGTCATCACAGTCAAGGCAACAATGCACAATACCTGATTTAAAAATACATTTCCTGTCAATTAAACCATGAGATTCATCCTTTTTACTCAGAATCTCATAACGACCTCCAGGCTACTGCACATACATCTAGTCCAAATTCATAACGCTAACAGTCATCATATCAAATAACACCAATGCTTACTACCCCATAAAGATCAAATCTAATAGGTGCCGCCCCCCCTAATTTAGCGCTTCCCTAAGGCTAAAAGATTATTTGTACCAATACCTCAATACTGAAAACTTGCTCGCTTACCATAACTTGTGGTTCTTCTTATTACTTGAACCAGACATTACTCAATATAAACATGCTCTTTGCTGTCTGGTCTATTTCTGTTACCCCCGCATATCGGGACGCACATGCTTCGTTCGGGTGCAACCTAAATCTGTCCATAACCCCACCCCTTTTATATTTTCCCACCCTTCCCAATTATCCCCAGGTGGTTAACCTTCGCTGCTTGTTCCCGAAACTGACATCAACAATGGACTATGTATATTGCAGGTCCCTACTTCCACCTTCACGATTTTCCTACATAGTGCAACTACATATCCCAAAATGCAGTTATCCCCATCTTTAAACAACATGGTGTTTTTTTAACCGATTCCTATTTATCTCGTCACTGCGTTCATCAAATTGATCATGCAACATTGTCAGTGGCCCTGTGCTTCATTTCAGTGATTCTACTCCATGTTATGCGTCATACTTCATCTTTTGCTAAACGTTGCTTGTGAGCACCGCTTGTTCGTGATAATCCATTATGATGCGAAACCCGACTCCTTCGCCGATCGTCATCAATTCTGTACACTGTTTCATAAGCTTTTCCTCTTAACATTTATTCCTGTTTCTTCACTTGCTTAATTCCTTTCATCCTGGGTGCAACCTCACCAATGGGAGACGAGCAATTCATTCAATTGATTATAAGAGGTGGTAAGGTGCACACCTACTGATCCCAATGTATCCATGCTTTTACTATTCAAACTTTTTTGGGCGTGCATACTCGTTCCACGCTTCGCCTCATTGTGCTGCAATATACCAATCACGAGGGGAGCCTTTTCCTATAATTTGCAACAAAACTCTTACCACAGGAGCACAGGGACAATAAATGTGTCAAGTGCATACAGCTGCTGGTTACTGCTGTTCATATTTTGTTGCATTTAGCACTATTTTCCTAGCACAAAATGCATCCTCTTAACCATTTTGGACATGAGGTGCATTTTGAACTCCAAAAATAGTGCTTAATGCTGACTTACATTCCTCATGCAATTTTGCGTAACCTCACATGCATTTACTCTAATTTCGCCTAAATACGCCTCATCAAATTACACGAATTACGCCCAACCCTAGTGTAAACTCTGGAGTCAGCAAAAAGAAATAGGAAAACCATGTCAGAAATTCTCTACACTCTCCTTGCTGTTCAGGTGTTAACTCTGGGGCCAGTTGTTTCCCAGCCACAGAACCATCCACCACATCACTTTGCAGTAGGCCAGGAAGTGGTTCACGGTCTTCTTCAATTTATTTTATGATTGCCACAATACTTACGGTAAAGTGTCTCCATAGATATGGCTTGAACCAGTTCACATGGAACATCCTCTTAAGCTCCTTTGTCACACCTGTGTCATCCGTGTAGTTGCCTCGGACACCTTCTATACAACCTTGTATGGCCCATACCGCTTATCTTCCAAAGCTCTTGCACAAAAAAGCTTCAACATCTCATGGATCCCATTCACCGTTGCTTTCTGATCATACCACTTGTTCATCAGCTCATGGTTTTCTGAAGATTTCTCTTCGTCAGACTCATGTATTTTGCCACCAGTTTCCTGAGGCCAATCACGTAGTCCGCGACATCCTTTTAAGGTGACTCTTGAGTTCCTTCCCTCCCACCTCAAACATAATCTTCCTTCTGAAGTGTTATGACAGATTACCATCATGGACTTAAGTGCCTTGTTAAACCTTTTCACCAACCTGTTGGTTTGTGGGTGGTATGCCACAGAGAAGTGGTAGACCTCACCATCTTCCTCCCACATCTCTCTTGTGTAAAATAATATGAGGTTTGTTCCTCATTTTGGAAATCACTGTCTTCGGAAAAACAATCCTAGAATAAATTCTTAGGAGTGCTCTACCTACTACTTTTGCAATCATGCTCTTCAGCAATGAATAGCTGATGGCATGATCCACCACAACAAAGATACACTTGTTGTCTAATGCTCGGAAGCGGGAAAATGGATGCCTAATGTCAATTGCCACCCACTCAAATGGAACACCTACAATTAGCAATGGCACTGACAATGCTTGCTTGGTCTTATGTTTTTACTTACCATACAGTTGGCAAGTAGGAGAGATTCTATAAAACCTCTCTGTGTCTCTGCACATCCCTAGCCAGTAGAACAAATATTTTAACCTCTCCTGGGTATTTTTCATCCTTAAGTGCTCAGGCAATTAGATACTCCATATCATCCCGCGTGGTTACCACGCAAGGCATTAACACCAGGGAGAATCTCCTGAGGTTTGAATTACTTCCTCTACGCTATATTCTTATAAGCACCTGTATCCTTCAGGACAGGATCCTTCCTCCCCTTGTTACTAGCCTCCAAAACAAATTACATGGTATTTCAATAGATGTGCTTAAGAGCATCTGCAGTCCAAAACATCCATTGCTGATAGGTTGTGTGCAACAAGGCCCTCTTGGGTCTCCTCACCCATAGTCAACACACTTGCTATGATGAGTATAGCTGATATACGGTATGTCACATGACAGTCTCGCTACCATCCATCTTCTTGACACGTACAGCAGTCAAACACCATGGGCTTGGAAGAATCTTACTGTACTAGCTTTCGTGTGTGTTGTTCCTGACTTGGAACCCAATTCCCTTTCAGCTTGTTTGCTCTCTTAGAAGCTTGAGAACTACACTGTCCCTACTGGCACATTTGGAAACATTCTGTTGAGAGTTCCTCTCTCCTTTTGACTTAGAGACTTAGAGCCATGCTGTTGGAGCCCTGTGTTATCCTTATTAGCTAACCATTTATCCGCTAACACTGCGAGTTTCTCTAAATCCAGTTCTGTCAGATCGGAAAAAATCCATGGTTTCCCCGTCTCTCTCCCACTCATTCCAATCACACAACACACCAGGATTCAGATTTCAAACTGAATACCATCTGCTCTGTTGCTCTATTTAAACCCCTGAAGGTACTGGGCTGGGTTCAGCACAGACCCTCTGATCAGAGCTTCCTTCAATGCCTCATATTAATGTTGCTGCTCAAAAAGCATTCTTCCAATTGCTGTTGTACCTTCTATGGGCCAGCAACTCATTAAAGTGACTGCCATAGACACAAAAGTGTGCTCTACAAGCAATCTCAAAGCTCACAACCCATTCCAAAACTATCCCCCCTCCTGATGCAAGTGTAATAGATGTTTTGGAATATTGGCAAGTACTCCAGTAGTGTTGGAAGTTAAATCAGTTCTTCTTTCAAGTATTTGTTTCCTGGCTATTCTCCAGACATCACCTTTATGGAAAATGATGCTTCCAAAAGCAGCTTGACTACAGCCTGGAATACCTACAAAAGAGGCCCAAGAGGTATGGTTTTCTAGATGTGGATGGCATTAGCCCAAATGAAGGAGTAGTAAGGAAAGATAAAAGGGAAGGCCTCATGCACGGGCTTCATCACCTTTTACAACAGACTGTAGTCCCAACCCTCACCCCTACCATCCACCAAATTATATGTGTTGGCAAATGGCCCTCTCTGAAGGGTCAACCCAAGCTTTTTGCCTTCCTCCTCCTCTTTTTGCTGATTTTTTTTGTTGGCCTAAGGGCTCTGAGCACTTCACTGCTGCTGACCAGGGCTAAAGTGCATGGCTCTCTCTCCTCTAAACATGGTATAATTGCTTTACACTTGTTTGGCATGTTTAATTATCTTGTAAGTCCCTTGTAAAGTGGTATACAATATGTACAGGGCCTGTAAATTAAATGCTACTAGTGAACCTGCAGCATAGAGTGTGCCACCCACACACGTAGCCCTATAAACATGTCTCAGGCCTGCCACTGCAGAGCCAGTGTGTGCAGTTTTACAGCCACTTTGACTTGCCATTTAAAACCCTTTGCCAAGCCTCAAACTCCCCTTTTATTACACATAAGTAACCCTTAAGGTAGGGCCCATGTAGCTCATAGGGCAGGGTGCTAGGTAAGTGAAAGTTAGGATATTTACTTTTAAGTTTTGATTGTCCTGGTAGTGAAAACACCTGCATTCATTTTTCATTACTGTTAGGCATACTCCTCTCATAGGTTAACATTGAGAATTCCTTAATACACTTTTAAGCTGTGTCATGTTTTATATCATTGAAATGATAATGAGACATCCTCTTTACTAGTAAAGTTGTACTTAAAAATACTATTTTAGAAATGCAACTTTTAGAAAGTGGGAATGTCTCTGCTCTTACTGCTCTCTGTGCCAGCAGCCTGTCTATAATACCTGTCTGCGGTGGGTGACTGTTTACTTTGTGGATTCCCTCTAGACAGCCACAAACACAAGAAGGGTGGGTGAGATAGATAACTATATTCTGATGGCTCCTCCTTGGTAGGAAGAGGGGGTGACACGCCTGAATAGGCAGTATCCTGTTCCACAGACAAAAGGCTTATTACCCCTTACTGATAGCCTGGAGCCAGGGCTTGGAAGAAAGGGGTTGTGTCTGAGCGCTCATTTCCATTCTGATGGCCCTTTCTGGGCAGGAAGGGAGGGTGGAGACAACACTTGCAACTGAATGGGTAGTGTCCTGCCCTCACACAATGGGCTGCTTACCCCCTCCTGATAGTCTGGTGCCAGGGCTGGGAAGAAAAGACCTCTGTGCACATCAAAGACCCTTATTTGAAGTCACCCCCACTTCAAAGGCACAAATAGGTACCCCACCAAATCAGACACTTGTGGACCTACAACTGATCTTTGTCAGAAGAAAGGACTAACACTCTGCTAGACTGCTGACCTGGAAGGCCTGCTTTTCTCTCGTGCTGCCCTGCTGCTTGCTATTCTCTGACTATGCTGGGGAGAGCTGGATTCTGTTTTTGCACCAAAGTGATCTCCAAGGGCTTGTTGGCTTGCCTTCTGTTGCTTGATACTCAAGAATATCAAAGTCTATAACCCTGCTCCTGTGCCTTGTTCATTGGAAGTGGACCCAGATACTTGCATCACAGAAATCAATGCATCTACAGTTGGCGGGTAGCAGAACCAGTGCATTGTCCCGATTGGAGGAGTAGAATCAGCCCATCACTCTAGGAACCAGTGTATCACCTTGAGAGACCGATGCATCGGAACCGAGCATTGCCGCTGCGAAAGTGTAGAGATGTCTAGACCCACTCTTGTACCCACTCTGTAACAACCCCTTCTTGTGACCCCTGCATGGTGGTCTAGCACGCAGGGCTCATGTTGTTTTACCCCTGTGGTCCCTTATGGCATGCAATGATACCATGACTGATGTTCCCCAAAACCTCTGATTTCATTGCGCTTCAAAGCGTAATTCTATTGTGCTTGAGTCCCTGCAAGCTTGTCCCAGAATCCCGTGAGCCAATGGCAAGCCTTGCTTCTGTTGTTACTAAGACATTGATATTGTGTTCCATTATGCACGTTCGAGTGAAAACAATACATTTGCTTCCTGTTCTTGGGTTCCGATCGTCAGATGCACCTGCCCTTCCTGCAAATGAGTGTACTAATACTTTCTTCAAGGGTTCGAGAAGCTTCCAGACGCCATGTGCCCCACGAGATCTTGCTACATCTGTTGAGCTTTCAAGAGAGTATGTAAATCCCAGCCAACCCCTAGTTGTTACTTGGCCTCACTCCCTGCGAAACAAGCTTTTTCCTACCCACTCAACTTAAGAATCCAGCCGGAACCTAGAAGCACCACAGTCTCCTTCAAGTCCAAGTGTACCGGTGGTTCCCATAAGTCCAGCTCCTTTGACCTCTTCCTCATCTCTCCTTCCTGCACAGCTACTCTTGATGTCTTGTGATTCCCTGAGTCAAAACCGTGAGATCTTTTTCGAACTTCAGTCAAGTGGAAGAATTAGGATAAGTACTTGCTATCAGGTTAGTGTGCACTAATCCTCCTATAGTAGTAAGCAGGACTGAGTATCAGATTCTTCAAAGACTATAGACTTTTCCTCCATCCCATCTCAGTGATTGGCTCCAGTGAGTGATTACTTCAAAGAGCAAATTAACTACAGTTTTCAAGAAAAACGAGGCACTTTGCACATTAAAAAAAAAGGGGAAAAAATCTACTAACTACTAACTACTCTTGCTAGCTTGGCAGAAAACTTCCTGGGACAAACTTCCTGGTTTTTCTTTTGTGGAGTTGCAGAGACGAAATAAGTAATCTGGGCCCAGGAGAAACATATACACTATCCAGCTGAAGGGAGGTGGCGATTAATGCAGTGGTTACAGCTAATTTAAAGACGGGTGAGGGAGCTGCTGGGTCTAGCACGTCTCCCACACTCCTTTCTGGCACTGCGGAAAAACTGGACTACTTATGAGCAACTGGGCTCACTGACCTGTAAGATAAGTTTAGCACGTGTGGCTGGGGGAAAAGCAAGGATCGGGGTTATGGCTCCCAAACCTCAGGGGAGAAACACCTGGACCACAGCAGCAAAGCAGATATCAGCAGGCATCAGGGCAGAGGCTAACACATCTGCTTCTATAATTACTTCTACTGTGGTAGTGGGGGCTGAACAAAGAACAGTCCCGGATGCTGGGAAGAGACTAGTGGGTAAGCAACTAGCAACAGGACCACCCAGTGTTATTGATGTTACCCACACACCCGCGTCTACTGATGTTATACTTGGTGAGGAGAATATCGGACCATCAATCGCGCAGGCAATAACTGAGGTCAATCAACCGAAGGAAAGTGAAGACACTATTATCAGCTCTACGGCCCCAGCGGTGATGACTGAGGAGGCAATCCCAGTAATAATTGCTGAAAATTTGATACAGGTGATACAAGAACTGGAAAATGCAGATGATGCAGAACAAGTCAGTAATGTTGAAACAGATGAAGAATACTGTAACTTATTAGACTCTGGCAGTAATGCATATATAACCCATGCCAAAGATAAGGCTACAAGTGTTAAAAAAGACAGAGCTAAGATAAAGAATAAGGTTAGGAGGAATATAATCAAGCCTAAGTCTGCTACAACGAAGGCAATGGCAGAGAATAGTCCCATTCGAAAATGGGTACAAGCTAAAGGTGGAGTGAATTCTATCGTACTAAGGCTATCAGGCAACAGCCCTACTGACACAAGCATGTGGCCAGAAGAGATAGAGGGGGTAATTATATCTCCTACAGAAACCGTGAACACGGAAGCTATGGATAGTATCACGTCAACGGTCCCACTCACATCAGCCAGTAATCACCTTATTGCTTCTACCCTCAATGCTGATACAACAAATATAAGATCAGAGACGACTAAGGCCGATCCAACAACAACAACAGTGGGAGACACCCGTCTATCACGTGGGTCAACGATTCTGACATCTGCACCGGTATTTCCAACCCTCGGGTCCGTACAAACTGTAACACCTCCTTCAATGACATCAACTATTTCTGGAGTAACTTCCAGATCTTCCTCTTTATCTCATCTACCTTCTGGACCTGATTTGCTAGTCTGTGACATTGCTAGCAATCTGCCTCTAGATGGTGCTTGCGGGAGTAATATGAATTTGAACACAAATACGAACTGGAACCTTCAGGGTGAGGTTTCTTCTTCTTTTCAAATGATCCTCCAACTACTGAATGAGCAGAAACGGGAAGCTCAAGCACATTACGAGCAGATGCGGGAAGATAGTAGAAGAACTCAATCATCCCTGCAGGAGATGTCTTGTAAATTAAATACTGTCTCACAGGATATGGAGGAACTTCAACACAGAGTGGTTGTAACTGAAGAAAGATCGACCCGTTCAGAAGTAGTAGTAAACAAGCACGATGCTCAGATTTGTCAAATGCAGGCAAAGTTGGAGGACTTGGAAAACAGACAACGTAGACAGAATCTACGTGTTTTTGGAATAGCGGAAGGGGCGGAAGGGGCTGATGCGAGAACATATATGGTTCATCTATTCCAGAAAGCTTTACCCGATTTATCAGACTGGGATTGGGACTCTCAGATTCAGAGAGCGCATCGACTCCCACTAGTACAGAGAAATAAAGGGGGTAAATTTCCACATCCAATGTTGCTCTGCATTGGAAACTTTTTATTACGTCAAGCAATATCGATTAAAGCAAGGCCAAATACCCCGGTTACCTCTGATTCTACTACATTCTTTGTAAGGTCTGATCTGAGTAAACTCACAATGGAACGGCGCTGGCGGCTGAAACAATTTATTGACCCTATAAAAGAGCTAGGAGGTCAAGCCTTTTTACAAGAACCAGCTAAGTTGAAAGTTCTCAAAAACGGTCGTACATATTATTTTTTGGATGTAAACGAGATTGAACAGACAATGTCTAAATGGAAATCTGGGGAATCTGGGGAAGGTGGACAATAAGTTTGATATTATATGGTCTTCGTTTCTGGTACATTTGGAAGGTTCTTTTGATTTTGATGTATAAAGCGCAGAAGGCGATATTCGATTTATGGCTGCTTTAGAATACCGATTTGTCGGGCCCTCGGGGCAACGTCTTCGCCTGGCTGCCACTACAGCAGCAGCCTGGTAGTGGGGGGGCTCCTTGGTAGGCATAAGAGAGGGTGGGTGGGGGGCAATTCAAGGGTGGGTAGGGTGGGAACAGGCGAGGGAAATGGGGGGGGGAAATAATAAGAAAATGCATCATGAGTATAAATGTATTTGTGTTTCGTTGGCTAAGGAAAGCTTACATGTTTGGTACAATGTTTCTTTTTTCTTTTTTGGGTAAAAGGCATATTAGTATACATATTAAAAGTGATTAAATGTATCAGGTAAAGTTTCTAGCATGGAATGTGGCTGGATTAAACAGTTGGACTAAGAGGAGCTTGGTATACGAAGAGCTTAGGATGTACAACCCTCAAATAGTGGTTATCACTGAGACTCATATTGCGTATAAGGATAGACGTTTATTGAATCAATTAGGCTATGATCTTCTGGTAAGCACGGAGTTTAATGCTTCAATCCGAGGTGTGGCTATACTGAAGCACAAACAGTTTAAAGTGGAAGTTAACAGAAAAATGACTGATAAAGTGGGTAGGTGGGCCATGGTACAAGTGACACTGGAAGGCCTCCAATATATAATATGTGGGATTTATGCCTCAAACCAAGATGAACCAAGAATAATCGATCAGGTTAATATGGAGCTACTTACATGGGAGGGGGAGCGGATAGTGTTAGGTGATTTTAATTGTATCATGGACTATAATTTGGATACAACTAGAAAGGGTTCGTTCCAGAGGATGCGTAAGACGAGGGCAGCAATTCTAGACTTGGCCACTATACATGCAATTAAAGATGCTTGGAGGTATCTATATCCTCACATAGCAGGTTATACTTATTACTCATCTGCTCACAAACTTTGCTCACGCATCGATATGGTTTTTGCTTCTGACTCCATTCTGTCAGCAAGTACAATGTCAATATGCCCTAGGGTAACATCGGACCACAACCCACTTTTATTCTCAATAGAAGTTATTACGGAAATGCACCCACCTAAGCCTTTCTCCTTTCCTAGGTATTTATTCTCCGATCCTAAGTTTGTGAGCTTGCTGAAAGAGCATATAAAGGATTTTATTGATATCAATAGGCTTTCTACATCTCCCTTGATGGTATGGGATGCGTGTAAGGCTAGCATTTGTGGGCTTACCCAACAGTTTGTCTGGCAACAAAATAAAGTTGGTAGAATTCAAAACAAAAAGTTATTAGATGATATATCTAATATTGAAGATAAGCTATATAAGATGTTAGCTACTACTACAGGGGCAAAAGAAGTCGAAGCTTTAAATTTAAAATTAATGGAATCAAGATTAGCATTGAAAAATCTCTTTAGGGAGAAAAGCATTTCCAAATTAGCTAAATACAGGCTGAATCAATATGAAAGTGGGGAGAGGATAGGAAAAATGTTGGCATATAAAGTGGCAGAAGACCGAGCCCAAATGCTGATTAAGGAAATAAAAGGTGACGACGGACAACTACACCAAGATTCTAAATCAATCTTACTCCAGTTTGCCCCCTACTATCAAAAGCTATACACACCTGAAACGACCCCAATAGGAGATAACATAAAAGCCTATCTGATAGAAAATGTTGTACCGAATATAGAGGAAGAGCAAGCTGATCGCTTAGAAGCAGATATAACAGCAGGAGAAATTCAGGCAGCTATTAATTCTCTAGCACTGGGAAAAGCTGTAGGCGAAGACGCAATTCCCCTAGAGCTTTACAAAAAATGCATGGAAGAATTAATTCCGCTCCTATTAATGGTCATTAAGGCTATTGGCAGAGGAGAACAAGCTCCAAAATCTTGGAATCACACTCAAATTATATTTTTTCCTAAAAAGGGTAAACCCCCACAAGAAAGAGGGTCTTATAGACCAATATCATTAATTAATGCCGACGCAAAGATATTTGCAAAAACTCTAGCAACAAGGCTTGCCCCACTAATGTCACAGATGGTTTCACCATTTCAACATGGGTTTATCCCTAAACGGGATACTACTACCCATATTAATACTGCTATAGCAGCATTTGATGTTGCTAGGACGTGTCCCACCCCGCTCGGTATGATCCTTTTAGATGCAGAAAAGGCATTTGATCGCGTGGGGTGGGACTTTCTTTGGGCAGTTCTGGCCGCATTCGGCATAAAAGGCCAGTATTTGAAATGGGTTAAATCCCTGTACGATCAACCAAGGGGTAAGGTATGTTATTCAGGATTATGCTCACCTACTTTTCCAATCGAACGTGGTACACGACAGGGGTGTCCTTTATCTCCTTTGTTATTTGCTTTAGTAATAGAACCTTTTTTGATTGCACTGCATAAGCAAGAGATGATTATCCCATTAAAAAACGGTCTTAATGTACTAAAAATAACTGCTTATGCAGACGACGTAGCGGTTTTCTCTACAAATGTCCCTGATGCGATACTAGGTATAGGTACCGAAGCAGAGAAATATGCTTTAGTATCAGGGTATCGATTAAATATTAGCAAAACGCAAGTAATCATAAATTTTCCTCCACTCACACCAATATTTGGGGTATGTAATGTGGCAACATATCTCGGGGTAAAAATCTCCTCTAATCCAGAATCAATAATAGCACTCAATTACGAACCCCTATTAAAAGAAACGTCTATTCTCCTTAAGAAATGGCATTAACTTCCGCTCGGGATTCTGGGTCGAATTAACTTAATAAAAATGAAGATCTTGCCTAGATTTTTATACCTTTTTCGGTCTATACCTTTAAGAGTGTGTAATACATATTTTAGCAGACTGGAGGGTATCATCGGCAGTTTCATATGGGGGTATAAGAAAGCTAGACGGGCTTTATCTCTGCTTAAACTCCCCTATGATCATGGTTGACTTGGGTTACCAGACTTTAAATTGTACTATTGGTCTGCTTTTCTAACTTGTTTTCGTAGCTTGCTTGTCCCTGACAAATGTCTTTATTTTCATAGATTCATATTAGGGGGGGAGGCTATTATGTTTTTGTATAGACTTAATGACCCTAACTACTTTAAACGAGTACGGTTTAAGACGATGCGAGACACGGTTAATATTTGGCGCTCCATTCTTAATAGGAATAATATATCTTTATTCCATACCAAAACGCCCCTCTGGTCTAACCCAGGTCTGCCAGGAGTGTTTCATGATTCAGCTAACACTATGTTCTCGGATCATGGTATAAGTAATCTCGGAGATCTGTATGACCATATTGGATTCTCTACTTTTGAAAAGCTAAAGATAACGTATAATCTACCAGAAGGGGCTTGGTTTAAATACAATCAGATCAAGGATTATTTTACTCGTAGATTAGGCCATAACAGTATAGCCGAATCCGAAGTCTGGAGTTGTATGTATAGAGATTCTGACAAAGCATTAATCAGTTATGGATATAGGACTTTTTCTGCTTTACATAAGGATGATATCAGTAAGGTGGCAGAAAAGTGGAGTACAAAGTTATAGTTGAATGTAACCCCTGATATGAAAACTTCCTCACTGAATAGTCTAAATAATGCAGTTCAATCGTCAAGTCTGAAACTACAGCTGTTTAGAACCTTATTCCAATTGTACTATTCTCCAGACAGGATTTTAAAATGGGCTTGTGATAATGATTTGAGTGATTGTACAAAATGTCCTAAATGTGCACTTAAAGGGGCAGATATTGTTCATATGTTTTTCTCATGCCCTGATTTATCTATTTTCTGGAAAGATGTAGTTAGTGTTATTTCGGCTAATATGGCTAGGCCAATTGTACTCACCCAACTTGATATTATGATCGGGGTCGTTGGGGAAAACAACATATTTCGGGACTTGATGAATATACTTTTGACGTGTGCCAGATTAGCTATTGCCAAGGTTTGGATTCAAAATCATCCCCCCACGGTTATGGAATGGTGGCTCTTGGTTAAAGACATTTATAATATGGAAAGCTCTTTGGCGGTAACTAGGGGACAGGGGAAACAACGAAAATTAGAAAAAATTTGGGGGTCAATAATGTCTTAATGTTTTAACTGATACATTGATTTTCAATACTGCTCGGAGTGATGTTGCATCTCTTATGATTTGTTTGATGCCTTTGTATATCCCTACTATTATGAGCTTTTTTGAGTTATTTGTATTTGTTACTCATGATGCTAATAAAAAAATAAGAAAAAAATAAAATAAACTTCATATCTTGTGGACTGCAAGTTCCACGACCAATGATAGTCTAACTAGTGCTTATTTGGTAAAGAGGATTTGGTGGGAGGATGGACATTAATATATAACTGCTTTGTTGTGGAATTAAAAACTGTTTCCGTGATTTTTCTTTCTGACTAATTTAGACTAAAGAGGGTTGACCTGCAGTGCTGGCTGCCACAGTGTAGGGGTTTCCAAGCCCTGTACAGTACTGAGACATAGCAGGTATAAGTGTAATCAACTTGGGGGGAAATCTCTTTATTCTGCTGGGATACAATATTTTTATGTGCAATACGCCCATTTATTCCAGCAGCAAGTACATTAACCCTTTGAGTTATTTCATCAACTTGAGGTCGTTATTATGAATACCACTGAGTAGGTTGTGATGTTTATTGTATCCTTGAAAATCTGATATTATTGGTTTTGAATTTATGGGGTTGAATACATTTCACCTTTTGCCAATTCTGCTCTAAAAATGGACCAGAGTACAGGGCATACATGGACGATTCTGGTGCTTTCTGCATTGCAATATTCATATTTCACTATGCTAATTCAACACTAATCCTTTATTTGTTCCAGAGTAGCGTGCTACTCACCAAAAAAGCTCATCAGCACCCCATTAGGGGGAACAAGCGCTATATAAATGCAAAACTTTTTTTCCTCTTTTATCTGTCCGCTATCCTTTTCAGTTCAAATAACTGAATAATATCCACCACTCAAATTACTTTCACATTTCTCTATACTAATTCACCACTAATCCTTTATGGGTTTCGGAGTAGCGTTCTACTCACCAAAAAGAAGCCTCAACACCCCATCAGGAGTAACAAGCACTATATAAATGCAAACCTTTTTCCCTCTTCTACCCCTCCACTATCCTTCTCAATCCAAATAACTGACTAACTTATCCACCACTCAAACTACTTTCATATTTCACTATACTAATTCAACACTAATCCTTTATGGGTTCTGGACTAGCCTGCTACTCGCCGAACAAGCGATTCAACGCCTCGTCAGGGGTAGTAGGCTCTATATAAATGCAACCACAATACAATACAATATTCACTGGCTATTTTAACTCCTTTTAAATTCCAACGCATTTGACCCGATTTACTTTAATCCGCGGAGGTTCTCCGGTAAGCAGGTACGATAAACTCCACTCCGCATAAAATTAAGATCGCCTGCAGGTGTTAACTACGAAAGCGTAAAACAAAAACATCACCGCACTTGTTACCTAACAATTTTAAAAAAATCCAGCAGAAACTCAAATGAAGAGAATTGTTTCCATTGCGCAATACAGCAGTTCTTGAAAAACAGATATATTCAGAACTAATTTAAGGGTCTTGATGGTGCTGTGAGAAAGAAAAAACAGTGCTACAAATTCAGGCTAGCTCTGATGCACAGCACAAAGACACTTCACAAATGCCCCCGCAAACGGCAGCTGACAGACCAGGCCCCCACTGTGATAAAGAAATAGCCAGCAGTGCCCCTACATACCTCCTCAGAAGGCCAACTGCAGTGAAGGTGGCCTCCCGCTCTGCAAGTGAGGGCTGCAGGACCGCAGTTTTCATGAAGCTTTCGGGCCAATGATTGATGGCAACAGTGTCACCTATCGGCCACACTGCCACACCACACCCTCAGCATGCAAACAAGTAAAAATGCAGAAGGATGTGAGAGACACAGCCAGGACTGGGACTGAGTGCACCACGTGCCCTGAGTGGCAGTAGATCAATAAAGCAGCAACAATGATCCCCCCAAGAAGCTCTATGCTGCAGAGCATAGGAGAAGGCTGTGCTTAGCAAGGTGAGGTGAAATAAAGCGGCATGACCTCCTGAATAACAGGTTGCAATGTGAGGAGCATCACAGTGTGCAAAGTCAGCAAGTCTACCTAGGACCCCAGAGGAGCACAAACAGACCAGAGACCCAGAAAGCAACTGCTTTCTTGCCTGATGGGGGAGGAGAGCATCGTAAGCTGAGCAGAGCATCATAAGCTGAGCATTGCAAGCCCCGAGTGGCAAGAAGCCACCACAAGCAAGAAAGAGCAAGCACACCAAGTGCCAGAAGAGGGCACCCTTGAAGGAGAACAAAGAGAGCGAAGTCAGAGGTGTGCAGAAGGCCGCAGCAGCGAACCTGACAGCACGGGCAGGTGCCCAGGAGAGAGAGAGACCTCTCCAATCAATCAATCAAACAGTGACACTTATAAAGCGTGCTACATACCCGTAGGGTCTCAAGGCGCTGGGGGGGGGGGGGGGGGGGGGGGGGGCGCTACTGCTCGAACAGCCAGGTCTTCAGCTTCTTCCTGAAGGAGAGGTGGTCTTGGGTCAGGCGCAGGTCGGGAGGGAGGGAGTTCCAGGTCTTGGCGGCCAGGTAGGAGAAGGACCTTCCTCCTGTAGTCGCTCTTTGGATGCGGGGGACGGCGGCGAGGGCGTGGTTGGCTGATCGGAGGTGGCGTTTGGGAGCGTAGAAGTTGAGTCGGCTGTTGAGGTAGCTCGGGCCTTGGTCGTGTAGGGCTTTGTGTGCGTGGGTGAGGAGGCGGAAGGTGATTCTTTTGTTGACGGGGAGCCAGTGAAGGTCTCTCAGATGTCCGGAGATGTGCCTGGTTCGTGGGATGTCGAGGATGAGTCTGGCTGAGGCGTTCTGGATCCGCTGGAGTCTCTTCTGGCGCTTGGCGGTGGTACCGGCGTAGAGGGCGTTGCCGTAGTCCAGTCGGCTGGTGACGAGGGCCTGGGTTACGGTCTTCCTGGTCTCGGTGGGGATCCACCAGAAGATCTTCCGTAGCATGCGTAGGATGTTGAAGCACGCCGAGGAGACGTTGTTGACTTGCCTGGTCATGGAGAGGGAGGAGTCCAGGATGAAGCCCAGGTTGCGTGCGTGGTCTGTCGGTTTGGGTGCGGTGCCCAGGGCGGGAGGCCACCAGGAGTCGTCCCAGGCGGAGGGCGAGGAGCCCAGGATGAGGACCTCCGTCTTGTCCGAGTTCAGTTTCAGGCGGCTGGTCGTCATCCACTCGGCCACAGAGAAGAAGTGATGCTGAAGGCTGCAGGGTGAGCCTCTACATATCTGCTGCACCAGCGAAGCCCCGCAGTGGGCTAAAGAAAACACAGAGTGTCATCCCTCACACTGCCTCAAGACGGAGTCGCCAGCGGCCCAAGATAGGCAAGAGTGGAGTCGCACATTCCCCGGGGCAAGCTGCTACCGAAACATGTGTCCAAAGACATGCCACACGTGGCCAGAAACCACATTGCACCACAAACAAGGAGCACGTCACACAAAGTGACTGACCCTGCCAAGCATGCTTGAACGTAGGAGGGAGCAGGCACCACAACGGCACAGGCTCGAGGCGCAAGCACGACGCCCTCGAGTGAAGAAAGTGAACCACCATACTGGTAAAAGAACACCGCGAAGACCCTTGAGGAAGGGATCAGACCTGCAAGAGGTCCGCACAAAAAAAGAGTAACAATCTAGTCACCAGGAAGAACCGAACGACCACAGGTGCACCGGAGAGACCAAGGAGAGAAGAACTAGGACTTGCACCGCCACAAGACAAGAGCGCACCAAGACACACCAGGCAGGCACAAAGGCACCCCGATGTCCCTGGAGACAGCTCAAAGGGAGAACCAAATGTGAGACGCAGCTAGCACTAACCACGTCTCTCTCCAATGCTCCCCAGTGTGACTCTCCCTTCCCAAGTGCCGCCAGCCTTAGTTGGACATCATCCATGCTCCCGACCGCAGATGCCACGGGTGAAGAACTGCCTCAGCAAGACAAAGATACGTGGCTGCGAAGTCCCTCCAGACATCCACTCCCCCAGCAAGTCATCACTACCTGTCATCTAGGTTCAATGACAACCACACCATCATTGACATGTGCATCACCCTATCCAACCAAGGAGCGCCATTGTCACTGGGGTGGAGTCTTGCACCTTCAGAAGAACCAAGAGACCGAGGCACACACATCAAAATGAGAGACCAAGTGTGCAGGGGCTATCTGACAGTCCATGTGACCCTGTGTCCTGTTGGAAAGTCCACTGACCGTTAAGTCACCCACCCGGGTGGTTGCTGAACAACGTCATAGGATACTGTCAGTGTTCCTGCAGTGGCCCCAGGCGGCTCACAAGCAGCCCTGCACAGTCCATGGAGTATCATGGCAGCCCCGCAGAAGGGCATCCAGAACAATTGTGCACCCAGGGATCCTTGCACTAGAGATGACCGGGACGCTACTCCACCGGTAGGACCGTGGCTTTAGAGGATAACGTCCTGATCATCGTCAATGCTCTTCCAGCCCTGGCAGATTGGTCATCGTAATGCCTAGACACCTCAAGCGAATACTCTGCAGCAGGACTCCACTGACGCTCTTGATGCACCATCGTTTAGTTGACAGACACCAAGAGCATCACCGCCAGAGCACACAAGTTCATCCAACAGTGTGTAAGAGGACACAGATCTGACCGACAAGCTGCCAAAGAATCCAGACGCCCTCAACTCGTCGTTCATGCCTAGTAGATCTGGTTACATTATGGACTTGTCCCGAGATGCTTGGGTGCTCCCAGTTGCACCTATCCACTGTTGTCCAGCGGACTGCCTCTCTGGACCAAAAGACTGTGTGGTGTCCTATGTGAATAGTTTGTTTCCAGGGGTTGGACTTTGTTTGATTTTGAATAAAGTTTGGGAGGCATATATTGTGCTGGACACGTTTAGTGTCTCAGCAGACACTTAGTCAGCCACTCCATCGTGGGAGTAGACACACATGCACCCCGCACCGGCCGCAGGTAAGTGCAGGTAACAGTGTTGGGGCCGTGGGGCCGTGTAAGGGGGGATTTCGAGTGATAATGCCGAAGGAAAATTAAATAAATAATACAATTTCCCTCTGCATCGTCCCTCGAAATCCCCCCTTACCCGGCATACCGCCCCACTGCTGTTACCTGCACAGTCCGTGGCTGCCCACACACAACCATCACAGGCGTCATGAGTGACGTAACCCTGCTAATAATGGGGCCCGGGTGCACGTGCTCTTGGCCAGTTACCTGGACCTTACAACTGTGTCCGAGTGCTTAATTCAAGCATGTGGGCCTAGTGCCCACCACTTTACACCTACCTATATAGAGTCGTAGTAGGGCGGGAGCGGCCATGGGTCCGTCGTCGTCATTAGCCAGCAGGGGTACGCTCAAGCGGCCCCGGCAAAGCATGCCCTGCAGCGTCGTTAAACGAACTGGCAGCAATGCAACCCCAGTGCCCTTAAATTCACGTGTTGTCAGCTTGCTGTTGCCTGTAGTGATTGCATGTTCCTTTAAATGTGGTGGTTGTATGTTTTTTTTTTCAGTTTGAAAAGGGAGATGGTGTTGTGAGTGAAGATTCTGAAGCTCAGGATGGTTCACATATTGAAGAAGGGGGATGTGTAGTGATTGCTTGTTCCTTTAAATGGAATTCTTTCTATGTATTGTAGAATGTTTTCTTACAAATGAATGTTCTAATGTGTGTACTGAAACTGGAGTTGGGATTCATTCTTTGGATGAACCTTACTTCCAGCTGCATCTATTCTTCACTGCTTAGGAATAAATACTATTCATTCCTTTCCTTGGAGTTCTCTTTATTTACATTGGATTACCACTACATTGCCTTTAGTCCAAGACTGGCACTTTTCGAGCTGCGCCCAACCCACACAGCATGGTTAATTAAGCTATTCAGACTTTATTGGGAATGCAGCACTGCGAGGCTTTTGTCTAGGAGCGCTGCGCGTGGGCCAAAATGCCATCACCGCGAGACCAAGCTCAAGTTCGTAATTTACTTATTTGTCGCCGACTCTCAACTGCTGTTGACTCTAAATTAAAATGTTTCTGAGCGTCTGTAACTACGGGCAGCCGAGAGGCTTCACGTCGGCCCTGTGAATATAGAAGGTTGTTTTCTTTTTCTGGCGTTCGTGTATGAAGGAAATCACTCGACTGTAAGACAACTGAACTCGAGCCAGGCCCAAAAGTAGCATCTCCAGAGCGGGGTAAACGCGATTGTGTCACACGACAAGAAGCTATGGACTGCATCTTTGCCTAAAGAGCACGCCCCTGGCTTTAGTCAAGCCAGTAGAGCACGACATGTCGCTCCCACCCATTTGCCATCCCAATGCCAGAAAAAGCAGGCAAATACCCCTTTTGAAATATAAACTTAAAGCAACACATGCCAGAGCTAGTGTAATTATGCTTGACATTTCAACGACTGTGAGTGACACTATTTTGCGAAAAAAGAAAACTCAATGAGGACGAGGGATACATACACATTTCAGGAATTACACCTATTTGAGCAACTGGAAATTCCAAGAAGATCGTAAAGTCCAATGACATAATCTGCCATTCTCGAGTCAGTCAGGACGCAGGCGCTGGGCCGTGAGAGGAGCTCTCAGAACTTATGGCTCTGCTGGGTGTTATGAGAGTTGAGAGGACGTGCCCGTCCTGGCTTTTAAAGATAAGCACTACCTTCTCTCTCGGGCTCAGAGCATCTGAAGTCAGGCAGTGTTGGAGTTTTGTGTTACTAGGCACCTGCAATAATTCCGGGGGTGGGGGACTGGCAGGAAACATGGCTGCCACAGACTCAGACACACCTGTTGCTGAAAAACAATGAAGTATGCCACTGCGTTAACAAGCCTACGCCGACTGGTCCCCAAGCTACTCCCTGGCACTCATTAAACAAGCATTTGCAATACAATAGGTCTCGCAATTGCGAGAGTTTAAGCTATTGGTTTTGTAAATGACAACACCTTTTATTTATCTGTTTTGCCAATGAACACACAAATAAAAAGCATTGTCTTTTACAATGCAAATAGCTCAAACTCTTGTAAATGTGAAACCTATTTCATTTCAAAGAAGCGGGCGCCATTGTGGCTGCTTGGAAAGTGAAAGCGCGCATGGCGCGCTGAATACTGCAGGAAAGCATGTTGTGCCTGCAGTAAGAGAAACTCATTAAAGAAAATAGTGCTCACAACTAAATAAGACATACCGTGTAACTGCAGAAGTAATAGGGCCAGTCCTCATGGGAGATAACCAATGAAGACAAGGGGGTACTAAGGAGGGACTAACAAGCCTATTAACAAATCAGAAGCCAGCATTTACGAAGGACAATGATGCAAACCAATGACAAAAATGGGCGGAGAGTGGGCGGGGCTTCAAGTCTATACTCCAATATAACAGGCTTCACAGTGCAGCACCTGCACTGTCCAGGCTCGACCTGCAAAAGAGTCCTCTCAGGCAGCAGGAAGGCCAGTCTGAGGCTCTGTTTCTATCATTTCGAAGGAAGCACATGGCTGAATACAAGTGGCCCGCTCATCATGGTCACAAAGATAACTTGAAAACACTGGGGGGGGGTCTCTCAAAGGGGCATGGCCAATGTAATTAAGTGTGAGCACGTGCACATCGATATGCCTGCCATCACTGCAGTCCAGAAAAAAATGGACCGCCTGCGCCAGGGCACAAAACAGAGCCCGATAGAGACCCGTTTCGAGCCCTCCTTTAAAAAACTGCTGGTGCTCAGCACCGGTGAGACCCAGCCCACTTAAAGCCTTGTGGCCATGTGATTTATGCCCTTAGCAATGTCTAAGAATGGTGCAGTACTTTATTATACAGTTAATTAAAACCATAATATACAAACGTCATATTAATACTTGATAAAATATAAGGATTAAAATATAAGGATTAATAAAATATTATATACACATTTGTAAACCTGGAAATACAAATAAATATCAAGTCCAAAGAGCAACATTTCAAGTTAATGGAATATATCAGAATTGGCCGTTTGGTCCAAAAGAAAGGTGTACAGTATAAAAGACAATAGCAAAAGTGTCAAGATACTTAATACTAAAGGTTCAACTTTCATCGACGTTCATTTAGGCAATAAGAATAGGGCTTGTCAGTTTCTTAATGCTGGGCATTATGCAGTGCATTTAAAATAATTTTAACAAACTTCACAGCTCTTGCTAGAATTTGGGCTGAATTATTACAGAAGCACAAATCAGATGCTTCCCTGCAATGTCTCAGTAACTTTTCCTGAAAAACTGGGACCAGTAGGCGTCAGAGATCATTCGCAAGATGAGGGCAACAACATAGCAGATGTAACCAGGACTCATGTGGATAATTGCAGAGCCTACATGTTAGCTGACCATTCCTCCGAGCCCACAGCAGGTTAAAGTCATGAATTGGAAGGGCTAAGAGCCTCATATCAATTATTTTATTGCAAGACTGTGATTGAAGAGAATAGTTAAAATATGGTTGAGATTTCCCCTTAATGTACGAGTCGTTCAAAGCTGCAAGGAGTGTTTTTTTGGAGAGCTGAGCAAGAATGGTGCAGTAAGAAACCATATTATGAAGTCAAGTCTAGTCAATTTTATTGTATAAAATTATAAAAAATTATTACAAAGTACATTTTGAGCATCATAGAACATAAAACTCATGTGTAATCTTAACTATTAGAGACTGTTAGCCATATGAAAAATAAATATCATGTATTTCAATTTGGTGCTATGATTCCCTGTTCAGCTTGCTGTAAGAGGGATTGGGCTTTCATCATGTATTTAACCCCCCTGCAGGCCAACATAGGAGATGATCCATCTAGCCATCGTATTACAGCTTGTCTACATGTCCGAATGTTCAATTTATTAAAAATGTTCTTTAAAAGCAGTCTCCTCAAATCCTTAAGCACCGGGCAAACACATAGTAAATGAGTCAATGTTTCATTCTGATATCCACATAGACGACAATGAGGGTCAGTGGGACAATTTTTCCAGGAAGGTAACAAATCCTTTGAAAACTGTAAGCCTAGTCGATGTTTTATATATCTTTGTTTTAGGGAACTATTAAAGTGGCTTTCCAGATAGGTCTGTGGCTTTATCCCGGAATATGAATTTATCACAGTCCACCCGTGTCGTCGTTTTGCAGTACTTTTTTTATCTTCCAGATAGGATTCCCATTTGACCGCGTTGTTTGCTATTTTGTCAAAAGTATGTCTATCTGGCCTCGTGTCCCAAATTTCTTGAATTCCTATACTGTTCAGGGATTGGGACAAGAAACCTCCCCAACTGTTCGGCACGTGCAATTTCTGCTGGGTATCAATTTCTTTCCAGCACAGGTTGTCCATTGAGCCGTCCTCTGACATTCGTATTTTATGACAGAGTTTCACAAAGGTTCCCATACTGCGAAACTTCTGATTCAGAAGGCCGAATTCTAGACGAACCTGCGCCGGCGCTGACGATTTTGGGAGGTTTAGGACTGCCTTGTATACCTTTGTTTGTAAGCTGTTTAACAGCCCTGCTTCTTTGCCACACCAGGTGGCCAATGCGTATGACAAGGTGGGTAGGGTTTGTGCTTTTATCACTTTCAACAGGTGTGTATAATTTGGACAACTGAGTTTTTTTTGTAGTTGCCGGTATGCGTAGATCAGGGACTGTGCTTTAGCTTTTAGATCGATTTTGTGTTCTTTGTTCGTTTGTCCTCGTCCCAACTTCAGACCTAGGTACTTGTAAGATGTTTCCTCCTTTATTGGGATACTATTTGCGTACCATTTAAATTTTGTTTTTTTTGGATCCACGATGCGGACCACTTTGGTTTTGTCTTTATTCAGTTCCAGACATTCGTGTTCCAAATAGGTTACCAAGTTGTTGATCGACCTTTGCAGGCCTATTGGCGTTTGACTCAGAACGACAATGTCATCCGCATACTGCAGGAAGGGGATAGGAATTTTTGACAAATAGGGTGGATGACATTCCCCGACCTCCATGTGACTGACAATGTCTGCCATGTAAAGGTTGAATAAACTGGGGGCCAGTACACAGCCTTGTTTTAAGCCCTGTTGTGTTCTAATTTCGGCCGTTACGCTGCTACCGTCTCCCAATTTTACTCGAGCCCAGGTGTTACTATACAAGCCTATAATAGACTCCAGAAGCTTCTTCGGGATGCTCCATGATCTTAATTTTTCCCATAGACGGGTTCTATTCACTCTGCCAAAGGCTGCTCGCAGGTCTATAAAGCAAGCATACAGTCTTGTCTTCCTTTTTTCAGCTTTTTCCTTCAGGAGAGCCAGGGTTATCAAGTTTGTTACTGTGCCGGTCCTTGGCCGGAAGCCAGTTTGGAACATGGGTATTATATTCGTGTCTTCCATCCAGTCTTGTAGAAGTGATAGTAAGCATGACCCATATAATTTTGCCTCAACATCCATCAGCGAAATCAGCCTATAGTTTCCTGGCTCATTATGGTCACCTTGTTTGAAAATGGGGTGAATTATACTCCCGTTCCAGGATCTTGGCAGTATATTCTGGTTGTAAATTGAATTAAAGAATGGTGTTAAATATTCTGCCCAGAATTCAGGCGAATGTTTGAAGATAGAGTTTGGAAGCCCGTTAGGACCCGCTGCACCCTCTTTTTTCAGGTGGTTTATTATAGCTTTCAGCTCATCTGTTGTTACTAGGGTATCAGGCACGGTGTTTACTAATTTTTCTGATTTACTAACAAGTATGTTTTCAAGTTTCCCTTTGTCCCCAATTCCACAACCCAAAGTTAGCTTCAGACTTACTTCTGGTGGATTATGACCTATTCTAAAGATAGTTTCCGCATGTTCGGAATTTCTAATGCAGGATTTGCAATCTGATTTACAGGGCCAGTTCTGACCATCCATCTTGTCGATAAACATGTTTTTAACATGCTGAGTCCACTTGCTTTCTCCAATGCCTGCCTCCTGTCTTAGGGTATTCCCCTTTGTCAATTTATTAATAATACCCCAAAATGTTCTGGCATTATTGTGTTTCCCGGCAATTAGTAATTTTGTCCACATTTCCTCTTGGTACGATGTTTTTGCGCTACTCAGCATGATATTATATCTTTTCCGCATGACTTTCAATTTTGACTTCTCTGGTTTTATTCCACTTTTTATCAATAGTACCTGTTTTCGAACTTCTCGTGTGATTTTTCTTTTTTCCTCTCTCAAGGTGATGTTATACCAAGGCTTTTTCCCAGTATTGATTCTTCTCGAATTCTGATTTATAATTGGGGGATTTCTTGTTACTGCTTCACATAGATGTTCCCATGTTTTTACCGGGTTTTCTTTTTCTTCCGATGTTAGTCTGAGCAGTTCATTTTTGAATTTATCCATTGTTGGTTTTATATCTTTACCTCCCCATTTCAGTTTACGTAGATTGAATTTTTTGGTGTACAGGATGACGGTGTTTTGTTTTTCCGCCTTGCTGACCAACATTTTTATTTTGGTAATTAGAGGAAGATGGTCGCTTTCCACACGTTGCTCCACCGAAAATGAGCTCACCATCGATATCAAGCTGTTGCTCATTATTGTGAAGTCAATTGTTGACTTTCGATTACCGCTTACAAAAGTTATAGGTGTGCCACTGACCACACTATTTTTCTTGTTCAGGATAAAAAGGCCCAGTTTTCCGAGAGCTTGAGTTATTTTGTCATCTTTTGTTAGATTACTATTGAAGTCCCCTGAGATAATCATGGAATGCGACGCATGAGTGCTTTGCAAAGCCCTGATCAAGGTTAGTAGTTAGTATTATGAAGATTAGTTAACTACTTGGGAACTGTGTTGTTGCGCCATAAGCATTTTAACTGGTCATTTTCTATCTGTAAACTAGTTTTCACAGTGCCACATAAACAATATAATTTCCAGGAATGACACTCCGATGATGTCAAGGGTCATGTCTTACTGCTCAGCCCACACAAGCTAGTTATTTCAAAAGTTACCACCTCTCACCGAATGCCTTGCACAAATGAGCACAGAAATACTCATTTGTTTTAGGTCTTGCATTAGCCACGTTCTGTCACTATTCCTATAATATTGTTGTTGTATCATTCATGTTTTCTTCTGGTCCACCACAGCATATAGCATAGGGGGGTTGATCGGCCCACTTCAACCATTAGCTAATTTCACTCTAAGCAACAGCATTCCACTCTTTCACAAGAGGCACATCCACACACTAAGCAATTCATTTCTGTGGCAAGGACTACTGTGAGTGCTTTTTGAGACAAAAAAATAAATGTTACTTTTAGCTAATTTTTCGTTTTTGTTTTGGTAAAGCCCCAGCAGTTCCTCCAACAATAAAGTTTTAGAAAAAACATAACAAAAACTCCATGACAAAAACTCTGTCAACATGTGCATTGACAAAGACAAACAGCCCTATTAGTTTTTCCAAGGTTTGTGCTTTCTTACTGTACGAGTGCGACATGGCACCTGAAAATATACTTTTCTCAAATATTTAACACCTGGAGGAGATGATTATATGATCATATCCTAATAATATATGGGGTATTTCTGTGCCTCGCCTACGTTTTTTAGAAGGTGTATGGCTGTAAGTGTACTCTGGTACAAAAGGGGGTGGTGATGGACGGAGCATCTGAATCAATCAAACACTCACACCCAGTCAAAAGATCTGGGTTTAATCCATCACCGTTCTTTAGCCCACTCTGTCACCCCAGTTCAAACATGGCTATATGCAAATCAGTCTGACCCTGTGCCTCTTGGGAACAGTCCAGCCCGAACTGCCAAGCCATGCCTTCCCTGGACCGGAAACAAGCTTCCGAGGAACGGTTTCTGGCATTCCAGCCGTATTCAGCCGGGCTTGCTTGAATCCAGTGGCAAAGTGAGTAAGGGACTCACGTCTGAGCATACCCTGCCACACTTGTGGCGGCCAAAAGCGGTACAAAAGGGGGTGGTGATGGACGGAGCATCTGAATCAATCAAACACTCACACCCAGTCAAAAGATCTTAAAATGCCAGAAAACGGTCCTCGGAAGCTTGTTTCCGGTCCAAGGAAGGCTTAGCTTGGCAGTTCGGGCTGGACTGTTCCCATGAGGCACAGGGTCAGACTGATTTGCATATGGCCACGTCTGAACTGGGGTGGTGTGGAGTGCAACAAAACGATGGATTTAGGCCCAGATCACTGTACTGGAGTGAATGTATGACATTGTTCTGCATTCTGTCCATCAACTGTGGTTTTTGCATTTGTCACCCCGAGTGGGATGGGTATGCTCAGACGTGAGTCCCATGCTCTCCACACCACTGGATTCAAGCAAGCCGGGCTGAAGACGGCTGAAATGCCAGAAACCGGTCCTCGGAAGCTTGTTTCTGGTCCAGGGAAGACATGGCTTGGCAGTTCGGGCAGGACTGTTCCCATGAGGCACAGGGTCAGACTGATTTGCATATGGCCATGTCTGAACTGGGGTGGTGGGGAGTGCAAAAAAACGATGGATTTAGGCCCAGATCACTGTACTGGTCTGAATGTATGACATTGTTCTGCATTCTGTCCATCAACTGTGGTTTTTGCATTTGTCACCCAGAATGGGATGGGTATGCTCAGACGTGAGTCCCATGCTCTCCACACCACTGGATTCAAGCAAGCCGGGCTGAAGACGGCTGAAATGCCAGAAACCGGTCCTCGGAAGCTTGTTTCCGGTCCAGGGAAGGCATGGCTTGGCAGTTCGGGCTGGACTGTTCCCATGAGGCACAGGGTCAGACTGATTTGCATATGGCCATGTCTGAACTGGGATGGTGTGGAGTGCAAAACAACGATGGATTTAGGCCCAGATCTCTGTACTTGGGTAAATGTATGACATTGTTCTGCATTCTGTCCATCAACTATGGGTTTTGCATTTGTCACCCCGAGTGGGATGGGTATGCTCAGTCGTGAGTCCCATGCTGTCCACACCACTGGATTCAAGCGAGCCGGGCTTAAGACGGCTGAAATGCCAGAAACCGGTCCTCAGAAGCTTGTTTCCGGTCCAGGGAAGGCATGGCTTGGCAGTTCGGGCTGGACTGTTCCCATGAGGCACAGGGTCAGACTGATTTGCATATGGCCATGTCTGAACTGGGGTGGTGTGGAGTGCAAAACAACGATGGATTAAGGCCCAGATCTCTGTACTTGGGTAAATGTATGACATTGTTCTGCATTCTGTCCATCAACTATGGGTTTTGCATTTGTCACCCAGAGTGGGATGGGTATGCTCAGTCGTGAGTCCCATGCTGTCCACACCACTGGATTCAAGCAAGCCGGGCAGAAGACGGCTGAAATGCCAGAAACCGGTCCTCGGAAGCTTGTTTCCGGTCCAGGGAAGGCATGGCTTGGCAGTTCGGCCTGGACTGTTCCCATGAGGCACAGGGTCAGACTGAATTGCATATGGCCATGTCTGAACTGGGGTGGTGTGGAGTGCAAAAAAATGATGGATTTAGGCCCAGATCTCTGTACTGGGGTGAATGTATGACATTGTTCTGCATTCTGTCCATCAACTGTGGTTTTTGGATTTGTCACCCCGAGTGCGATGGGTATGCTCAGACGTGAGTCCCATGCTCTCCACACCACTGGATTCAAGCAAGCCGGGCTAAAGACGGCTGAAATGCCAGAAACCGGTTCTCAGAAGCTTGTTTCCAGTCCAGGGAAGGCATGGCTTGGCAGTTCCCGCTGGATTGTTCCCATGAGGCACAGGGTCAGACTGATTTGCATATGGCCATGTCTGAACTGGAGTGGTGTGGAGTGCAAAAAAACGACGGATTTAGGCCCAGATCTCTGTACTGGGGTGAATGTATGACATTGTTCTGCATTCTGTCCACCAACTGTGGTTTTTGCATTTGTCACCCCGAGTGTGATGGGTATGCTCAGACGTGAGTCCCATGCTCTCCACACCATTGGATTCAAGCAAGCCGGGCTGAAGACTGCTGAAATGCCAGAAACCGGTCCTCTGAAGCTTGTTTCCGGTCCAGGGAAGGCATGGCTTGGCAGTTCGGGCTGGACTGTTCCCATGAGGCACAGGGTCAGACTGATTTGCATATGGCCATGTCTGAACTGGGGTGGTGTGGAGTGCAAAAAACCGATGGATTTAGGCCCAGATCACTGTACTGGGGTGAATGTATGACATTGTTCTGCATTCTGTCCATCAACTGTGGTTTTGCATTTGTCACGCCGAGTGGGATGGGTATGCTCAGACGTGAGTCCCATGCTCTCCACACCACTGGATTCAAGGAAGCCGGGCTGAAGACGGCTGAAATGCCAGAAACCGGTCCTCGGAAGCTTGTTTCTGGTCCAGGGAAGACATGGCTTGGCAGTTCGGGCTGGACTGTTCCCATGAGGCACAGGGTCAGACTGATTTGCATATGGCCATGTCTGAACTGGGGTGGTGGGGAGTGCAAAAAAATGATGGATTTAGGCCCAGATCACTGTACTGGTCTGAATGTATGACATTGTTCTGCATTCTGTCCACCAACTGTGGTTTTTGCATTTGTCACCCCGAGTGTGATGGGTGTGCTCAGACGTGAGTCCCATGCTCTCCACACCACTGTATTCAAGCAAGCCGGGCTGAAGACGGCTGAAATGCCAGAAACCGGTCCTCGGAAGCTTGTTTCCGGTCCAGGGAAGGCATGGCTTGGCAGTTCGGGCTGGACTGTTCCCATGAGGCACAGGGTCAGACTGATTTGCATATGGCCATGTCTGAACTGGGATGGTGTGGAGTGCAAAACAACGATGGATTTAGGCCCAGATCTCTGTACTTGGGTAAATGTATGACATTGTTCTGCATTCTGTCCATCAACTATGGGTTTTGCATTTGTCACCCCGAGTGGGATGGGTATGCTCAGTCGTGAGTCCCATGCTGTCCACACCACTGGATTCAAGCGAGCCGGGCTTAAGACGGCTGAAATGCCAGAAACCGGTCCTCGGAAGCTTGTTTCCGGTCCAGGGAAGGCATGGCTTGGCAGTTCGGGCTGGACTGTTCCCATGAGGCACAGGGTCAGACTGATTTGCATATGGCCATGTCTGAACTGGGGTGGTGTGGAGTGCAAAAAAACGATGGATTTCGGCCCAGAACTCTGTACTGGGGTGAATGTATGGCATTGTTCTGCATTCTGTCCATCAACTGTGGTTTTTGGATTTGTCACCCCGAGTGGGATGGGTATGCTCAGATGTGAGTCCCATGCTCTCCACACCACTGGATTCAAGCAAGCCGGGCTAAAGACGGCTGAAATGCCAGAAACCGGTTCTCGGAAGCTTGTTTCCGGTCCAGGGAAGGCATGGCTTGGCAGTTCCGGCTGGATTGTTCCCATGAGGCACAGGGTCAGACTGATTTGCATATGGCCATGTCTGAACTGGAGTGGTGTGGAGTGCAAAAAAACAACGGATTTAGGCCCAGATCTCTGTACTGGGGTGAATGTATGACATTGTTCTGCATTCTGTCCACCAACTGTGGTTTTTGCATTTGTCACCCCGAGTGTGATGGGTATGCTCAGACGTGAGTCCCATGCTCTCCACACCACTGGATTCAAGCAAGCCGGGCTGAAGACTGGTGAGATGCCAGAAACCGGTCCTATGAAGCTTGTTTCCGGTCCAGGGAAGGCATGGCTTGGCAGTTCCCGCTGGATTGTTCCCATGAGACACAGGGTCAGACTGATTTGCATATGGCCATGTCTGAACTGGGGTGGTGTGGAGTGCAAAAAAACGATGGATTTAGGCCCAGATCTCTGTACTGGGGTGAATGTATGACATTGTTCTGCATTCTGTCCATCAACTGTGGTTTTTGCATTTTTCACCCGAGTGGGATGGGTATGCTCAGATGTGAGTCCCATGCTCTCCACACCACTGGATTCAAGCAAGCCGGGCTGAAGACGGCTGAAATGCCAGAAACCGGTCCTCGGAAGCTTGTTTCCGGTCCAGGGAAGGCATGGCTTGGCAGTTCGGGCTGGACTGTTCCCATGAGGCACAGGGTCAGACTGATTTGCATCTGGCCATGTCTGAACTGGGGTGGTGTGGAGTGCAAAAAAACAACGATGGATTTAGGCCCAGATCTCTGTACTGGGGTGAATGTATGACATTGTTCTGCATTCTGTCCATCAACTGTGGTTTTTGCATTTGTCACCCCGAGTGGGATGGGTATGCTCAGACGTGAGTCCCATGCTCTCCACACCACTGGATTCAAGCAAGCCGGGCTGAAGACGGCTGAAATGCCAGAAACCGGTCCTCAGAAGCTTATTTCCGGTCCAGAAAAGGCATGGCTTGGCAGTTCGGGCTGGACTGTTCCCATGAGGCACAGGGTCAGACTGATTTGCATATGGCTATTTCTGAACTGGGGTGGTGTGGAGTGCAAATAAACGATGGATTTAGTCCCAGATCTCTGTACTTGGGTGAATGTATGACATTGTTCTGCATTCTGTCCATCAACTGTGGTTTTTGCATTTGTCACCCCGAGTGGGATGGGTATGCTCAGACCTGAGTCCCATGCTCTCCACACCACTGTATTCAAGCAAGCCGGGCTGAAGACGGCTGAAATGCCAGAAACCGGCCCTTGGAAGCTTGTTTCCGGTCCAGGCAAGGCATGGCTTGGCAGTTCGGGCTGGACTGTTCCCATGAGGCACAGGGTCAGACTGATTTGCATATGGCCATGTCTGAACTGGGGTGGTGTGGAGTGCAAAAAAACAATGGATTTAGGCCCAGATCTCTGTACTGGGGTGAATGTATGACATTGTTCTGCATTCTGTCCATCAACTGTGGTTTTTGCATTTGTCACCCGAGTGGGATGGGTATGCTCAGAAGTGAGTCCCATGCTCTCCACACCACTGGATTCAAGCAAGCCGGGCTGAAGAAAGCTGAAATGCCAGAAACCGGTCCTCGGAAGCTTGTTTCCGGTACAGGAAAGGCATGGCTTAGCAGTTCGGGCAGGACTGTTCCCGTGAGGCACAGGGTCAGACTGATTTGCATATGGCCATGTCTGAACTGGGGTGGTGTGGAGTGCAAAAAAACGATGGATTTAGGCCCAGATCTCTGGGCCCGATTCACAGAATGAACTTAAGACTCAATCTTAAACTTACTACTGTTTTGGTATTCACAGATTGCACTTACTACTTATGGTATTCACAGAATTAACTTACTACTTTTGACATTCACAGAATGCACTTACTACTTTTGGTATTCACAGAATGAACTTACTCATTTCGGTATTCACAGAAGTTAGGACTCCTAACTTTAGGACTCTTAAATGCCTTCTGTGAATACCGAAAGTCTTAAAATTAGGATTTTTCTTAATTTATTAGTAGTAAAGTTAGGACTCCTAACTTTAGGACTCCTAAATGCCTTCTGTGAATACCGAAAGTCTTAAAATTAGGATTTTTCTCAATTTAGTAGTAGTAAAGTTAGGACTCCTAACTTTACTACTACTAAATTGAGAAATATCCTAATTTTAAGACTTTCGGTATTCACAGAAGGCATTTAGGCCTCCTAAAGTTAGTAGTCCTAACTTTACTACTACTAAATTGAGAAAAATCGTAATTTTAGGACTTTCGGTATTCACAGAAGGCATTTAGGCGTCCTAAAGTTAGTAGTCCTAACTTTACTACTACTAAATTGAGAAAAATCGTAATATTAGGACTTTCGGTATTCACAGAAGGCATTTAGGAGTCCTAAAGTTAGGAGTCCTAACTTTACTACTACTAAATTGAGAAAAATCCTAATTTTAAGACTTTCGGTATTCACAGAAGGCATTTAGGAGTCCAAAAGTTAGGAGTCCTAACTTCTGTGAATACCGAAATGAGTAAATTCATTCTGTGAATACGAAAAGAAGTAAGTGCAATCTGTGAATACCAAAACAGTAGTAAGTTTAGGATTGAGTCTTAAGTTCATTCTGTGAATCGGGCCCCCAGTACTGGGGTGAATGTATGAAATTGGTTTGCATTCTGTCCATCAACTGTGGTTTTTGAATTTGTAAGTGTACTCTGGCAGGTACACACTTGTGCAATATGAAAGCGTAGAACATCCCCAGAGGCCAATTGTATCTCAGTGGCAGGAAAGTGTGTGTGCCTGATGCTCACCTGTGTACTCTCCAGAGAAAGCTCCGTGTGCAAAGCCCCCTGCTGACCAAGTCTTTGCAAGACTTTTACTTTCCTATTTATTGTATTAACCAAGGCATGATCTTCCAAAAACCTGTTTGCACAAAATCATCTAGTATGTACCACCGGACCTGTCCCTCGAAGAGCAGCGATGTTGTCATGGGGCGGCCTGCTGGGTATAATATTTGGAAAAAAGGTTAATTAGGAACTGGTTTAACTAAAGGACAAAACCTGACAAGGGACAGCAATGACTATAGGGAAACAAAGTGCATGGTACAAAAATATAGACTTTATTTAATTAGATTATGACAATTTGTTTATAGTTAATATAAAAACACTTTTACTTTGTTGCGAGTTTTTCTGTGTGCGTGCCTCCACTATACATGTGATGGTTAATCTACATATATATACACATAATTTGGTTCTTGGTGCAGTTCAGTACATTTCAAAGGAAATCATGATTTGAGAACTGTATGGAAGCTTGTTTCAACACACTATACATAACAAGCATTGGAAATGCAATAGGTCTCGCATTAGAAAAGTTGGAGCTATTGGTCTTGTAAATGACAAATATTTTATTTATGTGTTTTTTTTTAAAAAAGCTAAATTGATAGCTTTGTCATTTACAATGCCAATAGTTATAACTTTGGCGAATGTCAGTACTAAATATTTTTCAAGCATTTAGGTGGCAACACATGCCCGCTTTGGCAACAAAAAAAAGTTAGGGTTTTGGGATTAACAGCAGAAGGATTAAAATACCAAAACATATCCCAAAGTGTTCAAAAAGCAACAAATAGCAGCCAGTTCATAAGCAAAGTATAAGGGGTGGGGGTCCTGAATGGAGATCGGTCGCAGGGGTAGGCGAAGGCGGAATCTACGAGGATATTGAACAGGAAAATATCATTGTATGAGGGAAGCACGGTGGGGTGTGACAATGCAGGGTGGAAGCTAGGCTGAGCCTGCAAATTTATAACACAAGGCAAGCGGACAGGGTGTGGGCATATCAAATTCATTACATTTGCTGTTGTGTAATAATTATGTGAAATTTTTACAACATTCTGCAAAATTTCATTTAATGCCAAACTGCCATTTTGCGCTTTATTTCGGCGTAAAATTGTAATGGACGTGAGTAAACATTTGGAGTTAAAAATAATATCACAAAAAATAACAGCATTTTAAGCCGCTGAACATATTCTGCTTGTTGTGATGTTCTCATGGGCTAATTTTTTTGCCGCGAACTGCGCATAATTATGCAACAAACGTAAAGCAAAAATACCCAAGATTATGCCTGCGTAACAGAACTGTCATCCCCCTGCCTGGAGTCCTGAAGTGTGCGGTATGGAGAAAGAAGCACACGTTCGACGACCAAATCTCATGAGGAGCACCGTCGGCAGGCTATGCTTTTAAGCAAACAGCCTCTGCATTCTGGGACTGCAGAAATATTTGTTGACATAAAATTAAATTTAAAGCTAACCCTGTAATATTGTTAAACCCTGGAAGAAGAACATTCATCTCCGAAATATGCCCACTCCCTGCGTGACCACCGCGTTTCAAAAGTGAAAACCTAATTACTCACTGTAACCCGGAAATGAGCCCTGCCTGGCCGGTCAGGGCAGCCTTTGGTATTTTGGAAGGGCCCGGGTGGCGAGCAGGGGGGTGGGGAAGATGAGGCGGGCGAGGGAAGGAAGACGTGTTGAGAGGGGGAGGGAAGGAAGGACAAAGGTTAAAAGGGCGCGTGTGATCAGAGGAGTAAGATTAGGAAGAAAGCGGACATGAGAATGCGAGGCAGAGGGCACAACGAGCCCCCCCATGGATGAAGGATGTGGATGAGAGCCATAAAGGGGTCGTCACTGCTTGATTCGGAGGTAGTCCTTGAACTAAATGTAGGACAAGTATCAAGAAACGAAAAGCGGAGAGAATGCTGCCAGCGCGTGATTGGGAACCTTGCTCCTCTGATGCCTCGTATCACAGTGAAACGCGCTCAGCCAGCAATGGCTTTTTAGCCGCCGAAACGCCCAGCTGACCAGAGGGGGTGACGCGCCATGGTGGAGAGTAACAAGCAGCAGAGGGAACGGAAATGGTGTGTCCGGCTATTAGCTTTAAGCGGGGAGAGGTGCGACACGGCAGGCAGGGGAGGAGAGTAGGAGGAGGAGGAGGGAGGAGAGTAGGAGGAGGAGGGGGGAGGAGAGTAGGGGAGGCACGGCCTAGCGGCCGTGCAATCAAGAAGTGAGGGGGCGGAGCTGGGGGAGGCTGTGACACAGAGAGTAGGCAAGGCAGGCGGCTGGGGGCATGTGCACGCGCTTTTAAGCTCAATGCGCATGCGCATTGAGCTTAAATTTCTCGTGCACTGCAAGGAATCGCCACGATTCCTTGCAAGTTGGTTCAAGAGTGGATAAGCCCCCATAGTCTCGCAAGCTCGATGCGCATGCGCATCGACAGGCGAGACCTAAAAACATGGCTAAATATAACAACTACGCGCGTTTCGGCTGAGGGCCTTCATCAGGGAGCCATGTGAATGTCCAGGTGAACCTGGATGGAAATGGTGCAGATTCTCACAGGAAAGGGGGTCAAATTTGTCTGGAAAGCAGGACTGTCTGTCTGGAGATGCTATCTTGGGAAGCCAAATTGGGTATGACAGACGAAATATTCATGTAGATGGTCCAAAAAAAGTGCGCAAGGTCCTTTATTGAATGTTTTACTCGTTCTTCCTTAATGGGGTTTTCTGGTATCTGTAGATCCAGTTGGGTTTGAGGACTGCTGTCGAATTAATCCTGCACAATTGGAGGGCTGCAAGCTCCTGTCGCCAATGAGGTGAAGTGGGGAAAATCTTTTGGATTGTGTCCACTAGTTCTCCGATTGGGGGTCTGTGGGCGTCTCTGCGAGCGCTGACATTTACCGGACGGATGCCGTCATGGCGGTGAATGGTACGGAAAGGTTCTGATAGGAGGATTCCGTTCGTCTTCCGATGAGGGGATCTGGCGACGTCTTTGTGGATAAGACCGGGTGTGAGGCTTCGCAGAGACGCCCACAGACCCCCAATCGGACAACTAGTGGACACAATCCAAAAGATTTTCCCCACTTCACCTCATTGGCGACAGGAGCTCGCAGCCCTCCAATTGTGCAGGATTAATTCGACAGCAGTCCTCAAACCCAACTGGATCTACAGATACCAGAAAACCCCATTAAGGAAGAACGAGTAAAACATTCAATAAAGGACCTTGCGCACTTTTTTTGGACCATCTACATGACTATTTCGTCTGTCATACCCAATTTGGCTTCCCAAGATAGCATCTCCAGACAGACAGTCCTTCTTTCCAGACAAATTTGACCCCCTTTCCTGTGAGAATCTGCACCATTTCCATCCAGGTTCACCTGGACATTCACATGGCTCCCTGATGAAGGCCCTCAGCCAAAACGCGCGTAGTTGTTATATTTAGCCATGTTTTTATGTATAGTGTGTTGAAACAAGCTTCCATACAGTTCTCAAATCATGATTTCCTTTGAAATGTACTGAACTGCACCAAGAACCAAATTATGTGTATATATATGTAGATTGACCATCACATGTATAGTGGAGGCACGCACACAGAAAAACTCGCAACAAAGTAAAAGTGTTTTTATATTAACTATAAACAAATTGTCATAATCTAATTAAATAAAGTCTATATTTTTGTACCATGCACTTTGTTTCCCTATAGTCATTGCTGTCCCTTGTCAGGTTTTGTCCTTTAGTTAAACCAGTTCCTAATTAACCTTTTTTCCAAATATTGTACCTATCCCGAATTAGGAACTCTAGTCGGGGATACCCCCTTCTTCCTTGCATATGCGGCCTGCTGGGTATTGCATGCCTTATATGACCATTCGCGTACAGGGATGCATTAAATTACTACCCATGCCTGGCTGGCTGTGCACAACCAATAAAGTAAAAAATAGAAAGAAACCAAGCTTGGTGGCCCTGAAGCAGACGTTGCGCTCAACATTATAGTTTTAAAAAAAAGAAATTAAACTGAGCACGGTATTCCTAAAGCGGGCGCCGCACTCAGCATTAAATTAAAAAAATACCATAAAAGGTGAAAGACCGTACGGTGTCCCTGTAGCAGATGCCCCGTTATTCTAAAAAGTAATATTAATTAAAAAAAAAAGGCTTCACCATTGTGCCGTGAGTGATGTGGGGGTAGTAGGCAGCCTCTTTTAAAGTTAGAGCGGCATAGCACTCTATACGAAAAGCGATGGGCGTGCTGCAAATACAAAAAAAACTACAAAATTTTTTTTGTCTCCATAGTCAATAAACAAAATAGTGCTCACCCACATATAAAAAAGCAAAAAGAACAATTGATAGACAAAATGCAGAACAATGTCATACATTCACCCCAGTACAGAGATCTGGGCCTAAATCCATCGTTTTGGCCAGGTCTAAACTGGGGTGGCATGGTGAGCAAATGAAGGATGGATTTAACCCAGATCTCTTGACTGGGGGTGAATGTTTTGATTTGTTCTGCATTATGTCCATCAATTGTGTGTCTTTTCCTTTCTTGCCCCAACTGCTCCAGGTATGCCCAGACGTGGGTCCTGGGCTCACTGTACCACTGGAATCAAGCTATCCTGACTGATGAGGGGTGAAACCCCGAAACTGGTCCTAGGCTGCTTGTTTCCGGTCCAGGGAGGACTTGGCTTGGCAGTTCGGGCTGGACTGTTCCAATATGGCACAGGGTCAAGACTGATTTGCATATGGCCAGGTCTAAACTGGGGTGGCATGTTGAGCAAAAGAATGATGGATTTAACCCAGACCTCTTGACTAGGGGTGAATGTTTTGATTTGTTCTGCATTCCGTTCATCAATTGTGTGACTTTTGCTTTCTCGTCCTAAGTGCACCAGGTATGACCAGACGTATCGCTTTGTTCACCCCAAGTTGGCAGGGTATGACCAGACGTGGGTCCCTGGCTCACTTTGCCACTGGATTCAAGCTAGCCTGGCTGATGACGGCTGATTAGCCAGAAACCGGTCCCAGGATGCTTGTTTCCGGTCCAGGGAAGACATGGCTTGGCAGTTCGGGCTGGACTGTTCCCGTGAGGCACAGGGTCAGACTGATTTGCATATGGCCATGTCTGAACTGGGGTGGTGGAGTAAGCTAAAGAATGATGATGGATTAAACCCAGGTCAGTTGACTGAGGGTGAGTGTTTGATTTGCTCAAACTCTCCGTCCATCATCCCCTTTGGTGTCGCTTTGTTCACCCTAAGTTGGCAGGGTATTCCCAGACGTGATTCCCTTGCTCACTTTGCCACTGGTTTCAAGCTAGCCTGGCTGATAATGGCTGATTAGTTAGAAACTGGTCCCAGGATGCTTGTTTCCGGTCCAGGGAAGACATGGCTTGGCAGTTTGGGCTGGACTGTTCCCATGAGGCACAGGGTCAGACTGATTTGCATAGGGCCATTTCTGAACTGTGGTGGTGGAGTGAGCTAAAGGATGATGAATGGTTAAACCCAGATCAGTTGACTGGGGGTGAGTGTTTGATTTTCTCAAACGCTCCGTCCATCATCCCCTTTGGTATCAGATGTGGGTCCTTGGCTCACTGTGCCACTGGAATCAAGCTATCCTGGCTGAAGAGGGGTAAAACCCCAAAGCCGATCCTAGGATGCTTGTTTCAGGTCCAGGGAGGACCTGGCTTGGCAGTTTGGGCTGGACTGTTCCCATAAGGCACAGGGTCAAGACTGATTTGCATATGGCCAGGTCTAAACTTGGGTGGCATGGTGAGCAAAATAATAATGGATTTAACCCAGATCTCTTGACTGGGGGTGAATGTTTTGATTTGTTCTGCCTTCCGTCCATCAATTGTGTGTCTTTTGCTTTCTCACCCACATATAAGGCAGGCCGTGTAACAATGGAAGTAAAAGGCCCAGTCGTTATGGGAGGTACCAAAAGCAGACAAGGCGGTACCAAGAAAGGACTAAAAAAACCTACTTACGAATCAGAAGCCAACATTTATGAAGGACAATGACAAAAGCCAACTACAAATATGGGCGGAGAGTGGGCGGAGCTTCCACTGCATACCACAACACAGCGTGCCTCGCAGAGCAAGCAGCATGCAGCATGTAAGGGCTAAGGCCTCTTGTTCGGTGTACTGCGATCAAAGGGAGGCTTCGTTTTAGTGCATGTCGTGTCCAAAGATGAATTCCAGAACACCCAATTCCAAAATTATCAGGGGCCTTTTTAAGCGAGAAGCCGGGGCAAGGGACGCGGCAAACAGAAGACACCCACACGGGTGAATTGGTCGGATCAGGACCAAGAAATCCCCCAACGGGTAACCAGGAGCATGGCACAATGAACCGGGCCGAGCACGAGCCGCAACCCTCTTTAGTGGTGAATCTGTCTTCCCACCCCTTATCCTAAATTGAGGAACAAGTGCTCAACAAAGGCTTGGGCTTCGTCCCAACCAATCACCCAGATCTGTTCAAACTTCGACAAGACATGGCTGTTTTTTTCCGCAACTTGAGACTGCGGGTGTTTTTTGAGGATCGGGACCCGATGGAGGGAAACAAGGGTGATACACGATTTCGTCCACCATCGACTTTCAAGCCACAATTGGCTATACTTCCCCCACAAATTGCAGCTTTTGATGAAGCAGTGGTCCATGATCTAGAAACATCTAACCTTATACAATCAAGTCATTTCTCCAATCTCTCTAACAGCGAGAGAAAAGTACTCAAGGACTTGGGGAACAATAAGGAAATTATTCTGAAGCCCGCAGATAAGGGTGGCGCCACTGTAATTATGGATATAGAGGCCTACCGACAAGAATGTACCAGGCTCCTAGCGGACCCAAGAACTTACCAAAAACTCAGAGATGACCCCACAGAGGAGATCACAAGGGAAATTACTAGCATGGTGGAAGAGGTAAGAACCAATGACTGGATCACTGATAAAGAAGCAGAGTTCCTTGTGAACAAACAACCTAGGGCCCCCTATTTCTACTGTCTTCCGAACATTCACAAAACGGCGAGACCCCCTCCCTGTAGAACGATTGTCTCCGGGATGGGGTCTTTGCTGGAGCCTCTCTCGCAATTCTGCGATTTTTTCCTAAAACCAATGGTACAACGATTACCTACCTACCTGAGGGATACCCTGGAATTTCTGAATCTGTTGAAGGATATACCATTCAATCCCGATAGTGAGTTCTTGATAGGGCTCGATATCAAGGCCCTATATACAAAAATTCCACAGTTGGAAACCCTCAGGGTACTGGAAACACTGCTCTTTGAAAGCGATTGGCCTTATGAAACCCCACAGGCATTCATCTTGCATTTGGCTGAGATAGCCCTCAGCAAAAACTTTTTGGAGTTTGAAGGGGGGCTGTATCTCCAAACCCATAGCACGTCCATGGGGAGTGTTTTTGCCCCCAGCCTAGCGGGACTTAATGTAGGGGCTTTTGAAGCAGTGACAGTGTTGAACATCAATGGACCCTGGGCTGAGAATCTGAGTCTGTGGAGACGTTATATTGATGATGTCTTAGTGATCTGGAGGGGCGAGAGAACATCTGTTTTGCCCGATTCCTTGATTGGCTCAATGCCCAGAATCCGTTCCTCCATTTCACTTCGACCATCACTAAGACCAATTTACCATTCTTGGACTTAGTCATTGAACCATGTGGCGGGTTCTTGAAAGGTATTTCATAAACCCACGGATAAGAACGCTTTGCTGGTATTCGGGAGCTTCCATCCCGGCTCCCATCGGGTAAATTTGCCAGTGGGCCAATTTTTTCGAATTCGCCGTAATTGTTCTGATAAGAATGGCTTTATCGTGGAATCTGAAGTTCTAACACAAAAACTACAACAGAGAGGATATCCGACACAGATTATCAAAAGAGCTAGAAAAAGAGCATTGAATGCAAACCGTGACAATCTGCTCTCTAAAAACATGAGACCCCAGACTAAGAAACCGGTTTTCGTATCGACCTTCAACACTGCATCACACCAAATCAAACGTTTAGTTTTGAAAAACTGGAAGGTACTAAAGACGGGGGGCATGAACATAGAGACACCTCTCTTCTCTTTTAGACGCAGCCAGAACCTCAAAGACCTCCTCATACATACTAGACCCAGGGACCTGGGGGTAACAAGAGAAACGACTACAAAGGCAGGCTTACCAAAATTGATGGGACATACACGATGTGGTTCATGTAGCGTGTGCAACCTGACGAACAACACCACATCCTTAGATCTAGGACTTCACACTCCTTGGGAACAGAGATCCCATACAAATTGCAACTCCCAGGGTGTGATATACTTGATAACCTGCCCTTGTCAGAAAAAGTATGTGGGGATGACAAGTAGGAGGGTGCGAACTAGGATCACTGAACATCGCAGTACGATACCGTGTGGTAAAACAAACACAAAACTTACAGCACATTTTGCAGAAACTGGACACAGCATAAAAGATCTGAGATGGACTGTGATAGAGAGGGTCCAACCTGGTAGACATCAAGCGGGTGACCAGACGGTGTTATTCCAACGAGAACAGAGATGGGTGTACCGCCTCAAAAGTCAGCTGGTGGGATTAAATGATGACATCCCTTGGCAGTCTCTGGGTAGACACTAGTCACATCTGCTGTAACACCACACTGATTTCTACAACTCCAAAACTGATACAATGTTTCCCCTCATAGCCCACATAGAGCCTGGACCTTCTGGTTTTCTTGGATTATATGAAATAAAGCCCAAGTAACTATGATTCCATAGTGTAGGCTCTTTACTAGGGGGGAGGTCTGGCCACTACAACCACATCTGAGACATGGGTCGTTTATTGAGAGTAAGAGTATTGTGGCATGTGACTAAATATCACGACGTTGGAACCACAGGGGTTTTAAAGCATACCTCGATGGGTTCCCTTAGTACTTCTACAGAGCAATATTAATTTCCCCCGTAACATCCAGGGTTAGATTATCCACTTGAATGGTCACATACCTTGATTGTTTGTAAATTGCCATCATTCACTGGAGGTGGGGGAGAACTCTCGCACACCCGGGGGACTGGGGACGGCTGAGATAGCCGACTTGACGTCATTCCCATTTCCCCAGGGCTTTTGACTGTGCGGCGCCTGCTTTCACATATGGCTAAATCCACGTGGGCATGATGGGTGGTGTGACGCTATACACCACTAGCCTACACTTCTGACTACATACACTGGAGGTGGGGGAGAACTCTCGCACACCCGGGGGACTGGGGACAGCTGAGATATGCGATTTGACGTAATTCCCATTTCCCCAGGGCGTTTTAATGTGCGGCGCCTGTTTTCACATATGGCTAAATCCACGTGGGCTTGATGGGTGGTGTGACGCTATACACAACTAGCCTACACCTGTGACTACATACCGTGCATGTCCATCGGGCGGCTCTATTTCCTCATTGAACGGAGACGCCCCGTGCGTAACGTCATGACGACACGACGTCAGTCACGTGGAGCGCTATGGACGCAACAGGTCAGGGGTCACTTTTCCTTAAAAGAACGATGGGACACGGCGCTAATCACCTTTGCGTAGTTCCGTGACTGAGGCAGATTGGACAGGGCTGGCCCAGAGAACGGTAAGGTGCTCGGACAAAGGGTCAAGTCTCTGAACCTTTGGACGCATTTGGCTGCTCCCACGGGCGGTTTTGTGTATCGTGGTTGAGTCTCTGATGGGAGATTTTCATATCCAAGGTACAGCAGCCTCACGCATTATTCTGTTTGCAGATTATGTTCTTAGGGAGACCCTCCTGGCGGACAACTGTTCGGGCTCGTGAAATTCATTAACTCGGTGAGTCTCACAACTACAAGGGGGCTACCAGCCTTATCAGGGGCTAGTAGTAGCTCGCATTTACTTAGAGAGTGTTTTGGGTGTGTGGTGGTTTACGGAGGCACTCCGAGTATGCGTGGGAGCACGCAGCGTGTGGCCTCTTTTTAAAGCAGCAGAAATCGTTACCATTGGTGAACGAAAGATTGTTGCTACATAATCCCGAGTGGATGAACTCTAAATCCTGGGTATGAGCACAGCAGATACATTGTTACTGCCACAGTTGCATAAGCTATCTTTTAACACATCATGAGTAATACTGTCAATAGAGACGTTGTAAATAAACGGGGGCAGGGAGAGTGAGTGATTGAAAGAATGGGGGTTCCATCAAACTTTATCTGCTCATTTTCAGTAAATGTTTTCGCGCATTACTGGGATCAGCCTCCACTCCTAAATTAGAAGACTTGGAAGAGTACGGATACTGATGACCTACTCTCCTCTGAGGGGCCTTTAATGGATTACGGAAGGTCCAACAGTGGTACTGATTGCGACAGTCCTGACGAAGACCAGGGTGACCTTTTTAGGCGCATTTCCAGCGGTCAAAACATGTTGACTTCAGCAGTGGTAGGAGGGAAGTCTTGAGGAACCTCACTTTCTCAATAAGACTGTTCCCATCCTTTTTCTTATTCTTAATCCTGGTAGGGGTACCTAATTCTGTTTAATAAAGCAATTCTTTCTATTGGCACCCTTAACCAGTTTTAATCACTTTCCTATACTGCACCTTTTTGTCGCACTATCAGTCCCAGTCACAGGGTGTTTTGCACATGCTTTTCACCTCATTTTGTGTTACTCGTTGCATGTGTTGATATTATTTGGTTGTACGTCTTGTAGTGTGGAATTTAATATTTTTTCCCCCTCCCTAATGCTCCGCCCTGGATGTGGCTACACCAGGGCGTTTGTAGCAGGCCCTATGATGAAGCATGTCACATACTTCGGTATGTGAGTGAGGGCAGTTTTTCAAAATCGGTAAATCGCAAAGCCCAGTATGAGATTTCGCACTTGGACTTTAGACCAAGTGCGAAATCTCATACTGGGCTTTGAGATTTACCGATTGGCAGAGATCCCTCTACCAATTGGATCCAGTCCCTTTCTTCAGATGTTGTTGTAATGAGTGTGGTGAGGGTATGATTGTGTGAGAATGTTTGTGACAGATTGTTGGTTACCAGGGGTATAATTATTTTGGTGATTTGTGTTTTTTTCGTATAGATCTGTATTTTGTATTATGTATATATTTATGTTCTCATAAACAACAAGAGAGATAGGGAGAGTCATGGACACTCTTAGTCCCCAAACTATGTTATACATCAACAACAAAAGAGTGTTCCTATTCTGTTTGAGGTGGAAAAATGCACAGAGCACAAGGAACCAACAAAGCCCATTTAGTTTGTTAGGAAAGCCCTCACTCACCGACCTGGTCGGTGACTTGCTTCATCATCGGGCCCCACCGGGTGTGACCGAATGCCACCCCGGTGTGCTGCGACGCCAGAATTACTGCGGAGCTGGTCTTGTGAGGGTGGGAGGGCTATGTGAAAAATTACGTGGATAGTGTGAAGTGGTGACTTAAAATTGCCTTGTATGTATCAAAAAATTAATTTAATCAAAGATCATCAAGGACAAAGTTAAAAAATGTGATGGTGAGTAGGGCCAACTAATTGAATGGTCTACTCCCACTAACATTAAGTGACAACGTGAATGGTCAACATGAACATGTTTCAGCCGGTGTGGTATAATTAACCTGGCATTCGTCAGGACCTAGAGTGTAAACCTCGGCGGTATGGGCACTCTAAGGCCCACCCAACCAGAGGACTTGAAAGTTAAAAAGTCTGTGAAGTGCAAAAACAAGGGGGGCGGGCTTCACCACCCGAAGGTAGGACGCACACACCTCCTGTCTCTAAAATTTAGAGACAAAAAATTAAAAGCACCTGCGGGGATTAAAAACAGACAAACAAAACAAGACAAACAAACAATTAGAATATTTTGTCGATAGATTTAGCCGATTCAAGCTAATTACTTGTGCTCAAGGTGCCAGGGTGCACAACTCATACATAATAGCAGAGGTGCGTGGCTCTGCCTGTGGCTGAGACTAAACGATAGGTAGTATAGTTTATACAGTGACACTCTCATGGTAGATTGCCAAGTTGCAGAACCTAGCGGTGTGAGTGCACAGGGGGGGGGGGTTAGATAGGTGAAAAAGGAGGCGAATGGCAGTGAGAACATTCAGGCAACACTAAATCACTCTGCGATCAATGGGCCAAATGGCCAGTGACCAGTCAACAAAAAAGCAGCAAAAGAGGTGAGAAAAGGTAGGTTCTCACTTCACCAGGGATGAAAATCCACCCCATAGACCGCGGGAGGGAGGGGACGGCGCATTTGGCACATCCTAAAAGGGAAGCATAAAATGGAGAGGAAAGAGGGACAAAACCCAGTCAACAACGCAATTACCATAAAACCTGCCGATAAAGGCGGCGGCATCGTAATTCAAAATACGACGGACTATGAGAGAGTTTGTGAGGAATTACTTAATGACACCAACAATTACCTTCCACTTACCGAAGATCCTTCTCCGGAACTCCAGAACCGCATTACCGATTTGGTTAAGGAAGCCGAATCGAGGGAACATATATCTAAAAATGAAGCAGACTTCCTCTCGATAAGTAAGAAAATTATTCCTTACTTTTATACACTCCCGAAGACTCATAAAAACAAATTGCCGCCCCCTGGACGCCCGATTGTGTCAGGAATTGGATCTATATCAGAACCCTTGTCCACCTTCTGTGACCAGTTCTTGAAACCAATTGTTCAAAATACACCGACATACCTCAAGGACACAAAAAGCCTGTTACATCAACTACAGACCATCACTTTTGAGCCAGATACTATCATCTTGGCCACTTTAGACATTGAGAGCCTTTATACCAGTATCCCGCAAGATGAGACAATCATGGTATTAAAGGCTGCTCTGAACTCTACCACTTGGGAATACAATACCCCCAGAGAATTTATAACAGAATGCGCTACAATCGCACTCAAAGAAAACTTCTTCGCCTACCAAGGACGGCTATTCCTGCAATGCTCTGGTACCTCGATGGGCAGTACATTTGCTCCCAGCATAGCGGGGTTGTATGTTGCAGACTTCGAGGCTAAAAACATACAGTCTATCAACAACCCGTTCGGCAGAAACATTTCGTACTGGGAACGGTACATTGATGACGTGCTGCTCATTTGGAAGGGCAGCATGGAACGACTAATGGAATTCCTCTGCTGGATTAACACCCTCAACAGGTACTTGAAATTTACCCATACAGTAAGCACAACGGAGGTGGTGTTTCTTGATGTGGTAATCACAAATAGTGGAACAACCTTGACTACCAAGACCCACTACAAAGCCACAGCCAAAAATAACTTGTTGCAGTTCTCTAGCTTTCACCCTCGCCCGTTAAGGGAGAATCTCCCGTACGGACAATATTTACGTATCCGCCGGAACTGCAGCAATATAGTTGATTTTAAACGTCAATCAACTGATCTAACAACCAAGCTGGCACAAAGAGGTTATCCAAGTCACCTGCTAAATAAAGGTTTTAAACGTGCACGGAACCAACCACGGGAAGCCCTCTTAGAACCCATCATAAAAACAACAACGGAAGTCCCCTTAACTTGTGTAACCACGTACAGTGCATTATCCAATCAAATGAAGAAATCAATAAACAAAAATTGGAAAATTATCACAAGTAGCAAGAAGGATTGGCAGAAACCACTGTTTTCTTTTAAGAAAGGGCACAGCCTCAAAGATGCCTTGGTCCACACCAGACCCAAAGAACTACCCGCAACCCCTGTGAGGAGTGTCACTGATGCATGGAACCTACCCAAAGTGACAGGCCACTTCCCCTGCTCAAATTGTTCTGTCTGTCACCTGACAGCCCCTACAAAATCCTTGACTCTTGAACCCGGGAAAACTTGGTGGCAAAAAGCACATACTAATTGCAATTCCGTAAATGTTGTGTATCTTGTCACATGTCCATGCTCACTTCGGTATGTGGGCATGACAACCAGAAAAATTAAGCAACGGATATGTGAGCATAGAAGCAACATTAGGTGCAAAAAAGCGACGACAAGAATGAGTGATCACTTTCTCCAAACCAATCACACCACCAACGATCTCAAATGGACTGTGATTGAACAAATCCTTGGGGGCACCAACATCTCTGAGAGACTGTTTGAAAAGGAACAACGTTGGGTATACCGCCTGGGCACCCATATTAATGGCCTTAATGACGATATACCTTGGGGCTCTGTCCTGAAATAATGCCATAATCCCCTGACTCGTATCTGTTCCGAATAACTACCTCTGTCTGTGGTGACGGTGTCCTACAATTATCCAACTAATATAAGCTAGACCTATAAGATTAATATCTAACTCATTTCATATGGGCTATCTTGTAAATCCCCTTTGTTACTGTAATTCTAACCCATGGGCCATTTTTGCCTTATTCTTACTCTATGGGTACTCCCCATGCGCACCACAACTAATTCCACTTTGTTTACCTCTCCCCACATTGGCCCACAACTTCGGCGCATGCGCATAATAAACATTGTAACCGAGTTCAATTGCCTCAGCCAGCAGAGCCGAGCAGGCACACACGCGCGTCTAACAGCGCCTCCGTTCCGGAAGTGAGTATCCTCTACCGGATGAGGTTCTCGGTCTAGTCCTTTGTCGCAGTCTTCACGCATGCGCAGTACGCGCGCTTCCCTTCCCGGAAGCGCGAACGCGGGTTTCCTTACCGGAGGCTCATAAAACCGCTCACACTCTCCGAATCCGGATCGACGAGACCCCTTTTAGGATGTGCCAAATGCGCCGTCCCCTCCCTCCCGCGGTCTATGGGGTGGATTTTCATCCCTGGTGAAGTGAGAACCTACCTTTTCTCACCTCTTTTGCTGCTTTTTTGTTGACTGGTCACTGGCCATTTGGCCCATTGATCGCAGAGTGATTTAGTGTTGCCTGAATGTTCTCACTGCCATTCGCCTCCTTTTTCACCTATCTAAACCCCCCCCCTGTGCACTCACACCGCTAGATTCTGCAACTTGGCAATCTACCATGAGAGTGTCACTGTATAAACTATACTACCTATCGTTTAGTCTCTGCCACAGGCAGAGCCACGCACCTCTGCTATTATGTATGAGTTGTGCACCCTGGCACCTTGAGCACAAGTAATTAGCTTGAATCGGCTAAATCTATCGACAAAATATTCTAATTGTTTGTTTGTCTTGTTTTGTGTGTCTGTTTTTAATCCCCGCAGGTGCTTTTAATTTTTTGTCTCTAAATTTTAGAGACAGGAGGTGTGTGCTTCCTACCTTCGGGTGGTGAAGCCCGCCCCCCTTGTTTTTGCACTTCACAGACTTTTTAACTTTCAAGTCCTCTGGTTGGGTGGGCCTTAGAGTGCCCATACCGCCGAGGTTTACACTCTAGGTCCTGACGAATGCCAGGTTAATTATACCACACCGGCTGAAACATGTTCATGTTGACCATTCACGTTGTCACTTAATGTTAGTGGGAGTAGACCATTCAATTAGTTGGCCCTACTCACCATCACATTTTTTAACTTTGTCCTTGATGATCTTTGATTAAATTAATTTTTTGATACATACAAGGCAATTTTAAGTCACCACTTCACACTATCCACGTAATTTTTCACATAGCCCTCCCACCCTCACAAGACCAGCTCCGCAGTAATTCTGGCGTCGCAGCACACCGGGGTGGCATTCAGTCACACCCGGTGGGGCCCGATGATGAAGCAAGTCACCGACCAGGTCGGTGAGTGAGGGCTTTCCTAACAAACTAAATGGGCTTTGTTGGTTCCTTGTGCTCTGTGCATTTTTCCACCTCAAACAGAATAGGAACACTCTTTTGTTGTTGATGTATATATTTATGTACCATTTTTCTTGAATGAAATATCAATGCAATTGTATGTCTAAGACTTGTATATTGATCATGAATTTGGTCATAAGTTGGAAAACAATTTAAAAAAAAAATGAAATCCTCCTTCTGAGTCTATATGAGAAAGAATTTAAATTTAAAAAAAGAATACCTTGTAAATAAGAAATAAAACATCATTCTATATATATATATATATATATATATATATATATATATATATATATATCACAGCTACAGAAGATCCACGAACCTTAAGTTCGTAAAGAAAGCAGCACACACAGGGGGTAGTTCCACAAGGATTTAATGGAGGAACTTTACAGCATACGACGCGTTTCGCCAGAGGGCTTCGTCAAGATATATCCAACCTCCACGTCTCTTCCTGTCAGCAGAACGAAAGCCCACACAGGTAAGTCGATCCAAGCACTTTTATTCTCAGTAAAAAGAGCGGCATGATGCATTTCGGCACTCCGTGCCTTCCTCAGATGCCATTTACTCTTTAAGATTCACTGTCCACTTTTAAAAGAAACAGAGCGCCTCACTGGGTTGGTAGGGATGCTCTTTCCACCAATTAGAGGGAAGATGTTTTTCGGACTCGCTGCCCCAAGTCTATTTGCTGCAGAAACACACGTGGAAGTCCTTTCCCTAGTGGGCGGTGTCTGCAGCTCCCTCTGCATTGTGGATTCTGTAGTGCGAAGAGCTGGGATTGACTGACCTTCACCCAACCTGTTGCACCCCCAGCACGTCGGAGCACCTTCGCCTATGTAAGCTGAGGCGTCTTCATGAAGTCATGATCCAGTCTTAGCCATCCTGTCAACGCGCTGAGAGTTACGGCGGTCTGGCGTTATACATATATATATATCTATAGAGCTAATAGATGTCACTGTTCCTTTTACAGCCCTCATTTTTTCCTGTTCTTCTTCTCGGGTGTTATCAGTTCCTCCAATAGGAGAAAGAGTGGTGGACACTCTATACTTCCTTCCCCAACACCTAGGAGACAGTTACCTGTGAAGGGGTCTTTTCCGTACCTACCCTCCAGACACTGCTTTCAGGGAGTGTCGGGAACGCATCTTCGTTCCTGTGGAATCTACTAGGATACAGGTCTATCAAGAGGCATGTGGCCCGACAGTAAGCCAATTCCAAGATTTGTATTCCAGCCGAACGAAGCTGAACCCAGACGGGGCCTGTGCCCCTTTAGGTACGTCACTGCAATCCGCCCTACAGAGCCCCTTAGTAGAGGATCTTGCGGTGGTGGCATTAGTGGATTTACAAGCTGAGGTAGGAAGGCTGATGTCTAAGAATCAATGCTTTAATACAGAGTTAATTCAGATTAAATCACAAACCCCCCAGATACGAGAACAACAGGCACTACACAAAAGAACATAAGAAGCTATATACAACCTGCCCACTTTTCTGTACCTTCTCATAATGCTAGTGCTCCTACAAGAGGGGAAGGAAGAATTCCTCCTGTTCATTTTACAGTACATACACCTAGTCCTGTTCCCCTAGCTGTGCTTGCGAGATTCAATGGAGACAGCTCTATGTTCAGTGTCTTTATGAACCAATGTCACCTCCAATTTCTATGTAAAGCCGCTGCCTTAACTGATGATGCGGCCACGGTCGCTTTTGTTATTTCATATTTAGCAGGTAATGCCCCCCAGTGGGCCGTACCTTTGGTCAAAAATAATGATCCCTTATTATATGAAGTTACTGCATTTCAAGAAAAGATAAGAAGCCTTTTACATACTTTCATGCAGGCCAGCGATAATGCTCTCCTAAACCTACGACAAGGATCTAAGGATCTTCTCACATACATCACTTGTTTCAATAGGTTGGTAGCAGAGACGCATTGGCCGGAAGAGAAAATAACCTCTCTGTTTTACCATGGGTTATGTGATGAGCTCAAAGATCTTTTGTCCCAAATTGTGAACCCTCCTGAAAACTGTCCTGCAGTTATTAATTTGGTTCTAAAATTAAACCATAGATTGAGCATAACAAAAGGGGAGAAATCTTGTAGTGCCCCTTCTAGATTTCTAGTGGTCAGGACAGAGAAAACGGAGAGTAAAGACTTCAAGATGTTTGTGAGCCCATACAGATAGGTGGAATAAGGGGTCCACTATCATCGGAAGAAAAGGAAAAGAGAAGAAAACATAACTTGTGTTTATATTGTGGAAAAGGAGGGCAATATGCCAGAGATTGTCCTGTAAGACCCCATTCTGTTCCGAAAACCATAGTGGGCAGTGATATCCATGCACCACCAGGGGGGAAACTAGAGCACTTGGAGAAACAAAAGACTGGCTCTTCAGGTTTTGTGACCTCTAAGGTCTTAAAAAAGGTGGCAAATACCATTACACTTGTACCCAAATATGTTACCTTGTCTGTTACATTGATTATGTCATCACAGAATAGAAAGAATTGATCTATCCTATTGGATTCAGGCACCACTGGGAACTTCCTTGACATCAAGTTTGCCCGGGAATTAGAGATTCCATTCTTAACTAAAGCTCATCCCGAACCGGTGAGATGGAACGGAGCAGTCTTCAGGGTTAATCACCTATCAGACTCCTCAGCTTATAATGGTTTGTCGTAACGGACATTCGGAAGTCCCCTACGTTTGACTTAATAGACACACCCAATTTCGTTGCTATCCTTGGTGTCCCGTGGTTGCAAACGCACAATTCTCACATTGATTGGGCCTCTTGTGCAGTTACTTTGAAATCTCACAACTGCATGTTGCACTGCTACAAAGAATAAAAACAATAAGGAGGTATCCTTTTTCAACTGGAAAAGGGAGAGGGTGTATAACACTACAGAAATTAAAGAGCTCCCTTTCCCTGCTTTTGTACAGAGTGAGGCTGAGTGCCTCTTCCAATTCTTAATGTAAGATATTTACCATTCTATTTCTCATTTAATCGGTCTAAAGTCGGTTACCAAAAAGGAATTTATTCTATATTTCAAAACAACATTAATAACATTTAAAACAGGAAAAACCTGGACATTTAGAGTCTATTCGTTATCTATTTTATTTGCTAAAAAGAATGAATTCATTGCACATAACACATCATTACAAACATATCAATATTCATATAATAAAAATAAATCAAATACAATAAAATACAAAATTGTTAAAAAAGTTCTGTCGACGCGGCGTTCCGGTGTTCAGATGATGATCGTCACCTTCTTCAGGACTATACTTTCAAATTAAAACATCTAAGTGGGAGCACAAACATGGTGTTATTCTCCATTTTCACCTAACGTTCATATTCCTATTCAATGAAATTCAAATTAAAGCTCTAAGTCACAGGGTCTTTTCTTACTACAAACATCAAATTACAGAGTTTTCTCCAACCCATCCACAAGATTCTCTTTTACACTGACTGAAAAGATTGTTACATTATAATATCGTTCATTTTGCTTCACATATTGCTTTCATTGCTTTCATATTGTTTTCAAAAAGAACCAAAAAGAATTCAAAAAGAATTAACTACATAAAGTTGCCTTTCTCCTATGAGTGACTGTTGGACTTGGCCCTTAGGGCAGGTTCACCCCTAGACTTTTTGCTTGTTTGTGACCCTGTGTTAGTGATTTTTGGGTCTCTGCGCACTTTTCCCTGGGCCCCAGAGTGAAAGTGCGTGCATGTAGTATGGCTGGCCTGCCCTCCCATAGGAATGCATGGGGAATGTGCGTGTCCCTGGTAGTTCCTGATGCGTGGGGAGTGCAGGCTCGAGTTTAGTATGTGTAAACTTGTGAGAGTGAATGCTGCGAGATGGTGTCTGCGGCATGTATGTGTCTAGAAGGGAAGTGCTACTTCTGGACATTGAGATATGTGTGCAGTGAGGGTGCTGGAGCGTGATTGGCTGGAGCTGGCTGGCATGCCAGGCTCCAGGAAGTCTGGATGGGTCTGCCCGGTGGTGAGTGGGAGATTAGCATGAGTGATGTGTGGGAGGAGTGTACCTGTGTACTGGATGGGCTGGGTTTTCCCCACACAATGCTGGCTCCGCCCCCCTGTGGTGTGTCTAACGACCCTAGCCTCCCCAGTGAAAGAAATGGGTGGTTGGGCCATCAAGAGTGCTCCAGAACCAGCTGCGACTGGTTTTTCCCCCACCCTGCACCCTGAAACAAAGGATTTGTTAGTATAAGAAGGGGCTGTGTCCCCTTAGAAAATGTTCTGCTTTTGGATCCTGCCAGAGGGGGCTGTTGCTGCTGCTGGGGCCAGGAGGACCGCCACTTGGGGTGTCTCTCTGCCTGGAGACCCAGTGTGCTGGCTCTGGCCCAGCCTTGCCCCCCTGCCTGCCTCCAGCCCCTGCTGAAGCCTTGTCCTGTCCTCCAGTGCTGGGGAGCACTGAGGACTCCGTGCCTGCAGCCTGAGAGCGCTGCTCTCTGCCCTTCAGTGCTGGGGAGCGCTGGAATCGCCTGCCTAGCACTTGAAAGCGCTTGATTTTGCCCCTAGCGCTGTGAGCGCTGTATGTTGTCCTGGAGGCGCTTGGGAGCGCCTGCCCTTCGTTGCTAGCGCTGCTAGCGCTTGGTGTGCACAGCCGGTGCCCACCCTGCATCTGATCGCCCCGTGTGGTGATTTGGCGGCGCGGGTGTCACCCCGCTCATTGCCGCGTTGTTTTGCCCGTTTTTTGATCCACGAGGGAGCCCACTCCTCGGATCACATGGGAGCCCGCCTGCCTGCCTAAAAGCGAGCCGCCGCGCTGCCCGCGGCGACCCGGAAGTGGTGAGGCGGCCAGCCAATCCCAGCGCGGCCCAGGAGAGGCCGACCGGAAGTCCCGCCTCTGTAGCCGAGCCGGGAAGAGAGAAGCTGCCGGCCGGATCCCCGAGGCTCCCCGAGTGGAGAGGAGAGCCCCGGGACCAGAGGGAGAGACCCGCCTCCGCTGGAGGCCAGAGCCGGTGAGTGTTACCGATCCGAAGGGAGGGGCGCCGGGACACGTTGTCGGTGTCCGCCCCCCCTCAGCAGCGCGACCTCGCGCCCTTGTGTTTTGAGCCTGAGGGCTCAGGGGGCATCTTAGTGTTGGAGCAACGAGAGGCTCCAAAGCGCCACAGTGGTTTGGCGAGCCAGAGAGGCTCAGAGCGCCCTAAGTGTTCCTGGGTCCCCAGAGAGGGACCCCACAGCCCAGCGAGGCTGCACCTTTGTTGCTGGAGCCCTGAGAGGCTCAGCAGTGCCCTTATTTGTTTAAGAGCCCCGAGAGGCTCCTGGGGGCCATTTGTTCTTTGAGCCCAGAGAGGCTCCGCAGTGCCACAGTGGTGGTTCTTGAGCCCAGAGAGGCTCCAACATTGCCCTAACTTTCCCTGCACCAGTTGCCCAGCACTTTGTGGGCAACTGCTACATTTAGGCCCTGACATTGGGACACAGGGACTGTCACAGGTGGTGACTGATTTAAGTTTTGCGCAATGTTATTGCTACACCTCTGAATGTTAATGCATCATGTGTTTTGTTTTTACACCCCTACAGGTATTGTGATGTGTAGGTGGTTGTTTTCTCCCTAGTACAGGTGGTGCTAGTGAGGTCCTGTTACCAGTGATTACTGGTTGTGTGCTCTATGTTTATATTGTGTGCTACACTGATTTTACTTCCTAAAGTGCTATTTCTGAAAGTATTGCTTCTAAAAGTGCTGATACCCTTGACAGTGGTCCAAGTGGCCCTGTCCTGTACAAATATCCCTTGTAAATTCCGCCCGTGCCTGTTGGCACAGTGTAACAAGATGTGTGTTTTATCTGATGTATATTTATTATAATACAAAGGCTATTTTTATATAACCTTGTGTGGAGTTTTCCTTTGTGGTGGGCCTTTGGTTGTTGTTGCTGGGGTGCGTGCGCAAATACTTAACTTACATCGCTTCCAAGTTTAGCCATGCTGCTCGCGCCACGTTACCTAGAGGGCGAGTAGGGGTTATCTTGGCGTGTAACTCCCTTGCCCTGACCTTGGGAGTGGTGATCCCTGACTGACCTTGACGCGAGTCTTGGCCAGCCAGGATCCCATTTCTAACATTGGCGGCAAGCGGTGAGGATAAGGATTTGTGTTTGCGTTGTACCACAGTGGCAACTGGCCACCACAAAGCTCTGCATTTTAGATGACCACATGTTTGGGATTATTGTGTTTTTGGTGAAGTTCCATTGTTTCTTCTCCTGAAGAGTGTCATTTGATAATTGTTTTCAGTACATTTGTCCCCCGCCCTGCTTCCAGAGTTTGGTACCTGTGTCACATGTGGTCAGGTTGAGAAGTCAGGGGTGGTAGAAACTGCCTTACTGATCCGAGGGGAGGGTGTGTGTGGATGAATGGTGTGTTTCCCTGGACGCATGAGTGAGTTCTTTTTTTTAAGGAGAGTGTGGAAGTTTTGGAATTGTGTACTTTTACTTCAGATTGCTAGGTCTCTTGTGTTGCATGTGTCTGTGAGCATCCTGTCAAGATGGAATCTCCTTTTAACCTTTGTGGCCTGTTTAAGTACAGTGTGCATGAGTTGGTACGGTTATGTAGGGAGAGAGACATCCCAGTGAGTGAGTCAGACACCCAGTCCAAGCTTAGGGATAACATGATCCTGTGGCAGAAGAGTGACTGGGAGCGTGAGCACAGTGAGAGGGAGAGGGCCCGGACCGCACACCATGAGGGTGGTGGGTCTGAGGGGAGCCCTGAAGAGTCTGATGTGGAGAGTGAGTTTGACAGTGGATGGGCGCCAGCAGAGAGCGAGTACCCCCTAGATAGGGAGTCCCTTGCTGGGTCCAGTGTCAGATGTAGCACCCCATCCCTTTCCCTGTCCCCAGAGGAGTGGGTGGATAGGAGAGAAGAGAGGGAGCACCAGCTGGCCATGGAGAAGCTCAGGTTAGAGTATGCCAGAGAGATGGCGCAGCTGGGTGTGAATGAGCGGACTGCAGAGGCTGAGAGGGCCTTGGCCAGGGAGAAGATAGCCCTAGAGTGTAGGTTATCCCCTGACCGCAGTCATAATTTTCTGGATCCCCCAGGGAGGGTTGAGTCCAGTGGTGGCAGCTATTTGAATCCCAGTCTAGAAATTCCCAGTTCCCAGAGTATGGTTCCTGTTTCCCCAGAGGAGGAGAATAGGTTGAGGTTTAGGAACCTTAGGAAACCGTCTCACCAGTCTTGGGTAGACTTTGAGGATGACTGTTGTGGAGCCCTGTGTGATTGGGTACGGGAGCCCACGAAATGTGATTGGGACATATTGTTCGATATGTTTCTCAGAGAGCAGTTGCTCAGTTGTTGTTCACCAGGGTTGCGCCAACACCTGTTGGGGTGTGGATTGTCTGAACCATGGGAGCTTGCAGAGGAAGCAGACCGCTGGGAGAGGGCCAGAGGTTCTTTAGAGTCCCTAGTGAGTGAGTCCAACAGTAGTGGTATAGGTATCTTCCAGCCCAGCGTGGTGGAAGAGGCTCAGTGTAACCCAGCTAGGTCCCAGTATAGTGAGAGAGGTGGAGGGGCTGACTACCTGGTTCAGTGGAGCAGGAGTCAGTGGGTGGCTGAGAGCCCCCAGAGGCCCGATGCCCTATCTCAGAACCTGGGTGGTTTCTTGAGGGAACACCAGGTTAGGGACCTAGGCTGTCCTGTTAGTACACTTGAGGAGGATCTCCTAGTGTCTAGGGAACCTGGAGCGTCTGTAACTAGAGCTCCAGGGGTTCCAGTGTCCGGCAGTGCTACTCCAGGAGAGAGTGCACAGAAGTCCGAAGTGAGGAGTGATTGGGGATGAGTTTCCCAGTGGATGCACCAGTGGACCAGGGACTAGCCAGTTGGGCTAGATCTTCTTGGGGGGACCCGGGTGGCGCCACTTCTGTGCTGGGGGATCTTTGCGCACTGTCAGGTGGACAGGAGGCGGGAGATCTGAGCCGGGCAGACAGTCACACGACACACGGGTCATGTGTCAGCCTCAGGGGGATTGCGTGTGAGTCCCCAGAAGTCCTGGAGTTCCAGGCAATTATTCCGCCAAAGGTTTTAGACCGGAGATTGGGAGGCCAGGTTCAGGTTCAGCCTGACCTGAAGGGTAGGACGACTGTAACCAGTGTCCTGACCGGTTCTTCTTCCAGAGGAACTTCTCCAGTTGGGAGAGGGCAGACCTCTGGAAGGGGGTGCAGAGGGTGGGAGAGCCCACCTCTGACCCCTGTACCACCTGAGGGGTTAAACCCTAGGTTGGTAAAATGGTGTTTAGTGGGTACCCCTCGCAGGAGGCAGAGGAACCCTAGGAGAAGAGGTAAGGGGAGGAGAGCCTTCCCTGAGACTCCTGGTCCACCTAAGGTTGTAGACCCTAGGCTGGAGAACCAGTGGCAGTCTAGTCCTGTCTTGCAGACAGGGAGAGTGGAGAATGGATACTATGTGCCAGGGGTTACTACCCCCCGCTCTGCGAATTGGCAAGGACCGGTGGCACCTGGGTGGCCCAGGGCCTGGTCCTGGCCGCGGACAGCTGAGGAGTACCAGTGGGGTAGCCCAGTTGGTCCTTACAGTAGCTTTAGAAGGAACCCTAGGAGTTCACAGTGGCATAGAACAGGAGGGTGTCCCGGCAGTGGCGGGCCTGCGTCCGTGTTCTATCGCCCCAAGCAGGGAAGTCCATCACGGTGGTGATTGTTCTCCCCTGCGTTTTGGTTGGAAGGGGGTTGTGTTGGACTTGGCCCTTAGGGCAGGTTCACCCCTAGACTTTTTGCTTGTTTGTGACCCTGTGTTAGTGATTTTTGGGTCTCTGCGCACTTTTCTCTGGGCCCCAGAGTGAAAGGGCGTGCATGTAGTATGGCTGGCCTGCCCTCCCATAGGAATGCATGGGGAATGTGTGTGTCCCTGGTAGTTCCTGATGCGTGGGGAGTGCAGGCTCGAGTTTAGTATGTGTAAACTCATGAGAGTGAATGCTGCGAGATGGTGTTTGCGGCATGTATGTGTCTAGAAGGGAAGTGCTACTTCTGGACATTGAGATATGTGTGCAGTGAGGGTGCTGGAGCGTGATTGGCTGGAAGTGGCTGGCATGCCAGGCTCCAGGAAGTCTGGATGGGTCTGCCCGGTGGTGAGTGGGAGATTAGCATGAGTGATGTGTGGGAGGAGTGTACCTGTGTCCTGGATGGGCTGGGTTTTCCCCACACAATGCTGGCTCCGCCCCCCTGTGGTGTGTCTAACGATCCTAGCCTCCCCAGTGAAAGAAATGGGTGGTTGGGCCATCAAGAGTGCTCCAGAACCAGCTGCGACTGGTTTTTCCCCCACCCTGCACCCTGAAACAAAGGATTTGTTAGTATAAGAAGGGGCTGTGTCCCCTTAGAAAATGTTCTGCTTTTGGATCCTGCCAGAGGGGGCTGTTGCTGCTGCTGGGGCCAGGAGGACCGCCACTTGGGGTGTCTCTCTGCCTGGAGACCCAGTGTGCTGGCTCTGGCCCAGCCTTGCCCCCCTGCCTGCCTCCAGCCCCTGCTGAAGCCTTGTCCTGTCCTCCAGTGCTGGGGAGCACTGAGGACTCCTTGCCTGCAGCCTGAGAGCGCTGCTCTCTGCCCTTCAGCGCTGGGGAGCGCTGGAATCGCCTGCCTAGCGCTTGAAAGCGCTTGATTTTGCCCCTAGCGCTGTGAGCGCTGTATGTTGTCCTGGAGGCGCTTGGGAGCGCCTGCCCTTCGTTGCTAGCGCTGCTAGCGCTTGGTGTGCACAGCCGGTGCCCACCCGGCATCTGATCGCCCCGTGTGGTGATTTGGCGGCGCGGGTGCCACCCCGCTCATTGCCGCGCTGTTTTGCCCGTTTTTTGATCCACGAGGGAGCCCACTCTTCGGATCACATGGGAGCCCGCCTGCCTGCCTAAAAGCGAGCCGCCGCGAAAGTGGTGAGGCGGCCAGCCAATCCCAGCGTGGCCCAGGAGAGGCCGACCGGAAGTTCCGCCTCTGTAGCCGAGCCGGGAAGAGAGAAGCTGCCGGCCGGATCCCCGAGGCTCCCCGAGTGGAGAGGAGAGCCCCGGGACCAGAGGGAGAGACCCGCCTCCGCTGGAGGCCAGAGCCGGTGAGTGTTACCGATCCGAAGGGAGGGGCGCCGGGACACGTTGTCGGTGTCCGCCCCGCCTCAGCAGCGCGACCTCGCGCCCTTGTGTTTTGAGCCTGAGGGCTCAGGGGGCATCTTAGTGTTGGAGCAACGAGAGGCTCCAAAGCGCCACAGTGGTTTTGCGAGCCAGAGAGGCTCAGAGCGCCCTAAGTGTTCCTGGGTCCCCAGAGAGGGACCCCACAGCCCAGCGAGGCTGCACCTTTGTTGCTGGAGCCCTGAGAGGCTCAGCAGTGCCCTTATTTGTTTAAGAGCCCCGAGAGGCTCCTGGGGGGCCATTTGTTCTTTGAGCCCAGAGAGGCTCTGAGGGTGCCATTCCCTCGTTTTGGAGCCCAGAGAGGCTCCGCAGTGCCACAGTGGTGGTTCTTGAGCCCAGAGAGGCTCCAACGTGGCCCTAACTTTCCCTGCACCAGTTGCCCAGCACTTTGTGGGCAACTGCTACGTTTAGGCCCTGACATTGGGACACAGGGACTGTCACAGGTGGTGACTGATTTAAGTTTTGCGCAATGTTATTGCTACACCTCTGAATGTTAATGCATCATGTGTTTTGTTTTTACACCCCTACAGGTATTGTGATGTGTAGGTGGTTGTTTTCTCCCTAGTACAGGTGGTGCTAGTGAGGTCCTGTTACCAGTGATTACTGGTTGTGTGCTCTATGTTTATATTGTGTGCTACACTGATTTTACTTCCTAAAGTGCTATTTCTGAAATTATTGCTTCTAAAAGTGCTGATACCCTTGACAGTGGTCCAAGTGGCCCTGTCCTGTACAAATATCCCTTGTAAATTCCGCCCGTGCCTGTTGGCACAGTGTAACAAGATGTGTGTTTTATCTGATGTATACTTATTATAATACAAAGGCTATTTTTATATAACCTTGTGTGGAGTTTTCCTTTGTGGTGGGCCTTTGGTTGTTGTTGCTGGGGTGCGTGCGTAAATACTTAACTTACATCGCCTCCAAGTTTAGCCATGCTGCTCGCGCCACGTTACCTAGAGGGCGAGTAGGGGTTATCTTGGCGTGTAACTCCCTTGCCCTGACCTTGGGAGTGGTGATCCCTGACTGACCTTGACGCGAGTCTTGGACAGCCAGGATCCCATTTCTAACAGTGACCTGTACTGCATACGCATATAACAATAGAAGCAACAAGACATAAAAGAAGAAAAGAAAATACAAATTATTTTCTTTTGTCTTAGTTTTTCTTTCTAATTTATATGAATGAAGAACCCAAGCGAATAATCAAGAACCCAACTGAAGCAGTTCCTACACTCAGTCTAATAAGGTATATATCGAAACTGCATTATTAAAAAAATGGGATTGTTCTAGAAATAACAACCAGGGCATCTATTGAGGTTACCAAAATTAGATAGTCTTGGGATTTTGTATTGTGTTGAAATAGATTCTTTTTGAAAACACTGCAATATGTGAAGCAAAAAACGAAGGTCTGAGAAAATGTAACTGTTTGAATCTTAAAAAATGTGGTTTTGGTCAAAAATGAGTGCAATGCGTACTTTTCCACTTTCTTTTTCTTTATTTGTTCTGTGAATTTGTTATTGACTAATGATGAACAGGTGACCACTAATGAAATGTGTCGTGTTATTTTGAGGTGCAAGGAGAATTGATCTATGCAGCATATAAGAGTGAGCTTGTTTTAAAAAATAGGCAACCAAATGGTTGCCATTGCCGTTCCACGGCTGGATTTGTACATGAATTTGTAATGGAAGAAAAATTGGTTGGAAAACATGTAAAAATTGTTTTAGAACTTCCGAGATCATCTTGTAATAAGGTGTACACAATTCGTGAATAATATGTTTGTGTAATGACAAGCTCGCTATCTTAGTGCTGCATTACTGAGATCGGGTGAATACACTTATAGAAAATTGGACTATTCGCAGCATAAAATATGCTGCAATTGCCGATCCACGGCGATATTATTGTTTTGGGTATTATTTTGTTGCATATAGTAACTTAATCCCCTTTGAATCGTTTGAACAGCATGTAAACTGTATTGAGATCGACACTCTTTAAGATGGCGCCCATATGAAAATTTGAGGCAAAGTCCGTTGTTTATGTCATTCCCGACAACCCTTGCACTTTAAAAATGGAACCGCAAAATGTTTTCTTTATGACACTGACGAAGGGAGTTTTCCCAAAACGCGTCTGTTGAAATAAAGTTTGGCGTTCAAATTGCTTCTACGACCCCGCGAGTGCTGTGTGTCTTTGGTGTGAAACTGACAAGGACATCTTTCTGAAGCTTGAATATTGGCGCGGTACACCGCCGCGCTATAGCACCCGCCTTCGGAGTGACTCGCTAACGGTGTACCTTTGGAGCAGAATATATATATATATACATATCTACAACTCTTCAAGTCAACAACATACAAAGATGAGAAGGCAGACCCAGGTATGGTGCAGATAACGGGTTTATTCAGAGAGCAGAAGCCCAGCCTTTGTTTGTGTAACCAATGAAAGCAACATAGGTGCATTTAGTTCAGCGTCCTCATCCTGGTGACATTCTTGGACCGCAGTCTCTGGGTGATTGCCCAGGCATATGCAGCAAGATTAAGGACTTTTGTTTATATCTAGACAAAACAATGGAAAAATAAAACGGTTTGAAGTGTTCATAATTCAAACTAGCTGACTCGCAGACTCGTGTCGCCGGCGACAGGACTGAACATGGAAAGTCTCAGAAGAGTGAACCTCTGAGGCTGATGCACTGATAGGTATTTCAAAATGAAATAAGCTCACCCAGTGCTAGGGAGATCGTTGTAGTCCGGTGTGCTGCCCGCAGAGCTATAACCAGTCAAACTGTGCAGTGGGTAGGCGCACATCCCACCTAAAACGACTCGAGTTAACCTATAATTAGGCTATCTGGTTTTAGGTTTAAACCTATAATAACTGATAAAACACCACCGAAAGGAAAATAGCCCTCACCAGTGTAAACATATAAACATTGAAAAAACACCTTTGCAACCACAAACTAAGTGCCATTCAAAGAAAGGATAAGATGAGTGAAAGTGACATTTGTATTTCTTCCTGAACTGGTCAATACAATGTAACTTTGTTATAGAAGGTATCATCAAGAAAGACTGGGCTAACATTATTCTGCTTGAGTTTTGTTGTTTAGGGATGTCACTTCTTCTTTCTGCTTTTTTCAGTTTTGTGGTCTTTGGTCTAAATATGCAGTTTCATTATTTCAAGTTCAATAAAGATCGGAGTGATATTGTTTGTATTTGCGTAATTCAGCTACATGTGTGAAAGCGTTGTATGATGGTCAGGACTGTCAAAGTCGATACCTGAGCTGAATTGCTTCCCTGTAAGAGATCCTTGTCACCTGCTAGACGGTATGCTGAAACATCTTTACAATCTTCAGAGTTAATGAAGAATGCTATTCACTTTGTAGTCCATTCTGGTGCAGTAAAAATGTTTTCTTTTTTTTTAGTCTTCATACCACTGTAAGCGTCTGCCGTTGTAACATAAAAGACCCTATTGATCCTGAACGCCCTGGGTCCACGTTGCTGCATTCGCTTTCGGGCCCACCAGGCCAGCTTCTTTGTACGAGGTTTGGTGTAATCATCGGACAGTCTTAGTTCCTTGCCCCAGCAAACCAGGGGCGACCAGATATTTCCTTCACTTCGATCAAGTCTTGCCATATTTAGTGCCGGCCGAACCCATTTCTCATATGCTGGAGGAGCCAAATCTTTCCATAATATACAAATTTCCCGTCGGGCTAACAGGATCAAACACAAAAATAGGCCCATTTGTAATCTAGATAAATGGTTTATAAGATCCAGACTCAAACCAAATATAACCAAGACTGGAACAAGAGTGATCTCTAAACCAAAAATTCTCTATATTCTTCCAATAGCCCCTTAACTGAGTACACTCAAAAACATATGCAGATCATCTGCTTCTATTATACCACATTTAGGGCATCGAGGAGGTGGATCTATAGCGAACTTAGCAATTGTTTTAGGGGTATAGTACAACCTATTAATAGTAAAAAGAAAATTTTCTTCAAAGAGGCGGACTTAACGAACTTATATAGGTTGTTAATAGATAGAAAGTAAAATTCTACAGAGCCATTCTCCAGTATAGATGAATCCCAAACAAGATATGGTGGAGGAACCTCAGTATCCTCTCTGTCCAGTAAGCTTCTATACCATATCCCAACCTCCTTTTTCATGGGAGCTGGGTTTTGGAGTTTTAATTCCACCTCGTAGTTCCCACATATATTCGTAGAATGGAGAATTATGAATATGGAGAAAGAGCAAGTGCTACTCTAGCTTGGAAGACAAAAGTGGATAGAGTTAAAAACAATATCAATAAACTAATTATTGATGAGGCTGGTGCAACGTCAAGCAAGCACGAAGAAATGCAGAAATGTCTTCTCTCTCTATTTTCCCAACTATATAAAGAGGATGTGGTATCAGACATCAATAGTATCCAAGCATGGTTAAATAATAAGGCTTTACCATCACTGACCAAGGATAGCCAGGAGATGTTAGAAAGACCGATTACTGAGGAAGAAATCAGGCTCCATATTAAAAAGATCAAAAATAATAAGGCTGCAGGGACAGATGCCCTCCCAGGAGACGTTTATAAGATTCTCGATGAGATAAATATACCTAGATTGCATGAGTTATTCAACTATATCCTTCTACCAGAAGGGGGAATCCCTCCGTCCTGGAAAGAAGCAACTATTGTGCTTATATTAAAACCTGGGGAAAACCCATTAAAGGTGGACTCCTACAGGCCAATCTCCCTGCTAAATGCAGATTATAAGATCTTTACTAGTATTTTGGCAGGAAGATTGGTCAAGGTGTTACCGCAATAAATAGGAGTAGATCAGAAGGGGTTCATTCCGGGACATTATATACAGGAACAGACCTTACAACTAATAGGCTGTATAGACCTGGCAGTCACACGAGCAGAGCCTCTTGCAGTGGCCGCATACGAAGCAGCTAAAGCGTTTGACCGCGTTAGTTGGTCCTTCCTTTGGGAAGCCCTTAGAGTAATGGGATTTGGTACAGTGTTTATAAGATCGCTAGTTAAATGCTATGAGAGGGCTTCGACTACTATCGTCTTAAATGGGGTATTATCACTGAGGTTCGAAATTCAGAGGGGTACGCGTCAGGGGTGTCCTATTTCATCCCTGCTGTTCGATATATACATTGAACCACTAGCGCAAGCACTCAGTTTAGATCCTCAGATCACCCCCTTTTGTGTGCAAGACCTCAACGTTAAACTCGCCCTCTATGCAGATGATTTGTTAGTTTACACTAGTAATCCTATAGTGGTTTTTCCTAAAGTGGTGTATACTTTATGTGAGTTTGGACGATACTCTGGGTATGCAGTTAATCCTTCAAAGACGGAGATAATGTGCTGGGGGGTTGAAGGATGGGAAAAGAGTGTCAGCTCTGGATTTAAATACCTGGTGATCAAAATAGAGCAGGACTTGGCAAACATCCCCATGACAAATCTGAGGAGAGTCTCGAAGGAAATTGATCATCTTTTCCTTAGGCGGAGGAATCTTCCACTTACAATATATGGTCGAGTAAACATATTCAAAATGGTAATTTTGCCTAAATTGACATATCTGTTCAGTGCTATCCCTCTCGACTTCCCCGGTAAACTTCTTGGGAAAATTCAGAGTAAGATCTGGGCCAATAAGACCTCCAGACTATCCTGGAAGAAGCTAAAGAGAAGGCTAATTAACGGGGGCTTAGCATTACCAGATATCCTCTGTTAATGTCTTACATTCCAGTTTAAAAATATTCGATGTCTATTGGCAAGCCCCACTGATAACAACTGGGGGAGGATTCTGAATGCCATGGTGAATCAAGAGGGGGGGGGGGGCTGGATTTTTGTATAAGTTCGGGTCCCCATGTTCTTCAAGAAAGTATGCCTAAAGGTGATTAGATCTGCACTCAACACTTGGTAAAATCTTAAAGCAAGGTGGGGGATAAAATACTACTCAGACTTTGCCCCAATCTGGGACTCCCCGGGACTTCCTGACTGCTTAAAAGACAGCTTGGCTGTTCCAATCAAGCGAGCAGGTATCCAGTTGTGGTCTGATATAATATCTTCAGATAGAGTTCTACCCTGGGAGTTTTTGAGAGCAAAGATTGGAGATTCCTTTTCTCGTTTAAAATTTTTACAACTTTGCTCATGGTACGTGGCAGAAAAGGCGAATATAGGTGGGAACTACAAAGTAAAAATGTATTTGGATCTCATATACCCTGTGCACCTGCACTATCAGTGTAGAAAGCAAGCAATAATTAAAATTAAATTAAAATTACATAAACACCGGAATAACACTGTTTCTGTTTTATTAATGGCTCAAAAATGTGTAACCAATGATAACCACTGTTTTTTTAAGGTATTGAAAAAGCTGAAACAACCCCAGCAGAATGTACCAAAAATAGAAACTGAAAACTGGAAAGCCTACCTCAAATGGCTAACGCTGGTGAAAACAGAGCTCAGCAGAGACAGACTCTGTGACTGCCAGTAGCGGCTGATGACATTTGAAAGTGGTGGGGCGCAACAGATTTGCATACTGCACCGTAGCGAGCGAGCGAGCCCGAACCCCATAAGGAGGGTTTGGGGGGCTTACCCCCCCAAGAAAATTTTGAAAAAGGAGAAGAAAAATCGTGCATTTTCAAGCAAATTTGAGAAAGCAGAAAGGTTAATAAAGCAATTGTGAAAGTGCAGTTATTACATTAATAGATGGCATAACATAGGTAGCTGCTTATTCAGTATAACCACAGAGCTTCATACATTCATTCAGCCAGAAGTAAATATTTGCGCTGTAATTATATGTTTTCTCTGCTTCACGCAAAACTTCATCTATCTGAATGGACTATTATCTGGGAAGAAACAATCTGCATGTCTTGCATGTTCACATGTGAAAACATTCTCGACGTTCACAGCTCTGCATCGCAAAGCAGTTCTGCAGTTCTGCTGAGCCATAAAGGGCACCCAGTTTGAGCTTGGGAAAATCACATTTACAGCGATCCATCTAGGCTACTATCTAGGCTACTATCAGGCACTCTGACAGCCCAATCACAACAACTCCCTCCTCAGTCCCCTCCTCATCCCAAAGGTAGACACAAATGTATTTTACGATGCTGCTTTTTACTGGCAGCCTCTTAACTTACGTGCCTGACTTTTGAGTGATTGTCCTATGCAAGAGGCACAGGGAGCGAAAATCATAACTGTGCCAGGACAGGACAGGCTGCTAATGCTACCAAACAAACCTCGCTTCCTCCATTGGAGTTTACAGGGCCATCCCACACCCCCATGAAAAACAGAAATAATGGGGATAAAAAGTGCATATTAAAGCAGCTTGCACTTACATTTCCTGAAACGACCTAGGTTCCAATTGGAATTGGACACTCGTAGTGCTTCAGTCGGGGTGGGGGGAGGGGCAGTCAGCGGTGAGGCGGCCTCAGGTGGGGGGCTGACTGGCGTCTACTGGGGCTCAGGCTGGACGTCACGTGCAGGGGTCGGTTTAGGAGTACCGGCAGGGATTGGGAGGTGTCATGGTCCAAGCTTCGTCATTCTAGATTAGAACAATAAATTACTTCACTGTAGGCCTAAGGCCTGTAACCTACTCAGAGCTTGGGTTCCACACGAGTAGCTGTTCTGAGAAGGAAGGAATGGCCCCTCCAGCAGCCACAGTAGGCGGGTGAGGGGTCGCATTCATGAGTGGCAGTGGTACAGGACGCGTCTCAGCCCCTCCAGATGCTCAGCCTGACCAGCCTGGTCCCTCTGCTTCTATCCACTGCATCTAAGAGTCTTCAAGGCCGCGGCGTACAGAAGGAGCCCGGCCTCTGGGGCAGGAGCCTGCCAGAGCCATGGCGGCCTCTGAGAGAGAGCGAGACACAACTCTGCCCGGAAGGGGCTGAATGATTCAACCCATCTTCCAGGACATGCCATGGAGGGGCCTGTTGTGCGACGGGTCATGCTCTTGCGTGTTTACTTTGGCCATTCTTGGCATGCGTGGCCCGGAGAGCGCATATTGTTTGTTAATGCCCAGGGCTGACTGGAGGAGCAGCAGCGCCCACTCGTGCTCTGCGTCTTGAATGCCGGAGGATTAAGGGGAGGGCAACGAGAAAGAGTGCGGGTGGAAGGGATTGGGAGAGGCGGGTGCGAAAGCCTGCGAGGCCAAAAATCAGTAAATAATGGAGATTAAACCTTTCCATATGCTCTTGAACAGGGAACAGGTGATGCATGCATGAAACAGGGCAGTGCACACAGCAGGTGTGCTATAAGTGACCCTGGCACCAAGGGAGGCCCAAGAACAGATGGGCAGAGGCGGCAGAGCAGACACTGGGGGTACAGAGGACACTGTGCTGATGCAAGCCTGCCATCAGTGAACCTGGCCCTGAGGGGGCGGAAGGACAGGTGAGCAGAGGCGGCAGTGCAGATTCTGGGTGCACAGAGGGCACTGCGCTGCTGCAAGCCTACGATCAGTGACCCTGGCACCGAGGGGGCAGAAGGACGGACAGGTGTGCAGAGGTGGCAATGCACACACCCGGGGCACAGAGGGCAGTGCAAACAGCGTGCGTGCTAGTAGTTATTACTATAACTATATCAACTACTGAAGGCGGTACTTGCCCCGCCGAGTATATGTAACAGTAAGAACTAACTGATACTCACTAAAAAGAGACTAGTACTCACTGAAACTGAAGTAGTCTGGTGGTGATGACGACGGGTCGAGACTCGAGAGAGAGAAAGCACAGGCTGGCTGATGCGCACACACCACGAGGCGAGTCCCAGGGCCCCAGAACCGGATCCAACGTCAGCAGCGCCGCGTGCCGCGAAATGGCCAATCACTGGATGACTACATGTAGTCAGACACAGTGATTGGCCATTATGCAGTGCGGCTGAGCCACCCAGGCGCAGCATCCAATAATGGATTGCTCTGCCCTGCTGCGCGGTGACCGGCCAATCCTGGCGCTGCATGCAGCGCCAGGATTGGCTAGGGGGCACACTGACTGCTCGCCCTGTTGCCCCTCCTAACTCCGGGGGCTGCCGCCCGGTTTAACCAGCACCCCCCTGGTCATTTGCTAATGGAGGAACTTAAATGCGCATGCTGGGGCTAGTTTCAGCCCCAAGCTTCACTTGCGCGCTAGGTACCGCTTAGTGTCTGCGACTGCTGCTGCAGCTGAGTGACTGCGTGGACTGTCACTCAAGCTGCGCAGCATTGCAGCCACCCTGCGCGCAGCGCACTCCCGTTTAAGTCGGGTGCTGCCCGGATTCCCGGCGGCGCTCGGATGATCATGATGATTATTTTTAAAAGACAGTGACAAATTATTTTCCTTGCCGCCGCGGGTCCATGGGCTAGCGGGGCTACGCCCCTACACCAGGGTCGGCTTGTGACATTTGAAAATTGTGGGGCGCAAAGTGATTTGCATACTGTACCGTAGCGAGCGAGCAAGCCCGAACCCCATAAGGGGGGTTTTGGAGGGTTACCCCCCCCCATGAACATTTTGAAAAAAAGAAGAAAAATTGTGCATTTTCAAGCAAATTTGAGAAAGCAGGAAGGTTAATAAAGCAATTGTGAAAGTGCAGTTATTACATTAATAGATGGCATAACATAGGTAGCTGCTTATTCAGTATAACCACAGAGCTTCATACATTCCGTCCTATTATGCTCAGGTGCTAAATTCAGACTATCAGACTTTCAGGAAAATCTCAGCTCTAAGAGTAGTAGAAGTTGCACAGCAGTTGGGAAACAGCCTTCACAAAGCATTGGGAACCACGCCTTACCTTTACCATTAGAAGGCATGTGACTATCACGCATGTCTTTCCACACAGATGCCGATTATGTAACAGATGATGGATTATGAGGCAAATGGAGCAAATCTATAAATATGCTAAAATTGCTGCGGCCACACAGTCACATAATTCCAGTGGCCCTGGGCTGGCCATAGGAAATCTACCTAGTCCTGCACCAATAAGAACAGTCCAGACTGCCACTGCCAGGCCACCACCAGAGTCAGGCACACAAATAAGTGTGGGTCCCCAAAAATAAGTGCTGCTGGTTCGCACAGGCAACCACCAGCTCAAATTAAGCACTGATGTCCTGTCCACCCAATTTACATTGTGTTGATGTCTATGAACTCGAAATAGGGCGAATGGGACTTCCACCGCTGTGTGGCGCAAGTCCCGCATTCACCAAGCCCTAAATGATGCCCGAGGTAACTGCCACAGTTTTAGGCTGACTTGTGCCTGTGTTACTCCGTGCTGGAAATCTAGCAGCATTTTTGACACATCGAAAGTAAACATGGGAAGATAGCACAACACTTTACACACAACAACACAACAATGCATTTAGAAGAACATAACAGGGCACAACAAAACAGAACACAGCTACCACAGTACAATAAAATCACATTGTAATAATGCAGCATAAAAACACAGCAGCATAACATACAACAGAAAACATCACAAATATGCACAAATGTGCACAAATTATCACCCCCAGACTAGTGTTTTAATAGTACAGTACAGTTGTAAAATGTTGGGAGCAAGCACCACCTTACCTTACCACCAAGGACATGAAATGGATCCAGTCAAAAATGTTTGTAACCAGGCCCTAACACTCAAAGGAATGTGGAACTCGCCCGCCATAAATCAATAGGCTTGTTCCCAGCAGAGCATCTTAATTACCAAAACAGTGAAAACACTTACTGGTTTGAAAGATAAACCGCTGGAAGTCGAGCAAGAAAACTTACTTCAAATGCCAACCCTTTACCCCAAAATAATATTTTAGCTGGCATTGTTTCTGGGGGAAGTTTTTTTAACATCGGGTATGCCTGGGTGATAAAGAGGGGACACGTAGATTCCTTCAGATTAGATGTGCCTTTATAAGACAAACATGTGTCCTTTGAAGGAATGACTTTTCAAAATGTCGAGGAGGGAAAGGTGTGCTCTGGCCTGGGCCAAACTGAGGTACACAGTGTGCCTGACGCTTAAATAAAGAGTGCTTGCTTAGATACGGTACGGTTGGTAGTGTGTGCTATTCAAGAAAAAAAAAACACCACTAATTCGCAACACATGAAAGACCAAACAAAGCAAATGAACTAGAAAACTAGAACAAAAAGTAAACTAAACACAGCACAAATGACAAGTGTCTGCGTGCTGCCTGTTGTTTGCACCACTCTCCCCCGTCCCTATGGTGTAGGTCCTCAGTCCGCTCACCTCCTCGCCCGAACATGAACCATGATCTTGTTGCTGGGTGAAATCTAAAACCGGACTGTTATTATATTATTATATTACATTTAAAGACGAGACACAAAACCATGTGGAACTCCACTATTAAAATCCCATAGCACCGCAGACAGTATATATCTGACCGAAGTTAGGATACCACCGACCAGACACACGTCTGCGCCTCTGCTCGCCTCCCATGTGACGGACAATCTAAAGCTGATGGCCGCACTGCAAAGAAGGCCTGCCCACCACATAGCATTGACAAGGTGCCAGGCAGAGCTTAGGCAAAGCCTCTTTTTACAGGCCATTCGAACTCTACACAGCACATCTGCACATTTCCTCCCGTTCGGAACCAACCTGCTTGTTGCTAAAGCACCACCAAATTACCGTAAATGAGAAGAGAACGAGGCGCTTGCGGCCCTTTTCTGCCATCTACGCAGTTTGCACACCGCTCTTGCTCTGCTTTTAAATTGATGCACTTTCTTTTATTCCTCGACAACGCAGGTCTTCAACCTGACATTAATTCCCCCATGCTCTCAGCTACCATCAAAGCGCCCTCAGCAATCAAGGACGTTCTTGTTACGCAGCTTTCGCTCCCGTGTTAGTGTCCACAGCGTCGCTACACCAAGGAGCGCGCCAAAATGTCTATGTAATAAACCCATGGCCTAAAAACATTTCATTGCCGAGTCTCACGGGAGAAAATTATTTTTGAGTGAAACAACATCACCTCACGCAGCAGGCAATGAATAAAATAGTTGGATGGGTGGCAGCATGCCCACATTGCTCAGAGGCTTCTTGGCCCTGACAAGGGTCAGACCAGCGGGATATTCCCCTCAGTCACTGGCCACGCAGGCTGAAGGGTAGACAGCTTATACTGACACACACTGCCTGTCCTGGCACTGCCAGGGGGAATGCCCAGAACCCACTTGCACCTGTTCATGGAGACGCCCTGATGCTCTCATCCCTAGTAGTCATAAAGTGGGTACGGCGCAGAGGACATGTCCTAAGGCACCAATCATTGGTCATGGTCATGTCAGTGGCTGGTGGAGCACTTTCGAACTGCATACACCCAGGCCCCCCCTCTTCTAATGACATTTATTATCCTCCTAAAAAACAGCTAAGATACTCACTAAAAGAAGAGAGACTAGTACTTGTACTGTCTGTCTGTCTAAACTGAAGTAGTGGCGATTCGACGGGGTCGAGAAAGGCAAGCAAAGCAGCACAGGCTGGTGATGTGCACACTCCACGACTCCACACACCACGAGGCGAGTCCCAGGGCCCAGACCCGGATCCAACGTCAGCAGCGCCGCGAAATGGCCAATCACTGCATGACTACAGAAGTCAGACACAGTGATTGGCCATTGTGCAGTGTGGCTGAGCCCCCCACGCGCGACATCCAATAATGGATTGCCCTGCTGCGCTGTGACTGGCCAATCCTGGCACTGCATGCAGCGCCAGGATTGGCTTGGGGGGCACACTAACTGCTCGCCCTGTCGCCGTTTTTAATGCCGGGGCTGCCGCACGGTTTAACCTGCACCCCCCCTGGTCACTAGCTAATTGGGGAACTTTCATGCGCATGCTCGGGCTAGTTTCTGCCCCAAGCAGCACTTGCGCGTTCTGTGACTGTGACACCACATGTACGTGGGAGGACTCGTCTCGACTGTCACTCAGACTGCCCCCCCTGCGCACTCCCGTTTCAGTCGGGTGCTGCCCGGATTCCCGGCGGCGCTCGGATAATCATGATAATTTATTTCAAAATACTGTGACAATTATTACGCCCCAATGGACGCACCACGTCAGTTCAAAGTACAGGGGAAGGCAGCCCAGAATGAAGCACATTTTATTTATTATTGTAGCCAGAGCAAGTTAGCAACTACATATACCGGGCTCTAAGTCAGCACACTTACTTTTTTCAAAGGTGAGCTGAGGCAATTGGCGGGCCCCATGGCAATGATTCTGACTCAGCACTGAGCTCTCAGCTGCACACGCACTGGGGTCGGTCCAGTTAAGATGGGATACAGTCGGTAGTAGTGGCGAGCTCTGGCTGCCAATGCCGTACTCATGATTGCCACAGTGTGTGAGCAGGTGGTTTATCACAAAGCGCTGATGGGGTTGGTTCTATCTCAGGATCATACCGCTGCCCGCGATGCCAGCTGTGGTGCCATTTGACAGCACTGCGGCTGCACTGTGCAGCATCAGTCAAAACTTTATGAGAACTGTTGCGACACACACGCTCGCGCCACAGAAGGCAGCATGAGGGAAGGGACTGCCTATTAGTTGGACTCTTGTGGTGTCCAGGGCACTAGGCACAAATACTGGATAAATGACATAACATACACACTGAGTAGGGAACTGTAACTGGCCCCAGTCACGAGTGACCGGCCCCTTTTATTTGTGGGGTCACCTGACTGGTGACTCCTGTGATGGATGGGTGTTCAGAGTTGGTACCGCAGGAAGCTGAACAGTAGGACGAGTCCAGCAGGACACTACACAACTCCCACCCGTCCTGTCTTCAGTGTGATTGCTAATACTGCGCCTGTGTCATTACATTGTAGCACTGTGTGTTCTGAGCTGAGCCAGAGCCCCTAAGCCTGCTGGGAGCAGCATGCACCGCAAGCTGCCACTGCAACTTTGGTGCTGTTGCAATGCATGACATTGCATTTCAGTGCTGTGATGCGAACCACCACACTGAACTCCGTTAGTCTAAGGCCTGATGCATGTTACGTGGCCGGTCTGAGTGAGGTCTCAGTGAAAGCACCATTTTAATCTCCGGTGGGCCCAGACTCACTTCTCCAGCAGCCCCTCCCACAGGGAGTGGGGGCCTCAGTGAACACAGAAAATAGTACTTGCAGCAGTCCCGCAGTGGCTTGGATATTCAGACTTGCTTATCCTCTGTGGTGGGGGCCATTACAGAAGAGATTACTACTGTTGAGGAGGCGCTTGGGCTGGTTGCCAGTGCCAGCGCTCCTGCACCAAGAATCCCTGCCTCACCTGCTGTTTCTCTTTCAAAGAAAGATTCAACCATAACTACTAGCAAAACAATAGAAACCTCAAAATAATTCTATGTCCTCAGGAATTGTTGACGCTATTGCTCACCCGCCCTGTGGTTTAACATCTACTGCCTCATGCGCCCCACCCAAAAGAAGGAGGACAGAGAAGGTTGTAGCACCTGACAAGGCTTTAACTCATGATCTTGTGGCAGACTGTTCTTCTGCTTTGCCATGCTATCCCCAACTGTGTAATAATCTGTACAATCTGGAAAATATTATAGTTACATCTTTTAAACTATGTTATGATAGGCTCTTCAAAATTGAAGATGGTCTTGGCAAATGTATTGTCGCCCACCCTCCAACTCTCCCTGCTTGCAACTTGACTTATAAAGATCCTGGGGCCTATTACCAAGCAATAGCGATAATTATCGCTATTGCTTCGTTAGAGACAAAAATTTACCGCTGAGCTGCGGCGATTTTTATCGCAGATAAACCTTGGTATTACCAAGGTTTATCGCAAATGCGATAAAAATCGGCCGCAATGCATGAATATCGCTGAAAAGTCCGCAATATTCATGCATTACCGAGCTAATGCTCTTAGCCATGTTATCCACCTCCCATTGGATAACATGGCTAAGAACTGCTCAGGGCAGGTGTTAGCTTTTGGAGATATTTGCGCTTAGCGCAAATATCTCCAAAAGTTGGTAATAGGAGATAGCGATGTTAGCGACTGTTTCCAGTCACTAACATCTTGGCACGCCAACTTTGCATGTCATTAGTGATAAATATCACTGACATGCAAAGTGGGGCCCAAGATGGTCACTATCTACTACTAGCTGTCGCTAACTGGTGTTATCGACAGGTAGGTAATAGGGAGATAAAATAATCTCCGCTTTCTCAGCTTTTAAAGCCAAAAAAGCGGAGATAAACCCCCTTGATAATATCCCCCCTTGTGTTTTCTTTGCTTGGCCAATGTCTGAATGGTGTCCTCCAGTGGGTCCTAAGTCTTCCCCCAGTGGCACATACTCAGCCATTGTTGGTCAAAACGAGAAATCTGCTGAATTAGTGCACGACTCTCCCTGCGTGAGGACGCATGACGTCCGTCCATTTGCATGGTAGCATGAGGTGCGCGTCTACTTATGGGGCATCTAACTTAGGGAAAGGGGAGACCAACTTTGGTTCTCACTCCTCGCTGTTAGATCTTCCATCAGTGGCTGCATCCTTTGTTGTTGTTTTGCCGAATGTCCCTAATTTGAAGACTGGTACTAGGGAGGGTTATTACCAACGGAGAAACAAGGTGGTTCATTGACTATTATTATAGATTCTTTTTTACCTCATCAGTATGGTTAGACGGGTCTCTTGGTTGGGCAAAGGCCTTAAAATTCTGGCTGGAGACTGTGGGGCAGATTTATGAGGCCCTTGCGCCTCCTTGCGCCGCAATTGTGTCACTTAAAGTGACGCAACGGTGGCGCAAACAATGCGCCCTATTTACAACTTGACGCATCTAGGAGATGCGTCACGTTGTAAAGCCCTGCGCCATAAGGAGGCGTTCCTGCGCAGGGGGGGGCGTTCCTGCTCCTCCGGAACGCCTCCTGAAAGTGGCTGAGTGAAATCTATGAGATTTCACTCAGTCACTTTCTACGTCAATTCCTTACGCCTGCTTGAAGCAGGCGTAAGGGTGACGCACCATGCATTGAAGAGGTGTCTCGTGTGCATTGCAGGAGTCATGTCGCACTTGCGACATGACTCCTGCAATGCGCCGCCCGTACGCCGAGAGATACGTCACGCATCTTCACTAACTTGCACCATGGTGCGCCGCATCATAAATGCGGCGCACCATGGGTGGCGGAGCAGTGGCGCAATGTGGCGCATGTTAACTGGCGCATCCCTGGGGATGCGCCAGTTAACATAAATCTGCCCCTGTATTTTTATCAATTTTAAGAACGCCTTTTTTGCTAGCAAAAATATAAGGGATCTTTTTTCCGAGCACAGACCCGAAACCGGCATATTACCACTGCATTTGAGCGATTTTCATAAACATCTGAATCCGAGTTCCGCTGTTATTTGTCCTGACGCTACACCTCGCAGTAGTAGAGTTACTCACCCAGCTTATCCAGCCCAATGAAGCAGGGTTCAGTTCAACCTACCTACCAGGAACACCTTCGAACACCGGAGCAATCTGGACACCACTAATTGATTGTATCCCTCGACTACACCTTTTGTGGCGCAGGGGCCTATTATATCGCACAACATGTTCCACATAAATAATCCCTCATCCTTGCGTGACATTCTTCTTGGAATGATGCAGTCATTGCAGGAACTAAGGACGATCCATCCTGGCTGTCCGTCATAAGGAGATTCAACATCATCTGCCTCCAAGAATTATGAGAAGTCAACAACAACTTTCTTTAGATGGATATTGTGGGTTTTCTGTATCAGCTCACTGCTTTCTGTTGGGAAGGGTCATAGATGGCCTTGTGTCACGGATTTCCATTGGCTTTAATTGGGGGAATAGATGTGGTGTAGCAGCCAGAGCAGCTGACTCCGGAGCGCAGGGCTCACGGCTCGATCCCCTGTGGCAGCTCAGCTCAGTATTGTGTGACTCTGGGCAATAGCTCACTTAGGGGTCAGATGTACAACTATTGGAAATTGCGACTCGCAAATTGCAGCAAATTCCAACAAATTGTGAGTCGCAATTTGCGAGTTGCAATTTCCTATGTACAACAGTGTCTGAGACATTGTTAGCCATTCCCAAAGGGATCGCAAATTGCATACCTCATGATTATTAATGAGGCTGTCGCAATTTGCGATCTCATTGGGAATAGCGGGCACTCCCAGGGATGGTGGCCTGCAGGGGTCAGCAGACCACCATGTCTGGGACTGCTTTCAAATAAAAACTTTTTTTTAAATGGAGCCCATTTTCCCTAAAGGAAAATGGGATGCATTGAAAAAAAAAAAGAAAAATGTAACTTTTCATTTTCATTTTCTAAGTGTAGGTGGTGGTCCCTGGGACCAATGCCTGCCCTTAACTAATGTTTGCGCATGGATTCCCAAAGTGGTTGGGGTCCCAAGTGGTCCCCTGGGGACCCCTTCCCGTTTCCGAGTGCTTTATCCGCCTCTTGAAGAGAGTGGTGAACTGCGAGTGTTTTGAGACCGCAATTGCGGTTGCAAAACATTCTTGCATGGCTTGTGGGGTCTCTATTAGGAAGGGAACAACCCTTCCTAATAGCGAGTCACTAAAAACTAATTTGCGAGTCGCCAATTATTGGCAACTCGCAAAATAGTGTTAGTACATGGCCCACAGGATTTTTATTTGCGCAAACAGGTCTGAAACCCATTTGTGCATGCAAAAATCTGTCATACATCTGGCCCTTAATCTCCCTGATGGCCCCTAGTGCCTGGATACCCTTAAGGGTGATAAATATGCACTTTACAAAAGTGGAATTATTCTTATTACAGTGCAACGAATTGGACTCTGGTTCATCTAATCTGCTTGTTCCACAGTGATCCACTTCCAGCTCTTGGAGGTTGCTTAATTTGTATAATGCCAACAGTAATCCCTCTACTGTGGACCATGTCAGATCCCTTAGATCTTTGCTTGATAGGTACCTCAATGCTGCTTATGTCTATGCTCCTGTGACTATTCTGGGGCATTTTAACCTGCAACTTTGTCATAACTGTAGGTACACTGATGTGGTTCATTCCCTTCTGTATGACACTAATTGTGAGCACACTACTCAGAGGGGCTGTTTAAAACTGTGGTGCACTATTATAATCTATCAGCTCTGAATGGGGTCATGTGGATTCCGGTTCTCGTGTGAAAATGCCCACCGTTATTGGGAGAGATGCCTCCACTCTGATGGATTTTATTTTCGTTTCGACCGCTTTGATCCCACCCATCATCACAAACAAGGTGCTTTGGGATACACGGAGTCACCACAATCCATTGACAGCTCCCTTACCTGGCTGGGTGTTTTTAACACGGGCCCTATTCAGAACTAGTCTTGTGGGCTGGTGACTAAACATGATCAGGGACGTGGACTTAGATGGAAGAATCTAGGGGCATATTATCAAGACAGGCGATCAAATTATCACCGTTTTAGTGGCAGAAAACTGCCGCTAAAACGGCGATAAAGGGCTTGATAATATGTCCTATGGAATTCCAATTGAAGCCCATGTTAGATGCGAAGGACATCTAACATGGGCTTCAATTGGAATTCCATAGAGCATATTATCAAGCCCATTATTGCTGTTTTAGCGGCAGTTTTCTGCCGCTAACACTGCGATAATTTTATCGCCTGTCTTGATAATATGCCCCCTAGATCCTGACTCTTTTATTGTAAGTTATTCAGTTTATACCCTGATGCTTCCACAGCATACCTTGAGGACCTGCTCTCTGATGACCAGCTTCTTAGCTCTTTTGACATCATAAGTCACAACGTGCGGTCCATTCTTACTTCTCCTAGGCAATCGTCGTTTGCTCCCTTGAGAAGGTTTGATCGGTGCTGTAGTAAGATTCATTGTGATCTTGTATCAGTTCTTTGCAGATGGATCCAAGATAGATACAAGTTACTTCTCTCAGAACTTTATACTAAGCTGCTGTGCAGCACGACAGGTGCACTGTGAAGCAGGAAGCTTGCAGGACCTTATTGTGCCAGTAGCTCTGGGTGCAGTTCTAACTTTTGGGAGATTGTGAACCACCCTCTTTTTAACCCAGACACAGAGAATTTATGAACACAGCATATTTAACCCGATTCTTGGGTCAAACACTTTGAAGGTATTTATGATACACAATGTTCTGTCAGTTGTGACACTGAGTTTATCTAGGAACTGGCCCTTTTTGGTTGGCTGAGGCAGTTCCCCAGCCAGGCAGAACCTACAACTGCTGTCAGGGGCGGGTGATTACACACAATGCGCTCACCCTTGGGTAGCTTGGCAGTAAATAGTCAGGTTTACCACTGAGGCAATGTCTAAAGGATTGGCACAGCACTCACTCACGATAAATAACTTGAGCGTCCCAAAAGAGACTTCACAAGTGAGGTATGTAAATAACGTTTGCATTCAACACTCATAATAATCAACACATGAACATCATGTATTTCTGGATATAAATCGGACTTGGAATTATTGCTAGCATTACTAGGCCCAGCCATGTTCAAATGACATCAGTAATATGCACACTTGAGGAAGATTGTAATGTACACCCCCTCCAGCACCTCTATGTGGTGCCACACATTGTCCACCTCAGACCCACTCTAGCAATTCATATACTTCAATACCACACAGTTATAGGGTGCACCCCGGGTCTCAACGATATCAGAAATATGTAAATACAACAAAATATACCACTTTTTAGCAGCACCGTGGGCCGAGGCCACACTGGTAAAACCAATGTCAAATGTAATGCTATTCTGCCAAGAGATCAACATATCAGGTAAACCACCGTCCAGTGTCTCGAATCACGGGCGGTTTGCCACTGTCACTTCCACACATACACGCTCACTCTGCACTGCTGTGCGGTGCCACGGATATCAGACAAGTCAGTATGGAAGCGCTTGAACACATACACACTCAGCACCCTAATGCGGAGCAACTGATACCCAGTAGGTGAATTAGTTACACACTGCTGACCCCCTCGCCCAAATCCTTCCTCCGCCCTCCAACTCACCCTGACAATCCTACACCTTCCGATTGGAGGCACCCCGTCCTTTGCCCCGGCCCTAGGCCACCTGCAGCTGAAGTCACTCTTAATCATGGTTCCAGGAAGCAGGTGGGGGTAGACTGCACAGTCGATTAGGAGGAAGTCAGCAAAAGGGGTTAGACAGTCACTCGAGAAGTTCACCGACAGGATGTGGAGCAGACACGGGCTGAGGGAAATGGATGGTCACACCAAAGGGATCCCCAAAGGCCCTCCACCACCAGCCCAGTTCTACGAAGCACATTGAGGTCACACACTCTCTTGACCCTCTTCTGATCGTTCTCGAAGCGTTACCCTCAGCCCAGTAAGTCACTCTTACCACCCAGGTCCTAGCCGGGAAACATACCTGGCACCACAGTGTCATCGGGGAAGCCCGTGTGAGGTGAGGGCAGATGATCCACCTCGCTGAGGGCCAAGTAAGGTTAAGGTAACAGTAGAGGAATGGAGAATGGAGTAGGGGGGACTTCTCATAAAGAGGAGACACCCAGCCAGGTACATGTTGATCAGAGTTACGCCCAGGCAATCGGGGCACAACATCGGGTGTGCGTTGTAAGGGTCACATCATGCCGTTCCAGTTGCACACAACAAAGAGTTGCCAAATCTCTACCTCCTTGGAAATGAGGCACAATGTCTGGTGCATGTAAATGTTTTCCGCACCAGGCAGATCTAGTTACTCACACAATGGAGAGTTGAAAATTCCGTACCTCCCTCGAAATGGGGTATAACGTCTGGTGCCCGTCACTATTAGTTGCACTATACAGCTCCAGCCACACACACAGATGCACGATCAGCAATGCTTCATGAGGTAGACTGAGGCACTACTACGGTTACGCCCCCACCTCCGGGGGTTGCAACCAATGATTCAGACAACACACGCTATGAGCATGCAGTCAGTGTGTCGCACAAGAGAGATTAAACATGATAGACAAAGTGTGCCACGCTGGGTTCTGCAACCGGTAAACTTGCTCATCAGCAACAAGAGGCTTATACATGCCAAGGTCCCCACAATGCAGGGATCATACACCTTAGATGTGGGCCAGATGTCAGAACTCCCCATCAGGCGATCCAGTCTTCAGGCACAATTCTTAGGTCCACGCCGCACTACCAGTTGGAAATCTTGCAGACAATGAGGGCACTTGGGAGGGCACTGCGCTCCAGGTGACACAGGTAGGGACCTCCGAAACACAGGGTCCAAGCTCAACAAGCCCTTGGAGAGCACACTTCAGGGTCTCACACAGCAGCAGGCCAGCCACTATTCAGGAAGGGAATGCGGTCCCTTTCAAAGGCAGTAAATGTCTTTGTGCACAACAGAATCCTAAAGCAGTGTGCACCGCATAGTTCAAGGTTCTCTGGTCCCACATCCTCACAAACGTATCTATACCCCACGGAAGTATGGCACCAATACGTATACTGGAGTGTGCCTTTGAATTTGGGGGTGGTTCAAAGGGCCTCCCTTTGAACCACAGATGTCTCCCCTAAATGTCAGCCCTGTCGGCCATGAGGCTGTGGATTGCAGATTTTTAGTGACAAAAAAACCAAGCAGATGTGAAAGGCTATACAACTGAGGAAGCTGAAAACATTTATTCACTTATCAAAGAAACCAGGGATTTGAAAACCAAGCCAGGCTCTACAATACAATTAATCAAGCAATTACAGTACACCCTACGAAAAGAGATTAATCAGAGACTTCACGCTATGACTCTGATACAATACCATAGGGTAAAGCGTATTCCTAGGGGACTGAGAATATCATTGAGACCAAAGTTGTTTAAATTTAATAAACCATTTCTTGCACGGTGGTTTGCGATATTAAACAAATGCTCGCTAGATTTAGTACTCTTGATTGTCGAAGAGTTGTCTAATGTTTTAAAGGAACTCGAGTCTGAGATTAGTGACATGAAAACAGAATTGGCAACACGCATGTCTGCTGAGGACATGGATAAGACTCTTAAGGAGATTAATGATAAATTAGAGGAACATACGAAAGAGGCTCATGAAAGAAAACTGCGCAAGTTTAAGCGTGACACGCTAGATTATAAACTTGATGAGGTGTATAGCTGGGCTGACAACTATGCGCAAAGAAGGGTATTCAAAAAACCAACCGCTAACACTTCAGAAGAGAGTTTGGCCACTGATCAGGATACCTGACCTACACGTCCCCCAGTAGAAACAGCAGCAGCAAGTTCATGTGCAAAAGGCGCGACAAGCAACCAGAGTAGGTAGCCTTTTTTAGAGGGAGGCCACAGTTCCAATCATCCACCGGAAGAACACACACAAATCAAACGGACAAGGAGGGGACAAGGGAAAAAAACAAGATGGAGTAAGACGCAACCCAAAGAGGAACTGATCATGAATATTTCTGATACAGTACTAAGTCCTACGCAAACAGCAGTATTGAACAAGGGCATGTCTTTTGTGCCGACTTATCAAAGTAATGAACTTGAAACTGAAGTCTCTTTCTTTAAATTCATGAGAAAGCTAAGACGTAGGTGGTTTTTTCACCATACAGCTTTAGAGAGCTCTGAGCCCACAGCAGAGATTTCAAGAACTAGGAAAATCTTTAAACCGAAAAGTTTGTTTATGTCACCCATGTCACATAAAGCTTTAGACCTGTTTGAGACATTGGTCAAAAAAGATCTTGCAGAACTGAGATATCATGGCAATACAAAAAGAAATATGACGAAGCAAGAAACTATAGTATTGAATGAATTGGCTTCTAATGAGGCACTCACTATAGTTGCTGCAGATAAGGGTGGAGCACTAGTGGTGCTCAATTCTGCCCATTATCATCTTAAGGTAGATCAACATGTGAAGGACACCAGCACCAACGTACAGTTAGAATCAGATCCCACCATAGAGTTTCAGAGAATCTTATCTGAGATTTTGAAAAGAGCCACTAATTTGGGTTGGATTGAGGAACAGACACGGAGATACCTGACTACAGAACATCCCAGCCGACCGTACATATATATGTTGCCAAAAATGCACAAAGACCCGAAGGACCCACCATTCCGGCCGATTGTGGCAGGCTGTGGGTCATTACATGAGCCACTAGGGAAATATCTGGATCATTACATGCTACCTTTAGTGCAACAATGGTCAACTTTTGTACAAGACACCACTGACTGTTTAAAAAAACTGCAGAGAGTAACCTTCTCTGCTGATGATGAACTTTGGCTGTGTACAGTTGATGTATCAGCACTTTACACATCGATCCCACACATGGAAGGGTTAGAGGCAGCAGAATGGATGCCTTTGAGACACGAATACGAGGAGAGTTAAAACATTTTTCTTCTTGAATTGTTGCAATTTTGCTTATATCATGGGTATTTTCAGTGGCAGAATTGTTTTTTCCTACAAAAGACTGGTACCTCTATGGGGTTTACTGGGGCACCGACATATGCAAATATGTTTATGTGCAACTTTGAAGAGCAACATATACTACAGAAGGTTGAGTGGCAGGAACATTTAGCACTGTACTTAAGGTATATTCACACACACTATCAATTCTGAACAGATAAGCTATCTGGATATACTTATCCAAAGAAAAGGAGACACACTTGAGACGAGTGTGTATAAGAAGCCTACAGATAGGAACAATGCCTTACATTTTGATAGCTTTCATTCACAGTCTTTGAAGAGGCATTTACCTTTGTCGCAGTTTATCAGGGCAAGAAGGATATGTTCAAATGAGAACCAAGGAATCGTTACGATCAAGAGTATGCGTAATGATTATAAGGAGAGGGGTTACCCAGAGACAGTACTTGAACAGACTGAGAATAGAGTGAGAACCATGTCCAGATCCACGATGTTAGAGAAGACCGAGAGAGAGAAAGATAAGAGAGAAGTTTTTGTATTAAAATTCTCTACAGCCGCAGCGGCCATTAAAAAATGCATATGGAAAAGATGGGAGATCATTGAGCAAGAGCCTGACTTCAGACAGGTATTTTTAGATAAACCATTGTTCGCACACTCTAGGTCGAGGAACCTTAAAAAAATTCTAAAAGGTCGCAGACATGAAGAAAAAGATCTAGGTCAAAAGGGCATGATGAAGTGTCAAAACTATGGACATTGTGGTAACGTGTTGGTTGGAAACTCATTTGCACATCCGCAAACTGGTAAAAGGATTACACTTAAACACACATCTGATTGTAATTCTAGTGCTCTGATATTTGCAATTAAATGTCCATGTGGACTTGTTTATGTTGGGCGCACCACAAGGAAGGTGAAGGTGCAGATGACCGAGCACAAAAGTATGCTACGTACTATGAATATGAAATCTTGTTTGGCTGCACATTGGCTAGAGCATGGTCATACAATACCTCAGCTGAGATTCACTGTATTAGAGAGATTGGTGGAGACACCACATGTTGATGTAACAAGATTATTGGCACAAAGAGAAACATACTGGATAAAGTCCCTCAGGACACTGATTCCCTATGGACTCAATGATAAGATAGAGATGATTCGCTTTTTGTAAATATAATGTAAAGGTACTGAATTAATACTTGATCTTTTTTGTACGGGATCACATACATGCACTATCTGATTCATGCTCATAAAACCTCACAAGCACTGATTTCATATTAGGAGATGTTTACAGGATTACTTTTGATAATAGCCTACACATATGTTAACAGTTTTAATTTATTTTTAGATAAGAGACCAATATACCAATTAGAATTCGAGTGAACGAGAAAGGAGTTATGTCATTAGATTCAATCTGAGTTTGTTTAGAACCAGCGTGTGTAAATACACGCCATCTTGGGTAGAGGGAACAGGTTTTTAGTCCGTCGTTTATGTTTGTAGCAAGGGTGACGTCAGACGCCAAGTTTAGGCACTCTGAGATCGTTCGGAATTACTGGGACAGCGTTTGGCAGACTTTACAGATGAGTACACGATGAAATAGGTAAGAACTGGGCGTACTAGTGAGGCAGAGTACTTGTTTTAAAGTCTCTTCATTAGCACAGATTGTAAGCTTATTCGGCGTTATTATCATTGCATTCCAGGAAAGGGGAAGAGACAAAGCCGAAGTAGCGCTGCGGACATCATTCGAACATTGCTTCATAGACAAGTGAGTGATTATTAGGTGTCATGTATATAGAATAAATCTATTAACAAACATGGCAACTTAGATATTTACGAACAACATCACTTTCCCTACAGAAGTTCGTAAGAAAGTCGACAATTATTTTGGTACACCACGCTTACCCGTTCAATTGTGATCCGTGAAGGTAGGAGTGTGAACAAGTTAGAAGCATGATTTATGACACCTGGGCACACACACGTTTTTTTGGGTGAATATGACTTTGGGCTCTGACAGTGCATGATAGAGTTGTGTTCTTTGTCGTTTTCAGTTGTACACTTTTCAGTCACTGGCGAACTTTCCTGAGCATGATAATTGGTAATGCATTATATGTGAGAACCCAGCTGGTTATTCTCTGGTTTCTGATAAAATATTCTGCGGATGAAATGATTTATAATGAATTAAGTTTATTAGAAAGTGCTGACAACTCACTAGCATTTTATGTATAGTGATAGATTTTTATGTTATTTGTAGAGCATTCCCCTGACGAAGATGCATGCCGAAATGTATTGGGATATGTCTTCATGTGTGGATATTTGGAGAGTTGTTTGAAGATTTCAAACGAATGTAATTGATGACGAAAAAAGAAGAATAAAAATTCTGAAGAAGGAAAACTAAACAACTGATTTATGGCATTCCTGTTTTTGTTTAGCTTTTGCTGTTATTGTTTGCAGTGATTTTGCAATGTGATGATTATTAACCCCTTAAGTGCTGCTCACGGCCAATGGTCGTCAGCAGCGCTACCTCCCCAGTGCTGCGCACGACCATTGAACGTCCATTCAGCACTAGTTCTAATGGACAGCGCAGCACTGGGGAGGAATGTGTAATAGCAGCTATGAGGTTAATCATTTGTTTAATCTTTGAAAAAAAAAATTTGGAATTTTTTTTTTTTTTTTTTTTAAACCTTTATTTATGAAATGCACATTACACAGCATCTGCCTACAACCCCTCAGGGCCGGCCGCTATGACATCCATCGAAGAATAAAGCAAGACAGTACACTGTTAAGACAATCTCTGAACGCACATTGTAGTGTGGAGCATAAAACTTTACTAGAAGGATATTAAAGGCTTAATTTTTATAATTTTGTCGAAAAAACAACAACACACAAACACATGGTATCATACTGGCAAGGGTCATAAGAGGGGGGGGAAGGGGGGAAGGAGTAAATATAAAAGGAACGAATCTGGCAAGGGGGGGCGATCATGAAGGAAGAAAGGATACAGATGATATGGAAAACAGAAAACGGAACGCCAATCATGGGGAGGAGGGGACAGGAACCTCGTAATCAAGTGGAGGGGAACAAATATCGCCACAGTAGGAATTCCACTGTGCCCAGACCCTGGACCATTTCCTGGGACAACCCCGTGCCTCATATACCGTCTTTTCTCGAAACATGCACCAGTCCATGTTATCCTTCCAGGCACTGAGTCGCAGTGGTCTGGCGGAGCCCCAGAGCTGAGCTATGTCTCTCTTAGCAACCATGTTGCCCAGAGTGACCCAGAACGTCTGAGCAGCAGTACAATCCGTGGGCTCCCACACATTGAGCAAACAACGCCGTGCCTCAGGAAGAAGGGGGACTCCAGTGACACGTCCCATTACATCGCGCACCGTGGACCAGAAGGACGAGACAATCGGACATTCCCACAGAACATGGAGAAAAGTACCATCCATACCACACCCACGCCTACACCGTCCATCCGTCACAAGCTCCATGCGCACCAGTCGCGCACCAGTCACATACACACGGTGGAGGATCTTTAGCTGGACAAAACGAAGCCGAGCCGGAATAGCCACCTCCTTGGGGGAGGAAACAGCCGACTGCCAGTCCTCGTCGTCTAGTTCAAGCCCATCAGCTATCCAGGAAGCACGGAGTTTCCCCAGCTGGTCCGCCCTGTTATTAATGAGCTTCTTATATATTAAGGAAATCGTACTATCGGGGACGTGACAGTCTAGGATACGATCCTCCAGGGGGGAGGATTGTGGGATATCAGTCCCGGGGGGAAAAGCGGAGAACAAGGCGTGTCGAACCTGCATATACCGAAAATATTCCCTATCATCAAGCTGGTATTCCAGTTTCAAGGCTTCAAAGGACTTCACAGCGCCCCTGGCCCAAAGATCATCCACCTTACTGATCCCAATCATGTCCCACCTGTCAAACCCTTTCGTCTGCCAAAGGTTGCCCAGTCGATCAGAGTCATACAATGGGGTCATACGCGTCAGCTTGCCACCCAAGCCCGTAGCCACAGTTGCATCCCTCCAGGCCCGCACTGCACACTTCGTAGGACCCGTGAGGAGACGGAATGGCGACTTCGAGTACAAGGCCCTATTAAAGTTGCCACCGGGCAGCAAAAATTTGTCCAGGGCAAAGGCAGGAGCGGGTTCCGACGAGTACGTCACGTGATTAATGGCGCTCAGGTGCGAGGCCCAGTAATAACGTCTGATATCTGGCAAAGCAATACCGCCGTCGTACCAGGAAAGGGTGAGTTTAGACAGCGCAATACGGGCGCGACCATCCCAGATCAATTGCCGCTGCAAACTTTCGATCTCGCGAAAGTAGCGAGCAGGGACCGGGTCGAAGAAGTTCTGCAACGCATAGGGAAATCGGGGGAGCGACATCATTTTAAAAAGGGCTGCTCGGCCCAGCGGAGACAAGGGCAATTCACGCCATCGCCTCACATCTTGTTTGAGACGTCGGAGCGGAGCATACAAATTCCGTTCATAACGCACCGCAGAAACCGTAGAGACATAAATCCCCAAATATTTAAAACCGTCATCCGCCACCAAAATTGGAAACCTACGAGGCAATGGCGGCAGAACCCCGGCTATGACATAGACACAGGATTTGGTCCAGTTGATAACCGATCCGGAGTTCTTACCGAAGGATGTAAGAACGTCGAAGAGCACATTCAAGGACTTTTGAGGGGAAGTGAAATAAAGAAGGATGTCATCGGCATACAGTGAGACGCGATCCTCTAGATCAGGTGCCCACCGAATCCCTTTAATCGAGGGTTCCCACCGGAGCCACGCCGCAAGGGGTTCAAGTGCTAATGCAAAGAGAAGTGGGGAAAACGGACATCCCTGGCGGGTGCCGCAGCCCAGCGGGAAGGGGTCAGAACTTCTGCCATTTACCATGACCTGGGCTAGCGGCTGTTCATAAAGAAGCTTGACCCACGCAATAAAGTTAGGGCCAAAGCCAAACTTGGAGAGGGCCGCCCAGAGATAAGGCCATTCAATGGTGTCAAAAGCCATCGTGGCGTCTAGGGAGGCCACCACCGCAGGGTCCGCGAGCGTTGCAGCTCTCGCGAGAACACCATGAAGCCTACGCAGGTTAAGGGCCGTGTTCCTATGCGGTATGAAGCCGGATTGATCCGGATGAATCAGGTCACAAATCACCGCCAACAGCCGATTGGCCAGGACTTTGGCTAGGATTTTAGGTTCTGCATTCAGCAAGGAAATGAGGCGGTAGGAGGTACAGCGATCACGAGGCTTGCCATCCTTATAAATGACCACTATAGTAGCCAGGCGCTGTTCAAGCGGGAGGACTCCTGCCTCGAACGCGTCTAGAAACATGGTGCGCAGATGGGCAGCCATCTTGTCCGGACGAAGTTTGTATAGCTCGATGGGTAAACCGTTGGGCCCCATCGCCTTTCCCGATCGCAGAGATCAGATAGCAAGGGCAATCTCATCCACCGTAAAGGGAGCCTCCAGAGCCAGGACCTCTTCCTCCGAGACACTAGGAAGAGCTATATCACGCAACACCAAACGGGAATCAGCCTCATCACGGTCACTCACCGGGGTATAAACCTTCCGGAAATGATCAACAAAACAGTCAACAATCGCACCGGGATCAGACACACTTTCACCAGATTCGCGAACAATAACAGGCACAACACGATTCGCTCTTTCAGCCTTATCCAGCCACGCCAGGAGTTTGCTAGCCTTGTCACCCACATCATACAGCCGGCCCAATTGATTCTCTCGCATCAACTTAGCAGCATCGGTAACACAAGCCCTGTAATCCGCCTGTTTCAGTTCCAAAGTATGCAATAGCGCAGGCGTGTCATTCCCACCCAGCTCACTCTCAAGCGCTGTAATTTCAGTTTCGAGGGCCAGAACGGCCTCCCTCTTAACCTTCCGTTCAGCAGCGATAAGAGACAGTGCGGATCCCCGAATGACCATTTTAAAGGCCTCCCAGAGAACCGTAGGGGAAGTCACCGAACCCACATTTTCATCAAAGTAACAGTCAATAGTCTTAACCAATTCTGAGCGGAAAGTGCCAGGGGGGAACCGGGGGAACTCTGTTACCAAAAGGACCACCCACAGATATCTTAAGCAGCAAGGGGGAATGGTCCGAGATACCCCGGGGAAGATGACGAACCTCCCGCACCAAGGATAGGGTGGAAGCCAGCACCAAGAAATAGTCTATCCGAGAGAGGCTACCATGCGCACCGGAGTGGAAGGTGTACTGCGTCTGGGTAGGGTGCAGCGAACGCCAAACATCCACAAGACCAAAAGTTTCAGTCATATCATTGAGCCACATCTGGGACTGAGGCAGAACTCTAGGGGGCAGCCGATCACATTCGCCAGACATCACGGAGTTAAAGTCCCCGCCTATGATCAGCCGACCATCGGGGAGACCAAGAAGAGTCTTGCCAAGATCGGCGTATGTGGCAGCCTGCAGCCCCGGGGGGATATACACAGCCACTAACAAAATAGGCTTCCCCTCCCATCTCCCGGAGACAGCAGCATACCGTCCCCGATCATCCAGGACAACATCATCAATCTCAAGGGCCAGGGAGGATTTAACCATTATGCCCACTCTCCGGGACTCGGAGGTGAAACCAGCGTGGGCGGCCAATCGGTAGCCCCGACGGTCAAGGGCTTTACAGGCATTACCGATCAAGTGGGTTTCTTGAAGGAAGACGACATCAGGGGCATGGCACAATGCCGCGTTTAATCCTGTCACCCAACCCGTTGACGTTCCAAGAAAGAACCTGCATCTCACCCCCCCCCCCATCCCAGGAAAAACGACCCAACCCAACCCCCTCCCATAACCACAGATTCAGAATACTTGCAATTAGTAATATACCATGAACAGAGAAAAACAACGGAAAACATAAAACACAATCAAGTCCCCAGAAACCACCCCCCAACCAAGAACCCGTTACAACTCCCCCCACCCTGCACCCCTGCTGACTAGAAAGCCACCCCAAACTGCAGTGTGCCTGTCGCCCCATCTGATCTACACAAAGAACCCCCCGAGGAGGAAGGGAGAAGCCACCCGTACCCGCACCACCACGGGCACAATCATAGAGCATACAATATAAGGCACTCTGTAAAGTTCATAGTCTCAAATCGGACCACTGGGGGCCCACGTTAAACCTGGGCCGTCGCACCGCCGTCTGCGCCGTCGGGTCGTCCACTCTCGGTGTCATCAGTCGGCAACGAGTCCAACCAGTCACTAGCACGATCAGGCTGTTCGAAAAAATAGGCTCGGTGTCTGAACTCAATCCGCAAGCGAGCAGGAAACAGCATTGCGCACTTCAGTCCCAGATCCTTTAAACGACGCTTCACTCCAAGGAAGCCAGAACGTTGTCGTTGCACTTGGGGAGTGAAATCAGGATAGATTGAGACAGAGTTATTATCGTACTTCAACGGGCCGTGTTTGCGAGCGGCCTGCAGGATAGCGTCCCTGTCCCGAAAATGAAACAGTCTAGCGATGATAGGCCTCGGAGGGCCCCCTGGCTTCACCTGACCACCTGGGAAGCGATAGGCACGCTTAACCGCAAAAAACTTGCTGAGACCTGCGGGAGCGAGTTTAGCGACAATGAGTTCCTCGACCAGTAAATCGATCGAGGCGGCACCCTTGCCTTCCGGAACTCCGACCAAGCGTATGTTGTTCCGCCTGGCCCTATTATCGTAATCCTCCATTCGTTTAAGCAACAGGTCGTGTGAGGAACGCAAGTTTCCTATCTCGGATTGTGCCTCCGCCATGTCCGTCACCAAACTCGATGCCTTTAAGTCCAAAGCCTTGACCCTCTCGTTCGTTTTGGCCAAATCGGCTCAAATAAGAGTAACATCCACCGCCACCGTGTCTATCTTGGACACGATGGCCTCGTATTGTTGACTCATATCGGCCTTGAGGCCTGAAATGGCGGCCAACAGGTCTTGTAGGGACACTTCTGAGGAAGACGACATGTCAGTCTTCGGTTCTTCCAAGCCACGACTGGCAGCGCCGGGGGACCCCCTCGGTTGGGTATAGCGCTCGATCATGTTGGACTGGATCGACCCCCCGCGAGTCATGGTCTTCCTGCGTTTCTCCGCCTCAGGTTTTGTCGCCATAGTGTATTCAGCGACAGTCAGGGAAACCCGGGCGCTCCGGGATGGTGGCAATTCTCGAACCCCAAAAGTCCAATTTCACGGGAGAATGCCACGGGTCACCCTGCCAGCACCAAGAAAGAAAGCGTAGGCAGTGAGAGCAGCAGACCAGGGTAGAGTAGCAGGTCCCAAGGAATCAGAGTCAAGAGGGCTGGAAACCGAAAGTGAAAGTGGCACACCACCGGTGAGGCACATGCCAGGCAGCCGTTGTTGTTGCATTACAGCTCGGCCATATTAGGCAGTAGAGACCCCGGTCGCATCGGGGGTTAGGCCAGAAAGTTGGAGACGGTGTAGAAATGGTCCCCGAGGTCCGATCCCGACCAAAAAAGGATCGACTGCATCAGTGGGAGTAGCTCTTCAAAAGCCCGTTGAAGTGACCAGGATATCTGCAGGATAGATCAAGAAGGGCGGCGCGGGTCTCAGGAGCTCTCTGCTCACGCGCCCATCTTGGATGCCCGCGTAGCTCCTCCCCTGAAATATTTCTTGATACGATTTGGTTGGAATGTACGCATAAAATTGTGAACATAATTTGCATCACATAATAGTGGGCCAGTGGACAGTGCACCCCATAACACAGGCTTCTGTGGATTATCCAGATTTTTAATGGGGCCATGGTCTGGCTCCAAAGGTCAAGTGTTAAAGTCTCTTCCTCCAACCTCTCCAACCGGTCCACAAATGGCAGAGGTCTGTCATTCCAGTTGCATACTCAGTGTTTTTTAGCTGTCGCTAGGGAATGCCCTGATGTGCTCCCCCAACCTCCAGTTTGGAATGGAGCCAAGCACCCAGGCACACAAAGCATGGAGAGCACAGAAATGCCCATTTTCTAGAAGTGGAATTTTTGTGTGAATCACAACCAAGCCACCTTTACCACTGGCAAGCGGTTGTCGCTGCGAATCTAGTGATAGTAAAACTCATGAGACTGCTCTGCTGTAATCCACCATAGCAGCCTGAAGGGATTTCAACCTCTTCCTCATGTTAGCCTATGGGAATAGCAAACCTCATAGGCAGTGAAAACACGCGTGGGTATTCCTCACTATCGTGGTGGCGGACAGGCATGTGTACCTGCCCTGCCTTTCACCTACCATTCGCTTCACCCCTTAAGTGTATCTTTGGGGTACTTGGGTGGAAGTGAAAGGTTCTCTCAGGATGTCTAGTGGCTTAAAAGGGCCAATCTGAGTAAACGTCCAATTTCACGCATCAGCTGGCACTGGCAGGCTGGGCACTTAATCAGGAGGACCATTGGTGCAAGTGTGCACACCAGCCCGCAATGGCAGGCTGGACACATGCCTGGCACACCCTCTGTGGTGAGCGCACACCCAGCATTGGCAGGCTAAACACACGTTCAATCACACCATCGATGCCAGTGTGCCCACCAGCGTGCACTGGCAAGCTGGACCCAGGTCTTAAAACATAATAGGTGCGACTTGCACCCAACGGCCAGCTATGGCAGGCCTGACAGATGGTTTAGAAACCTAAGGTTAGCACCCCATCCTAATGTGTGTAGGAAAGGTGCACACACTTTCACACTGTGCTTACAATGGGAAAGTGCCCCAGGCCCGAAGGACTTAACTAGAGAATCAGCCACACCAAGGAATTATCCCATAGGGCGAGCCAACCTCCAAGGTAAGGAAAACCCACATGGGGCTACATCCCTACCAGGGCAGTGCACATGCAGATGTATCTACCCGGCCACCCGCCTATCCCAGTGTGGTGGTGTTGAACGGTCTCCTCAGAGTTGGCTACGGAATGAGATCAGCCAACCTAAGCATGGGACATTTTTAACGGGCTATTCAGGTGGATGGCACAATCAGTGCGGCATCCCCCTATTAGCCAGTGTTGTATCCGCCCTGGGTATGTGGTGTACCTTTGTACAGGGCACTCACCTATATCAATCAAGCAAGCACCCTATCCTGACATGTACAGGAAGGGGGTGAACACATTCCCTCTACAGTATAGTGGGAAATTGCCATGAGTCCTAAGGTCCAGAAAAGAGTTGGCAAAAACCAGGAGGACAAAAAGCTAAATATTTTAGGGAAATCCCCATAAGAAGGGCCATGTCCAGTAGTCTAACTCTGGTATGGCACCACTTAGAGGATTTTCCCTTTCTTTTGCCTGGGAAGACGTTAGCGATGGTCTTTTGCCCCCCTGAATAACAAAGTCCCTGCCCCTGATGGGGTCCCGCTGGACCTATTTAAGGCCGACGTGTTTTTATGGACCCTCCTGCTTACTGTTTACATCAATGTGGCCCTTGGAGTTCCATTTTCTTGGTTCAACTCATTCATAGTGACAGTGTTCAAAAATGGTCGAGAGATGGCCCTCTGTGTTATCACCCAATCTCTCTGATAGATTCAGAGATCAGGGTCATAGGGAAAATGAGACTCTCCAAACTGATCACTTGATCCAAAGATCGACGTGTGCTCTTTGATGTGCAGTATGATTTCAGACCAGGCAAGAGAACAGTGGACCAATGTCAAACTCTGTATCTTTTAATCAGTAATTACCCTGTGGCCAGATCAGGAGTAATACACTGGCCCCTTTATGGACTTGAGTTCCGCTTTTCGTCGGGTTAAAAGAGAGAAATTGTGGACTATAACACTGGACCTGAGGACTGATAAAACATTGCCCTTTTCTTGTGTTATTATCACCATAGTCTGAACGCTTCTGTAAGATATGTTCAGAAGGGGGATTGCACTGAGCACGTTTTACTTGATTAGAGGGTCAGACAATGCTGTATTATGGCCCCCTTGTTATTCACTCCTTACGTGAATAAGTAGGAACAAGTATTTGTTGCAGGGGGTGCGACCCATGTTAGGGGACCACATTGCCCCAGTCCTTCTTTACGTTGATGACACTGTCCTAGTTTCTAGTACGGCTCTAGGCTTGCAAATTGTAGTGGACATCTTGAAAATGTATATGGACGCACTGAACTTCAGCATTAATTCTATCAAATCTCATACCATGACAATAAGACCTAAAAATACTAAACGTAGAACCCACTTTTGTAAGTGGAGAACACTCAGTAAAGTTTAAACATTCCCCTACCTTGGCATTTTGTTTGACTCTTCTATTACATGGCCACCATTGATGAGGGATAGGAGGCATGGCCTTGCCAAAGGCATTGCATCCATCTTTGACTTTGCTGCCAGACTAGGGCGCAAGTCAGCGGGAGCACTGATTGAGATTTACAAGGCTAAATGTGTGTCTATAGTGACCCATGGTTGTGATAGCTGGGGGTATGTCAATATAAACAACTTAAAAATATGCCAAGAACATGTTTTTGAGAAGACTACTTGTGCTTCCTAGTAGTTCTTCTATGTTTATCATACATGAAGAGCTGGGACAGGGTTTTTTGTCTGGCTCTATTTTGTTGAGGCCTCTCATTTTATGGCTCTCTGTCTGGCTTAAACTCAAGCTGAATATAAATAGGAAGTTTGTAAGGAGTTGGGTGAGCTTCAAACACCCCCTACAGATACCATGTTTGGAGATATTTCAAGGATAGCATCATTAATCTAGTTTGCCAGGCCCTTTTTTAGGTCTAGCTTGCTTAAGTATGCACTAGTGCATGCCTCTTGCTTGTGAGACTCTTATGTTGTATAATGGGCTTGGAACCAGACCATTTCTTATCATTAGATTTGATTGTTGTCAGTCTTGGTTGCTGCCTTGTAATTGGGCAGCGTTTACCATGCATCGCTTACTTTTCTTTCAGTGGTGCATGGGCCAAGCATGGATTAATGAAGTTTAATTAGTGTCCGTCTGCTGGCCATCCACGTCTCGCGCTGTGATTCAGGTACTATTTTTCATTTTAAAGCACTATGACGCAGTTAACGTTGGCCACGTCATGGTGCTTTGTTTTTACCTTCTCCCCACCCAATCCCTGTTTCTTCCTCCCTCACTCGCACCAATTTCTTCAGACCCATGGCCCTGTCTCTGTATATTCTGAATTTGGGCTACTCAGATGAGACCTCGATTGCATACTATGTGTGGTTTATATTTTCGAATAATAAAAAAAACGATACAAAGTCTACATTTCTCTTCTGTACAAACCCTCCAGAGTATAGAAAATTTGCGGTCGTTCAAATCTGTGCTTTTGCACAAATCCTGGACTTTAATGTTACCAAAAATACATGCCTCCTTTTATATTTCTTTGCACTGCCACCCAGAGAAAGTAAAAAGGGTGTATGCAGCAGCCAGGATGAGTGTTCACTTCTTCTCCACCTCTCTTACCTGCTGCATGGGACACCATGACACTGAAATGACCAGTTTGGGCTGTGAGGACCATCCCTCCTTCCTCCGCAGCCTGCCTCTAGGAAGACACAGTGCAGGAGACGACCTTGGGAGAACCGGACTTCTTGCTATTCCTGAATCAGGGGAGACAGCAGCTGCCAGGCTTTCAAATGCTGCTTGTTATTTATGCTTCTGCTACCAGACTCGGGCATTGCTACCTTTAGCTCAGCACTGAATCCAAATTCTAGATCGCTGGATCTTTCTTTGGCGTGATTCGGGTACTATTGCTTTTTTTTAAAGCGCGGACACGTTCAACGCTGGCTGCGTCATAGCACTTTTTTTCACATTCTCCCTACCCCATCCCTCTTTCTTCCTCACCTACCCACTCCAGTTTCTTCTCCTCCCACATCCTGTTTCTTCTCCGCTCCCACTCGCCCACATCTTGTTTCTTCTCCCTCACCAGCTCACAACCGGTTCCTTCTCCCCCTCTCATGCTCCCTTCTGTCCGCTTCTTTCTCCCCTTTCCACTTCTGTTTAGTCTGACCCTTACTACCCGCCCTCCCATCTCTGTTTTTTCTCTCCCTCCCTCCTGCCTCTGTTTATTCTCCCCGTTGACAAATGTAAAAAAAGAAATTGCAGTGTGAAGCGGGCAATGCTGTCCGCTTCATAGCACTTTTTTAAAATCGCCCCATTACCCATCCCCATCTGCCGCACATTACCCACATCTACCTGATTGCCAAACCAATAGATCACTCATAGACAAGGCCTATTGGCTTTGCCAATGCTTGTTAATAATCCTGATAGCATTGTTAAAGTGGACCTTACTTGAGTGAAAAATACCTTCATTAGTCAGCAGCCTGATGAGAGCGAGTCTTTTGCTCTGTCGAAGTTACCTGTTAAGTCATATCTACTTGTACAGACCACATTGTCCTTAGAGCCATATCTTTTACATGACATGTCTAACTCTCAATGCTTTCTGTCAAACCGCTTTAGGCTAAATACATTTCATCTTTTTATTGAGTGTACCCAAGGGGCAGTCTAGGGAAGCGGATCATCCCCTTCTCTGTGACGCAATATCATTCATTCATTCATACATTTGGCTTCGTTCGGTTCAATTAAAACCATAAAAGGGTACACACAACCTTTGAAATGAATAACGTCATTAGTACAATTAAGTTAACAATGCATCATTGATCAGAATCATAAAAACAATATAATAATATAAAATGCAGAAGCATGAATAAAGAGCAATGTGCAATCCCAGAAAACACGTTTGGTAATATAAACAAGACACTGCATTTTCTTTTTCTTTGTCCAATGTAGAAACAACTGAGACTTCCTATTTCAATTTTTAAAGTCACTTTTAGTAGGAAGGAACTTTACCCAGACCAGGTCGGCATAACTCTTTTTACAGTTACTTAGTGATGCTCAGATCTGTTGGTCTGTTGCTTGTTTTTTAAATTGAACTGGTAGATTAAGAAATTATATGATTATTAATTGATTATGTATTATTTTTTTAAATAATTTTAGCTGTGCATTGCTTGGTTTTTATCTGTACTTTGACTGTTAAAAGTTTTGAAGTATTTGGTTTGATTTGAGTACGAGATCCTTCTTTTACTTTGATTTATCATTATTTGTTGTCTTTTGACTTCTGTACATGTTGTTCTGTAACAGCATGTGGAACAAATTTTGCTGCTCAGTGACTCATGCATTCTTTATTTTCAAATGTATTTAGTAAAAAAAATATTAACATTTACTACTGTAAACGCTTTCAGAAATTAACATTATGACATACACAAACCTACAGGGAAAGTGCAGTTTCCCATGCGTATTTATGATAAAAAATAATGTCTGCAGTAGATTGCATGCATGCATTGTGTTAGCGAGAGCCTAGACAAAAGGATGTGGAGATTATTCATAATCTTGAAAACCGGAGTTTATCTAGTGCATCTTTGGTCTACATGAAGTTCTTCCATTGTGCATCTATGTAACTTCCATGTACTTGGATCTTTGTGTTTGTTACTTTCCTCCTGAAAAACATATCCAATGCACTACCCTATTTCTGATCATGTACCTCTGTCAATACCTTTAATATACATATACCTACCTCCACTATGCATCTATATACTTTCAATGTACCTATGGATCTATAAATTTATCATTTTCTTCTAATTCAGCATAGCCAATGGACTATCCTATTTCCCACCCTATACTTCTCTCAATATATCTTCTAACCCAACTTTCTGACTCATATCAAACTTCTTTCTACACACTTTCCAATGCACTACCCTATTTCTCACCCTATGCACCTATCAATGTATTCTCTACACCCACACTCTCATTTCTCGCAAACCCCATACCACTATTATGATCCCCAAAATAACCCTTTCTAGACTCTCCCTAACTCTACCCCTACTTGCATCATCTGACACCTCTTTTACTATACCGATCCCCAAAACAAACCTTTCTAAACTCTAACATGTTCACTTCTCAAATGTCATATTCCACTATATTAATTCACCACTAATCCTTTATGGGTCTCAGAGTAGCGTGCTAATCGCCAAAAAAGCGCTTCCATACCTCATCAGAGGTAAGCAAGCATTATATGAATGGAAACCTTTTTCCCTCTTCTACCCCTCCACTTACTTTCTCTATCCAACTGAATAACACATCCACCACTCAAACTACTTTCATATTTCACTATGCTAATTTTCAACACTAATCCTTTATGGGTTCCAGAGTAGCGTGCTACTTGCCAATAAAGCACTTCAAACCCCATCAGGGGTAGCAAGTGCTATATAAATACAAACCTCTCTCCCTCTTCTATCCTGCCGCTACTCTTCTCAATCCAAATAACTGAATAACAAATCCACACCTCAAAGTACTTCATATTTCCATATACTAATTTTCAACACTAATCCTTTATGGATTCCGGAGTAGCGTGCTACTCGCCAGAAAAGTGCTTCAACACCCCATCAGGGGAAACAGGCGCTATATGAATGCAAACCGTTCTACCCCTTCTATCCCTCCGCTATCCTTCTCACTCCAAATAACTGACTAATATCCAACACTCAAATTACTTTTATATTTAACCATACTAATTCACCACTAATCCTTTATGGGCTTCCGGAGAAGCATGCTGCTGCCGAAAAAAAACAATAACAAAAATAAAAAGCGCTTCAACACCCATTAGGGATAACAAGCACTATATAAATACAAAGCTTTTTTCCTCTTCTATCCTTCCGCTATCCTTCTGAATCCAAATAACTGACTAACCTATCCACCCCTTTAATGACTTTCATATTTCACTATACTAATTCAACACTAATCCTTTGTTGGTCCTGGAGTAGCATGCTACTCGCCGAACAAGTGCTTCAACGCCTCATCAGGGGTAGTTAGCCCTATATAAATGCAATGGCAATACAATACAATACATGCATCCTTAAAGGAATTGCAAGAATCTATCATTACACACAGTTAATATGAATTTAGATCAATCAAAGAGCTTCACAAAATTTGCCAGTATGAATAGGATATCCCATGTTAAATAGTGAATAGAAAGCAATCATAAAATAGAAAGTGAACAATGTCCTCCTTCATTGGTAGCCCACAAGATAAATAAGGTATATATTTACCTCTTCTTTCCTTTGCCACCTTTTCTTATTGATAACAGCAATACATTGAGACACACCTTTGTATACTTCATCCAATCTTGTGCAAGAAGGGGTAATACTCAAATACAGTGTGCTCTCACTATTTTAAGATAATGGCATATCTCTGGACAGTCAGCAGCATACTTGTTTCCTCTAATCTTTTCTCTAAAGTTTAATTTACAAACGCTTTTTTTAATACCCTCTTTGATATCTCAGGTATCAGCAAATCAAGCATTTAGTTTCAGTGCCAACAATCATTATTTTATATATTTAATCCAGAGCGTTTTCAGTCCCCCTTAGAAATTAAGCAGCATAATAAACAGAGAGAGGGTAATTATAGTTTTGGTATAACCCAGATTTTTTTCAAAGACAGCACAGTACAAAGCCCTTAGGGCCATATTTATGAGGGCCTTGCACCATGCTTGCACCACAAAAAGAGGTACATGCACAATGCACAGCCCCAAGTGATATTTATGAAGCCACACAAAGCCACCTTGCGTGGCTTTGAATGGTTTCACAAATGTGTGAGTAATGCAACGCAGCGCAAATCAGTGCTCCCACTCAACTCCCATGGTTTTTTTATGCATTCACAGATGTAGAAGGACATGTAAACCTGGGAATGAGTCAAAATCTTATGCCTCCCGAGGTGAGGTGTAACGAGGAGAAATATGTTTATTTCTCTTTTTCCTCTTTGTACTTTTGCTGCATTCTGCAGCACTAATAGAAAGAGGAAAACACCTATATTATTTTTTTTCTGCCGGAAGGTGCTTTTTCCTGCGCAAAAACAACCCTGTCGACTACAAAGACCCCCTTGCACTATAGTGCAAAGGTGCCTGCGTTTGTAATAGGCTGCCGAAACGGCGCCAGCACGGGGTGAAAGGACTGGAATGCACCGTATTGGATAAATACAGCGCATTACTATCCTTTATCTGCGGTGCAGGGTAGCTTAGCAAGGTCATTCGCTGGGCTGCCCTGCACCACACATATATATTGCCCGTAGTATATTGATTCTCGTTTATTGTTAACTCTTTTGCCACACTATAACTGGCTCTGGCCACAGATTTGGATACATACACTTTGATCATTGCTTCACCACATATATTGCCAAGTTAAAGCAGAGCCACTGAAATGATACAATTTTGCAGCTGCTGGGTTTTCCTCATAATTATGCATTTGCCACATGTACCAGATAATCCATTATCTGCTGCATAATCTGCAGATTTTGACATAAAGACAATTTGTTTTTAGCTCAAACGGATCAAAAGTTACTAAACGTACAACAACAGTTGTTGCGATGCCCTGGAAGGCCTGTCACACAGGTTAACTGGTCACGTTTCCCTGGCGCATTGCTTGATATGGGCGTTAAACTGCTACTAATGAGGTTGTACCTATGACCAGGCAAAGTTAACAAGTGTAAAAATGATTATTTAAAGAAGTGATATTATTACAAAGTGTGCGGCATAATTTGTCTTTTATTGATGCATAATTTAGTCAACATTTTTACAGGATTTGGTCCTTCCTTGCCGCATAATTCCAATGGCCCTTTTGTTATAAGCACATTGTATAACTGCTCCATTGCAATGATTTAAAGCCAGCGCAAATATCTTATTTAATATTTTCCGGGACATGGAGTCTGTCATACAGAAGCAAAAGTAATTTCCAAAGTTTCAGTTTTTAGTAAATCATGGAATATTGTTTATTTGATTGTTTCCACTGCACCTATTTCCATTACAGTTGTCCTCAAATTTGTAATCTTGACATTGTTGCTGCTAACACATTTTTTAAGCAGAGTTAGTTATCTCTGAAAATAATGTATTTTTCTAGCTAAAATGACCTAATCATCCACAAAGAGCAAGTCTCAATTTTTGGAACATCAGGTTTATTTTGAGAACGAAAACCATATGCAGCATTAACATAAATATAAAACACTAGTGGCGCCAGGATGCACTGCACACCACACACATTCCCTCTATCTATTAGGCACATGTCAGTTCTTGCGTCCTCATTTTTCACTCTCACAAAAGCCATATTTTCGTCATGTAAGAGAATTAAGCAATTTCTAAGGACCTTCGATCATTTCATCTCCAATTTGATCTCCATTTCATCGAGTGTAAACCACAATTCGTGTATTAAATATGCCTCAAATGCCATTTGAAAATCTATAAATGCTTCACATATTTGTGCTGGCAAATACTGCTCTTGGAAATACTAAATATAAATGTGAAGCTTTATCTGTTGTGTTTTTTTTGTGCCTGAAAGTCAAATTGGTGTATTACCAATAGCCTCTCGTTCTCAACCCACTGCAGAACTCTCCCATATGTTTGTATTACAAATTTTAACTCGAACACCTGGAAAGACTATTGAATGGTAACATGCTTGGTTAACTCTACTTCCTTTCCTAACGCTTAGAACTATTTTGACTTTTTCTTGTGGGTGTTATCTCTTGGTGTGGTATATTAGATGAATAGACTTTTTGTGGCAGTAATGCCCCTATCTTCAGCAAAGATTAATTTGCTTTTAAGAGATAAAATCCAGGCCTGCCACCTTCTCTTTTATTTGCTCTGCTAAGGCCCTATATATTACTAGAGGTCTAAGCCGGCAAGCGAGTAGTACAGTAGCTACCTTCATTACACATGGTAAAGATACTTCTGGCATATTTACTAGGCAAGTGTGTGAAGCGTGTTCTTATGCTCAAAAGGCTAACAGCAAGCTCCGTCACTTTAGAAACGCAGGGCTGCACCATATTCAGAATACCATGGTGAAGCCTGCGTTTCCCACTGCGCTGGCGCTAAATTTAGCTGACTAGCACCAACGCAGCCACCCTTGCACCACATTGCGAGGGGAATATATGACGTTACAACGCAAACAATTACAACACATGCTTTTACAATGCAGTTTTTACATCGCAACTACCATTACATACATGATTTTACAACACATGCCATTACAACACATACCATTACACCGCATACCATTACAATGCATAATACTTTTAGGGTAAGTGTTGGATGGTGTAGGGGTAAAAATTACTATTCCCACTCCAGTGAGTGCAACAATAATGGATGTTTCCCGTGCAAGGGTGACTGTGTTGAGGGGAATATTGTTTATGTGCGGGACGGTCCCCCTTCCTGCACATAAACAATCATTAAATGCCCTTTTTTGTAACTTCTATGTGTACTGCTTAATGCAGCACACATAGAAGTTGCAAAACTGCATTATTTTAAAGGGGCACCTTCCTGCACATAAACAATCATGGGCAATTAGATGTTTCTATGTGTGCTGCAGAAGCAAAAACAGCAAAAACAAGGAGAATGAGCAAGGAGAATGAGCTCCGTGCCGGAGGCTCAGAATATGCTGTTTCTTTCTTTGCTTTATTACACAATAAGTTTCATAGCACCCCGAAAGACAAAACTTTAAGTAAAAAACATCAACTCCCATGAACCAAAGGGAGATCCACAACATCATAGTCCTTCCATAGTGTCCATGAAACCACATATAGTCCCTTTACAATGTTAGTGCCTCCTCTTTCTTTTCGCGCAAGTTACACCAACCGCACAATCACTGGTCATGCTTTGACCCGTCGTTCCCTAAAGATATAGACACAGCGCAAGGGTCCAACCGAAAACCGTGTGAGCACAAAGATGCCAACATTCCGTCAACCAAACTGAAGCTCACAAGAATGACAGTTGCTAGCAGTTATTGAAGCTCTTAAAGCCTATGAATGGGTTACTCACCGTCGTATGGGGAGGGTTCGCACAGAAAGTGCCCCGGGCGGGATAATCCTCGCCTCCGTGTCCTTAATAGAATTGAAACTTTACGGTGCTAGGCAAACTTTCTTTCCATGTCAGGACCGGAGGCTCAGATTATGCTGGTTTAAAGCTTACTCACCACCTACTGAGCAACCTCTATTACTGGTTTAAAGTAAAATCTCTTATAGGTCGAGTCCGAGGACCAGTCCGCTGCCCGCTTCAAGTCCTCCAGACTGGCCCCCAAGGAAAATGCTTTTGAGGCCATAGCACTCCTGGCCGAATAGGCCCTGAATTTTTTCGTGTCAATGCCCACTTCTTGCATGAACCAACGCACCCACCTGGCTATAGTGGAGGAAGAGACAGACTTGTGTGGGATCTTTAGGGCAATAAGTAACTCACGCTCGCCCAGAGGGCACAATTCCTGAGCCATATCTTCAGATTCCTTGAGGCAGCCCACGACACACAACTTTTGAACATCCTGGAATGCCGGATATGAGACCGTGCGGGTGAATGACTTGGTGCGACAGCCCACCGTGAAAACCACCCAGTCCGGGGAAGAAACACTTGCTGTAATTTCCAAGGCTCTGACATCCGAGACTCGAGACCAGATTGATGTCCCACAAAGATGAATAGCGTGGTTCTGGAGACAAGGAGAGGTGAATACCCCTCAGCAATCTGCAAATAAAAGGTTGTTCCCCCACAGGTGCCCCTTCTACGGGGGCATGACCCGTGGAAATGGCCGGCCTGATTCTATTGATTGAGCGGTACGCCAAAACTTCCGCTGCCAAATCAGCCAAGAAATTCAAGATCTGAACGAGGTCTGCAATCACGGGATCTAGGTCCCTTCGAAGACACCAATGAACACATCTTATCCAGGCGGACCGATAACTTTTGGTGTTGCCCACGCCTTTGGCAAGAAAAGTTCAGCTGGGCGCGATAAGCCCGGGAGCGACCTGCAATGCCTGAAAGTCGCCACACCATCAGCTGCAGGAAACCCTGAGCCACGAGGTAGTGCGGCACCAGGTCTGGATTCAGAAGAAGATGAGGAAACTGGGGGAGTTGGATTGGAGAATCCCAAGAAAGTTCCAGTAGAACCGGAAACCAAGCTTGCAATCTCCAACGCGGGGTCACCATTACCACCTCCACCTCCTGTCGGCAGATCTGTGCCACCGCTCTCGTAATCATTAAGAATGGGGGGAAGGCATAACCCTTATCCAACTTCCAATACTGGAGGAATGCATCCATGGCCGCGGCCCACGGATCCGGCCTCCAACTGAAAAATCACTGCACTTGATGATCGGGGCGCAATGCGAAGAGATCGGCCGAGAACGGCCCCCCACCAGTCCAACAACCATTTGAAGACTTGTGGGTCCAGCTTCCCAAGACTAGAGTCGTGCAGGTGCCTCGAGTGCCAATCCTCAACCTAATTAGCTTGGCCTGGAAGTAATTCTGCCATCACCGAGATGTGATAGGCCAAGCAAAAATTTAAAAAATCCTTTGCTGGGATCCCCTGGGCTGGGGAGCAGCAGCCTCCCAGTTGGTTGGCATGCAGAAATGTTGTCCATCTTCAGAGGGACAGACGACTGTACCTTGACCCTGGTCCAACAACAAACTGCGAATTACCCCACCAGGGGCTCCAGGCAATTGATATGAAGGTTTTGCTTGACTAATGACCAGATGCCTCTGGTGGAGAAATCCCCGCAACGGGCACCCCAACCGGATCTGCTGCCATCGGATTCGATGATCAGATTTAGTTCGGATCCGAAAATCGCTTGGACGTTCCATGCTTCCAGGTGAGTCAGCCACCACGCTATCTCCTCCCTCGCCTCCATAGGAAGCGGCACCGACTGGGCGTACGACAAAACATTCCGCAGGTGATATGCCTTCAGCCCCTGGAGGGCACAGTAATGGAGGGGACCTGGGAAAATTGCCTGGATGGAAGTAAAGAGAAGGCCCACCTGCCAGGCAATTTGCCTGAGCACCGTGCAGGTCTTGGAAATGGTCTGATGCAACTCGTGGCTGGTCTTAGCCATCTTTAGAGACGGCAGACTCAAGGAAGAGTGACCTAGTCCACAACGAATCCGAGAAAAAACACTCTCTGAGAGGGGATGAGGACCAACTCCAACCCCTGCAGGAGGCTCACTGCTTGTAGGAGCTGGTTGAGCAAGGTCTTGGGACACTGTGCCATGAGGAGAACACCGTCCAGGTACACGATTATGAGGATGCCCTGGACGCTGAGAAACTCCTTCGCCAGATGAAGCACCTTGGTGAAACACCCTGGGGCTTAGGAAAGACCGAATGGAAGGGAGGTGAACTCGTAGACTAGATCCCTCCAGCAAAACTTTAGGAACCGCCAATGAGGAGGTTAAATCAGGACATACCAGATAGGCATCCTTTAAATCCAGCCGCACCATCCAGTTAGATGGAAGCAGAATGTCCCAATGGAGATGGATCCCCTCCATTTTGAAATGACCGTATACCAACCACCCATTTAATTCCTGGAGGTTGATCACTGGTCGACGTCCACCATCGGATTTGTCAACTAGGAAAATATCACTCAGGAAGCCATCGCAATGCAGGACCGATCGACAGCTGGCCCCTTTGTGCAGGAGCACGGAGACCTCCTCGTCAATAAGTTCTGCATCACGAGCCGTGAAGCAAATGGGTTGAGGATGGCACTCCTGCCGAGGGTGGTAGTAGAATTCCATATGGGAACCCTGTACTGTTTGTAAGACCCATGTGTATGACGTGATGGCAGCCCAAGTACCCCGGAAGGTCACCAATCGACCCCCAATGCAGACCTGGTCCGCATGTAAGACACTTACCGTTGGAATTGCCACGTCCGGCGTTGTTCCTTTAGCCTCCCTGGCCTTTGAAGAGCTGGCCCCTGTGGGTAAGAAGTTAGTATAGTTCACACTGGAGTTGTACTGACCGCGACCGGCGCCTTGTCCCATGGGGGGATTTTGCTGGAAGCCCCAGCCAACCGAGCTGTCCCTGTATCGGCTGGCCACGTTGAAGAACCTCTTGATACTAGACTGAGCCTTATCCAATGAGGTAAAGGTCACCACAAACTTACCAAGTTCCTTAACAAAAGGGTCCCTGAAAAAACCCCCTGGGCTACTGCACCCGCCTCCGAGGAGGCTAAGGGCCAGATGTATCAAGGCTTTTGCGACTCACAAAGGCCGAAATTAGCAGGATTTCGGCCTTTGCGACTCGCAAACTGCCTTTTTGCATTTTTTCATATGTATGATAAAATCACAATTTAAGGAATCGCAATAATTTGCGATTCCTTATTTTGCCATAGCATTTAAGGAATCGCAAATGTTGTGATTCCTTAAATGATATGTAAGAAACATTTTGAAATTGCGATTTTGTGTTTAGAAATCGCAAATTACCACCAACTTGTAGTTGGTGGTAATTTGCGATTTCTTTTAAAAATGCCCTATTTGGCATTTGTAAGGGTGGCATGTGACACACATACATGCCCATAGGGCATGTATGTGTGCCACATGCACACACATGTAGATTTCAGGGGTGCAGCAGGGTGTCTATGAGACACCGCTGCACCCTTGAAATAATTCTCAAATTGCGATTAGCAAATTGCGAATTCGCAATTTGAGAATTATTGCACTATCATTCCTATGGGCCTCCTGGCCCATAGGAATGCATTGGAAAATATTCTTAATTTGCGAATTCACAAAATGCGAATTTGCAAATAAAGAATAATAAGGAATCGCTAAAAAATAGCGATTTTGTACATACATTCCATTTTGCGAATTCTAAATAGCGATTCGCAAAAAATCGCTATTTAGGATTCGCAAAACGGAATCTTGATACATCTGGCCCTAAGTCTCCAAGTTTGGGGTCCAGCTTAATCAACATCGAGTGGCAACGCTCTGTTGACAGGGCACTGTTTGTGTTGCCCATAAAGATGATGGCATGCTGGGCCCAGTTGGACAGCACCTCAAGTGATCCCAAAACCTCTGCCATGTCCAAATTTTTTGTCATAGGACTCATGGCATCAAGAAGCTTATCCTGGCATGAAGACCAGGATCTGTCTAGGCCTTCATGTACTTAGCCAAAAAGCTGGCCATACTTTTCTCTCAAGAGTGGGCCTTGGGCATTCAGCCTTAAGGCAGTCACGGGCATCCTTCTCCAGGGGCTTCCGGAGACGTTCTGTGTCAAACTTAGCTACCTTGTTGCGGGAGCCCAATCAGTGGACCCTGGATGAACAAACTCTTCAGGGTCCAGCATGCCTGAGTCCTCCCCTGGGGCAGAGGGAGTAAGAACCAGAGAGTGCCACGGGTGTGAGGGCCCCGCCTCATCATCCAAATCTCCCTGGGGGTCCTCATCAGGCTCAGGAGAAACCAGACCAGGAGTCCCCTGGGGCTTGGTTGCCGGAAGGGGGCTGGGGGGGTGAGTGGTACTTTTGCTAGAAAGGCACTCTTAAGGCGTGCAAACGCATCTTTGTCCACCCCCTCAGTGCATTTCTTTTTAGGAGAGCGAGGTCGTCCCCCGAGGGGAGGCTAGGTGTGGAGGCAGGGGGCTCTGCACAGGCCTGTGCCAATTTTGCGCTCTCGTGGACTATCCTGTCAGACAGGCGTTGTTCCATAGGCCCAACCACCTCATGAACTACTCTATAGATGGAGGAGTTGACAGCACCGTAAACATCATCGTCCCATTGCATATATGCTTGGAACTCCTCCTCCTCATAAATGCAGTCCTGCACCTCCATTATTTGCAGCAGGCTAATACCTCCTTCGCAGAAGGACTTATGGTAGAGCAAGTATGCTTAGATTATATGGAAGCTGGGTGATCCAGACAGTGAAAGGCGCAGACCATAGGACCACAATTGGGCTTGCACGAACCCTAGTGCACAAAAACAGCCTTCAGGAATTCCTGACAGGGATCCGCTGTCTCACGATGCACCTTAATGAGGTTAAAACCTCTGAAATAACCATAGTGCAATCTTATGCCTTCAGACGTCACCCCGGGTTCACCAACAATATAGACCCCTGCCGGGGCGTTCAATATACAAAGATAATGCAGGGATACAGATAGGGTCAGCCTGGGCATATGTCAGACAGTGGGGGACCAGGCTCTGTCAGCAGATCTCCTGCAGTGCGGTCTCTCCGATTTGAAGAGACGCGTGCAGCAGGAGCAGCGAGACAAGACTGTCCGCCAAGCAGGCCTTCAGGGCACCGCAACAACAATGGTGCCGGCCGCGTAAGGAGCGCGAAAACGCTCCAGTGGCCTGGGGAATCTGGAAATTAAAATGTATACAATAATTTGAGCAACAATTGAACAATGCTCAGTAAATCTTCCCCGGGGGGGCGCCACGGAACACGCTCCTCAGTGGGGAAAGAGTTTTACTATCATAATGCTACACAAAAGTATGAGATAAGAAAAAACACACTTAACTGGCTGCGAAGCAGCGAAGAAAGAGGATGCACTAACAGTTGAAGGGACTATATGTGGTTTCATGGACACTATGGAAGGACTATGATGTTGTGGATCTCCCTTTGGTTCATGGGAGTTGATGTTTCTTACTTAAAGTTTTGTCTTTCTGGCTGCTTTGAAATTTATTGTGTAATAAAGCGAAGAAAGACATAGCATATTCTGAGCTTCCGGTCCTGGCATAGAATAAAACCACTTCTCCTCGTTTGGCCTGTTTAAGACCAGGTTTTCCCTGGTCTTAATTTTGGCACTGCCTCCTATTTAAGCTGCCCTTGTAAATAAGGGGCAGCGTCAAAATCAATGGGTGTTGCAGTGGAACACCCACCGCAACACCCATTGCCTCCCCCTTTCACGCCAAGCACAGTGTGAAAGTGGGCCTTATTTACAATGCAGCATAAAGCCACTTTAAGTGGCTTAACGCTGCCTTGAAAATAAGGCGCGGCCCCTATCGCCATCACAACGTCACTGGAAGAGACATTGTGGTGGGGAAAGGGGCTTGTAAATATGCACCTCCTTTTTCATAGGATCCCTAAAGCATGGGCGCAAAGTTGGCATACTAAACACTCCCCAACCGCACATCTGCAAATAGTTCACTTTATAGGGTGGCATCCTCCAGACTTCATTTTCACTAAGCACCTCGGCATCTACTATGGAGCCCTACCCATATTCACAGACCTTGATGAACTCCCCGATGTAACCTTTGCAAAAGGTTAGTCAAAATCGAAAGGACTTTATAACCATTTTCCCATGTGGATTCTATCAATTTACCAATGTTTCCAAAACTCCCATCAGCACATAAAACATTACTGGAGAGTATATTCATGTTCTTCTATTCACCCCTTAGGAGCTTGAGAATCACATTATCAACGTCACACAAATGGTGTGTCTTCGGTTCCTTGAACAGCTCATTTTTCATATGTTACTTTTCCGATTTGTACGAGGCCCACATGGGCCACGTGTCCTAGAGAGCATATATATTCAGCTTATTCCTCCACTAATTCCATCACTGAACACTATTTTAGCAGATACTCTTGCGATACGCCAGGAGGAAATTTGTGATTCACAGTTTTCATCTATAAATCTTCATTTGGGGGCTGTATTGCCCACCAAGGAGCCCTTACAATGTGGCCTGTGCTCTATCGGTAGTCAGTCTTTAACTTTGTAAAACCTGAGGATAGTCACTGTTGTCAAATTATCGGTATACACCTGTTACAACGCAACTTTTACAACTACCTACTATTACAACGCAACTTTTACAACGCATACCATTACAACGCATTGCGCTGGGGGGCGCTCTAGGATAGGGAATAAGTATAATTTACTATCCAACACCTTCCCTAGTGTCCACGGGGACTGGAGTTAGAATAGTAAATTATACTTACCACTATCCAGCACCTCAAAGCGCTATGCGTTGTAATGGTATGCGTTGTAATGGTCGCGTTGTAATAGTAGGTAGTTGTAATGGTATGCATTGTAACATGGTACATCCCAAATTATCGTGTAAGGTAGCACTTCTCTCTGCCATGCTGTTATTTATTTTCAATTCACCAGGATAACTTTCATGATTTCTGTGGATATGGGGTAATCACTTTCTTCTATAGGACAAATATTATAGATTTTCCCTCTCCTCCTTAATGCTAGATTAAAGCCTGCCCAGTCCTTCCTACTTAAGTGACCCTTGGGAACGACATGTACCACCTACCGAACACAGAGTAATGCAAGGCTGCTCTATTCACTGTGTTGCATTACTTTGTGTTTACCAAACCACGCAAAGCCATGCAAAATAGCTTTGTATGGGTTAGTAAATGGCAAAAAGGATTTTGCTTTGGGCTGTACCACAAAAGTGATGCAATCCAGATTTAAAATCATAGTAAACCTGGGACTAAATCTGTAAATCAAAAAGCACTAAATGATTTTGGGCCAGATGTATCAAAGGGTTTTGTCCATTCTGTTTCTATGGGGAACAGTGTTGATACATATGGCCCTTTCTGTCTCCTTCTCTCATGAGGCTGCACATCGTTGTCTGGGTATTCTTCAATAGGCACTTTACCTTGCCGTTAGGTTGTGTAATGCGCAACATAGAACAAGCATGCCTGTCACAGAAAGTCCTGTGGCAGTAAACAAGGCTACATCAAGACTGGTATTTTAATTTGCACTTGATTAGGACAAAACACATCTCAATGATGCCATTTGATCTACTGGATACTTTGTTGTAGGGTTTTTTCAGTTGAGGTATTTGGATTTGTGAATGGTGGTCTCATTCATGGTCTCATCCATAGCCCTGATCACCTTTGTTACCTACCATCTTGTCATGGGTTTTCATGACCATGTGTGCAATAAACACCTACTAGTAAGACTTGTCCTTACACACATTATTAATTGATGTTTCTATGCCTTAATGTGTATGTTACCTCTTCTGCTTGGGTACTTGGCTCCAGTGTTGGACTCGCAGTATTTGGCACCAAGCATCGCTTGAACATTTATTGAATGTGTTTGATTGTGGTTTCTAGATCGGTGTAATATATCTACTGGTGGAACCAATGTGACGTGCAATAAAGGGCACACATGATGTGTGGAAAGTTGCCAATAGCATAGATTAGGCAACTGTCCAGATGACCAGTGGTAAGTACACCTCAACTGGGTTCTGACGTTGGACTCTGCGACCCACTCTGTGAGTCTCTCCTTCAGTCTAAGGGGGCTTTAGAAATGTGTCTCTAAGTACCTCTCCTTAGGTCCTTTAGAAGTGTACTCCTGTGGTGGATATGGGCTTACAAGACTAATGTGACAAAAAGAAGGTTCCTTTCTGTGGTTTTTAAATCAAGTTTTTTTATGAATATAACTTGTAAAGCAAGACACCTATCTAGAAAACTCTTATATCCTCAATAACACATATACCAAGTAAAACATACCATAAGTTGTGTCAAAACGATCATATTTATTAAAAAAGAAAAAGTTTCTTGTATTAAATGATTTGACATAAACAATTTCTTACACATAAAATTACATGCATATTATAGATCATACACAAAAATACATTGTATCAGCATGTAGAAAACAAATTAAAAAGCCAGTATTGTCGACGCGCTTCGGTGCTTAGATGCGTAGAACACCTTCCTCAGGACTATGATTAAAAACTTCTTCAATCTAAAAAGGTATATGGAACATTAGTTATTATACAGTATATGAGGATTTGTTAAGTCTTTTTACAAAAAATTGTTTTTTTTCTAGGATCATACAGGGTCAAAGCTACAAGTGATCATAAGGTCTTACATTTATAGCATATTTCAATTTGCAGTACCAGTCTTGATCCTGGAGTGGGATAGCCTTTATAATGTTATACACCTCAGCTTTGTCGTCAAAAGGATCTATATAAAAAAATAATAATCATATTAAGTTTGTATTCCAGCTGCCACTATAATGCAGAATCTGTACATTATGGCTATCAAGATCTTTGGCTTACTTTTTGATAGTTCGTGGAGTCTTTGTAATTTTAGGAGACACACTTCAACGCGTTTTGTATATAGCGGATTATGTCGGTTTTTATTTCTTCCATTTCATTCCTTAGTATCTTTAGGAATTTGCAGAGGTCGTCACTCCCTGTTTGACGAACTTTTCACCTAAGTAGACAATAAAGGGAGTTTCGAGTATTTACGATGTTCTTATTTGTAATCAATTTTAAGCATAGAGAGAGTTACAATCTCTTTTTAGATTATACACGGATGTGTGGAAAAAAGTTTTACAAAAAACTTATTGTTAAACTTTTTAGTATCGTTGTTTAGACGGGCGGGGGTACAATGCTGTACTATTCACTCTCGAGTTTGATTTAGATCATAAAAAAAGGGGAACTCACAACGTGCAGGCAGATGTGAACCAAAACTCATGTGGGATCGTATTTTATACTCGATTAAGCTTGAGTATACAGCCGATAACTCGGGCAGAAACTCAAACCCACACCTTAACCCCCTAAGTCTACTAATCGTATGCGCCTCTTACCTTATTCTGCGTTAGTGCGAACCGTCCACCTGGTCTCCCCGGTCTCCAGAGTCGGTATGAAGACTGTCGGGTGGCGGTACTATTTATATGTGTAGCAATTGCTTTTAACTAGATAATTGTCCACACCTGGATCATATTTTACGCTAGGCTACGTAAACCGGAGCGCCATTTTGGTAGTTTTTAGTACCACGCTGATTCGAGTGTTGTACACATAAGAAAACGAACTCATTTATATGGAACATATATGCCGATTTAGAGTGTTAATATAAGTACTCATTTATTTGAAAAAAAAACAATTTTTGGTTGTAATAAATGGCGGGCTGTAAATGCTCGATAATTTAGAGTGATAACATTTGCACCGCGATACAAGTCAATTAACCTTACTCGCGTTTCAATTTTTGACTATTCAGGTCATATATTGTACACAGGGTACTGATCCCGTATATATAGTTGGCTTATTTCGTACATGGTATTTAGACCTAGTGGATATAGGGTCTACCCTACAAGTAAATTTAGTGTATTCATTGTAGAATAGCGTCAGCCAGTTTTGTAGATTTAATGGATGGTGTGACTTTTCCTAGTTTTGATGGATGGTGTGACTTATCCGATGTTAGATTACGGGTTAAAAATTCACCACTCGCTTACTTTTTGGTACATGATTTCATAAAAATTAGATGCACAATTATATGGATAGGAAGGACGCTCGTGTTGTATAGCTTTTCAAGTGTAGGGGACTAATGCCAAGTTCTATATTGGGCAATTTATGTGGGGGAATCCAATTCCATAATTATTCAGAGAGCCTATTCCCATACCTGAAAGATTATACAGCATGTATGTACACTACATACATGTAGCTGTTACAACAGAGCGTCCTTTTGCAATGATTCAACCCATATCTACAGCAGTTTAAAAAAAATCCTATTTCATGTGCAACATTCAGCATCATCTTTAACATTCGTAATGTGCTGTAATTTAAACATCACGTGCAACACAAGGGAACTATCAAGGAAAAATTGTGCAGGATGGTTACTTATGTATAATACATATGTTCTGCATGCATATCCGTTTTGTTCTAGGCAGAATAACATTCATGGATATCCACTATGTTGAGGTGGAACAGTGTGCATACATACATATGTTCATTGAAAAACATTTTTTTTTAAATTTCAAATAACACAGCATAAAATTACAGTGTGCTAACAGAATCTCATCCACAGTGCTGTAGTATTATCTGACTAATCTTTCCCACTCTTCTCTACTGTTAAGGCCATAATTATATGTTTGAAACTTAGACATAAAAAACTGTTCCCTCGGTTTACGTTTTGTGTCTATATCCCCTCCTCTGCTGGTTGTCTTTATTTTTTCTACTATGCACCATTTAAGTTCATCCTCTTTATGTTTTTCTGTGGTCCAGTGATCGACCAATGGGGCATTCTTCTTATGATTCTTAATGGCTGATCTATGTTCAGACAGGCGCAGTCTCACTTCACGACCTGTTTCGCCAATGTAGCCCTTCTGACAAGGGCAAATTATAAGGTATATCACGTTGGATGTTCTACAGTTGACATGATCATTCATCCAATGTGATATACCATCGAGTTCTATTTTATCAGATTGGATAATAGATTTACAGTGGGAGCATGATCCACATGGTTGGTTACCTCTAACGGGCCTCCCTTGGTCGATACTCAGTTGCCTGCCCTTCTTAGGTTCTCTGTAGGTATGGACCAAGCAATTACGAATAGTCCTATTCCTCCTGTAGGAAAAAATAGGTTTCGGGAGTGGGGTTTTACCTTGTTTGTTTAAGATAGACCAGTTTTTATTGATCAGATTTTTAATTTTCCAACTTAAACCCTTATAGTTTGAGACCATTACGATGTTATTTTCAGGTTCTTGTTTCTTCCTATTAGGTTCAAAGAGGGATTCTCTATTCTGATATTTAGCTCTTTTGTAGCTATCTCTTATTAATCTTTTGGGGTATCCCCGTTGAAGCAGTTTCAATTTCAGATTTTCAGCATGCTTTTCAAAGGTGTCTTTATCAGTGCAATTCCGTCTCATTCTTATGAATTGACTGTAGGGGATCCCTTCTTTTTGACTTTTGGGGTGGTAACTGTTATGGTGGAGCAGAGTGTTTCGGTCAGATGGTTTGACAAAAAGCTCTACACATAACTTCCCTTGCTCTGCCTTGATCTTAATATCCAAGAAGTCAACTGCCACTTGACTCTTGTTCGCTGTGAATTTGAGGTTACCATCCCCACAGTTTAGCCATTCTAGGAATGTTGTGAGGTCGGTCTCACTCCCTTCCCACACAAAGAAAACATTGTCTATAAATCTAGACCAATGTTTCATATTTTCATAGAATGGGCTCAATTCATTGTATTTATGATGTTTTTCAAAATTCCCTACATACAGGCAGGCAAGGCTCGGCCAAGAGGTAGCACCCATGCTTGTGCCCTTTATTTGGCAAAAAAGTCACTATTGAATAAGAAAATATTATTAAGAAGGACAATTTCAATACACTCTGCAATTAATGTATTTTGTGCAGAGAGATAACCCTCCTCATCGCTTAAAATATCCTTCATCATTTTAATGGTATCATTTTGAGTTATGTTGGTGTACAAGGACTCAATGTCCTAGCACACCAACCACCTATGCATATTCCTAAAGATACTAAGGAATGAAATGGAAGAAATAAAAACCGACATAATCCGCTATATTCAAAACGCGTTGAAGTGTGTCTCCTAAAATTACAAAGACTCCACGAACTATCAAAAAGTAAGCCAAAGATCTTGATAGCCATAATGTACAGATTCTGCATTATAGTGGCAGCTGGAATACAAACTTAATATGATTATTATTTTATATACAGATCCTTTTGACGACAAAGCTGAGGTGTATAACATTATAAAGGCTACCCCACTCCAGGATCAAGACTGGTACTGCAAATTGAAATATGCTATAAATGTAAGACTTTATGATCACTTGTAGTTTTGACCCTGTATGATCCTGGAAAAAAACCTATTTTTTGTAAAAAGACTTAACAAATCCTCATATACTGTATACTAACTAATGTTCCATATACCTTTTTAGATTGAAGAAGTTTTTAATCATAGTCCTGAGGAAGGTGTTCTACCCATCTAAGCACCGAAACGCGTCGACAATACTGGCTTTTTAATTTGTTTTCTACATGCTGATACAATGTATTTTTGTGTATGATCTATAATATGTATGTAATTTTATGTGTAAGAAATTGTTTATGTCAAATCATTTAATACAAGAAACTTTTTCTTTTTTAATGAATATGATCGTTTTGACACAACTTATGGTATGTTTTACTTGGTATATGTGTTATTGAGGATATAAGAGTTTTCTAGATAGGTGTCTTGCTTTACAAGTTATATTCATAAAAAAACTTGATTTAAAAACCACAGAAAGGAACCTTCTTTTTGTCACATTATTTCCCAGTCCTTTCTGGGTTCAAAAGGGAAAACTCTCTCTTTTTCCGGTCTACCTCAGGCTCCAGTAGCCAGAGAGTTCACACTAAAGGTATGGACACACTACGAACCTTCGGGTTCTAAGAAGATCAATGTAAAAAACTCCTAGGAGGGTCTTCTAAAAGTATTAATACTGTCACTCTATCAAATAGTGATGATGACAAATGGAACGAACTGTGGAATCTAAAGAAAAAAATGATTCGCACTGAACTCCATGCAGAATTTATCATCCAATACTGCAAGAAGGGAGTTATCCCTAAGGGCCTACAAATTATTAATGAACCTGGGTTATTCGTTACAGATGAGAAATTTAAAGATAATTGGACACTGATCGCGAACCGATGCAGTCGCGACTGGATGTTGCTCATTATAGATACAGCACAGGGACTTTTGATAATTGAAAAAGAAGAAATAGATAAGCTGGAGAAAGAACTTAATGAGTCAACTGCATTGGATGATGCAATTAAAAAACTAGCAGAAATAAAAGAAGACATTACGGGTTACCAAGAATATATGATAAACAAGAAAACCAACAAACTGAGAAAAGATGTAGCTAATTTCAAACTAGAATTGGTATACCCATATCTTCAAAAAGACTATTTTGACCAACCTGTCCCTAATGAGTTCAACAATCGTCCCTATAAGTATAACAAAAACAAAATTCTTTAAGAAAAATGTGACCTTCTCAGACACTTCATACAGCACAAGTGATTCTGAGGCTGAAAGAGCACAAGAAAATAGCAAACGTAATGAATCCAGAGAAGAGAGTGCAGATGAGTTTCATGATTATCAAAACATTTTTTTAGGTCAACATCAAAAGAGACAGACCCGTGGGTTCAGGACCCGGGGGAGGGGCCGTCAGGGCTTCCGCCAAAAAGAGGGCACAATAAGGAGACCATACATGAGGACTCGCAGTCACAAGGACTGGGAGTAGATAGCCATACCCAAAAAGCACCTATAATTAATCTCTCTGATAAGACATTAACAGTAGGAGAGATAAGTATTCTGGAGAAAGGGTTAGGATTTGCCCCTAGTACTGGTGTCTGCAGATATTCAAAAGAAAAGGACATTAGGGACTTATTTCGCAAGATAAGGATAAGGAGATTCTTTGAAAACAAGGAAAATAGACCCAAAAATAATAGGTCTGGGCTGAATCCTCTTTCAACCTGGACCCCTGAAATCTCTATGGTTAGTCAAGAGGTGGATACTTTTGAAAAAGTAATCACTATAGGACTTGAAAAATTATTAGATGATAAGATATGGACCACCAACAATCTATCTAAAGCAGAAAGGGTGGCATTAACAAACCTCCAAACCTATGATGACATTACTATCAAACCTGGAGATAAGGGCGGAAGTATTGTGATTCTCAATACAAAGGATTACAACCAGAAAATGTACGCCCTACTCAACAATAAGTCCCACTATAGAAAATCCAGTATAGGTGAGTGGAATAATATCAAAAAGAAAGTTAAAAGAATAGTGGCCTTAGCGAAAGAGGACTGTATTATCTGTGAAGATGAATACAAATATCTAGTTAATAATCACCCCAAAATACCTGCTCTGTATGGGCTTCCTAAAGTCCACAAGGACATAAGGGATCCACCCATGCGACCCATAGTGTCAGGTATAGATTCCATCACGGAGCCACTCAGCAAGTATGCAGATTGCTTTATTCGCCCTTTGGTAGAGACATTACCATCCTATATAAAGGACACAAAAGATATGATATCTAAGGTTGAAGGTATCAATTTCGAAAATGAGACTCAATGGTTGGTGTGCTTGGACATTGAGTCCTTGTACACCAACATACCTCAAAATGATACCATTAAAATGATGAAGGATATTTTAAGCGATGAGGAGGGTTATCTCTCTGCACAAAATACATTCATTGTAGAGTGTATTGAAATTGTCCTTCTTAATAATATTTTCTTATTCAATAGTGACTTTTTTTGCCAAATAAAGGGCACGAGCATGGGTGCTACCTGTGCGCCGAGCCTTGCCTGCCTGTATGTAGGGAATTTTGAAAAACATCATATATACAATGAATTGAGCCCATTCTATGAAAATATTAAACATTGGTCTAGATTTATAGACAATGTTTTCTTTGTGTGGGAAGGGAGTGAGACCGACCTCACAACATTCCTAGAATGGCTAAACCGTGGGGATGGTAACCTCAAATTCACAGCGAACAAGAGTCAAGTGGCAGTTGACTTCTTGGATATTAAGATCAATGCAGAGCAAGGGAAGTTATGTGTAGAGCTTTTTGTCAAACCATCTGACCGAAACACTCTGCTCCACCATAACAGTTACCACCCCAAAAGTCAAAAAGAAGGGATCCCCTACAGTCAATTCATAAGAATGAGACGGAATTGCACTGATAAAGACACCTTTGAAAAGCATGCTGAAAATCTGAAAATTAAACTGCTTCAACGGGGATACCCCAAAAGATTAATAAGAGATAGCTACAAAAGAGCTAAATATCAGAATAGAGAATCCCTCTTTGAACCTAATAGGAAAAACCAAGAACCTGAAAATAACATCGTAATGGTCTCAAACTATAATGGTTTAAGTTGGAAAATTAAAAATCTGATCAATAAAAACTGGTCTATCTTAAACAAACAAGGTAAAACCCCACTCCCGAAACCTATTTTTTCCTACAGGAGGAATAGGACTATTCGTAATTGCTTGGTCCATACCTACAGAGAACCTAAGAAGGGCAGGCAACTGAGTATCGACCAAGGGAGGCAAGTTAGAGGTAACCAACCTTGTGGATCATGCTCCCACTGTAAATCTATTATCCAATCTGATAAAATAGAACTCGATGGTATATCACATTGGATGAATGATCATGTCAACTGTAGAACATCCAACGTGATATACCTTATAATTTGCCCTCGTCAGAAGGGCTACATTGGCGAAACAGGTCGTGAAGTGAGACTGCGCCTGTCTGAACATAGATCAGCCATTAAGAATCATAAGAAGAATGCCCCATTGGTCGATCACTGGACCACAGAAAAACATAAAGAGGATGAACTTAAATGGTGCATAGTAGAAAAAATAAAGACAACCAGCAGAGGAGGGGATATAGACACAAAACATAAACCGAGGGAACAGTTTTTTATGTCTAAGTTTCGAACATATAATTATGGCCTTAACAGTAGAGAAGAGTGGGAAAGATTAGTCAGATAATACTACAGCACTGTGGATGAGATTCTGTTAGCACACTGTAATTTTATGCTGTGTTATTTGAAATGTAAAAAAAAAAATTTCAATGAACATATGTATGTATACACACTGTTCCACCTCAACATAGTGAATATCCATGAATGTTATTCTGCCTAGAACAAAACGGATATGCATGCAGAACATATGTATTATACATAAGTAACCATCCTGCACAATTGTTCTTTGATAGTACTCTTGTGTTGCACGTGATGTTTAAATTACAGCACATTACGAATGTTAAAGATGATACTGAATGTTGCACATGAAATAGGTACAATTTTTACTGCTGTAGATATGGGTTGAATCATTGTAAAAATACGCTCTGTTGTAACAGCTACATGTATGTAGTGTACATACATGCTGTATAATCTTTCAGGTATGGGAATAGGCTCTCTGAATAATTATGGAATTGGATTCCCCCACATAAATTGCCCAATATAGAACTTGGCATTAGTCCCCTACACTTGAAAAGCTATACAACACGAGCGTCCTTCCTATCCATATAATTGTGCATCTAATTTTTATGAAATCATGTACCATAAAGTAAGCGAGTAGTGAATTTTTAAGCCGTAATCTAACATCGGATAAGTCACACCATCCATCAAAACTAGGAAAAGTCACACCATCCATTAAATCTACAAAAATGGCTGACGCTATTCTACAATGAATACACTAAATTTACTTGTAGGGTAGACCCTATATCCACTAGGTCTAAATACCGTGTACGAAATAAGCCAACTATATATATGGGATCAGTACCCTCTGTACAATATATGACCTGAATAGTCAAAAATTGAAACGCGAGTAAGGTCAATTGACTTGTATCGCGGTACAAATGTTATCACTCTAAATTATCGAGCATTTACAGCCACGCCATTTATTACAACCAAAAATTGTTTTTTTTTTCAAATAAATGAGTACTTATATTAACACTCTAAATCGGCATATATGTTCCGTATAAATGAGTCCGTTTTCTTATGTGTACAACACTCGAATCAGCGTGGTACTAAAAACTACCAAAATGGCGCTCCGGTTGACGTAGCCTAGCGTAAAATATGATCCAGGTGTGGACAATTATCTAGTTAAAAGCAATTGCTACACATATAAATAGTACCGCCACCCGACAGTCTTCATACCGACTCTGGAGACCGGGGAGACCAGGTGGACGGTTCGCACTAACGCAGAATAAGGTAAGAGGCGCATAGGATTAGTAGACTTAGGGGGTTAAGGTGTGAGTTTGAGTTTCTGCCCGAGTTATCGGCTGTATACTCAAGCTTAATCGAGTATAAAATACGATCCCACATGAGCTTTGGTTCACATCTACCTGCACGTTGTCAGTTCCCCTTTTTTTATGATCTAAATCAAACTCGAGAGCGAATAGTACACCATAGTACCCCCGCCCGTCTAAACAACGATACTAAAAAGTTTAACAATAAAGTTTTTTGCAAAACCTTTTTCCACACATCCGTGTATAATCTAAAAAGAGATTGTAACTCTCTCTATGCTTAAAATTGATTACAAATAAGCACATCGTAAATACTCAAAACTCCCTTTATTGTCTACTTAGGTGAAAAGTTCGTCTTCAAGTCAAACAGGGAGTGACGACCTCTGCAAATTCCTAAAGATACTAAGGAATGAAATGGAAGAAATAAAAACCGACATAATCCGCTATATACAAAATGCGTTGAAGTGTGTCTCCTAAAATTACAAAGACTCCACGAACTATCAAAAAGTAAGCCAAAGATCTTGATAGCCATAATGTACAGATTATGCATTATACTGGCAGCTGGAATACAAACTTAATATGATTATTATTTTATATACAGATCCTTTTGACGACAAAGCTGAGGTGTATAACATTATAAAGGCTACCCCACTCCAGGATCAAGACTGGTACTGCAAATTGAAATATGCTATAAATGTAAGACTTTATGATCACTTGTAGTTTTGACCCTGTATGATCCTGGAAAAAAACTATTTTTTGTAAAAAGACTTAACAAATCCTCATATACTGTATACTAACTAATGTCCCATATACCTTTTTAGATTGAAGAAGTTTTTAATCATTGTCCTGAGGAAGGTGTTCTACCCATCTAAGCACCGAAACGCGTCGACAATACTGGCTTTTTAATTTGTTTTCTACATGCTGATACAATGTATGTTTGTGTATGATCTATAATATGTATGTAATTTTATGTGTAAGAAATTGTTTATGTCAAATCATTTAATACAAGAAACTTTTTCTTTTTTAATAAATATGATCGTTTTGATACAACTTATGGTATGTTTTACTTGGTATATGTGTTATTGAGGATATAAGAGTTTTCTAGATAGGTGTCTTGCTTTACAAGTTATAATCATAAAAAAACTTGATTTAAAAACCACAGAAAGGTACCTTCTTTTTGTCACATTATTTCCCAGTCCTTTCTGGGTTCAAAAGGGAAAACTCCCTCTTTTTCCGGCTTACAAGACTAAGCCAAAAGGTAAAATATTTGACCATGATGAATCCGGTTGGTGTATCTGGCCCATGCTCCATCTCAGCCAGCCTCAGATTACACCTTGTTTCCGGTCTTTATTCTATAGCTACCAGAAGGCTGAGCTCAGGTTATTTAGTGACTTTGAGGGTTGATCCCGACAAGGGTTGTGATTATTCCTTGAGGTGAGTTATCACCCATTTCAAATAATAATCTAGTTTCTTACAGTTTTCACCTTGTGTATCATTGTGGTATTTGTATGCCTTCCCTGTGGGTGAGCACTCAAGAGGATATCTTCAAAGATTCTAAGTATACTTTGAGCCCCCGGTTAGCACTTCTACAGTGACCATGTGTTCAGTTGCATGCATGCAGAAGCATGGCTCAATGGTTAGAGCGGCAGACCCTGATGCAGAGGTCTGGCCCGGGACCAGGGTTCAATTCCCGCCTTGGACTCAATTTCCCCAGACCTGATAATTCTCGCCTTGGTGCCTAGTCTACATGGGTCTGACTCTGGGCTATAGCTTGCTTAATCTCCACAACGGCCCCAGCAGCGCTTGGATGCCTGGCTTCACCTTGGGGGTGCCCAGGAGTGGACATCTCACAGGAAAGCCAGGAAGGATTCCGCAGCGGTATGAATACAGCGCTACAAGACCTCTGGGTAGAAGGCGCTATATAAATACAAACACATTTACATTTACATTCACATTCCACATCTTTTTAAAAAATGATCAATTTCTCATTTTATATTTAGTTCAGTCCACTTTTTAGATTTTATAATTCTTTACACGTTCCAATGAGTGGTCTTATCTCCTCTTGACTGCCCTGTGCCACACTTAGCATAAACCTGTCCTCTGTTGCAATTAGGCCCACCCTGTGTTTGTTGTGAGATAGAAGGAGTTATTGAAAGAATGGCTTCTTTCTACAGAATTCATTCTGCCAACTATGATACTGGAAACCGTTGCTGTGAATTCCAGTACATGTGTGGTGGACCCAGGGACCTAGTCAATCCCCTGCTTTAGGCAGCTACAGCAGGATTGGGGTTTTTGATCAGTCTCTTCTGTCTGCAACTTGGCAGACAAAGGCTCATAATTAACTCGAGAGGGTGGGAAGGTGAGTGAGTGAAAGGATAGTGGTGAATGAGTGGGTAAGTGAAGGGGTCGATAGATAGATGCATGGATGAATAAGGGAAACAATGGATGTAGGGATTGATCTGTGAAAGGACGGATGGATGGATGATGAGAGAAAGGATGTACGGATGAGTGAGTGAGTGAAAGGATGATGAGTGAAAGGGTAAATAGATGGTTGGTGAGTGGATGAATGGATGGATAGATGGAGTGAATGGCTGGATTGTGTATGGACATATGGATGAGTGAAAGGATGGATGTAAAGATGGATGAGTGAAAGAATTGATGATTGAGTGAAAGGGTGGATGGATAGATGGCTGAATGAAAGGGTGAACAGATGCATGAGTGAAAGGGTGAATGGATGGATGGATGAGTGAGTGAAAGAATTGATGGATGAGTGGAAGGGAAAATGGATGGATGGATGGATGGATGGATGGATGGATGGATGGATGGATGGATGGATGGATGGATGGATGGATGGATGGATGGATGGATGGATGGATGGATGGATCGATCGATGTGTGAGTGAAATTGTGGACGGATGGGTGAGTGAAAAGATGGATGGATAGATATATGGATGAATGAGTGAGAGGATTGATGGTAGGGTGGATGAGTGAAAAGGAGAAAGGTAGATGGATGAGTGGATGGGTGAATGGAAGAATGGATTGCTGAGTGAAAGTGTGGATAAATGTGAGATAGGATAGATGAATGAAGTGAAAGGATGGATGGATGAGTGAAAGGATGGATGAATGGATGAGTGAAAGGATGGATGAAAAGGGATGGATAAGTGAAAGGATGGATGACTGAGTGAAAGGATGGATATGTTTGATGGAATGGTTTGATGGTAGATGGATATGTTTGGATATGGATGGGCTGATGAATCGACACAACGGTGACAGACTGAATGTTGGATGAAAGACTGACTGGATGACAGACTGTAAACATGGAATGGTGATTATCAGCAGGTGGATAGAAGGATGAAAAGATAAATGGATAGATGCTTGGATGGAATCGACAAGCGAGCTCTCCTGGGAGGGTTGTGATGACTTTTTTTTTAAATCCTCGTTTAGTCCTACTTTTGTTTGACTGTAACCTTGAGCTGAATCTCTGCTCCAGTTTCCATGTGTCGGTGGGACACTATCTCAGGGTGCGATATATGGTGATTCTCCGCTCTGTTTGCTAGTTGAATTGCATCATCATTGGGTCTTTATCACTTGAGTTTTCAGTTTTCCAAGGGATCTACGTTCCTCCACCTGGAGGGAGACCATCTGGATTCAAGACAGTTGTGATAAAAAGGTGAGGAGTGTCAAAATGGGTGAGTTTAACATTACCTCTGTTCCCTTGTTTGGTCTCTACTAGTGAGAATTAATGAGAGTAGGTTGCCTATGTGTATGCAATAATTTTGTGTGCTTACTTTTGCAGCTTCCCTTTCCCTGCTGTTCCCTTCCCTTCCTTCCCTCGCCCGATCACTCGAACACCCTGTATGATTATCTATCTCAGTGTGTTGGTGAGGTCCGGAGGTGGAACATACTTGCTACATCTGTATCCTTTGGAGTGTGTCCTGACAGAATCACGCACCCAAGTATTTCACTCCCCCTGGTCCAGTTGTGGCAAGTATGGCCTCCATGGAGGACATATTACATGCCTTGGTATTAGTCCAGCAGGAATTGGCCTCATCCAAGGCAGAGACAGCTGCTTTGAAGGAAATGGTTGAGCAGCTATCGAGGAATCGTTTTAATGCCTCGTCTGCTTCATCCCAGATACAAGTGACTGTGCCTCCACTCATTCCCTTAGCTAATCTAGAGAGATACGCAGGGGATCCTCATAAAATACAGGTGTTTCTGACACAGGTGCTGTTTCACTTTTCATGTAAACCTGCTTCATTCCCGAACAACCATTCCCGAGTAGCATTTGCTGTATCCTACTTAGTGGGGGATGCGGCTAATTGGGAAGTACCGTTGGTCAAAAACAATGATGCTATACTTTCTGATTGGTCGGCCTTCAGAGCTGAATTTGAGCGGGTGTTCGACCGACGAGCCACTACTTTCAGTGCAGACAGTGAATTGCTTGATTTGCGACAGGGAAAAGGAGATTTGATAACCTATTTAACTACCTTTAACCATTTGGTGGCTGAGGCTGAAAGGCCTGAGGAAAAATGCATGTCTTTGTTCTGTCAAGGTTTGAAAGAGGAATTAAAGGACGTGGTGGCACAGATTGATCCCCAGCCCACTTCATGTGTGGATATGATTAATTTAGATTTACGTTTGGATAGTCGTATGGCTGAAAGAGGTGGGGACAGGAGGAAACTGGATAGAGGTTCTTACTGGTATGATTGTCCTCCCCGCAGGGTACTAGGAACACCCAAGAATAGTACTGAACCTATGGAAATAGGAGCCCTCAGAGCCCCCCTCTATAGGGAAGAAAGAGAGAGTAGGAGAGTGCAGGGTTAATGTATGTATTGGGGTAAAAAAGGGCTTTACCTGAGGGAATGCCCTTCTAAACCCAAGACTCCTACTACTTGCACTAGGAACAAAAGAGTGGCTGTATCCTCCACAGTTAGTGAGTCATAGAGGAGTGTAGGTCAGACAAGAGGGGAAGACGATAGACAAGATTGGAAGCTCACGTCTCTTTCAACTAAGGGGGAGGGTGAAACTGAGTCACATATTGTGGTTTCAATGAATCTAGAATGCGAGCATCAGAATCACCAGGTATGGGTTATGCTAGACTCTGGGGCGACTGGGAATTTCATAGACGATGGGTTGGTGACCCATCTGGCCTTACCCCGAGTACCAAGGGGGAATCCTGAGGAGGTGTTAGCGGTAGATGGCCAGCCTCTAAAGTCCGGTTGTATCACTGAAAGAACAGGTGAAGTGGTATTGTCAGTTGAGACGATGGGAGAGAGACACTCTGAGGTGCTATCCTTAAACATCATATACTTTGCAGAGCCCTGTGAGAGATATTTGACAAAGCGGAAGACTGTGGTGATTTTACCAACTACGTCTTACCGTGTTTGCTCATTTATTTTGACCTCTGGGGGTCAGTGTGGTGATGGAACCCCACTGACTTGGACTACTTGTTTTGTGATACTGGGAAGGAGACGTTTGCTCTGTTTACACTAGCATACCTGAGATAGGTGTTTGCAGTACCTAGTAACTGTTGGAACTCTGCCTTACTCTGAAGACAAGCCTCACTTTCCTAGGAGAATCCCCCGTGTTATTTTGACTTTTAAAACAGAGGGTATGTTTCTAGGCCTAGGCTACTCACACATGATATAGATGGCTGGTGATAATAGCCAATATCGTTCATGTATGTCTTATGTTGTTTAGGGAAAAGGAAGACTCTATGAGTTCTAAGAAACCTCCACAGGAGCAGGAATCATAGAGAGCTGGATTCAGGTGAATAGCTGATTCTAATAGTGAGAATTAATGAGAGTAGGTTGCCTATGTGTATGCAATATTTTGTGTGCTTTCTTTTGCAGCTTCCCTTTCCCTGCTCTTCCCTTCCCTTCCTTCCCTCGCCCGATCACTCGAACACCCTGTATGATTATCTATCTCAGTGTGTTAGTGAGGTCGGGAGGTGGAACATACTTGCTACATCTGGATCCTGTGGAGTGTGTCCCGACAGAAATTCACATTTCTAAATGCACTTCTGAGACTTCAAAGCTAATTTTTATACTTAGAGTGGCATGGCTAAAAGTTGCCACTACAAGGGAAACCCCACACAAAGGCCCAGGGAAGGATGGAAAATGAGCGGGGCATCATGACACATCTTCCAATGAATAACCCTTGCAGCAAACTCTTCTTTTGGGTTGTGGTACCAATCCCACACCTTTGTTTAGTGGGAGTAACTGTGCTGTCATAGGATGTAGCTTGCAGACGTGGAAGGTTTATGACAAAGAAGCAACAGGTAACGCACATTTTGAATTTCTGTGATATAAGGGACTACAGAATATGTTTACCTGGAGGAATGGCTCCCAAACTAAGTCACATTGCTGTAAACGATGGGAGGAGAAAGACTGGGAATTTTTAGCATACATGTCCGCTTGGCGTTTATCACCATTCATAGATCAGTTCTATTATTTAAACTACCCATCTTGGCCAAGTGCCTATCCAGAACCTAGAATAAATCAAGAAAAGAAGACATACTGCCTGCTGCATGAAGAATATGTATCTGTCTCAGGATGGATTGTATTGTCTCCAACTCTGTATATCATACCTGAGCTAGTTATAGTCCTTGCCTCTTACTAACCCACAAGGATAAATGAGTAGTTACATTCCTGGCAATTACACCACTTGCATCTGTGAACATGCCCCCTCCTGTGACTGGAGAGTGTAGGAGGTCCTGGAAACAGAAGAAGCTTTATCTACCAGGAAGCTGAGACTGGAAAGTACAAGAGGTGCTGGAAACATAAGAAGTTTTAACCACGAGAAGATAACGAGTTGGATCACTTACATCTGGCAATTTCTCCTCACTGATTCTGTGAAACGTTTTGCCTGCACCTGGATAAGACAGAAGGTCCTTGTACAACTGAAGCTGGTGCTGCTGCTTCAATATACTAAGGACCAAATGGAACTGGACTTTTTACTGTGAATATGCACTTGAGGTGTGGAGAACTCTTATGAACTTGAACCTGTGGACTGGTGACTGAGGAACAAGTCTTGAAGATTTACACACTTTGTTTCACAGAGGGATTTGTTTAGTAAAAACATTTTTTGTGCAGTTGGGCTATTCTGTTTTAAGCGAACCAAATTTTGTTTAAAATATGTCTTTTCAAAAGGCATTTCTTCACGTCATTGAGTTAACACGGGATCATTGGTTCTTCAGTGCCACAAAGAACTAACTGTTCTCAACTTAATGGCCATTTTGAGACAATAATGTTTTACTAGAGCTGAAGAGAGAGGTTTTGACCACAAGTATTATCAATCTATTTTTTTGAATAACGTTTTGATACCAACATCAAATTTCCTTCATTTTTGTGACATTTTATTATTTAAATTCTCTTCTTTCTAACTGACATGATCGGGACCTTTTATTTTCTTTATTTTCTGGATTGTAGATTTTAATATAGCGCACATACACCAAAGAAAATGTTAGCTTTAGCTATGTTTAACAAAAGCGTATAAAGAGAATACACATTAGCGGAAACTTATGACAAAGGGAGTAAGGGCAAGAGAAAACAAAAATCCTTGTATTTTAAGTATCATCAAAACAAGTGACAGTTTAAATTTTGGCGAAATAACCGGAGATGGTTTGGCCTTAGCTCCTCTATAAGAGAGTTCCATAAACAAGTTAAGACTCCAGAAAAAGAGTGGTGTTAGGCTTAGAACTTTCAGAATCCTGGCTATGACTAGGGTCCGATTCCGATCTCGGTCGGAAGGGCTCTAAATCGGATTCGGAATTGCCTAAACCGATCCGGAGCCCTTGTTTCTAACTAAATCGTTCACAGTTCCAAACGACCAAGTACGATGCCTGGAAAGCCTTAGCGCTGACCGAATTGGTTCTGGACGGTATTAGGAGAGATAGAGCCTTCCAGAGCTGATTTGTACAGCTCTATGGAGTAGGTTTTCCAAGCGAGCAAGTACGATGAATGATTCGGACAGCCTTTGCGATTCGGTGTGGCCGGATCAAAAAGACTTCCGGAATTGGTCTTTGGGGGCTCGTAGCTGGCCCACCTTTACCTGGCGCCCTACGAATCAGGCCCGTGGGGGTACCCATTGGTCCCCTTTTCCCAACCATGCACAGTGTGACAGGTACAAAGGTGCCCGCCACCGGGTGCACGATTATCCCCAACCACACCTTTTGTCAATGCGAGCCTGGGTTAGAGTTCGGAACACAGGCTTTCATTGAAGTCAATGGGAGCCCTACGGAATCGTATATGGATGCATTCAAATTCATCATACTCATTCAGTCAGACTCTCCCTATCTGAGTCGTCCGGAAAGCATTCTGGACCCAAGTCATTTGGTATGCTTTCCTAACAGCATGGTAATCTGGCACTAAGTATAAAGAGTTGCTACTTCTAAGTCATCTTTGACTGCTAATGATTTTGACTAGGCTGGCCAAGCAAGTGCAAAGTTTTGTAGGAGTGGTATAACATTTTACATTTTAAAGTTGTCTCAGTTGCTAACCACTTCAAGTTGGATAGGAAAGGGGTAATAGGGTTGAATGTTCCATTTGAGAACAAGAGCCTGGCCTAGGAGTGTCAAATGGCCTTGGGAGATTTGATTGAGTTTTGAGGTGCTTCAGCACAAATGACACTGCCAAAATCCAAAGGTCGAGATAACCAATGTATAGGCAGTAGTTCCTAGGTAGGTGACGAAAACACAACTTTTGATTTTTAGAGAGGATAGTTGTGAAAATTGATAACTCTGGCAACTTTTTTATGAAGCAAATCATTGAGAGGGACAAGTCCTGAGTGGAGCTTACGAATATCGTAATAGAAGCTGCAGAAGGAGGAAAGACTATAATTTTTACCCCAATATAGAGCACTTGATCAAAAATATCTGTGAGTTTCAGGGATAATATAAGAAAAGAAGGAGCATATGTACAAGCCCCTATCACCACCACAGCTTCACTTTTTACGACATTGCGGTGGCGATAGGGGCATTGCCTTATTTACAAGGCAGCGTGCTGCGTTAAGCTACTTAATGTGGCTTAACGCTGCCTTGTAAATAAGGCCCCCTTTCACAGTATGCTTAGTGTGAAAGGGGTGGGCAGTGGGTGTTGGGGAGGGCATTCTACCGCAGCAACCATTGATTTTGATGCTGCTCCCTATTTACAAGGGCAGCGTAACTAGGAGTATGCACCAAAATTAAGACCTGGAAAACCTTGGTCTTCAGTTGGCGAAACGAGGAGAAATGCAGGATTTCTCCTCGTTTTTGCTTTTTCCATATGTGCTGCCTTGTGCAGCACACATGGAAAAAGCAAAATGCCTTGAATTGTTTATGTACAGGAAGGTCCCCCTTCCTGTACATAAACAATCTTTAAAAAAATGCCATTTTGGGATTTGCATGTGTGCTGCATTAAGGAGCACACATAGAAGTGACAAAATGTAATTTAAAGATTGTTTATGTACAGGAAGGGAGACCTTCCTGTACATATACAATCTTTCCCCTGCACACAGACACCTAGCACTATGGTGCAAGGGTGCCTGCATTGGCTCTACTCTGCTAAGGGTAGCGCCAGCGCAAGGGGAAACGCAAGGCTGCACCATATTGTTGTAAATATGGTGCAGCCTTGCGTTTCTGAAGTGGCGGAAGGTGGCGTTAAGCCATGACGTCTAACGCCTCACTCCGCCACTTCCTTGAACATGTGCCCCTCGATGTTCTGGGGATTGAGCTTCAGGAACTTATCGGCTAGCTAATATTGGTGCCTGGTAAGGGGGTGTTTAATCTGAGGATATCTTTTAGTGTGGAATATTTTTAGTAAATGTGAGTGGCATCTGCATTCTTATGTATGTGAACTCCTAATTGCTTCAATGACAAACTAAAAGATCGAGACACAGGTTGAACAAACTTGGGGCTGAGATGGAACCCTGAACCACTCTGTAGGGCAATGCAGCACTATCTTAAGAATGACGTGCAGTCTTTGCCAGCTGCGATTGGTTACTTTTAAAGAGAAGCGCCAATTCTGGACTTGATCCCAAAGGCCCATATGACGTTCTGGAATAGAAATCAATCAGCTGTTATCAACTGTTTCTAAATCTGATGTGAGATTCCTTGATGGGGGAAGGCAAGATTCCCCAATAACTATTCATTGCACATTATCGAAGATGTGGCCTTCTCGGTAGTGGCCCCGGATTGGACGCCAGATTAATGATACACAAGAAATAGTTGTAAGGCAATACATTGCGAGGACATGCGTCCCTTGATAGCTTTGCCCTGCCAGGTGAATTTGGTGAAAGAATTAAATCTGGGAAGAAGATCAAGGTTGAGACTGGATTTTGTCAGAATTGGGTTAATTTGACCATTCACAGTAGGTGAAGATTTCCCGACAGAGTAAGTCATTGATCAGAATGCACCATGACAAAGTGAAAATATTAAAACTGTCATTGATATTGTTAGCCAGCAAGAGGTTCGGATAATACTTCATGGGTTTCGTATTTTTAATACGCTATTTTCACTTCTCAATGCAGGCAGGAGCAAAAGGTCTCAACATCTTAGTGATTTATGGGGGAGGCATTGCATCTGAGGCCAAGGTGGGAGGAAGACTGCCTCCACTAGACCACTGGCTCAAGTACAAGGCAAGACGTTGACAACAAAAGGGATGTTGGCATGAATATATTGAAATAGCGATTTAGCTTGATCAGAGATCCATGATTTTCCTCACGGAGGAGACACGAAAAGGCTGAAACTTGTTCTTCTGGGTTTGCTTGTTCAACTGTTCTCAGGTGACTTGGCCTGCAGCTCAAGCCGCACTGTTTCTATTGGAGCAGGATCAAGATGTTTTCTATATGGTTGATCCCGTCTGTAATAGGCAAAAACATGATGACATGGAATGAGGACCAAGCTTTGAGGTTTTCATAGCTATTCCACCCATCACTTATTGTTTTACTAATGCAATTCTAATCACAAGATGTAAGCCGAGTCACTAAACCCAAGCCAAGTCACTCAATCCATGCCGTTAGTAAACCCAAGCCAAGTCACTGAATCCATGCCGTTAGTAAACCCAAGCCAAGTCACTGAATTCATGCCGTTAGTAAACCCAAGCCAAGTCACTGAATCCATGCCGTTAGTAAACCCAAGCCAAGTCACTGAATTCATGCCGTTAGTAAACCCAAGCCAAGTCACTGAATCCATGCCGTTAGTAAACCCAAGCCCAGTCACTGAATCCATGCCGTTAGTAAACCCAAGCCAAGTCACTGAATCCATGCCGTTAGTAAACCCAAGCCAAGTCACTGAATCCATGCCGTTAGTAAACCCAAGCCAAGTCACTGAATCCATGCCGTTAGTAAACCCAAGCCAAGTCACTGAATCCATGCCGCTAGTAAACCCAAGCCCAGTCACTGAATCCATGCCGTTAGTAAACCCAAGCCAAGTCACTGAATCCATGCCGTCGGTAAACCCAAGCCAAGTCACTGAATCCATGCCGTTAGTAAACCCAAGCCAAGTCACTGAATCCATGCCGTTAGTAAACCCAAGCCAAGTCACTGAATCCATGCCGTTAGTAAACCCAAGCCCAGTCACTGAATCCATGCCGTTAGTAAACCCAAGCCAAGTCACTGAATCCATGCCGTTAGTAAACCCAAGCCAAGTCACTGAATCCATGCCGTTAGTAAACCCAAGCCCAGTCACTGAATCCATGCCGTTAGTAAACCCAAGCCCAGTCACTGAATCCATGCCGTTAGTAAACCCAAGCCAAGTCACTGAATCCATGCCGTTGGTAAACTCAAGCCCAGTCACTGAATCCATGCCGTTGGTAAACTCAAGCCCAGTCACTGAATCCATGCCGTTAGTAAACCCAAGCCAAGTCACTGAATCCATGCCGTTAGTAAACCCAAGCCAAGTCACTGAATCCATGCCGTTAGTAAACCCAAGCCAAGTCACTGAATCCATGCCGTCGGTAAACCCAAGCCAAGTCACTGAATCCATGCCGTTAGTAAACCCAAGCCCAGTCACTGAATCCATGCCGTTAGTAAACCCAAGCCAAGTCACTGAATCCATGCCGTTGGTAAACTCAAGCCCAGTCACTGAATCCATGCCGTTAGTAAACCCAAGCCCAGTCACTGAATCCATGCCGTTAGTAAACCCAAGCCAAGTCACTGAATCCATGCCGTTGGTAAACCCAAGCCCAGTCACTGAATCCATGCCGTTAGTAAACCCAAGCCAAGTCACTGAATCCATGCCGTTGATAAACTCAAGCCCAGTCACTGCATCCATGCCGTTGGTAAACTCAAGCCCAGCCACTGAATAAATGCCGTTGGTAAACCCAAGCCAAGTCACTGAATCCATGCCGTTGGTAAACTCAAGCCCAGTCACTGAATCCATGCCGTTAGTAAACCCAAGCCCAGTCACTGAATCCATGCCGTTAGTAAACCCAAGCCAAGTCACTGAATAAATGCCGTTGGTATACTCGCCCAGTCACTTAGCTTAGGTATAGTCACTTCCTGCATGTCAAGTCATGGGCCCCAAAAAGCACATGCATCTTCTGTTACCAGCAAATTATTTTCAAACTGACAAGTTCCTGCATCTCGTGGCATTTGGCCAGGGCAGAAGGAAGTGCGGCTTAGGTAAACTGATATTGCGTAACAATCTCTTCCTGTGTCCACAGTCGAGCTTTGGCGCCTGCGCACTATGCTTCTCTTGGGTCCACATCAGACACACATTTCCATAAACACACACAATTTTGAGCAGTGATCTCGCTTAAGAATGACAGTGCAGTGTTTACCTTCCTATGTGTACAGAAGGCCAGTACGTGGGGCTTACCTTTCCAGTCTGAAGGTGACGAGACCTGAGACATGGTGTGCGTTGTGAAGAAATGAACGTTTCCACGGTTCCTGGGTTTAGTCTTTTATTTGTATTTTGTTATTTACGATGCTGTTAAGTGGCATAAAGAAATGAAAGTCGTGTCCAACGCGGCAGAGGGCTCCAGTTGTTTATTTGCCGCTCTCAAGCTGTAACAAGCATCAGGCTTCGGTCTGATAATAAGTAGGAGCCACTTGTTTGCCCTTCCACATATCACCCCACCCAGATCCAGCAGATCTAATCTGCTGCTGTTGTCACTTGTTTTGAATCATTGACTTTTAGGGCCCGACCTACAAAGGTGTTTTGGGGCCCAATGGAGAAAGGGGTGGGGGGGAAGAAAGCACCGACCCGAGACTCAATGTAAGTGTGATAAAGGCCGCTTTATTGGAAGCAGGTGCATCCTACACAATAACATCCTCGGCCTGCGCCGCACAATCTAAACCTCATAAATATGTAATTTCCTGCCTCACCCCCACCCCCTCCCCTAACTGATTCCCACAATCCACAAACAGTAACAATTAGCATAACGTCAATTTGCCTCTCCACCTGGCTAAATACTTTATTGTGCTTGACCTACCCCCCGATACTCCAAACAGTTCTCCTACTCTTCCCCCATATATTAGGAAGAACCGCCCCTACATACAGAATGCACCCCACACCTGCTCCAGCGACATGCGAAAACCCCCCACCCCATCCAAAAAAAAAAAAAAAAAAAAAAAAAAAACCCTTTTTGCACAAAATACAAAACATTGTAAATAGCCTTGAAAAAGCCCTGGCGCAATTCGCCACAGAGGCGAAGCATGTGTCGGCTGTTTACGTTTTTATGTATACAGATAAAGAGCAATTATCCATAACGCACGCACTCTTCTGATTCTATTCATACAAAAAAGGATTGAGCCTAAGGACACCAAGATGTATCGTCCAACAAAATCATCCCCCCGCTCAAACCCCGTCTTGCACCAGCCTCCAACAAAACAATGCCCAAAATCCCCATCGCCCCCAAACCCCCCGCAAAGGAAACGCCCCCGAAAAGAGCGGTGCCTGCCCGTGGGCACCCCCCCCCCGAATCATGGCCGAGGGAGGGAGGGAGGGAAAAAATTGTCCACCCCCCGCCCGGCGGCCGAGACACCTTACTTAAAATGGTGTCTCTGCCGCGTGGCCGGGCGGGTACTACAGCCCAGCCCAAAAGGAAACCCACCCAGGCCCCGCCCCCCAGCCCAAAAGCTACCAAAAACACCCAAAACCCGTCCCCGTGTGGCGCCATCTCTACCCCCCCCTTTCCCCGGCCCCAAATTCCCCCGGGCGGGGCAGGCCTCCCTTCGGTCGGCCGCCCCCCCCAGGACCCCATTTGCGCACAAATAAAAACCGCTGCCATGTTTTTAGATTTCATGTGCGTGCAGTCCATGTCGTGCGTGAGTTTTCAGTGCTTTCCGCGTGACTCTTTGCGTGACACTTTTCCGCATGTAAAAGTATACAATGATGCTCATTCAATTTATACATTCAAAGCTGACTCCTTTGGTACCCAATGTTCACTCAGTCCCTGTGCTTCTGGATTTCGAGAGCTTCAAAGACGCAGTTACTCTTTTTGTTTTAATGTAAATTTCAAGATAAGATGGCTGAGGTGAAGTGTGCGGAAGTCTTATAGACAGACTCTCACTCACCCGCCAGTGAAAGGGAAGTGGAAAGCATCGTTCCTTCACCTGCGGTTTGGAAGTCTGGAGCCTGTAGTGGTGAGATATGCGCCTAAGAGCAGGGTTAGCCAGAGGCACAGTATCAAATCTGCCAACTTCAAAATAAATGTCACTGTGTAAGGAGGGGAGGGGGCCTTGGAGGTGGCGGGGCTTGCGTTGAAACCTGCCTGAGAAGTACTTCTACGGCCCAGTGGTCGAAGTGGGGGGAAAAAGTAAGGGAGCTGTGGGTGGAGACTCAGAGGGTGGGGATAACCCAAGGATTGGATCAGTGGGCGGAGTCAGAGGTGTGGCCAGAATGTGCCAATTATCACAATGTTTAGTATTTGTTTGACATTTCACTTACCAGTTACAGCTTATTGTGTTATGAATTCAACCAAAGGATTCACTTGATTATTTAAGGTTTAATATGAGTTATTGGCATTTAAATACATTCAAAAAGTGGAATATATTTCCAATCACACAATGTCTCAAATATGCTTAAATGTGGAATCACAAGCCATTTGTCTCCAAGCCATGCAGTTTCTCTCATTATCACTTCTCCGCCCTTCTTCCACAAGAGCAGTTCAAACATGAATGGCAAAATATCCTAGTTTGCAAATGTTTTCTATATAATTATGGCTCTGCCATATTTGTCACATAATACATCATCCACTCCATAATCTTGCAGTTTTAACTAATCATTTTTGTAGCTCAAACGGATAAAAAGCTACTAAAAACGTGACTTGAGTTGCTGCAAAGTAGATGACCCTTTGCAAAGGTTGACTGATTACCTTTCTCACTGCTGCATTTACATGTTATACTGATACTAATGGGGCAGATTCTTTGCAGAGACTTAACATGTGTAATAATGTCACAATAATAAAGTAGAAGAAAATATATTGCATTATGCTGCAGCCTTTTTTTCTGTTACATAATTTAGTCAACACTGCAGCAACATTTTGTCCCCCATTGCTGCATAATTCCAGTGGCTCCAGAGCAGGTAGCACATGTCAAAAGTGCTTGTGCATGAAGCAGAGAGTGTGAAGTTTGCAAACGATGGGCCCGATTAACAAAATGAACTTAAGACTCAATCCTAAACTTACTACTATTTTGGTATTCACAGAATGCACTTACTACTTTTGGCATTCACAGAATGAATTTACTACTTTTGGTATTCACAGAAGTTAGGATTTTGTCTTAAGTCTGTCTTAAGTCTGTCTTAAGTTTGTCTTAAGACAAACCTAAGACAAAATTTTAACTTCTGTGAATACCAAAAGTAGTAGGTTTATTCTGCGAATACCAAAAGTAGTAAGTTCATTCTGTGAATACCAAAATAGTAGTAAGTTTAGGATTGAGTCTTAAGTTCATTCTGTGAATCGGGCCCTTAGTTTGGTGTGTGTGCAAATCCTGCATTGCCGATCCTTGTTGAGTTGCAGCTACTACTGCTGAAACAAGGCCAATGGAGGTACCAATGGGTGAGGCAGACTGGCCTCGATGCAGGGCCGGCGTAACCCACAATTGCCACTGCAAAGGTCCACCTGCTGGTGCTAAGACACCTGGGCTTCTAAGGTCTATTGGGGCTTTCTAAGTTCTAGCATGGGAATGTACTCCCTCAGGAGAGTGGTCTGGGGGACTGGTCATGAAGGCTGAACCCGGCTCCCTGATTCCAAATTCAACAGCTCTGGCCATAGTGCCACATCCTCTCCCCCACTAAACACCATACTGCCCCACTGAGAAAAACTCACACTGCCTTCAGCTACAACGCAATTGTGCCCCGCTCTAAACACCAGGATGCAACCTAATTCAAATTATGCATTTGATAAGAGTAATATGCTGCCTGAAAAGCAATAGAGTAAAAGCAAACATAGGGAGGGCAAGATTAAGTAAAACGTGAAATGTAAGCAGAAACCACATGGTTACCTTAACGATCTCTCACTCACTCACTATTCAGAAATCAGTGAGTGGTTTTACCTAAAAAGTTAAGGACATGACTACAGGGCCCTGAAGGGAACCATTTCAATGTCCAGTGCTTATATCCTTAATAAACGTAAATAGTATGGTTTAAAAAGACTAGATCCATAAACACAGAGGTACACGTTTTGTTTTCCAATCCACCCATCAACCAGGTACTGCAATACCTCAAGGAATGGTACACTTCCCCACCTGGGGACAACAATGCTGTTCAAAGAAAGACGAGAAAACAAAAGTAGTGCTTCACTGCATAGTCTGTAAAGTGAGGCTGATGTGTTTGGATGTGAATAAAACCAATCTGGCCTCTTTGCAACCACTCTGTTTTGCTTTATTTAGTTATGTATTTATTTTTCTTATTTAAAACCTTTTATTTCTCTCCATCCAGAGGCTGCACTTTGGAATAGAAAAATGTCAGAAAAAGGGCATTTCCTGCAAGAGTATTTTTCTTTTTTTTTTAATCCATCAGTGAAGTTTTACATTGGGTCTTAAACTGCCATGGTGCAGCTCAGAAATGAAAACATAGGTGATAACTATCTGAACTAGTGCCCCCAGTGAAATATGTGTGGTTCACGGATCGTTTTTCTGAATGAAACCTAAGCTTGGTCTTGGGCCAAGGTCAGCGGACTCGATAATTCTCATCTCGGTGCCTACTCTAACCATGGGTCCCACTCAGCAACTCTGGGCAATAGCTTGCTTAATCTCCACTAACGGCCCCATCAGCGCCGGGGATGCTTGTCTTCACCTTGGAGATGCCCAGGAGGGACCATCTCACAGGGAAAGCCAGGATGGGTTCCCCAGCGGTATACAGCACCGGGACACCCCTTTGGTGGGGCAGCTGTGCGCTTTACAAGTATACTAAATTTAACATTTAACATTTAACATTTATAAGACCTCCTCTATCTAAGCAATAGGTCTACTGCCCAGAGTCTGGGATACATGTGTAGCACGTGGGACAGCTATGCTATGCGAAACCCTAGCCTGTGTATCTTTGTATGCTGACTGGCAACTCCAACCCCTATCTAACATCTCTAGTTTGGGGATCTGTTTGCTGAGTCTATTAGAGATTTGTGACCGGAGGGATAGCTTTGCCACCCTTTGAGGTATGTGGCATTTGAAGGATTCATCTCTGTGAAAGCTTAGCCTGTGTGAAGTATGTACCCTGAAGGATAGACTTGTTATACAAAGTCTGGGATGTGTAGGCCACTTGGAATAGCTCTTGTCGCTGCAATTGGAGTCTCTACAATCTCTGTAGCACCATGGAAAGCTAGGATTTCTTAACCTGAACCATCCCTGTAACCTTAGGGATAGCTGCCATAGCCTGAAAAAATTACCATACGGAGCAGCTTTGATGTCCCAAAAAGGGACAGGAATAGCTGTCTAATTCGTTAGTTAGAACGCTGTCTGAGACTTTAGCCTCTACGATCTCTCCTTTAAGTGATAGGGATAGGTTTGTTCCCCAAAGCTTGAGACATATTTATAATGTTGGCTGGCTCTGCCATTTGAGGTTTGACTCTGAATATCTTCTCTTGTCCAGTTGGCAGTTCTGAAGCCTGAGCCTGTAACCTGAAGAATAATTGTGTGACTCTGTAAAACATGTATAACCCGCAGGCTAGCCTTGCTGCATGAAAGCTGAGCATCAGTTGGGATATCTGGTACCTAAGAGATCGCTGCTTAAAGCGGACATCTGTAAGATGTTTGGTACCTGGACGAGTGCGCAGCACCCTAAAGTCATAGCCAATGGCATCTGTGTGCTCTGAATTGTTGTAAACACTATGCACAACTCCCCCCTCACCGACACGTGGGAACTGGGGATGGGCATTATGCAGGCCACTTCTGCAGCTTGCACAGTTAAGGACTGCACAACTGTCTGTCCAACAACAAATGTTGTCAGTATATAAACACATCTTCTGTGTATTTATATGTGCATTAATGAACTGCAAACTCTGTCAATGCAACTTTACAATAGCACATCACTGTATCAAGATGGTGCTACAGCAATTGCGATCAGCCGGGCTCTATCTTAAAAGCGTTTATAGTACTCAGTATGTTTATGTAATGTACAGTTAGCATAAAATGTACCTGACAGAGCCAAAGTACGTGCCAGATTTTGTTGAGATAAATTAAATTATATCCCAAAACTGAGACAAATTAAACCACATGATATGCCTAAACAGCTGCCATTCTACCCTTTTCCTAAATCTATGTGGGTGACGATGTGCTCTATCGTTTATAAGGCTGTGCGAAATCTTACAAACTCACCAAGTTTAAAAAGAAGAGGGGGGCTTCAGGGGCTCTACATGGTAATGGTAGACATTCCCATGGCCACAAGGAGTCGCTCAGGGTAACGAGTGAGATCCTATACCTCACCAAAGCCCCAAACACCGCCAAAACCAATCTACACGAAGGAATGAAAGAAGTAGCTGAATGGATGAAGAACAGCCGTTTAAAACTAAACTCGGACAAAACGGAAGTCCTCATCTTAGGATCATCCCCCTCTGCCTGGGACGACTCACGGTGGCCACCGGCCCAGGGTACAGCACCCATACCCACAGATCATGCACGTAACCTGGGCTTCATCCTAGACTCCTCCCTCTCGATGACCAGACAAGTCAACGCCGTCTCACCTTCATGCTTTAACGTCCTTCGCATGCTCAAAAAAATCTTCCGTTGGATTCCCACCAAAACAAGAAAGACATCCACCCACGCATTGGTCACCAGCCGACTGGATTATGGAAACACCCTCTACGCCGGAACCACAGCCAAACTACAGAAAAAACTCCAACGCATCCAAAACGCCTCAGCCAGACTCATATTGGACATCCCCTGTCAAGCTCACATTTCCGGTCACCTGAAAGACCTCCACTGGCTCCCCGTCAACAAGAGAATAACGTTCCGTCTCCTCACCCACGCACACAAGGCCCTCTACGACCTAGGTCCCGAATGCCTCAACACACGACTGTCCTTCTACACACCCACACGCCAACCACGTTCATCCAATCAAGCCCTCGCCGCAATTCTGCGCATCCATAGATCCACCATGGGAGGAAGATCCTTCTCCTACTTGGCGGCGAAAACCTGGAATACTCTCCCCTCTCACCTCCGCCTTACACAGAAACACCTCTCCTTCAGAAAACAGCTGAAAACCTGGCTATTCGATATATAATGCACACACCCTCCCTCAAGCGCTTTGAGACCCTCTGGGTGAGTAGTGCACTATACAAATTCCGAACTTGAACTTGAACTTGCCTGACCGCTGCCTCCCTCCCTTTGCCATGCACTCAGCTCCCTCCATCTGTCTCTTCTCTACCCCTCACCCATGTAGTTTTGCAACTTGCCCTCAAGCCAGTCGCTGAATTGCGCCCCACTCCAACTCAGTGGCGTCTCTAGAAGTGATTTTTTGGCGTGTCTCACACTTGGCCTCATAAAGGGCAGAGGAGTTCAAGGGGGGGGGCACCAAAGCATCCTGATGTGACCATTGTATCGGTCACAGTGGGGGCTGGCAGGTAGCCTCGGCAGTGATGAGTTGTAAATCACCAGGGCCATCAGAGGCGTGCTAACCCAAGACTGATGGCACGTTCAGTGTTGCTTTGGAGGCCCCTGCTGTTACAGAGGGGAAGCGGGAGGAGGCAGTGGGCACTGCAGAGGCCTTGCTCGAGGCACCTCACAGGGGACACGGCTGAATGCTACAGCTGTAATTTCAATTAGGAGCATTCCTGCCTTCCCGGGTCGCTTTTCAAAAATAAAGAAGTAGGAGAACGGACTGTAATAATTTTTCAAAGTAGGGGCACACCGTGCCCTTCCGTCCCCGCCCACTTCTACCACTGCTACCGCCCTATAAAAAATTTTTTTTAAAAAATTTAAAAAAGCTTGCTGAGGCTGCCACCAATGTCCTGGGATGCTTTCACGGCCCTCAATGGCCATTGGAGGCTTCGAGCTTCCAAGACAAGCTGGAAACTTGCCCAGTGAAAGGGTGTGCAGCTCGCCTTCACCACCACCATGTGATATCAGCTCTTCACTTAGTAGTGTGAAGGCAGCTGATATCATGTGACACACAGTGGCCCATGTGAGTTGGCAAGTGTACAGCATCCCACTGAGCGTCAGCTGTCCCTGAGAGCTCTTAGTATCCAGAACTGACCTCTTACTCCTGAGTATTTTAGTGACTGCAGTGCAGGCGGCCAACGTCGATTGGGCTGAAAGGGTACTTTGCAGGTCTTCAAAAGACCATTCATCAGTTCACAGGTCTTGGTGTGCTTTCATTGGTACCAACACCCCTGCTGTCCTGACTCATTATGGCTGTTGCTGCCAAAGTGGAAGAAAGGCTGAGAGGATTTCATGTACAATACAAACGTGGGCATGTAACCACATTAATATAAAGTGCCAGCCATGGCCTGGTTTGTCTCTAAACTCCAAAATAGGAACTGAGCCCTGTATGCAGTATATCACTGAGCATTTAAAAATGTGCACAAAACTCGCATTTCAATAAGCATATTTCTTTAACGTGGAAGAGTTTCACTAAAGTACACTTCAATGAACTTCTGCATTGAATGACAGTTATCAGAATTCACAGTTTCTAAACGTAAACTTTGAAACATTCATGTCCGCAATGAGAATGCTATTAGCAGGGCCACTGGAATTATGCGATTCAAGCATTTTTCCAATAGTAGTGGATTTGCCGCATTTGCCACATAATTCGTCATCTGCTGCAGAATCTGCAGACTTTAACAAAAAAAGGTTTCTAGCTCAGACGGATTAAAATTTACTAAAAACATGGCAAACCGTATTCCTGCGCCCTGGAAGGCGCTTCGCAAAGGTTGAATGGTCATATTTCATTTGCTTACTGTTGCATTTATATGTTACATTGGTATTAATAAGGTGAAACTTGTCAGAGACAGTGTTACCATCTGTGAAAGTTACAAAATAATGAGGTTATACTTTCACAAAGTGTGCTGCATTACCCAGCATAATTTTCATTTTCTTGATGCATAATTTAGTCAACACTGATGCATAATTTGGTCCTCCTCTGCCGCATAAATCCAGCGGCCCTGGCTTGTAGCGAAACAAGAGGCACATCAGTTGTCATGTGAACCCTGCTTAGATTTTTAAAACATATGGAGCAACATTAAAGTCTAATCAAACATATTAAAGTGACGTTTTTTATAGAGGGCACACCCTAAATTGATTTTTTTAAGGTACTCTTAAAAAACGTAGACGCTTGATTGCTATCGAATGTTAAATTCTCCTATACGGCAAGATCGTTTATTGTAATTATGTTTTATTCCAGTATGATCAATTTCATTTCTAAGGTGACTATTTTAATGAATTGTGTTTTAGCTTTGTATATGTTTTAATCTGTACTCTTTTTAAGGCAAAAAAGCCGAAATAAAGATTCCTTGATGATGATGGTACTCTTAAAAAGGGTAAAAGAAGACATGGAAGCACAGTGAAATAAGGTAATTTCCTAGGGTTAAACAGATTTTGTCCAGTAGGAAACCATGTTTGAAACCAGGTTTACTGGTTTCATGGAGCACAATTCACCCACAAGATGAAGGGGAGGGGGCTTGGTGACTGATTTAACGGTATGGGTGTCAGAATCTACACAAAGCCTTGGCTAAAAGTTCCAAGAGGACTTTTTCCTCGGCCAGGGCTCAGCATCTTGGTCTGGCCTTCAATGACTCTTCCACCTCTAAAAAAGTAACTTTTGGCATGTCCGAAAGGCTGACATTTTGTTGCAGGATCAGCTTTGATAATCATAGTTCATATTGCACCTGCATCCCCACTTGCCAAAGGATTAGGTGAATCACTTAGAGTGTCTAGGGAGACATCACACAGCACACACTACACTTACATAGGGTCAAACCTTCTCTGCTCACAGAGGGCTCACTTTTTACTCTCCCTATCCACTCGCAAGAGCACTCTAGTTACCGAGTTCTCACACAGGCACACCACTCATCCTGCACTTACACAGGCATTCCTTCCAACCTGCTCTCAAACTGCTTACCCTGTACTTATACCACTCACCGCCCGTCACTCATCACCTCCAAACCACATATCTAACGCAGCACACATTAAACTACCGAACACTTGTGAACTTGCACACATCTACAAAATTCAGTCACAGAGTATCTGTCCTTGCCACAGAACTAGATGCTTATTCAGTGACTACAAGTGCAATGCAATAGGGGAAGTGTAATAAGACTGTGGGATGGTATGGGAAAGGGGATTGAGCTGGGGCAGTGGGGGCTGGTGTGGGTGCCAAGATCAGTCTTGGGAAGTGGGCAACAGCCAAGAGGGAGTGGCGGTAGCAGACGAAGGCAGCAGGATGGGGAGCAGCACAACAGCCTTAGGATGAAGCACTGCAACAGAGGCTGTGAGCTGGTGTAGGAGTTGACTGGTACTGCAGGCTAAGGTGTGGTGTAGGTAAGGGAAGAATTCAGAGCTCAAGAGGTACTTGTTGGCCCTGCACTGAGCCCCTTTGGCCTTCATTACAGACACTGTCTAGAAAGGTGGGGTGGTCACCTGTGCCAGATATACTGTTTTTGCTGCTCCTGCCATAATGTAGACCACATCTGGGCTCTCTTGGCTTGCATAGCAGTAGCGCTCTGCAGGGGCTTGTACCGGAGGGGAGAGCTTTCTGAGGCTTCAGCTGGTGTGTGAGATGGGAGCAGTCCACGGAGGAGCCAGAGAAGTTGAGGAGAGTGAAGTGAGGTGGTGTAGGAGGAGGGGCATGGAATGAGGCTGCTGTGACACAAGACCACATGCTAAGGCTGCAGTGAGCAACACTTCTGGAGCACAAGGAAGGCCAGGCAAAACAAACTTTTTGTTTTGATTGACACTACCGGAAATGGGGAAGGTAAGGCAAACAGGCTCAGTTGCCGCTGCATCATCACACGGACCTAGCAACTGGTTTGGATGGGAGACATCCCTTGTTGGGAATCTCTATTGACCAATACTTCTAACTTGACTTGACTTATACTGTTGGTTGCCCATAGAGCAATATTCTTAGCCAATACTATCACATCATCATGGAGGAGCCTTCTTCTTGCAAACTGCCACGTTATTGCATTTTAATGGGGTAGTCAATAGAAGTGCAACAAGCACTGCACTCTTTCTCAGCAGCACCAAACAAGTTCTACCCAATCAACAGGCACATGCATCAAAGGAAAAAAAAGTTGCAAACAGGCAGATTCTCAGAATCTGCCCCTTTGCGGACGGTATTTTTGCATTTGGGATGCATCACCCCAAATGCAAAAATTGCAATTTAAGGAATCTCTAAATTGTGATTCCTTAAATTGCGATTACATTTAAGGAATCCCAAATTGAGATTCCTTAAATGCAATGCATGAAAGTTAAAAGATTAGCGATTACCCAATAGGAGTACCAAATTACCATGAAGTTGAACGTCATGGTAATTTGCAAAAACTTTGGAAAATGCACTTTTGTGCATTTTTTAAAGTTTCATGTTGCGCACACACATGCCCTTAGGGCATGCATATGTGTGTGTGCAACATATGTGCACAGATCAATTTCAGAGGTGCAAAAGGGTGTCATTTTGTCACCCTTGTACCCTTGAAATTGCATGAGCAATTTGCGAGTACCTACTGGCACTCGCAAATTGCTCATGCAATCTCCAATTCATTCCTATGGGCCTGGAGGCCTGTAGGAATGAATGGGACAGCATTCCTTAATTGCGACTAGCAATTTGCGAGTAGCAATTAAGGAATGTGTAGGAATCGCTATTTTTATAGCGATTCCTACGTGCATAGGCTTTTGCGATTCCTAAATACCAATTCCTTAAAAAATCGCTATTTAGGAATCGCAATTCCTTCTTTCTGTTGAAACATGTGGCAGCAAATGCTGTAATCATGGTAAAAATGTGGGGGGAGTCAAAGTCTCCTTGTCGGTTGTATTTCTTAAAGCTTTTTTCTTTTGATCACACAAAGTATGGCGATAACCTGACCTACAAAGTGCATCTCAGAAGTATTGAAACACCTTCATATGGTGCTTAATACTCACATCATAGCACTATACATTAACTTAAGCACATTAATGCTTCAAGAATAAAATGAGGAGTTGTGTAATGTGCTGTGGAGTACTGGTGATGATCTAAAAGTTGTGAAGGGGTTTTTATAACAGTATTATTTTTGTTTAAACAAAATCTTTGTTTTCATTATTTTCCTTCAATGCCTTTGGTGCCTCTTGCCTCATTCCTACCTAAACCCATTGTGCTCTTTACTCCAATTGAAAACTTAGTATTGAGTGAATGACACTGACTATTTATACTTAGGTGGCAAATGGTGTATAGCTGGTCACTCTGAATACATATCCTTTTTGGCAGAGGGCCTGAGTTAGATCCAGTTCAGGGGGCTTGGGGAAGCAGGAGCTACTGGGCCTCAACTGAGGAAGCAGGGGTGGCTTCAGAGGCAGCTTCTCCGCTAAGGCGGAGGAGCGTCTCCCCTCTGCTATCGCAGCAGTGATAAAAAGAAAAAGAAAATGATAATAATAAGACGTTATTCTCATTTTCTTTTTATTTAAGCAGTCGGGGCGGGGCTGATGCCAGAGCAAGGGAGGAGTGATTTGCACACCAAACCGTCATGCGCTCTTGTCACAGCCCCATGAAGAACATGCCCAGCTTCCCCAGGCACTGACTGAGAGTCCAAACAGGATGCTCATAACAATCACGACGCTACTCCTACAGAGCAATATCTGTTCGTCCAACCCAGTGCTTCATTTGGATAATAAATGCAATGTAACAGACAAGCTTAAAATGGTATACTGCCACAGGTACAATAATATGCACTGCAACTTAGGCTTCTGCACCTTGGGATACTGTCTTTACTGCCTTCCTCTTCTCTCTTTCCTCCTCCTGTGAGTCTAGGCCAGTCCCCGTTGGTTAGTTTTGTCAGTAATTAATCAAGGCTCAGAGGCAGGTACTCCAGTTCAAATATGGTTGTGCTCAGTTCAGTACAGTCTCCTAACTATAGCCTCACCAAAATGCAGGTCTCTATGTGTTTCAGCATCACATGTCTAGGATGATAGATTGCAGAGTGGCCTTCCGTCTAAGTAGACCGAAGCAGGATAGGGCAGCCAGAGCAGCAGCCATGAGTCCTTCAGTGAATGCAGATAATGGAAGTCAGTGAGGGCTCATGGCAGACATCAGACCTGCTTCTGGGTCACTGGACAACAGATGGGCCACCACATACATGGGTGTCACAACAGCACACCAGCAGCCATAGGGTGCACTTTGTAAATAATTAAGTGGTGACCGCCATGTGCACAAGTCCTGGATACGACGTGGCGTCCACCATGGACATAATTTTTTAATTCTGTAGCAACGTCAGCCACAGGAAAAGCTCTGGGTTTCAGTGGCTACATTCACGATAGGCACAGCTCTTGATTTAAGCAGCACAGTCAACCGTGATTGTTCCTATTGCACTGTCAGCTGCCCGCCTGTGATTCCCTCTTGGAACTGCACTTATGGAGAACTTGCACCTACCCCTTCGGACTCAGAGATCATTTTCTGCAGTCTTCTTTCTTCTGGTAGACCCTCCATACTAGATTCTGGCAGTTTCTGGCACTACCTGGACAGTCACACCTTGAGCAGCTTGATAGGCTTGTTCACTCTCTAAACAGGCAGGCTGGCTTCCAGGCGCTTCAGATCAGTACAGTTGTTCCTGGAAGCAAAGACTCCAGTTGATGTACCCTCTCCTTGGGAAGCCTGGCTATCACACAGACAACACCAGCTCTGATTGTTTTACGGCAGTCCTCAAAGTATGCTGTGGAATACTCCCTTCCTTGGTGAAAAGACTAGGAACCAGAGCAACAAAGATATAAGTCACTCCCACTTTTATGCAGTTAAGGAGTGTGGATTCTCTGTCCACAATCTCAAAACAAGTTTGCAGCGGATCTTCTAACAAGTTTCCTCTCTAGGCTATTTTCCAGACAGAGCCCTTGTGTAAAGTGATGCTCTTCACAGCAGGGTAGTCTCCAACCTGGAGCACTCACAACAAAGACCCAAAGAGGCGTGAAGTTTCTGCAATTGGCTTTCCACCAGCCACACTGAACAGTGATCAAGATGAAGACAAAAGGCTGGTTTCACCTAAAAGATCTCTCCTACCCTGGACAACAAAGATGAGAGTCCCACCTCAAACACTTACCAAATTACACTACCACAAGTAAACTAATCAGCAGCTCCAATCAACAGGAACTGCTTTGGTGAATTTTATAGGAACCACTGTTGCCTCCCTCCATTTGTATGAGAAAACAATTTCACGTACATCTTATGCACTGGAGAAGGCTAGGGGCTTCCAAAATGGGACCTGCAGGCCACCATTACTGTGTCTCACTCATGCACATACTTCATGTACTACACAAGCCACAAACACATACAATCCACTTGGATGTTAGTGCTAGGACCTAGGTCACACATAGATGCAGAACCGTACACATGTGGGGCCAACTACACAGATAGACAGTCTGATCATGACTGTGGGTTCACAAAACACAGTATGCTGCTACCAAAGCTGTATACACTAAACCAATGACAGGGTTGGTAGTCCACTGTCAGCAACATGAGAGCACAATTGGCGCACCCCTCTAGGTCACAGGAGAGTTGCAGGACTTTATTTGAGTCAGGGACAGGCCTCTGCACATTATGGTAGCGTGAGCCTAGAGCCAAAGTCAAAAATTGGGATATAAGTGAGTCACAGTCAAGCCTGTAGAACATGGAAACGTGACTGCACACTCTGCAGGGAACATTCTCAGTCCAACAGGCAATATTAACATTTTCCTAAATTTATATGGCTTTTCTTATGGTCTTTTCACTACATTTATGTTTACTTGACTCCTATAAATATGCTATTTTGTGGATACTAAACAAGTGCATATTTGTGTCTCAAAGTAGAATAATTTACGTTATTTCCAATCATTTTCCTTCTCTATACAGTGTACAAATGCATGAATAGCCACGCTTCACCTTCTAAATGGCGAGGAGCTTGGATGTTTTGTTTTATTTTCTTCACAAGAGCGATGAGTTGGTAAATAGGGAAGCTGACTGGAGCCAGTAAAACTAACATCCCTTCTGACCTGGTGGCTGCCACGTACTTGCCAATTTCCTACCCCCCCCCCCCCCAAGTATATGGTCTACTTTTTTCTAGGGCACTCTCAGGGACGACACTTAACCCAATTGCACAAGCACCCCACTCCTAACCTGTGTAGGGTAGGTGCTTGTTCCTTCCCACTGAAGTACAGTGGGAAGATGCCCTGAGTTCTAGAGTCACAAACAGAGAGTAGGAGAAGACTGAGAGGACAAAAAAAGCAAAATGTTTTGGGGATATTCCCCTAAGAAAGCCATCTGTAAGAGTTGTTTTGAAAGGTGCTTCTAAAGACCCATCAGAGGCCTCAAAGCATTTTGGGTTTAGATGTATATAAAGAAATACAGATAACTGGAAAGCACATTACACAAGCTGATGGTGATTCAGTAAGCTTCTGCTGTTGGGTGAGGCATACCAGACTGCCTGTCACCTTATATGACCCAGAAAAAAGACAAAACCTTTAGAACAGCATCCTGAAAGGAAGCAGGGGAGTAGGCAGGGATACAATGAACCAACTATGGAGGAATGACTTGAGGAGGGTTGGACCAACTCACACTAAAGAGAATTAGTGGGCCTTTTGAGATGCTTTTAACTTGACCAAGTTCTCCTCAAGTCTTAGATGTAGAAAAAGTAGTTCCATAGGGTGGAGCTCACAACATGAGGAGTTTAATGACAAGGGGCCAGATGTAGGTAATTCATATTTACCGACTCTTAAATACCGAATTTTACCGATTCGGTATTTAAGTGTCGGTAAATAGGAAGGGGGGAGATGTAGGTAATTTGAGTTTAAGAATTACCGAATCGGTAGGATTCGGTATTTACCGATTCGATTCCTATGGGCCATGAAGCCCATAGGAATCAATGGGCAATACCGATTCGGTATTTACCAAATCGGTAAATACCAAATCCTGCAAGGGTGCATGGGGTGTCATTTTGACACCCTCTAGCACCCCAATTCCGGACTTGTGTGCCATGTGGCCCACAGACATGCCCTAAGGGCATGTCTGTGTGTCACATTGCACAGGTGTGCATGCACAGATGTGCATGCACAGCTGGAATCGGTATTTTACCACCCAATCGGATTGGGTGGTAAAATACCGATTCTTAAGGGCCTGTGGCACTCTGTGGAGTGCCACCTATATGTGGATTTACCGAATCGGTAAATATACCGATTCGGTATTTTACAGATTCTGTAAATTTACCGATTCGGTAAATTTACAGAATCGGTAAAATATAGGCCCCCTACATCTGAAAACCCTAATACCGGGCGGTAACGGCCTAATTCGTCCGTTACCAACCGGTATTAGGGCTCCTACATCTGGCCCCAAATCTTTTGTATCTAGTAGGCAGGGCAGTCACAGTACCCGAGGCTTCTGACTAGTAGATAATGGTCAAATTCTTTTTTTAGGCAGTGTAGATTCGTACCATATCACTTGACAGAGAGCTTTGAAGGTCACTCAGTCTTACAGTGAGCCAGTGCAGAGCTTTCAAGGCTAGAAGGATGTGGCTGTGTCGTTTGAAACCAAACACCAAGCAGCTGCCTACTGAACTCTCAGAGATTTGCATAAGAAGCGCAGGGATGGCCGATGGATAAACTGTCAATAGTCTAGGAGAAAAGAAACCATGGCATTGATTAGCAAGCTAGTCTGAGAGAGTGTCGTTGTAATAGTAGTAGTGGTAGGGCCCTAGCCCCTTTTAGATGACAAAGGTGATGGACTGTAGTTGTGGATACTTTGCTTAGTTGGGAGATAAATGATAGTTCACTATCATACAGGACTCCAAAATTAAATTAGAAACTTTTCACAGGGAATTGAGGAGAGCAACATTCCTCAGACTGAGATAAATGCAAGAGGGGGCCATTGGAAGTGTCTCTGGCCAGCTTTTCAGTTGTATAAAAAATGAGGCAAATACAGTAATTCTTCATCCAAATATGGACCTGTGTAAAACAACAAGGTTTTGGGGGTTGGTATGTTCATTCTAAGGCTCAATCTGTAGTTGTGTATCATATACATACATCCGGTAACCCATTTTGTACACACCATTCTGCATACCCTACCCCCTCCCGCCATCCCCTTTCCTGACCTTCTGCTAAATTTATGATAACAGAAAATCCACCAGATTTGCATATCCTCCGCAGTCATAAGAGCACTTGGAGGCATATTTGCAAGCCCCTGCCGCCACAGTAACGTCTTTTAGTGACGTTACTGTGGCGATATAGGCTTTGCCATATTTACAAGGCAGCCTTAACCACTTAAGTTGACTTAACTCTGCCATGTAAATAAAACACATTTTCATGCTACACTTAGCTTGAAAGGGGCGGACAATGGATGTTGTGGTGGGCATTTCACTGCAACACAAATTGATTTTGACACTGCCCCATATTTACAAGGGTGGCGTATATATGGTCCAGTGCCAAAATTAAGACCAGGAAAAACCTGGTCTTACCCTGGCGCAATGAGGAGAAATGTTTAATTTCTTCTCATTGTTGCTGTTTCCATGTGTGCTGCGTTGTGCAGCACACGTTTCAACAGAAAAATGCCATTGATTGTTTATGTGCAGGAAAGTGCCTCTACCTGCACATAAACAATTATTTAAAAAAATTACGTTTTGCAACTTTTATCTGTGCTGCATTAAGCAGCACACATAGAAGTCATAAAACACCATTTCAGATTGTTTATGTGCAGGAAGGGACACTTCCTGCACATAAACAATCCTTCCCCTCATTGCAGGCACCCTTGCACTATGGTGCAAGGGTGCCTGCGTTGGCGCTAGGTTGCTAAATTAAGCCCCAGCGCAGGAAGAAATGCTGGGCTGCACCATATTCTTGTAAAGATGGTGCAGGGGGCGTGGCCAAGATGGCGGTGCGATAGGACTTTTTCTCCCATCACTCCCGCCAACCGTCAGCTGAAGCACTGACCATGGGCCGTCTACCGCCATTAAATGAGCAGGGTAGGCAGGGACCGGTCGCAGCATCGCCCTCAGTGACCTGGGACCATCAAGAAGGCAATTGGAGGACCCAAATTTGCAGAAGAGTGTGGAGCGGCCGCACCCTGTAGAGGTGGGCGGGGACGCGGCCCGCTGGGTTTAGGCTGCGGACCCCGCACTGCCTTGCGGAAAAGGTACAGATGATAATGGGTAAGAGTAGCAGGCTATAGTGGATCACCCGCTTTCTTCCTGATGGCGCCGTGGTGGCACGACGCAGGGGAGAGCTCCGCCCTTGACACCTCAGCAGCGCAACCCAGAGAAGACGACCCACCATCTTGCCTCGAGGGCCGGCAGAGTGCAAGTTGTGCGGAGGACGGAGCTGCCTGAGCCCCTGCCGTCAGGCACTGCAGGCAGCTGCCAGGGGCACCTGCCCCTGGCGAGGAGGAGAGTGCTGGTCCGCTCCTATAGTCAGCACTCAGGAGGCCCCAGGGGGCAACGACAAGGCTCCCCATACTGCCCTATCTTGCCAGCACAGTGGGGGACGCTGGCGGAGGCCACACCTAGAGGCAGGAAAACGCAGGCCTTCACAACGGACCCTACTGCTCTGCATTTCAACGGCAGCTCCCCAGGAAGCCCGGCCTGCAGACGCCGCTCAAGTCTGGTAGGGAGGCGCATTATTCCAGAGTGTACTGGTAGTGGGGGACTGGGAAACAAGCGTGGTTGCGGTTAGAGGTAGCAGCCGAGGGTGGGGCCCGCTGATCCAAGGAGGCAGCCCGGCTAGGCCCGGGTGCGGTTTGTAGTGCGCTGTGTGGCCCCCCACTCGGCTCTGGTTCCTGCTGGGAGTCCCCGTGGTGAGTGACTCTGGGGGCCCAAGCGGACATTGACCCACCTCCACAGGGGAAATATGAAGGTCTGCACCTGCTTGAGACCAGGGCATACGACAGCACTACCTACAACGCCGCGCAGTGCCATTCCAGTAGAGCTCTACCAGAGCTATTGTCACACTACTCCCCCTAGAAAGAATACCGCCTTCTTGGGCACCGGAGGTCTGTGGGCCACGAAGAAAGCTCGAGTATACCCTCTTTGATGATAACAAAGGGCAGAGCCTGCTCCGCGCCAGGCCGGGGGAGGACGTGCAGGTTGCTCCTCTTGTTGACCTACACCTCTGCACCATATAACAGTCGCCGGCTGTGGGGTTGAAAGTCATCTCCATTGAAGCACGGGCCACTACCCGGACTGTCTGGCTTTACCTTGTCATTTGGACATAGATGCAATCTCCGGGTCCGCCAGGCAGCCACATACCCAGAGGATTTACGGACAAGCTCCGAGCGGTTCAGGTTCCTCACAGTGAATACAGTCCTGCTGGGCAGGAACATGTCCTCTACCCTGGGGAAAAAGGAAAAATCACTTAAGGAACTTTTCACCTGAGCCCAGGGTGGAATGGCAGCGGAACCTCTAGCGCCAGATGGTGATGCCTCATCACAAATGGACGCCCCTAAGGAGGAGCAGGTGACACAGGCTTTTCTGGAGTCCTTCTTCTCCCCCTCCCCAATAACCTCCATATCCTCAAGCGGGATCTCACCGCAGAAATACAGGATATCTAGAAGGACATGGACAGCATCGGGGAGCGTGTCTTAGCACTGGAAGACCAGAGTGACAATAGAGACGCAGAGGTAGTTGCTATACAACAAGAGGTCATCCGCATTCATGACCAGCAAGTGGATCTACAGTCACAACTTGAGAATTTGGATAACCGCTCACGACGCCAGAACATTAGAACCAGAGGGGGTATAAACTAATGCAGAGGCTGGCAACATTTTCACATACGTGAAAGATCTTTTCAGTCACATCCTAGGCTACCCTTTAGATGCAGAGCTCATCCCCCGACATCGCTCCTCCACCAGATATCTTAGCTTGCGTCCAAGACTTCCGCACTAAGGAGGAGATCCTTCGCAAGGCCAGATCGCTGCACCCGATCACATTTAGGGACCAGAATCATGTTCTAAACCAGGGCCTGGCTGCACTTATGCTCCAGAAACACAAGACCCTCCGGCCCATCACCTCGGTCCTCTGCCAATTCAACATTGCAGACTCTTGAGGTCATCCATTACGCCTCATCTTTCGCCACTAAGGCAAACTTCCCCAACTTCGTTCACTGTCGGAGGCAGATTGGCTGTTTGGTATTGACATCCTGGACGATGGCGATGGCAGTGATAACCCAGAGCGCAGAACTGGAGAGTCACAACCATGATAGAGGCAGCAGAGGAGACGGCACCGTCCCAACCGGCCGGACCCTGAAGAAATCAGAAAAAGGGCAACAGGCCGTATTGGACGCCCTGCCAGAGGTATTCACCAGGTCGCAGGTCTTGTGAGCAACACCAGGGTCCCTCGTTTGCTGCCTTGTAGGCTGCATCCAAAGCAACAGGTGGGGGAGGCTGAGGAACGCCCTCGGCCACAACGTTACCCCTGTGAACATTGAATTCCGGTATTCCAAGGAAGAGGGACTGCAATACGGACTACAGACCTTTTTAGGCACCTGTTGTGCCATGATTTTGAAGGACTTACTTCTTTTTCTTTTCTTCCTTTTCGCTGGGTGATCCCTGTCCACTGACGCCTCTGCTTTGCAATGCCGCACGGATGCACCGCGTGCACCCTACTGATGCCGACTAGACACTACACTCAGTTTTCTCCTTCCTTGGAGAACGGGCTGCAGTTCAGACCACAGATCCTTTTAGGCACCCATTGTGCCATGCTTTTGAGGGACCTCTTTCTCTTTTCCTTCTTCCTTCACTCTTTGGGAACCCTGTTCACTGCTTCCCACATATTGCGATGCCGATGTATATGCACTGGACGCACTCTGCCGAAGCCCATTAGACACTATACTCAGTTCTCTATTTTGCCTGGCCTGCTTCTTGTCAGGTCCCATGCTTTAGATGTCGCCTAACAGTCTCAAAGTCCTCACACTCAATGTGAGGGGGCTCAACAACCCTGTCAAGCGCGATCTATCATATCTAGAAAGTACGTGTGCTGACATCTGCTTCTTACAAGAGACACATCTGCTCTCCAAATATTGTCATCTGCTTAGATACCGTACCTTCCCCATTCAACTCTTCTCCTCCTGACCCTCCAAGACAGCAGGGGTAGCAATATTGGTTTCCCAGACATTTAGAGGGAAGGTGTTACAAAAGGAGGCCGAAATCAAGGGCAACCTGCTCACGTATCAGTTCGCAGTGGGTGATCACACACTAGTCATAGGGTCCATATGCGCCCAATGAAGGTCAGGAACACTTCTTACATGGCTCCCTGAGCGAAGCCACAGCCATGTCCGAAAGAAGATTTTGCTGGGGGGTGACCTTAACCTAGTCTTCTACAATAATCTAGACAGGTCGGCGCAGCGCACACGTCAGGTGGGCACTCTCTCCCACTCAGAGCTAGCTAGGTTAGAAGATTTGGGCCTAGTGGATCTATGGAGACGCCACTTCCCCCGACTCAGGAAATACTCTTATTATTCTTACGCCCACAAAACCTATGCGCGACATGATTATTTATTAGGCTCCAGAGCGCTTTGCGACACAACAACGGCGGTAGAAATTGCAGCAGCAGCTCTGTCGGACCATGCACCAGTAATAGCTACTTTGACACTACCCCCGACCCGACAGCCATCCAGGCAGTGGCTTCTACAGGACACTCTCCTTCTACGTGAGGATGTGGCTGGCCAGATACAACGTACACTTGATGATTACTTAGCCCTTAACGACAACCCATACACAGGTGTACACTCTGTGGGAAGCCCTGAAAGCAGTCATTAGGGCAAAATAATAGCCGTCTCCTCCGCAGATAACACAAAGGGCAAGAGTAAGAGAGAGGAACTAACTCAGAAGGTACATGAATTGGAGCAAATGCACCAACACACTAGGACCCCCTGCATTAGCGCCAATTGACCACGGAGCACTCGCAAGTGGCCGCCATCGACCGTGACAAGGCGGAATATGCCGCGTTGTGCCTGCATCATTATTTTTATGTGGGGGGGACAAATGTGGTTGACTGCTTGCACATAAACTTAGAGAGGTCATACAGTGCCAGGGAGTGCAGGAGATTAAGGATCACAAGGAGACAGTGATTAAGGATGACGCGCCCATCGCCAATACATTCCAACACTTTTACGCCAGGCAGTATGATGAGCAACATTTGGCGGCAGAGGACATTGATGCATATCTGACATAGGCTCATTTCCCTACACTGACCCCAGCTCAGGCCCAACACATAGAAAGGGAGATATGTCCAGAGGAGGTCATAGTGGCCAAACCATGCCTTAAATTAGTGAAATCCCCCAGCCCTGATGGCTACACAGCAGCCTTTTACAAACATTTTTGCTCCTCATTGTTCCCCTTACTTACCAGGCTTTTTAACTCCTTTGTGACTTCCGTTGCGATCCCCCCTTGACTGCTGGAGGCTTTAATTGTAGTCATCCCTAAACCAGGGATGGACAAGAGTAGTTGTGGGGCCTTTTGGCCTATCTCCTTACTAAACATCAACTTGAACCTGTACACCGGGATTCTGGCGGCTCCGCTGACACCTTATATGCTGGGGCTAATAGACCCGGGCCAGGCAGGGTTCATCCCTCAGCGGCAGACTAGAGACAACACCAAGAGGGTTCTGCACCTCATAGAGAAGGTGTTGCGCATTCCAGTGGATTATATGCTCCTCACTACCGAAAAGGCATTCGATCATGTCCATTGGCCCTATTTTAGAACAGGTATTGATCCGCATTGGCCTAGGGACAAAGATGAGGATGCATATCCTCAACTGCTATCGCTCTCTACAGCTTAGGTAAGAGTTAATGGGCACACCTCAACTCCATTACCCATCAGTAGAGGTACACGGCAGGGGTGCCCTTAATCGCCCCTCCTCTTTGCCTTATATATGGCGCAGATGGCACAGAGAGTCCAGGACCACGCACAAATCACAGGTATCTGCTTTGGGAGCGACGTACATACTATAAGTCTTTACGCAGATGATGTTCTTGTCACTCTATCAGACCCAGGGACTACCCAGGTTGCCTTCTTGGGGGAGCTAGACTCCTTCGCGGGGACCTCCGGGTTCAAAGTTAATATTGCAAAATCACTACTTTGAATCTCTCACTTTCACCTCAGACACTGGCATCTCCCCGAAGCCGCCACCGTATACAATGGTCGGAAGGGACGGTCCCGTACTTGGGAATTCATTTGGCCCCCACGTTACAGGTTATGAATTCGGTCAACTATGCCAAATTACACGCCCAAATTCGCACAGACTTACAGCGCTGAAAACACTACCCTATTTCTTAGTTAGGACGTTTTGCAGCCATTAAAATGACAATACTCCCTAAAATCCTCTATCTCTTTCAGACCCTTTCTCTGCAGCTTCCCGACGGTTTGTTAAACCGTGTACAGTCGGAGCTCTCTCTTTTCATCTGACAGGGTCGCAAACCAAGACAGAAGAGAGTCGTCTGCACATTACCACCCGATGAAGGTGGCCTCGGGATCCTGGATAGCATGCTTTACTACAAAGCTGCACAATTACGGTATCTGGCTGAGAGGAGCCACACTAAATCGGAGAGCCATTGGCTTTTCCAAGATCGTGCCGTAGCAGGCTCTTCTCTTATGAAGATCCCCTTCCTTAGGAAACCGCAGAGACCACCCAACCTTTATGCCTCACAAGTCACACGCAGTATGTTATCTACCAGACATGCAGGAGGCACAACATGACAACCTTCCCCTCCCCTCTCACACCACTCTTTGACAATCCCAACTTTAGCCCTGGAGGGGACGAGACATCCTTCCCGTTGTGGAGCGCTGCAGGATGTAGCGCATTGGGTCAATTATTTGATGCTGAAAGCAGCATCCCTTTCATGCAACTACGAGCTGATTATGGCCTTCCTGACTTGGAAAAGTTACATTACTTACAGCTGCGACATTGGGCTTTTGCATCCGGACATTAAATCTCACACACAAAGACACCTCACCCCCTTACAAAAGATGGCTTATTACTCGGCCCTCAGATAAGGAACTGATCTCAGACCTATACAGAATGCTTCTCTCCCGACACATTCATACATACCAAGCTGGCAGTGCGTGCTGGGAGAGAGATCTCGGCGAGATCTCAGCACCAAAGATCGGGAGGGAGACTGCTACAGGGCGCGTCACACCGCGAGCCACATGGGTCTCACTGAAGCCATAACTAAACTAATGTATTACTGGTATTACACTCCTGAACGCCTTCATCAGGCTGACACCACGCATAACCCAGATTGCTGGAGGGGATGTTGGAAGAAGGAAACATTAGTCCATCTACTCTGGGAGTGTGAGCACTTACAACAGTATTGGTCTCAAGTACTGGATGAAATCAACAAGCACCTTGATACGAAACTCCCTAGGCTCCCTGCCTATGTTCTCCAGGGTATCCCAAATCCACTTACATAACCCCTACAGTCTAGGAGAAGGCGACAGAAAGCGATGGCACTAAAAATATACTAATACACTGGAGGTCCACTCTGATCTCCACACACCCAGGGTGGCTCCAGCGGATGTGGTACATGCTGGGGATGGAGAAGATTTTGCTTACTTTGGCAGGGAAGGGTTCGTCATTTAGCAAGCTTTGGCAGCAATCCCTGACACTCTTGGCCCAGGAATTCTGGGAGTTAACATACCCCAGATATCTTTGCCTCCTACGGCTGGCCCCTCTAGGTATGATTACCAAGAAGGACCGGCCTTAATGGTGCCACCTCACGTCAAAGAAGTGATAATCTATAGCGGACAGGTAGGGGGTGTGGGGGGCTCTTCGTTTCTTTTTTTTTTCCTTTCTTTCTTCTCATTGGGATGGGGGGTGGGTTTTTAAGGGTAACCTGTTGTTTGACTTACTATGCTACTGTATGAGCCAATTGCACGCCTTGGGTTCTGCGTAACCCACATGTGGTGCTTTGATTTTCACGCTGCTGATAACTACACTGGCAGTTGTGTAATAAATAAAAAAAATTCAACCTAAACACGGTGCAGCCCTGTGTTTCAGAAGTGGCGGAGCGGGGTGTTACGCCAACAAGGCTAAAGCAGCGCTCTGTCACTTCTTTTGTAAATATTCCCCTTAGTGCTTTAAAGCTCCTTATCCTCAGGGTGTAGAGTTTTGAATCACAAATATTTCTGTGCATTTAGTGTCCACTTATACAGCATGTTATGCAGCTGCGTCAAATACCATGCACCTCGAGTTTGTATGACACGCAATATTTTTTCTCTCCTCATCTGAGCACTTGAGATTGTCACGCAATGAAAGGTAGCAGCGTCTTCTTCTCAGCCGCTTCTGTAAAGAGTTCACTGAACATTAGTCAGTGGTGGATATATGTATATATATATATATATATATATATATATATATATATATATATATACAAATGTAGCTCCTCCTCGACTTTCTCAGCGTCTCAAGCCGCAGCCACACACGCCAGCAAACGAAGGAGACGGACCACCAAGAATCAGCATAAGTTGTTTTTATTTCAACCTTACAGAGACCAGCTACGCGTTTCAGGCAAGTTTGCCCTTGATCACGCTGTCATGAGTGATGTCATGAGTGATCTAATATGTGATGTCATCAGCAGTGCATTGCGGGCGCGGGAGTTATAGTTAGCTGAACTAACCATAACGAGGGAATTTCAATGGTTTTGTATGAGTGAAATGTCCAGCTAAGTATAATATGTGTGCAACCTATGGTTTTTTCAGTGAATTTGCAAGGTTTTTTAAATGCTAATTCCTAACTATAACGTGTGTGAAGCCTATGTTTTTTCATTGAATATATATATATATATATAAATATATAAATATATATATATATATATATATATATATATATATATATATATATATATATATATATATATATATATATATATATATATATATATATATATATATATATATATATATATATATATATATATATATATATAATAAAAATACACTCACCTTGCTGTGATGGGTTTTGCATCTCCTGCTATCCGGACGGAGGCACGGGAAGCACAGCTGGGCTCCCATGACCAATTACAACGCTGCATTGCAGCGTTGTGATTGGTTTTGAGGCTACTGGTTCAACGTTCAACCAGGGAGTGGGCCATGGGCTTGTTCTCCACACAGGTTGTAATGCAGCCTGCATGGAGAACAGGAAAAGTGCGCATGACTGGTTTGGGCAGCCCAATAGGGCTGACCACACAGTCATCGCGCACTTAGGAAATGAGCCAACCACTCCTCCCTTCTGCTGCTCTGTTAGCAGAGCAGCACCGCCCACCCACCCGCACAGGAAACATAAAAAGATAATAACTGAAAGTAATTTTCATTTTATATTTCATTTCCTTTACACTGCCCAAAAGCAGTGGGGCAACGCTCTTCCGCCATATCGGAGGAGCTGTCCCTGACATTAGTACTAATTTTATTATGTGCGTGGTGCACATCTGTTCCTGGATTGCTAAGAGCTGTTGTGCTCTGCATAGAAGAAATGTGAAAGAGTCACAGGCATGGGCGTCCGCAGGGGGGGGGCAAGGAGGGGCGCTTGCCCCCCCCTGGAGCGACCCTCCTTGCCCCCCCTGCGGACGCCCATGAAAACCAAGACTTCAAGACGGGGTTCTCGCTCTCTTTCCTCTCCTTTCTTTTATTTGCTTCCCTGCGAAATGGATCCAAAAAAGAAAGACGCTTTTGCTGGAAATGTAGTATTTTTCTGACATTTTAATTCCACAGTGCAGCATTGGGAATAATAGACTAAAAATATGAAAAATAGATAAATAACTAAAATAAAGTAAGACAGAGTGGTAGCAAACTGGCCAAACTGATTTCTTTCACACTGAAACACATTAGCGCCACTTTTACAGAGTTTGCCAGTGAAGCGCTATTTTTGTTTTCTTGTCTTTGTTTTCCCTGGATTTGGAACTAGTGCACCAATCCTGGAGGTACCAAAATGTGTGGATTGGAAAACAAAATGTGTGCTGCGGCTCTGCGTTCAGGGATGTGGTCTTTTGACCATACTGCTTATGTTTTGTAAGGATATAAGCAATGGCCATTGAAATGGGTCCATTCAGGGCCCTGTAGTCGTGTCCTTAGCTTTTCAGGCAAAAGCACTCACTGATTTCTGAATAGTGAGTGTAAAAGCATTAAGGTAACCATGTTGTTCCTGCTTACATTTCCCATGGTTTGCTAAATTTTGCATTCCCTATAAGTGTTTGCTTCTTCCAGGATGTTGTTCCTTTTTTTTTGTAGGCCGCATATTGCTGTTGGCTAGTGCGTAATTTAAATTGCGCATCCAGGTGTTTATAGCGGGCAACAATTGGGTTGTAGTTGAAAACAATGGGAGTTTTCTCAGTGGGGCAGTACGGTGTGCAGTGGGGGAGAGGATGTGGCACTATGGTCAGAACTGCTGAATTTGGAACTGGGAACCAGATTCAGCCTTAATAACCAGCCCACCAGACCACTCTCCTGCGAGAGCACAATCACATGCTAGACCTTAGAAGGCGTCACAACACCTTAGAACTCCTGGTGTCTTCGCACCAGCAGGCGGACCCTACCATGACAAGTGTAGGTTAACCTTCAAGGCTTGTCCACCACTATCCATACTGAAGTTTACCTCCAGTCTTGCGGGCAGGTCTATGAAGCAGCACACCCTAGAACAACAGTCACTGATGTCACAGGACCCTTGAGAAGGGCCAGCTCTAGGGCGGTGAAACCAGTGTGACCGCACCGGGTGCTGACTTTAGGTGAAGGCATCATGTTTGCAAGTATATTATGGTTTTTAAAACGCTTGCTGCCTCCTTCCAGCAAATCAGAATTTTGTCTAGTGGAAGTTTTGACTCATGGAAAGGTAGCTCAGATGGTTAATGTACCGGTTGTAAAGAACATGCACCATGCAGATCACAAAGTGCACATAATGTAAATAGGTCAGTGGGTACTGCTTTTGTCAGAGATCCTTTTGTTACTTGTAGTTTATAAGTTAAAATCCTAACTTAGAACAGTGAACTATTAACTGTCATCTAAGAGCTGCATACAAACTGAAAGGTATAAATTTGAGCGTTATGTCCTCCCCCGTCCCCCAGTCTTTGATTATCCTAATGTCCCAAAAAGTGTTCTTTTGGATAGAAATCAATTCTGATTTTAAGGAGAACCCCCAACCATGGTATTACGTTTTAAATTCCGGGTATTGTGTTTTCTCCAGACGAATCACTATCAAACTATACGGGTTACTAGTATGGTTGTCATGTGACTCCTACACCTTGTGGTCCTGTCTTAATTAACATTTTCTATACAGTGATTTACACACATATTGATTGTCTCTGTGCAATGTGTGTGATGTAAAGTGCTCTGACACCCTACAATGGTATGAGTGGCACTGTAAATCATATTAAATGCATCTCAGAGAGAGTGGTTATGGAGACTTGGGGGGTACAGTTAAAGGGTGGTAGTGAGGGAATCCATGGCAGAGGTGGTCTTTGGGGGGCACTAATAAACATTAATGCAGAGCACACCACCAGTGCTATGGCTGGCCCTGCCCTTGAGGCCAGTCTGCCTCACCCAAAGGTACCTCCAATGGCCTTGTTTCAGCAACAGTAGCTGCAATTCACCAGGGATTGGCAATGCAGGATTTGTACACACCAACGAAGTTCGCAAACTTCACAGTTTCCCTACTACATTCACAAGCACTTTTAACATGTGCTGCCTGCTGTGGGGCCACTGGAATTAATTATGCAGCAAAGGATGACAACATTATGCCATAGTGTTGACTAAATTATGCATTAAAAAAAGGCTGCAGCGTAATGCAGTATATTTTCAGATATTTTATTATTTTGATGTGTGTACACTAGCTAACAGTCTCCGGAAAGATTTTGCCTTATTAGTACCAGTGTAACATACAAATGCAGCAGTGAGAAAGGTGACCATTTAACCTTTACAATAGGCCATCCACTCCGCAGCAACACAAGTCACATTTTATATTAACTTTTGATATGTTTGAGCTACAAACAATTTATTAGTTTAAATGGTCAGATCATGCAACTGATCTTGCATTATGAGGCAAATATGGCAGAGCCATAATTTTAGAGAACACATTTGCAAACTAGGATATTTTGCGATTCATGTTTGAACTGCTGTTGTTGAAAAAGGGTGAAGTGCTGATGACAGAAACTCCATGGCTCGGAGACAAAGTGCTTGTGTTTCCACATTTTATCGTATTTGGTACATTCTGTGTTTAGAAGAATATCCAACTTTGTGAATATATTTTAATGTCAATAACTCATTATAACCTTAAATAATCATGTGTATCCATTGGCTGATTAAACTGGGCAGTGAAATGCCAAACAAATACTAAAAATTGGGATGTCTGCGCATTCTAGCCACACCTCTGGCTCCACCCAAAGATCCAATACTTGGGTTATTCCCGCCCTCTGATTCTCTGCACACTGTTCCCCTACTTTTTCCCCCCCACTTTGACCACTGTGTAAGACTCAGCCTCCCTGGACCTGTGATGTGGCGCAGCTGTGGGTGCCGTATGTAAATGTAAATGTACACACATTTACGGTGCCTGGCTTCTGTATAAGGGAGCTGGCCCTTATTGTATCCCTAAACATGCGCACAATGTCAGTTTGACATTGAACACACGTAGAGGGACTCTAAGTTTCTTTTCAAAAATATAGCAAACATTTGGACCTATACATTTTATTTTGTATAAATTAATTGAATGTGTGTAAAATTTAGCAATGCCCAAGGAATTCTAGTAAAGGGAGCACCCACTGTCAAATCACTAGCGTGTGTGATTGCTGCATTATTTATTACTAACTTTGACGTTGTGCTTTAACTTTGGATAAAATTTATCATGAATTCTTGCTCCAAGAAGCCAATATTGGTAAATATGTGTACTACAAATAATCCCTAACATACACTGTGCATACAGTATATTTAATCTGGTGCTTTAATCATAGGCTGTTTTAAAGTATTCTGATAAAAATCGAATTGTGCTGAAGACAGACTTGATTGGTGTGGGATCGAGGACCCAGAAGTCTGCCCACTTAGCAGACAGAGATAAAGCACCTTGTCAGAAAGTTTAGCGTTTTCCCTACGGGTGGTGTTTGTTGGCCCGTGGCAGGGTCAGTCACATGTCCTGGATTCCTGGTATTTAATTGAGTCTATCCTAGTTCTGCGCCCCAGTGTTTTGTGTGCCCCACCTGGCACACATCATGTCGGAGGATGGTGATGACGTTAACATTTTGCCCCCCCCAGGAAAAAATTCTGCGGACGCCTATCGGTAATTACCGATTCGGTAATTACTGATTTGTGCAAGGGTGCAGGGGGTGTCACTTTGACACCCTCCAGCACCCCAAAAAAAGGCATGTGAGCAATGTGGCACACAGACATGCCCTAAGGGCATGTCTGTCTGTCACATGGCATAGGTGTGCATGCACACATGTGCATGCACACCTGGATTCGGTATTTTAACACCCAATTGGATTGGGTGTTAAAATACCGAATCTGAAGGGCCTGTGGGACTGAAAGTAGTCCCACCTACATCCCAAATTTAAAAAATCGGTAAAATTACCGATTCGGTATTTTTGCAATTCGGTAATTTTACCGAATCGGTAAAATACCGAATCGGACAAAAAAAGGTCCCCTACATCTCAGTAGGCCAAATACCGGTTGGAAACGGCCGTAATCGGCCGTTTCCGACCGGTATTTGGTACCTACATCGGGCCTGTAATCTTCCTTTTTTCCCTTCCCCCTTCCTCCTGACCCCAGGTTTTTCTTACTTTATAGAGTGTATTGTCTCATATTCAATCGATCAGCTTAGACACACAGTTAAAAGTTCAATATCAAGTACAATATATCTACCGTTTACCAGATGTGAGGAATGTGATATTGTAAAGTGGATCAGAGATAGAGCAAATGCTAATAATGGATATCAGTGCTGTGACCGATTGATTTGTAGTTTTTTCTCCTTCTCTTTCTTTTCCTTTTTGTTTAATTGTTGTTTATATGGTATAATCTTCAATAAAAAAATATTTTAAAATATGAAATATGCAATCTGCTTCAGTTATGTGCCCCGTACTCTGATGTTGTCAAGTCTCTGTAGAAGGTAGGGATGGTGAATAGCATAAAAGGCAGGGGGATGTTCAAGTAATAGATGTGGCGGTACTCCAGTTTTAATTCACTTTAGTTTTAAAAGCATCCAATCTGGAAATCATTGCTGCTTTTGTGCCTCAGCCATACTAGAATCTATTTTGGATATCTAAAACTCTGTTATTCTCTCATAATGTAGGTATATGTTTTAAGGCAGATCTTCTAATCGTTTTATCTTTTTGACTAAAAACAGTCTGTCATTGGCCAACGGTTAGAAGAATCTCATGGCTCAAAGCCCGTTTGGTTTAGGGATGGTTTTATGTAAGGTATTCAGAGTTCCTTTGGGAAAATACTTATATTCAATGAGTTGCTGGCTGTTCTGGTTGGATTGGCTGTAGAGCTAGTCAAAACAACATGAATCTTCAGGTGATTCTACAGGTCCACGGGCATTTACAAGATTGATGAAGGATTGATTAAGCCTTGATGAGATTAAAGGTGATTGACTGTAGATGTTTTTCTGTTTTGTTATCTGGTAAACTGTACTTCAAGCATAAGTGTCTTGCTGGTGGTGAACAGATTCACCGGTTGCTGGATCTTAAGTGGCTCGCTTCATCAACTGTGCTGCATTTCTCTCGTGCAGCACGCATGCTCATTGCGTGCGATGTTCAATCACAAGTTGCAACCCTCTGAGGTGGGGAACGCACCCATTGCAGAGTCTCATTCAACCTTGTGAGGCACTGCTGAACTTGCACCTGTGTATTTGTCCGGACTCGTCTGGTGCAAGTTACATCAAGGTGTGCTGGACATAGTGCCTCATTTCCAGGAAGGTACGGAATTGCAACTCTACTTCATGTAACCTCAAGTGTCTGGTGAGTCTCATCTCGTTGTGCACCAGACCCTGAGCCTGGATTGGCGGGGCACCTCTCGGATCAACATGTACCAGCCGGGGTGCCTCCTCATGCTGAGACGCTCCCCTATGTGTGGTTCCCATTCACTACTTTTTCCCTCAGTGGTCTCATCATGTTGTTCAACTGCCCTCTCCCTATCTGGCCCTTCTGAAGACTTTGTGGTGCCAGGTAGGAGTGAGAGGAATTGACTAGGTCCAGGGGACCCTTCCGAGAAGGTTCGGGAGCAGGTTAAGAGACTGCATGACCCCCCCCCCCCCCCCCCCCCTGTGCTTCGCAGAACTGGGCAGGTGCCAGAAGGCCCTGATGGACCCTTATTTGTAATTAACTGTTGCTCTTGGCCTGTCGCATTACATAGCGGTGCAAAGAGAGTGTGAGTGTGTGGGAGCGACGGTATATGGATCGCATGTCCTTCATGACACTGGTTGGTGGTGTTGGTTTATACACTGTTCTCTTGCCAAAAGCACTTTACCTCCCACATGGCCTCATCCTGTGGTGCAGCGAGTGCCTTTTGCGTCTAGGGGCCAGATGTAGGTAGGCAAATACCGGTCGTTAACAGCCGAAATTCAGTAATTTCGGCCGTTACCGACCGGTATTTGGAAAATGAGATGTAGGTGGGCATTTCACTGATTCAGTAAATTACTGATTCCTTAAAATACCGAATCGGTAAATTACTGATTTTGCTATGTAGGGAGCACTCAAATGAGTGCTTTTCCCCTTTTAGGATTCGTTATTTACCACCAACTCCAAGTTGGTGGTAAATAATGAAAACCTTGGAGAAAGCATTTTTTTTTGCTTTTCCAACAGTGCCATGTTGCAGACATACATGCCCTGAGGGCATGTATGTCTGCAACATGTGCACCCATACACAATTGATTGAGGGGTGCAACAGGGTGTCAAAGTGACACCCTGCCACCCTTCAATGTTTCCCCCTTTTACCAAATCAGTAAATACCGATTCGGTAATTGGCATTCATTCCTATGATAACAGTGTAGCCCAGGGTGCCCACTATAGGCCTGTGAAATTAGATTATTAGGATTGTAAAGATGGGCCAAGGGCCTGACAACGTGTCACACCACATAAGGGTGCTGTATGGAGTTTAGAATAGGACTTTTCCCATATGTGCATGTTATTGAGATTTCATCCACACAAATTGGGCGTAGTATTGCTACTAATATTCCCAAGTGTAATTTATGTCCAGAACTCCATGATATTCATGTTACACTGTTTAATGTGTGTACTGAAAATAAACATTTCTTGGCAGCAAGTGTGAAGTCTCTCTTGGACAGGGCATGGCTTGACAGCCAATGATGGCGAATGCGTGAGTTGGTGGGTCCGCACCGGCCCATCTTTTATCGAGCTGTAAATGGCGTATCTCCAAGCCTGGCACACTGAAGTGATGTGTGCTACCTCGGAGGGGGATGCTGGAACTCATGGGGGCCTGATGCAGCGAGGAGGCTCCATTATATTCCAGCCTCTGGAAGCTGAACGGGGCGTCTGATGCGGCAGGCGAATCGTAGAAGGTTTGGCCTGTGCCTGTGACCCCTCCGGCCGATGGAGAGAGGTGTCTGAAGCTGCGGATTGCTGCCCCTGGTGGAACTTGGCTGTGCCTAACACAGACCTATGACAGCTGATGACCGCCGCGAGGAGGGTCCGCACCGTGAGGGCTGGATGTGACCGGTGGTTCTGGGACCCTCACAACATGGGACAGCGGCTAGGCCTTGTTTTAAGGACTGGCGCAGTGTAGTAGCAGTGAGGCCCACAGCGGGAGCAGTTGGCGGCCTCCGGATTGGGCCCTGAGCCGGGAGGACCATGTTGAGAGCTGCTAGGCCTACCGGAGCGAGTGTAGAGTGGCCCTTGGTGAGCGAACCTCCCCTCCGGACCCAGGTTGTGAGATCAACCCCTACGCTGCGTGACCTGGGCAGACTGGAGATATCGGCAGGGGGACGGCCAGGCATGATAGAGGGCTGGTAACAGTGGAATGTTGGTCACTCGGCAGCCATCAGGAAGAAGGTGAGAAGTGACTGGGGCCTCACGCTGGGAGATCCCTGCTGTGCTTCAAAGTTAGGAGCTTAGCTTTGAGTTAAGAGCTTAGCGGGGGTTCCTACAGAGTGCCTACTGGTCCTGCCGAGGAGTGTGAGGTGGGCATTGAGATCTGGCCCCTCAAAAAAGACCTTGCTGAAAGCTGCTAAACTGCCTGGCCGGGTTGGCTGTGGCATGGGGGTGATCTGACGTTTGGGACACCGAAGACAGGGGTAGGGTGCACTGATGTAGCCCTGCCTTATCCCAAGTTGAATGTCTCCTGTGAGTTACAGCCAGGGGTAGACAGACAGATCCCAAAAGTTGTTGCCTGATTCCGGCTGCCAATAGAGTTATACCTACCAGCCTGCCAACCCTAAGGATAACATACCTACCTGGACCTCTGTGGGGCCCCCCTTGCCACGGGAGCGAAGCTACACTGCTCTGTGACTCTCCTCCACTTGCTGAAATGTCTATTGATCTCACCTGCGTGGGGATATCCCCCCCCTCTCTTGAAAGTGGGAGAGGAGGAGTTTGTGACCCCCTGAGTCAACGCTAGGCTCCAGGTGACCCGCTGTGCCACTTGGGCAACTATCCTACTCTTGGCCCCCACATACAAGATCAGACTGGACCTCTCCTGGTTGTTTGTATCCATCACTGCGCGGCGGTGCACGAGTGTCGTGCTGTGGGCGCCTGGGACCCTGGAGGGTCGTGTGGAGCCCTAGCCACCAACAGGAGTGTATTCCCGGAATTGTGAAAAGTGAAGCCTAGCAACCGGACTCTAACACATGCTGCAAGGCTGGCCTCACCGTGCCAAGAGTGACAGGACTTGGAGGGACAATATTTAGGGGAACAGAGGCACTTTTGAACTTGTAAGCCCTATCACCCTTGCGGCAGGAATAACGCCCTTTGGCTCCTGCGGGTTGCGCGGACCTCCCCACTCCCCTTGGCATCTAGAGAGTGAGCTCTCTATTGAATGGCAGCGTGAGCCTAGTAGACCAGAGTACAACTACCCTAGATAGGGGGGGGCAGCTTCTGAACGATGCCGACTGGAGGCCACAGAAAAACAGTACACAGTTGTGACTGCGTGGAGGGGTAAACCCCGGGGGAATCATGGTGGGGGCAACCCCAGAACAAGAAGATAACCAGCAGGAGCAGGCACGGGGCAGCCCTGAGCCCCAGCCCAAATCGGACCCTATCCAGTAACAACTCTCTGAAATCCTGTAGGCCATCTCAGACACGAGAGTTACACTCCACCAGGACATTAGCACGGTGTCAGTGTGCCTTGGGCTCCTCCGTGCAAAGCATAAAAAACTTAATGAGAGGGTGAAAGTGGTGGGAACCGGTCTTGAGGACCTATCGCCTGCGCATAAAGCCCTTTCTCAGCAGGTGGAGGAATTAACTAACAGGGTCCGAACCCTGGAGTGCCGAGCAGAGGACGGAGAGTGGCGCCACCACTGAAATAATGTACGGATCCTTGGCCTGCCAGAGGGATTGAGGACGGAAACATGGTACCGTATCTGGAACCATGGTTTAGGTTGTGGCACCGGGAGCACTGACACAGTTCTTCACTTTGGACAGAGCACATCGAGTGCCGGCCCGCCCATTGGTGCTGGGCCACCCTATGTGACTAGTGGTGGCCAGACTGTTGCATTACAGAGATAGAGACACTCTCCTATGAAAGGCCTTCTCGGATGGCCCCTTTGTAGTAAATAATGCTATGGTCTCAATGTTCCCGAACTATACCCTGGAGGTCCAACGGAAGCGTGCCTCATACTTGGATGTCAAGAAGGCTCTTAGAGAGGAGGGTATCCAGTACTCTCTTCTGTTCCCTGCCAGGCTCCGCTTTGTTGTAGATGGCAAGACTCACTTCTGTGACGATCCTCAAAAGGCTTGGACTGAATAGAGGCCTACCGAACGGAGACAACTGGGTCGGGCCAAAACCCTCGCAGGTGGTAAGGAGCCGGGCCCCAGGAAGCGTTCCCAGCGACTATCGGAGAGGATTGAAGCAAAGAAACCAAACTCTTCGCAGACAGAGCAAGAAAGGGCCGTAGCACTAAAAGCGGTTGTCGAAATTGCTCAGATGAGTGGCTACTCATCTGAGGTGGGGTCTGGGTCCATAAAAGGGACTAAAGGCTCAGAATCGGATATGTCAGGCAGGAACAGGTTGGAACTTCCACTTCTGATGCCGAAAACGGCAGGTAACATTATATAATAGGAGTTGATCAACCTGGGCTGGTAGCAACCCTGGGCCAGTGCGGATTACACTGCCACAAGTCTCAAAGTGTTTTATATATTTGCTGAACACAAATCAGCATGCAGTCTTGTGTGTCCACGAACCCCTGGAAGGCTTGCACCAAGACTGGTTTAGGCCTTTAATGTTTTACACTACAGAAGACTTGACGTTTTGGCAGATGACCGTTGCCAGGATGCCCAGAGGCCGGGGAGTTGTAAGTTGGGGTTTGCTATGTTTATATTGTTATGCTCCGCATGCATGCAGGAATGTTCTGCTTCCATCCATCAAGGGGTTAGCAAGGGTGGAGGACACCAATGGGAAGGGAGCCTGGATCTAATTGAGATGAACCAGGACCTGAAATTACTCACATGGAATATTAGGGGGGTGGGATCCATGTCTAAGCGCATCAACATACACAGCTACCTGAAATGGCGGGGAGTGCAGATATCGCTGTTGCAGAAGACGCTCTCACGAGGGGGAGATGGGGAGCCTAAGCAGGAGATGGAGAGGGCAGATTTTTGACACAACGTTTTCAGAATATGCCCGGGGGGTGCTGATCTGGGTTCATCCAGGGGTCCCCTTTACGGCAACACGTACGTTAATTGTAAGGGAGGGAATATACCTGCTGCTAGCGGGGCACCTGCAAGGTCAGGAGAGTACATTAGGCTGATGCTATGCCCCTAACCAGGAGTAGGTGTCTTATTTGTCCTCTTTCTCCGCTCACCTAGTTGACATAAGGGTGGGGCAGGAGGTGCTGGGGGGAGGTTTTAACTGTGTTGCAGATGTGATATTGGAACGATCCCACCCTCCTCCCTGGATAATGGACACACAGGATTGCAGCTGGGCTATGGGAGTGGATGGCACTTTGGGATCTGCCAGACACATAGCGGCTCCAGCAAGGCGGGGATAGGGAATACTCCTTTTACTCCCCCATTCACCACCTCCACACAAGATCAGATGCATTCTGGTGTTTCCCGGCAATATGCACCTCCAGTAGAAGCACTGAATATCTTGGTCGGACATTCTCAGACCATATCCCTCTGATAATAGCATATCGCCATCAAGGGCAGGTGCCCCAAATACCAACATGGAGGCTTAACCCAGTGCACTAGAAGACACACCGTTTGCGGTGTCTTTTCGCACCACAATAGACACATACTTCACTGAGCATACAGGCACAGCCACTACAGCCTTGGTAGAATGGGAGGCATTTAAGGTGAGGGGGCACTCCATGGGACAGCCGGTCGGAATACAGAGGGAGCTGCATAGAGAACTCCTGGATCTGGAGGGAGAGTTGGATACACTGGATAATATGCAGGGGTTGGGGACACATGAACACACACAGTTACAGACCACTCAAAGAAAATATGATGAGGCTTTGGAACGACTTGAATCCCATGACTATAGGGCTTATATGGACAGAAGAGGAAGGAAAAGCCAGATGCTTGTTGGCATGGCTTGTTAGGCCTGAATCCCGGGGAGCATTAATAACCCAGAATAAGACTGATGTAGGCATGATAGAACACGACCCTGATAAGATTAATACAATCTTTCAGGGATACTTTGAAAGATTGTACACTGCCCCCACGAAGTGCCCTCCGAGCTGAGCTTGATGCCTTCATGGCCCCGCTAGATCGCCGTGTAGTTGACGACGAAACTACGGAAGAGTTGGGTGGCCGAGTAAATTTACAGGAGGTCAGGGGTGCTATGACATTGATGGCGAGTGGGAAGACACTGAGTCCTGATGGCCTCCGTGCCAAGTTCTATAAAAAATATGGGGATAGCTTGACCCCTGCCTGGTAACCATGCATAATGACACCCTCCAGCTGAGGTGCCTGCCGTCCTCTATGCAGTGTGCACTAGTGATCCAGCTGCCCATGACCATGGACCAGGATGCAGGTGTAAAGGCCATCAGACTCCTGTCCATGCTTAATATTGATTTTAAAGTTATTAAGTAAGATACTAGCAATTCAGCTGCTCCCACTTAGGAGACACCTGGTTCTCTCTGAGAAGAATGGGTTAATCTCCTCTCGTAACACATTGTATAACCTACATAGATTATACTCTGTGCTCTACCACTCTGATACCCGAGTGTTGATGCATGCTACCTTCTTCTCAGTTGACCTGGAAAAGGGATTTGATACAGTGAATTGGGACTACCTGCTCCCAGTCGTGCAGAAAATGGGGTTGGGGAGGGTTAGTTGAAGTAGGTCCAATTGTTATACACTCTCCCCACAGAGAGAGCCAAGACAGGTAAGACTATTTCTCCTCAATATACGATATCACGTGGTACACATCAGGGGTGCCCCCTGTCCCTGCTCTTGTTTGCGCTGGTGGTGGAACCACTTGCTGAGCTCTTCCGCCAAGGAGGTATGGTCTGGGCCTGACACAGAGTGGCAGAACATGCATGACCTCCTTGTACGCAGACGACTTGTTGATACATTTGGAGGTTGCCAAGAAGGGGGCAGGAACCACCTTCGGACTGCTGGAACGCTTTGGGTCTCTGTCAGGCCTGCGGGTTAATCGGCATGAAACACACCTGTTCCCAGTGGCTGGACCTCCCTAAACCAGGAGAGCTCCAGGTGAAATATAACTGGACCCCCAGTACATTTAAATATTTTGGCATCCATATTTCCACTCAGTTGAAGACATGAGAGAGGGTAATCTGGGTAGAGCCCTTTGTTCGCTCCGCTCTAGTGTGGCCTTTTGAAACTCATTGCGACTACCAATTTGGCCAGAGTATCATTGACCAAAATGGTCATGCTGTCCCACCTACTGTACTTCTTTGCTAATCTGACGGTGCTGATGCCGGCCGGGTAGTTCAGCCCGCTGAATGCGCTGGTACAAGAACTCATCGGGGCAGACGGAATACGCAGAGTATCACTGCGGACCTTGCAACGCCCCATGAGAGAGTGGGGATTGGGTGTGCCGTATTTTGAATTTTATCAGTTGGCTGCACAGCTGCAATGGGTGGCCCAGTGGCTGGAAGGGGTGAATCAGGAGGGGAGCTACCTGGCGGAGCCTGAACAAGGCCCATGCCAGCTACTGGCAAAATTGCTAAACCAGGCCATGATGGTCCCATACATATTGACGCTGCAGTCCAAAGCACTGCAGTGCTGGAAAAGATGCATGGCAAGATTGCCGGCCACCCCGAGATACTTCCCAAATTTGTCTCTGGTAGGACTGCCCTACGGTCAACTGCATAGGATTCTGGGGGCGGAGCAGCTGGCTCCTTGGACGGAGGCTGGGATAGAGACGATGTGAGATTGCTACCTTGATTAATGTTTGATTCCTTTTGCTGAACGGGTAGAGGGGTGTGGACTTCCCCCAGGTCAGTTCCTACTTTAACAAGTTGATGGTACGGGCATTTGGGAGATTATGGGGAACAGGAAGAGATGAACCTGACATGCGCTTGGTTCTCCACTCACTAATTACATTGGGCAAGGCAGGGCACCAAATAAAGTGGATCTATGCATCGCTTCTCAAGGCATCTCTATCCCGATGCAAAGATTGAAGGATAGGTAGGAAAGATCCCTGAATAGGACGATTACTGACTCTGAGTGGTGTAGATTATTGGAGTCTCCAAAGAAGATCTCCTGCAGTTCCCGTCTCAAAAATCTTCAATTCAATAATGTGCACATGACATATATGACCCCCATCGCCTACAAGCCGCTTTTGGAGGAGAACCAAGAGGCTGCCCGAGATGTGGCCAATTCGTTGCAGACTTTCTCCATATGACTTGGAGCTGTGCGTAGCTGTAGTGATTCTGGGTAACAGTATTAGCTAAGATCAATGATACACTAAATTGTGCGCTTGAGCACTCAGCAGAGGTATGCCTGCTTGGCCTATACCCTAGACCACCTAAGGGTAAGGCTGGGAATAAATGTATTCATTTGTCCTTGGCATTGGCCAAGAGGCGAATAGCAATAACATGGAGGTCTACAATGGGACCTCAGAACAGCACATGGATACAGTAGGTGTCTATGTGGGGGGCTGCTGCAGAAGCTAGAGCACTGTGTATGGAGGAACTGAGGGGACTGCACCAGGGCCAGATTGCTGAAGTAGGGAGGGGCATATTTTTTAAACAGGACCACCCGAACCACCCTAATAGCAAAAACTACGGAAGCAAGTCCCCCATGTAGTAGGTGGCGCGGGCACTGAGAGGGTGTGAAGACGAATTATGGTAGGAGATGTGACAGGGAGATGCCAATTGCTGAAAAGTGGTTCACACCCCTCCTTTGTACCTTCTCCCCAAGTATGTATGTAGTAGTATATGGGTATAGTGGCCTACCCGACAGGTACAAAGATTTAATTCTCCCTACCAAGAAGAGTGGGCTAAAACATGACCACCCTTGCTACAAATTATGCCTGATGTATGAGCATCAGCATGCACTGTTTGAGGCTGTTCTCCTTTTTTTATTATTTTGTTTTTTGTTAATTCGTGATATCCTTGGCACATTTTATATATGGAGTTGGCAGTGCACCCCACAACACCCCCCACCAATTAGCAGGCCTCAGGGAATAATAAGGGAAAATGACACAAGCAAGCACATCCCTATCATGAGAAATAGGTGGGCCATAACAGATCAGAGGTCATATGAGATAGATGGGGGGGTGCAGTTGATTAGAAGGTAATTTCTTAACCGCATACACTATGTGCCATTTACTAAAAAAATGAGATGCAGGGGGCGTGGCCAAGATGGCGACGGAGTGAGACGCGTTTTGCGGTCCCTCCGGCGCCGAACTCCACAAAGCTTCGATTAGCACCCCGGAGCCGTGAATTTGCCTGGGAGCTTCCTCCCCGGGACCGTTCTTGCATCCACGGAGAGCAGTTTGGCTGCTTGGCCGGGCTCCGGCCACGGCAGCAGCAGCGAAGAGAGGCCTGGACGTCCCCGCCCTGGCGTAGAGGTCGGACGCCGGATCGGAAGAGTAGGCCGGCGGCCGGAGCGGAGCGGCGAAAGACCGGGCTCCGCTTAGAGCCGCGGTGCCCGGAGAGAGTCAGCGGCGCTGCCGCAGGGTGGACCCCCCCCTCCTCGCTTGAGGAGCGGAGCCCTGTGTGATCTTGGGTTTCCGCCGGAGGGCGGGACTGGCGCGACGGAGCGGAGGAGCCGGGACGCTTGAAGAGGTGAGCGGCCTGGAGGTGTCTGTGGCCTGACTATCCCTCGGACTGGAGCATGAGGACAGCCCCTGTTGCGGGCGGGCAAAGCAGGAGGATCGGACCTGCGGCGGTCCGCCCCACTCGATCGGAGCCACTGATCGTGTGGCACTGATCTGCGGTGCAACACGAGGCGGGGGGAAGGAGGAGGCGGCTTACTTCGTCCGGCGGAGCGGGTAGCTCTGCGGTGACCGGTGCGGACATTGGCTCCATCGGAGGGCACATTGAACAGGGCACCCCGTGGCGCGCTGGAGCTGCGGCCTTGGAGGTGTCGCCCCCTCCCCCCAGCTTAACCGGCGTGCGCGCAACGGCAGGGTGCCGCCATTGCGGCCTGGTGGCCAGGCGCAGGTAACGGCCTGTGGATCAGCACGAATTTGGCACCAACGACTGGGACAGGCGGCGGAGGCTCTGGTCTTGACCGCGCATTGGGGAGCCTGTTCATCAGCAACCATCTGACTTACGGTGGATCGAGTGCTGGGGGCTGATCTCGGAGGACTTGGGCCTGATCACGACGGGGGGTGGCCGATCGCGAAGAGCTACTTCCTGGGGGCCGCAGCTGAGCACGGAGGAGTCTGCTTGTGTGGAGTACAGTCGGTGGCCTGGTCCGGAGGTGCCTCCTGGTGGACCGGCGGTCGGCGTTGTCGGCCCAGTTACATGTTGGGGAGGACACACACAACCACTGGGAGAGACTTTCAGCGGCCAGGAGGGTCGAGATGGCGGGCAACCCGCGGAGAAGGAAGAATGGCAAGGATGGCCTAACCAAAGGATCCCAGCATCCACCGTCCCCTGGGACGAGTGCTTCATCTGCGTCGAGGGACGATGAGGCCCCAGCCACCAAGGCGTTCATGACGGAGCTTTTTGCCTCCATTAAGGAAGACATATCCGAACTGCGTAACCAGCTGGCGTCGGACATTCAAGAGGTGAGGAGGGACGTGGATGGTATCGGTGAAAAATGGCCACCTTGGAGGATCACGACCTGAATGTGGCGAATGATGAGCACCAGTTGCAACAAGATGTGCTTCGCCTCACGGAGCAAAACCTGGACCTTCAATCGCATGCGGAGGATCTGGAGAATCGCTCTAGAAGGAACAACATCCGCATACGATCGGTGCCATGGGAAGGGGAGTCTGGCGATCTGAGGGGCTATGTACTGGCGCTGTTTCTACAGACTTTGGAAGATGAAGACATCAGTGAGATCAAGATGGACAGGGCACATAGGGTTGGGCTGCCCAGGCGTGGAGGGGGCCCTCCGCCTGACATCCTAGTCTGTGTCCACGATTTTCAGTTGAAGGAGCGCATTCTGCGGAAGGCACGGGAGACTCCATCTCTGCAGTTTCGGGGTCATCATCCTCAACTATATCAGGACCTGGCAGCCTCCACTCTCTGGAAGCGGTGTGAGTTTCGACCCGTGACTGCATTCTTGAGGGAACGTAACATTGCTTACTCCTGGGGTCATCTGTTCCGCATCATTTTCCGATGGCAGAACAGGCTTGCGCAGATCAGGTCACTGCAGGTGGCGAAGGACCTCCTGGGCATTGATGACGCGGAGTCTCCCCCTGGCAGCGGGAGTCCCCCTGCGAGGGGACGGCGGCGGTCCCCCTCCTGGCACAGAGTGGGCGGAGAGGTAGAGCGGAGAATACCGGATCGAGCAACCAGTCTCCAAGAAAGAGATGAGGCGGTGGCTTCTGTTGCTTCCGCCACCCTGGCGGCCTCACAGCTTGGCTCCGGGGCGGCATGACCTATGGAGTGTGGACTGACTGGCGCCGGAGGGACCTGATCATGCAGGTACCGTGGGTTCATTTGTACTTTGTGGGAAGACGCCCCGGTATATGGTCATTTGGACGCACCGACAGGTGTTCCTCTCTCGGCCCCTAGAGGACTTCCTGGACTTCTTGGACTGCCATCTTCGCGGGTGGTTTGGTCTTTACATTTTTTGCTTGTTTTGTTGGGTATGGAATTGTGTTGGGGTTCTTTCTGGGGGGAGGGCGGTCCTGTGGGGAGGGGTTGGGGAGTTGACGGGGGGAAGGGATGGGTGGGACTGTGGTGGTGACATGGGTGAGCAGAGGAGTGTGTGGCTGGGATGTGTGCGGGAGGTTGTGGTGTGCATGGGGTGGGAGCGGTTTGCCCCGAGGCCACTGATGAATTACTATCAGATTGGTGGTGGCAGGGAGGGTGCCTTGGGACGTTCTCCTGCATTGCCTGCGATCGATGGACTTGCAGATGTGGGAGGGGGGACTTTTTGAGGTGCTTGTAGAGAGGGCTGGTTTGTTGCTTCATTATGCCTGTTAGTATAGGAACTTGGAACGTTAAGGGCCTGAATTCCCCGCAAAAGCGACAGAAGGTATGGAAATATGTGAACGATCATCAGTTGGATGTTGTGGGGCTTCAGGAGACTCATTTAGCGCGCAAGGATGAGCTGCGCCTTCGGCATAGGGCGTATCCCCTTATATACAGGTCTTCAGCTTCCATGAAACATAGAGGGGTGGCTCTCCTCTTCCGCGCTGCGCTGCACTTTCAACCTCTGGAGGTGCGCAATGATAAGGATGGCCGCTGGCTGATGGTGAAAGGTCTTGTTCAGGGGAGGTTGCGTACCTTTGTAGTGGTGTATCTCCCCAATGCTGGTCAGAATGGGTTTCTACAAGGCTTGTTGCAGAGGGTGGGAGACTTTGCTGAGGGGCACTTGTTCTTAATGGGGGACTTTAATTTGGTGTGGGATAGGACGGTAGATAGCTCTGGTGCCAACAGGGCCGACACGGGCGTGTTTTCTGCTTCAACGCAGCAGTTGGTTGGGGAACTGGGGCTGTTTGATAGCTGGCGATCCACTCACCCTACATCCCGGGATTACACATTCTTCTCACATGTTCATCACTCCTATTCACGATTGGACCACATCTTCCTCAGTCAGGCTCTTAGGGGAGATGTCCTCGACTCTACCATTCTTCCACTATCAGTTTCTGATCACAGTATGCTGGTGCTCAGCCTACGCTGGTCGCCGGCCGGCGACGGGCAGCGGAAATGGTATTTCCCAGCCTCGGTGGTCAGGGATGATACCTCTAATAAGGCGCTGCGCAGAGCCATAAGGGACTTTTTTGAGCTTAATCCCGTGTCTGATACCTCGGTCTCCACTACCTGGGACACCTTTAAGGCATCGATCAGGGGCACATGCCTGGGCCTCAATGCACATCTCAATCGTCTGCGGCGCCGGGAGCGGGAGGAACTGGAAGCAGAGTTGGCGGTCCTCGAACAGGCCCACAAGCTTAACCCCTCGAGACTGACCCTCCGGCCACTGACGGCGGTACGGGGGAAGCTGAGGGCCCACTATAATAACAGGGCAGAATTTACGTTATTGAGGCTGGGAAGACAATCTTATTCTTGTGGGAATAAGGTGGGTAGACACCTGGCTCGCCAACTGCGTGATAGGAGGGAGCGTGAGTATATCGGGGGGATCCGAGATGCGTCGGGCGTGATGCAGCACTGGGACGAAACAAAAGTGGCCATTTTTGGCCACTTCTATGCGGAACTCTATGCGGGGGACAGGCTCCACGCGGGTGACCAACGGGAGTACTTGCGGCGCCTACCCATCCCCCAGGTATCTAAGGAGTGGAATGAATTGTTGGAGGCCCCGATTACCAGAGAGGAGGTGCTGGAGGCCATCAAGAACTTGAAACTTCACAAGGCGCCTGGGGCGGATGGCTATACCACCATTTTTTACAAATCGTACGCCACGGAGCTCTGCGATTTTTTAGTCTCCCTTTTTAATGACATGGCCGTGTCTGGCTCTTCCGCTGGCTCCCTTGCAGAGGCCGTGATAACGGTTTTGCCTAAACCAGGGAAGGACCTCGCCCATTGCTCTTCATTCCGCCCCATAGCTCTCCTTAACATCGACGCCAAACTGTACTCGGTGATCTTGGCACATAGGCTACAAGACTTGATGCCGGCGATTATACACCCTGACCAATCAGGATTCATCAAGGGGCGCCAGACTCATGACATTGACAACAAGCGAAGGGTGATTCACTTAATAGAAAAAGCAGACAGGTTCTGAATCCCGACGGTCCTCGTGGGTCTGGATGCCGAAAAGGCTTTCGACCGTGTAGACTGGGGATTCTTGTTTAATACTATGTCGGCCTTCCGTTTCTCGGATAGGTTCATCACCATGGTGAAGGCGAATTTTTGCGGTCCCAGGTCTCGAGTGGCGGTGAATGGCCATCTGTCGGCGTTCTTCCCGCATTCTCGCGGCACTAGGCAGGGTTGCCCTCTCTCCCCCCTTCTCTTCGCGCTGAGCATTGAGCCCTTGGCGATGGCGGTACGGGAACACGAAGGGATCCGGGGCCTTCCGTTCACAGGAGAGCAACACAAAATTACGCTCTTTGCGGACGACATCTTGTTTTCTGTTGCGGATCCGGTACACTCGCTACCATATATCAGGGAGGCCTTGCTGCGTTATGAAGAGGTGGCCGGCTTCAAAGTCAACTACGACAAGTCGTATGTCCTGAATCTTACGCTTTCGCAGTCGGAGGTGGACCAAGTACGCCCCTTGACACCTTTGGCCTGGGCCACCGGTTCGATTGTCTACCTAGGGGTCCATCTGACACCGACGGTGGGGAAACTGTTCTCGGCTAACTTCCCACCTTTGTTAGCGAAGACCCGAGCGGACTTAGATCGGTGGAAATCCAATTCTTATCATGGCTGGACAGAATCCATGCCATTAAGATGGTCCTTCTGCCTAAATATCTGTATCTATTCCAAGCACTGCCTATTCCACTCGACAACAAATTTTTTCGACGCCTCAAGACACAGATGTTGCGGTTTGTGTGGCAAGGGGGTCGGGCACGCTTTTCCTTTGCGGTCTTGTGACGTTCGAGGAATGAGGGTGGCGTGGGACTTCCTGACTTGCAGCTTTATTACAAAGAGGCGCAACTGAGAGTGCTGGTGGAGTGATCCCAACAAACATCGGAGAAACATTGGTTGCACATGGACAGGAGCGTGGCTGGCAGATCGGTCTGGGACTTGGCTTGGAAACCCAAGAAGGACCGACCATTGAACGCCTATATTAGTACCCCAACGAGTACCACTCTGAAGGTTTGGGACACGTTGGCCGAGGATGAGCACTGGACCACATTCCCCTTGCCATTCACGCCTTTACACTTCAACCCAGCCTTCCCGCCGGCGATGCGAGAGGGGGCCTTCGATGTTTGGAGGGAGGGTGGTTGCAGGGCTCTGACCCATCTATTTCATGATCAGGAACCCCTCACCTTTGCTAACTGTATGAGGGACTACGGGGTCCCCCCGTCGGAACGATATCGCCATGTCCAGTTACTTTACTGGGCCACATCACCTGGGATGTTGGAGGAAGCTACGAGACCCCCGTCGCCCTTTGAGGCCTTCATACTACGGACTTCTGCCATGAAAGGGGTCATCTCCTTTATATACCAGCTCTTACTTACGTCAGCGGTGGCGCCTCACCCTCGCTACATGGGACAATGGGAAGAGATGTTGGAGAGAGATATCTCCGATAAAGAGTGGTCGGCGTTGTGGAGGGATTTAACAGCGTTTAACCATTTCTGGGAAGCCCACCTCAAGACGCTCATGCACTGGTATCTATGCCCAGCCAGACTCCATCGCATATACCCGGCCACCTCCGACAGGTGCTGGAGGGGATGTGGGCTTCTTGGGGACTTCCGCCACATTTGGTGGGATTGCCCGGTAATCCGACCATACTGGGAGGAGATTCTCTTGCATATCAAGGACGTGCTTGGCTACCCCTTGGAGGACTCTATGGCCTTTGTCCTATTGGGCCTTCGTGAGCCGGGCCTTGAGTATCAGACACGTGCAGACAAACAGATCCTGGGGCTCTGCCTTGGAGCAGCCAAGCTTACGCTAGCCGCCGCATGGAAAAAGAAGGAGGCACCAGCAATTTCCTTATGGCACGCACGGCTCTGAAAGCTGCTTAGCATGGAAAGAGTAGCGGACATCTTCCTCGGCAATTTCAAGAATTTCCAGTTTAAGTGGGGTCCCTTGGTTGCCTATCTCTCTAAGGGCTTACCATTGGCTGTCTGCCCTGCATCATTGCGGTCACTGCTCCTCTTTCAGGTCTAGTGTGAATGATTGTGTGTATGTATGGTTTGTATGGAGTCACCACCCTGGGGGGAGGGGGGCGGGGGGGAGGGAATGTTTAGTTTCTTGGTTCTTGGGTTTGTTGCGGTGCTCGCAGATGAGTTCAAGGCTTTTTCAATCTGGGTACGAGGAATCGTGGGCCAGGCAGATTTCCATTTTTGGCTTTCCTTAGCGTGCATTGCCCTCTGACAGGCACAACGGCATTATTGCTTTACTGTTTATGGCACTGATTGATTGATTTCGGACTCGATGCGCATCTGCTGCCATAGAATGCCGCTGATCTTTGTTTTCTCATTGTGCCCCCTGCGTGGGGAAATGTGCGGGACCTCCGCAGTTTTATTTTCTTTATGTTTATACTCAAAAATAAAGATTTTACACAAAAAAAAAATGAGATGCAATATATAATGTGTAATATAAAGTAAATGTCCAAGCGGTAAGAATCTTGTAAGCTGTAATCAACTTATTTTAAACGTCATTCAATATTTACAGTACGATGTCATGCATAATTATAAAATGCCAATACATATATCTATTTTTTAAAGTGTGAAGTCTCTCTTTTGTGTTGTGCTGTATATTTATTGTGTTTGCTTGCTGTGTTCATGTTTTACACATTGTTTCTGAGGGACGCCTGACTGCTCAGTTCCAAGCTACCCAAGGGTGAGCACGGGTTGTACAGATTGTGTATTCACATGCATTTGACAGGAGCGGTACGTTCTGCATGGCTGGAGCACCCCTTCAGTCAACCAGACAGAGCCAGTCCCAGCATTTGGCAGTCAAGTGGTAGGATAGGACTTGCATGTGCGAGGCAACTCACAATAAATTGTTGCTCAGCAGAACTTCAAGTAAAGAAAAGTGTTCCTTCTCCTTGTTCCTAAGGTGTCGCGGGAAGGGACCATGGTAGCCGGGGAGGGGCGAGTAGATTGTGGTCCTTGATAATCTGTGAGTCTACTTCTACTAGTGCGTTTACATGGCTGAGGACCTACCTGGGGTAGAGTTTAAAATTGCTAAGCTGGAAGCCTTCATGGTGGCCCAGCTCAATGGATTTTGTCAAACAAAGGGGGTGGTTTGCAGAGGAAAAGCAAAAAAGGCAGAGTTGCAGTAAGCCTTAAGGGCCTGTACAGAGGCCCACCCTGATGGAGAAGTGACTAGGGAGGGTGAGGGTGAGAATGGGAAAGCTATGGAGCAAGGTCAGGGAGACCATGATGGACAACAGATGAAGGGGGAGTTGTGCAGTGTGTATAATCACCTGCCCTTGACGGGAGCGGTGCGTTCTGCCTGACTGGGGCACACTTCAGCCAACCAGTGCTGGTTCTACCAACAACCAAATAAATTAATGAAACACCCATGAACTTGTATGTTTATTCACAAACGTTTTACAGCCAGCCGTCATAGTGGAATAAACATAAAACTGCCCCTGTGAATATCAGGAGAAAGTGCCTGTCCAGGGCAAAACAAAATGGAAGGGGACACGACCAATGTCCCATGGGGGTGTAGGGAATAACCTTCTGAATGAAAGAAAACATTTTCTATCTGGAGAAGGTAACACAGGAAAAGAATAGCTTTCAAGGCATTATGCATCACATTTAATGCACTTCATGGCAGAGGTCCACTCTATCTGACCTCTAGAATAAATACTATGCTCCTACGAGGAATCTTAGATCGGTCAGTCACAAGTTGTTGCAAGCACCTAGATTCAAAATAAGTGCTTTGGGGCAGCAGATGTTTCTTGGTAAGAGTGACCAAACTCTGGAATAGCTTACCCATCTCGATCAAAAGCAGTCCGAACCTCATTATGTTCAGAACATTTAAACATACAGGCATTTTCTCTGACGTTGATTTCTTTAGTGTCAGCGCCAAGACGCCTCCGGGCATTCGTTGCGCTTTATACATTTTTAAATCAAATCAACTGTACAATTAGTGAATTTCCAGGTTTTTTAATAGAGCCGTTGCAAATTGGGTTGCCACTGGCAGGCCACAAAAACATGGTATCATCAATGGAGGCATAGTGGGACGGAAAGTCCTCTGAATCGTAATGGAAGGTTACTGCCTTCACCAGGAGTTAAGCAGCACAAGCGCAGCGATGGCAGCATACCGTGTAGTGATTAGTACAAGTGAATAGGTCCTTTTTAACCTATCACTGGAGTGAAGCCTACTGACTCACTCACCTTTTTAAAGTTCTGCTGCTGTGTGCTTAACTTACCCTTGGCCTACATCAGGTAGGTGTAAAGTGCTGAGCAGCATAGAAGTGGTGACTTTGTGCTGGATGTATGCATTCCATAGAAGGGTACAATATAGGGATAAAACATGCACAGTGAGTGCATGGTGAGTGTGTGTACTGTGTGCATTTATGCCTGTGTGGAATACATTACACGAGAGATGTAGTGAGTGCAGTGCGTGTGCAGTGAAAGCATGTGATGGGTATATGTGTGCTTGCGATAAGTACATGAATGTGAAGTGTTATGCAGTATGCATGGTGAATGTGTGTGTTGATAGTGCGTGTGTTTGCAAGCAGCACACCATGGGACAATACAGAAATATAATACACAATACAGAAAGGCTGAACAGTGCGCAGAGCAAATGTATATGCTTAATGTATGTGGCTGCTAGGACACAATGCATGAAGGTATAAGTACTTATTAAGTGTGTGTGCTGTATTCATACACGGAGTGTAAGTGTGCCTGCAATGGTACATTACATGGAGGACCCAGGGTTCCATTTTGGGAAGCCCAGGCCTGCCTGGTGAAGATATAAGGAGTAGAGGAATCTCCTAGGCAGATTTGTGTATTGCTGCGTTCCTGTGAGCGGGGTTAGACACAAAGGAGAAGGGAGCGAGAGAGACTCCCCTGTACACTTCAAAGGTTGCTCTTTGATTCAGTGATAGTTCACAAGGAAGGGGCCTGGACACGTCTCAGGAAGGAGATGAGGCTGATAAGGGAATCATAAAGAGCCGGACTGGGAGCCCTGGGTTAACCTTTTGATGTGCATATCACTGTGGCTGAAATCCAGGAATAAACTCTAGTCACTCCCCTGGCCTGTGTTGTGGGACTATCACCTTCAGAGTGTCTCCTCCTGTGACAAACAGCCTTTCAAGAAGAAGACAGAGAAAGGAAGGGTGCACTTCAAAACAAGTAGAACCAACATAAAACTTCATAGACCATAAATCACATCTTCCAAGCAGCCAGATGGGCTCTGTGAGGGGGGAAAGTTCTACGAGACTTCTGCCTGTAACAAGGACATGGGACCAAGGCCTGCTAATCTCCCTGCTTGGTGTGGGGACATCACCCAGGAAAACTAAGATCACGGGCTCTGAAGGCTGGAACACCTGCCTGCTTGCCAAGAACAGTGCACCCCATCAGGGAGAGGAAACCGTTGGAGAGAGGACTCCAGATGCGAGGTGTTAGGAGACAGCTGCTGCACCAAATGAGTCATTGCCCATGTGCAGAAACAGGCCGGTGATGCCCGTATGTCAGGAGAGGGCTGCTGTGAACATAGGTCTGAGTGAAGTTGCTCTGCATGGAGCATGAAACCCATACCACACAGTTGCAGCAAAACCCATGTCAGGAGTGGCCCCCATTGAAGGGAACACTGTAAACAAGTGACAAGACCATTGCCGGGCCTAGCAGTGGCTCCTTTTTCTAGGAGGGGCCAATGTGGTGTGGACTTCCATGAAGAAAGGGCTGGCGCCTTGTGTGAGGTAACGCGCAATGCTGTATGCCAGGAGGGGTTGCCAGTACTAATTAACTTTCAGAGTTCGGGTTGCTGCCTTTGAACTAAAGTAAGAACAGCAGGTTGAGATAAAAATCAAATCGAGGCAATTGCCGCCCAACTGAATTGTGAACAGAGGAGGACCCTGTAAGTGCATCGACCTTACTGGAACTAGATTGGGAGCTCCAGGATCTACCCCTCCCCCAGTGGGGAACGCTCAACTTACCTTGGAGGGGTAAGTGCTGGAGCACATTTAATCTCGCAAGCTCTTGGACAGCCCGTGCCTGATGGGTGCTGCTCGACTCGATTGAGCAAGGCTGAAGCAACGCGAGTGCTCTTGGTTGGGGCACCCGCTGAGATGCTGAACGCTTTCAGTGCTGCTGGAGTGCGTAATACTTGATAAGGGCCTACAGTTCCCTGGGGGACTCGCTCCTATAGATGCTGCAGCACCACAAAAATTTTTAACTACTTCCTAAGAGTCAGAGTGGACTCTTGAGTAAGACCTACTAGGGGTCATTCCCTTGAGGTGGCCACCAGTGAATGGGGAATAACCCTTAACATGTTCTGAAGAATGGGTGGGACAGGAACATGCCAGAGAAAACACTACAGCTCTGACCTCAAAGAGATTGTGTTATTGCTTATGAATGTCATATTATTATTATTATTATTAATATAAAAATACATATTCGACTGCACAATGATTTATTGTCATTGCGGTGTGCTTTTTATGTTGTAAGTTGTGTTCAATGACCTGTATCTACATCCCCCGAGGAAGCCTTGCCTGCACATCCACAGCTACCACTGAGTCAAGTGCAGAAGGGGTTTTTGGCCTAGTTACTCAGAATCCATAGTAGGTCTGGCCCTGGGACATCAAGGGTTAAAGGCCGTGACCGAAAAGGTTGGGCCTAGTAACCTCTGTGTGCTCTGTGGGCCTGTGAAAGGGGTTCTGACAGGGCACTAATATGGGCGCATTGTATAAGGGTGTAGCTATCCACCACCTCATATTCTGAGTGTGCTGTATTAACACGTCCTGTGTTCTTTTGTGCATGTTCTCCCTTGGGCTAGCTAATGGTATAAAAAAAGACCAACACCATCCTTCGACAAACCCTTCTAATTTAATAACAAAAGCACTGTCATTCTCTACTTCATCTTTGGCTTATTCTTTAATTGTGTTAAGGTCGCATTTTACTGTACAATCATTACAGTTTTTCAAGGACAGCATTTTGTCATGAAATATGTAAATAAATTATACATTAAATGTACACAACACATTCCTGTGAATATGAAAACTGATAATACAATATTTATTTTGGCTCATTCAGTTTTTATCTTCTCCAAGTTTTGCCTCCATTCCTGCCTTATCGGCTCCTCACCTTTTTTATTTCTGTAGCAGAGGCATTCAAATACAACAATTTTGATTTGTCTGGCCTTAAAATATTCAAACAACACACATGGAAAGAAGATGAAGAAGATGTGAGAGAGAAAAGCACACCTAATATAGGATTCTAATAAGCTACTAAATGGAGTGCTCCTAAAACAGTATGCCTCGGCAAAAAGAGATGCCAGAAGGCCACAAACAGAGCATCATCTCCCTGAGTCTGCCAACAACAACAGAAAGCCTAATCTTCCACCATTAAACCAAAAAAACTCAACAAGAAGGTTTGAGAATTCATGACCCCAAGCCAGCAGAGTCAAACCAGAGTCTCAAACAGGGGAGGTTTCATGTGGGGCCCTTCACAGTGTCTGTCTCATTGTCACAGAACAAATATAGTGCACGTCATTAAGGGGCAGACCAATTCAGGGGTGGGCAACAGCAAACTAAACGAGGGTACCTGCTTTAGAAGCCATAGAGCGGATTCAACTTTATGTTAATGTTAGGGGTTATTTATTAAGCGCACTTACACCGGGTGGATTCATGGCGCTGACCAGAAAACAGAGAATACTGAGGGCAGACTGATCAGACAGCAAGCTGTCCACTATACCATGTTATATGCTTTATAAGAAGCAGAACTTGATCTTTGCTTTGCCTGGAACAGGTCCTTGTTGCCTGAAAGCGAGAATCGGATTCTACATCCCCTCTAGAAGTCTGCGTTGAGCAAATCCTTTTTGGGCCAAAATCCGTAGGATGCGTAAATCTAGAATAGGAGGCAGGTCCTTTTCTTTTCTGGTTCCTACCTTATGGAATAACCTGCCGCTGGATCTGAGACGCCTCACTTCCACCGCTCTATTTCGGAAGAAGATGAAAACATGGCTCTTCTTGAACAACTAATTCTGTGTCTTTGTATCTTTTTTCTCGGTTTCCTACATTGTTAGTACAGCGCACCAGGACACTCTATAGAGTACAGGTTGCGCTTTAGAAGTTACCTTTACATTACATTACATACATATTTGTTTGCTGGGCGTCGTTTGTGTTGTAGGGCTCTTATGCCCATCTCATGCTTCAACAGAGAAAGAGATTCCACATTTCAGGCACTCACATTGCTCTCAGAAGACACAATTATTTGTGAGCCTATTTTCGGGAAGTAGCAGTGGAAATCTCAGGAGCGGCCTAAGCAACTGATAACAACACAGCAAGGAAAATAGTCATGAGAAATGTAACCCAAACTAAACTTATCGAGGTTTATGCTTTGCTTTCTGCATGAAAATGTTTTTTTTTTTACTAAGAGGGAGCCAGGAAAGTAAACACGAAAACTTACACTAGACCTTGTGGTCAGACATCTCCCAACTACGGTCTTTGTCCTGTCATTCGCTCTTTTGCTATTTTTCCCCACCCTACACAGTCTTGTGTGGCACTGCCAGGTACTCTTCACCATGGATTCATTTATTGGCATATAAACTCTAGTATGTTTCGCATCTCAAATCGACCTAAGAAAACCACATCTAGGGCCAGATGTATCAAAGGGTTTTGCCCATTCTGTGTCTATGGGGAAATGTGTTGATACATATGGCCCCTAGTTACTTGTCAAACAATTACTCGTTTCTTCATGTGTTTTGTTGCAATCGGGCAAAGGAAAAATGAAAATATACATTAAAGGATATAAGACACACACAGGAAATACATAGCAAGAAGAATCCATCTGTCCCCATTGATGAAACTACAAAATATGTATTTATCCAAACGTTAAAACTCAAAGTCATTCTTTAAAGTTCCCTAGACTCAGTTAGGAAGTCATCACAATTATCCAACCATTGCACTTGGTCCATTTTCATGGGTGATAAAGCTTGACTCCCATTATCGTCTTGATCAGGCGTGAAACAAAGAAGACAGCAAAACGTCAAAGGTGCAACATGGCTTGGGAGCTCAATCCAACATGTACAGGCTTTGGGCAACTGTTGTTCAATAAGAGGAATAACATTGGTAATTAAATAGCGGTGTCCTAAACTGATGGATTGATCTTCGGTCTTAGGAGTCATCGTAGAGCGGGTTGTTGTAATTTCCCCAAGAACCATAGTCATGATCATCCACAAGTCTTCCGTATGAGGAATGCCTGTGAAAAGAAAGACAGAAAAACAGCACTCTTGATCGACTAAGAAACATATCATTTCATTTATTTTAACATTTTCATAAAGCATGGATGTCCTGGGCGGTATTAAAGTGCTCTACAATCGAACAATCATATACATTAATTTAACATTCACAGAAGTGTGTGGCAGGTGTGGTATTTCTAGGAAACTACTAACAGCAGAAGGAAAGGTGATGCGGAAGCAGACTATCATGAACGTACATTAAAGTTGAACACTTGGCCATAGAGAACTGTAATCTTGGGACAGCTGAGAGCATGGTCTATGTGTTATTTTTCCCCTAGTGAATAGAAGTTTGCTTATTGAGCAAGGTCTTTAGGTCTGCATTTGATTTGAGCCAGAATCTCTTCCCCTATTGGTCGGTTACCATGTCATTCACATTTTTCATCTGCCCTGGCATACTGCATAAGGCAATTGCCAGCCCACTTCACCTATCTGCTAACTTTACTATGAGTGGTGGCATTCTGCCATTTAACAAGGATCAAATCCATGCACAAAGTAGTTCCATTCAGTACTATGAACTGCTATGACAATGTGTGCTTTTTGAGACCCCAAAATGTTTTTGCTTTTAGCAAATTTGTTATTGTAGATTTACGAGGGCCATGCAGCTTTCCCAAGAATAAAGATCTGCAAAAAAACATGACAAATAAAGCAAGCACTAGCAAGGCAAAAAGAGTGGTAGCCAATACTAGATTTATTGGCTTTACTGATGCTTGTTTTATGCGTGATGTTAGCGTTAGTATGGTCCAGGGTTTAGCCTAAAGATTTTGCGACTGGAAATAGAGTGGAGGAAGTAAATGTATGCCTGTATCCTTAAGCTATGGAGAAATACAGAGCTGGGAAATTACAAAGAATCAACATTTTGATGAGAGATAGAATGCGCCCCAAGATGCACTTTTCCAAAACTTCACCGCTGCTTTCAGATGGAAAGCTTGTTTTCAATACTTAAGGGGTCATTAGAATGGTGGACGGACTTTGTCCGCCCGCAATCCTATTGTGAAATGGGACCGCCCGCCATATGGGCACGGGTCCCGTAGGGGCCATTAGGATGCGCCCACCACAGTGGTGGGCGCATCCTGCATTCCTGACATTGTGGCGGGCGGTGCATTCAGCACTGCCCGCCACAATGCCAGGAAGGCATGTTGTGCATGGAACTGCAGGGGGGTACCATAGGTACCCCCCACCCCCCAGAGTCCTTGGGGTCCCGCAACGAGCCCCCGCAAGCAATGCCGCCACAGAAAGGCATGTTTCCGCCCCCATAATAATATGTCTGGCGGTGTCTAACAGACACCGCCACCATATTGAACTCTTTTCTGCCCGGTCGACTTGTTGTCTGGGCGGAAAAGCGGTGGACGGTCTTTCCGTCCACCGCGGTCCCCCTGCCATAGTAATAAGGCGGGGGGAAATGGGTGGCAAGCGGGGACGGATCTCGGGCGGATCGCCACCGCCATGCGGGCGGTGGCAATCCGCCCTGGATCCTAATGGGCCCCTTAGTTTTGATTTTGACGGGGCCTAAGTCATATAAATAATGATCACAAAGAGTTCCATAAGAAAATGTAGGGAACCCATACATAATGTCTTGGAGAGGACAGAAACCAGGATTAAACACCATGGTGCGGCCAATCAGATCTATGGGGAGGTAGTGCTTACAAAAACTGAGGGTGACTTCAAGTTCTTATATTGTGACCTCTGCTCACACCCATTTATCTGACTGCATCCAGGACCCTTTTTTCGGGATCCTACTCAGATTGGCAAGCCAGTTTTCTGTGAGAAGCTCTGTAAATCTATGACAAACCAAGGCATTAAAATAGAGTCAGGGTTTCATATATGAAAAAATAGAAGTCTATGCGCATGAACAGCTCTCAATGTGAAATATACACACTTTGTGTAGATTTGCAACTTCTCTCCAAATATGTCAAGCTTTCATGTAAAATACCTCTTTAATTTTGTAATGTGTACGAATACAAGTATACTATTCTCATACATTACTTGCTTTTATTAATCCTCCTCTATAGGAAGTTACCCCATAGTCTCCCAAGTGGCTCCAAATGCTTTCCATTCCTTGCATACTCTATGGAAATTGGGAGCACGTGTGCTCTCTTCTACTCTCACTTCACTGTTGACACCTAGATCATCATGGGGTAGGAGTAGAAGTGCAGACAAATGTGGAAGTGAATGTGAGAACTTGCCATGGAGAACTGCATGGGCGGTCAGCTCCTTTGGATTGTCCGACAATCCTCGGGAAATGTTTGCAACTGCTCCGCTTGGTGCCATCACGATTGGGGAAAATCTGGGGTCAAGCGGAATGTCTGCATGAGCAAGTGGCACCTCTAAAAGCAAATCAAACTTTGTAATTATCCACAGTGTAAGTTGTAATCTTTGTGGATCAGGCACTCTTTCGAGTCCTTGCAGGAAGCAGGCAGCCTCCCTCCCCTCCCTTAAGCCAATCACAACACTGCAATGGCAGCGTTGTGATTGGCTGGGATGCCAACCACACAGGTGTATATGGGGAGGCCATTTTCTCCATGTAGGCTGCATGCAGACTACATGGAGAAAAGGGAGAGTGTGTATGACTGGTTTGGTCGGCCCTGGGGCCGACCAAATTGTCAGTGCCCACAACAGTGGGCAAGCAACTCCTCCCCTACCCTGGAGCATGACCGCCCACCCGCCCGCCCCCAACCAAACCCTTCTGCTTTCTCATAGTGCAAGAACTAGAAACATAAAATGGTATTTATAATGCCATTTTGTGTTTCTGATTGTCACACTGTGAGAAAGCATTGGGGCGACGCTCCTCCGACCACATGGAATAGCTGCCCCTGGCAGTATGCTAGAACCAGTGGCACTGTGTAAACACAGAATCATACAGATAAGTGGGCAATACCACTCACTTCAGGAAACTCACTGCAGGAAGTTGCGTATGCCTCTCCAGTGACTTTGACAGTGGGTTTTTCTATTGGAGCCGGGGCTGTCTGAATTAGTCATTCTGGTGCAGGCGCTCCCATCGGATGCTAGGATTTCAGGAGAGCTGAAGGGTCTGAGGAAGCCAGGGGGCACAGACAAATGTACTTCATGCCAACCCCTGCTGAATGTTGTTCCCTCCTGAGGCGGAAGCTGGGAGGTGGTGTGGTGTGTGCTAAGCCAATCTTGCTTTTATGTTTATTTGCCTGACTGAAAAGCTAAATACTTTTTAACTTCGTCGTGTTTTTAAGATTCACATTAAAAATGCACTGGGAAAGTTCATTACTGACCTGCCCTGCTATCGACCAGCCGGCATCCCAAATCGCTAGCTCACCCAATTGCATTACTAGTGCCCAGCCGATTTGGGCTGAGGCACACGGACCTTCAAACTAACGGCGGCCATCTTTGGTGGGTGGGAGGATTCTCCTGCAGCGCTCTAGTCGTCAAGCCCATAAAAGAAACGGTGATGTCTTCACGAAGCGGACGCGCCGGATCATCGCCGGAGTCACGCCAGAGTCTAGCCCGTCTGCGCCAAGGAGGCGCCAGGGGCCAGGGAGGCTGACGTTATAAACACTCCTCTCACAGTAAGCCTTGCCTACTCCATATGCACTCTTAAAGCACTTAAGCCATCCAGGCAAACTTGTTATCATAAGTATGTACCTGAGAGACTGCGGGACGGTTTTGAGTGCTGTTGCTTTAGGGACGCGAGAACTGCATCCCTACTCACACCTTTAGGCGCTCTGACGGTGCAAAGGAACAATACCCTCCCCCTCCTCCTAGGGAACCTGGCTTTCTTATCAATGCTCTCTCCCTAGTTTAAAACAATATTGCTTTTAGAGACTTTATTTCAGAGAGGAAGCCTTTGTGGGCCTTTGTCAGACGTGAGTCCCTTGCTCACTTTGCCACTGGATTCAAGCAAGCCGAGCTGAAGACGGCTGGAATGCCAGAAACCGGTCCTCGGAAGCTTGTTTCCGGTCCAGGGAAGGCATGGCTTGGCAGTTCAGGCTGGACTTTTCCCATGAGGCACAGGGTCAGACTGATTTGCATATAGCCATGTCTGAACTGGGGTGGCAGAGTGGGCTAAAGAACGGTGATGGATTAAACCCAGATCTTTTGACTGGGTGTGAGTGTTTGATTGGTCCAGATGCTCCGTCCATTACCAGGCCCTTTTGTACCGCTTTTGGCCGCCATATTGTCCAGAATGCAGCAGCAAGGTTTGTTGCTGATGCCCCCAGGCGTTCATCAGGCTCCTTGATCAGAAAAAACCTTCACTGTGCAGGCCAGGATAAATTTCAAGGTATTAGTTCTTACCTACTGTGCTCTTCACGGATCTGGTGCAGAAGACATTAGGTCTCTTGTGTCCTTTTACACCCCGGGGAGGGCCTTGCGCTCTGCCAACAAAAACCTTTTGTCTGTCCAAGGCCAGATGGGGAGAAAAGGCCTTTTTCTCCCTTGCCCCAAAACTTTGGAACATGCTTCCAGCTGAACTCAAGGGCCAGGCGTCCCTCGTCCTTTTCCGCAAAGGTCTAAAAACCTGGCTTTTCGCAGAAGCCTACTTGTAACTCGTCATCTGTTTTCACCCCTCACTCAGCTATTTCCAACTGATGCGCCTTGACGCCTCTGGGCTAAGTTGCGCAATACAAATCCCAAATTCATTCATTTATTCATTCAACCAGGCCGGGGAGTCAATATCTTCATCTCAGTGTGCTCATGCTATGAAAGAGAGCACATGTCTCTCATGAAACTGGTAGCTAAGAGTTAGGATTTCATAGTGTTAGTCCTTGGATCTTTTTGTTTCCGACATCAAACGCAGTCAACAGTCTTCTGAGACCCTTATCCGTCGTTTCTGTCAATACACTGTTATAGGTAAACATGGACAATATAACAGAAATAGGGCGGGGTGTTCCATGCCTGATGCACCCTGTCACCTGGAAAGAATCAGTTCTATCTCTGTTTACAACAAAACTGACCTGTAATACAGTTCCTTTCAATAGCCGTCCAACCAATCTTACTTGGAGCTGCTCAGGTGCTTCAGTTCTAATTCAGAGGGACAACTTCAGCATGTTCCCCAGGGTGTGGTGCCTCGATCTGCAGGCTTCTAGGTTAAGTGGAGCTCAGAATTGCAGAATCTACTTTTTTTTAGACTGAAGCATTCAATACGAGTCCTGATGTTTCCATTTTTTCATTTCCTGGGTGCTAAAGAGGGATACCTTTCTTCATCCCTAGTTTTACTGGACCTCTCTTGAAACAGAACAGAACTCAGTTTCTGGGGTGCACCTGTAAAAATGAAGGTCTTCAAACATCCAAATGCAACTGCAAATTGCATGTTTACTGATCCATTGAACCACATATGAAAAGATGCAGGGTTTTTGTGTGCGTGTGTGTGTGTGTGGGGGGGGGGGGGGGGGGTGACAGGAAAATAGTTAATATTTTGTCTAAAAGTGAGTGTGTCCCTCCCAGTGATTATTTTACAGTTGCTGTATGCCCTACTGTAAAGAACTATTATTCCTAAAAATATATTTTGTCTAAATATCATATATAGATCTACTCCCTGTGACTCCTTGATTCATTAAAATCCTGACTTACCTGCCTCGAAAAAGTAAGTTCCCCTACGGGCTAACTATTGTTTCCACTACGTGTTAGAGGTGTTGCGCCCAAAGTGAGCTACTCATGTCTCCATGGCCCAATGATCCTCTCTTTCTGTTCACTCCTGCGTTTATGATCCTGATGTCAATAATTATTTTCCATCCATTTATTAATGTATAGCTCTTAAATTAGAGCTTCTTATCCAGAAAGGGTATAGAAGCATATTGCAATGGAAAGCAATGGCAGAGAGAAAAGTCTGATAAAAACAACATTCAAAACATTGCCTTCAGCTGGAAGGAGCAGTGTGCTGAAATGGTTGTTCTTGAGGCCTGACTACTCGCACCAGGACCTGGCGCTCACTCCCTGACTTCAACCAATGTGTTTCAGAGCGTGAGATTGGCACCACACCACAGCCCTAACCTGCAGCGATTCTTCCGTCCAACCAAAGGTATTAACAACCACCCCTTTGCACCCATCTGTGCAGAGAAAGGGCAACTACTCTTTCTTCAAATATACCCATGCTAATGTCACTATTAAATGTTCAGGACAACATGTATTGGTTGACTTCTCAATTGCTGGACAATTGATCTTCTTTTACATGGAAACCCAGTAGTCAATAGAGAAATTGATCTTGAGCACTGAGGGGTTTATGTTTTATTGACAAACCAGCAGCGCAATGGGCTTCCCCATATTTACAAGGCCATGTAAAGTCACCATGCATGACTTTTCATGGCCTTGTAAATATCTTTACCTTTCACGCATCACTCTGCGTTAAAGGGGCGTTCCATGAGTGTTCCCTTGTAACATCCACGGAACTTGACGCATTACCAGATCTAAAAAATTTTGTAAAGCAGGGAATGCGTCAGAATCCTACGCCTCCCCAGGCGAGGCATAAGGAGGATCAATGAGGATAAATACTTTTATTTCTCCTCGTTTTTTCCTCTTTCTATGCGTGCTGCAGCACATTGTCTTATATTTTTCCAACACACTTTGCTTGTAAGTTATTTTGACTGAAAAAAGGTTTTTCCTTTACAGTTTCTTTGCAAAAAAATGTTGTCCCATCGCTTTCTTGAGTACAATTTCACTATAAATATTTTTCCACAAACGTGTTTCTTTTTCTTCTGTTGTAAATTAGAGGTCTGATTTACATTCATTTATGCCAAGTAAAAACAGACGGATTTTAGTTGCTGATGAGTTCCATTGTGGAGTGCCTGGTCTTGAGGTCTGCCATTGATAGGAGCTGCAGGGAGCGGGCAAATCACCTTTCCCACCATTCCCAGGTGCATAGATCTTTCAAGGAAGCCCTTGTTAGCTTGAATTTATATTTTGGCGGCCATCAACTCTACTATTATTGCCTGAGAGTCACTTACAAGTAGCTACCTTTTCCAGGTCTCCCCAATCGCGCTCAGCGGCACCACCCATGAGTCTCAGTTCGAAGACAAAGTACCAAAATGCCAGAATTTGACATCACCCATTGCAGTCGCAGTTTGGCGACAAATTACCGAAACATCAACATTTTACATCACCATTGTGTCACGGTTTGGAGAAAAACTCCCGAAATACCGAATTTTATGTCACAATGAGATGTTGTAGGGTGATCAAGAGATAATACAGCAAATTGAACAACTGAGAAAAAAACAAGGTTCAGATCCTAGCTTATGAGAGTTGAATGTAGATTTACGATGGTACCTGGTACGGCTCTTCCTTTTCAGAAAATAAGATAACTCTCGAAATGATCGCCCAAAATGCAGTAGCAAGCAACAGCTGGAAACTTAGCACTGTATTTGCAATTGTATTTATATAGCGCTTACTACCCCCGAAGAGGCGTTAAAGCACCTTTCAGTGAGTAGCATGCTACTCAGGAACCCAAAGGTGGAATAACATGTTATTGGGAGGGGTGGGAGTGGTAGGCATGTGAGTCTGTCAGTTGGATGAATAGGATAAAGGATGGATAGAGGAGGGAAGAGTTTAGAAAGGTTAATTTGAGAGTTTGTAGTAGCAAAAGAGGCTTGGGGGGAGTCGGGGAGCCTGTTAGTTGGAGGAATAAGATAAAGGATGGCTAGAAGAGGGAATCATTTTGAAAGAGTTGTTTTGGAGTTCATAGTAGTAAAAGAGGTTTGGGATGAATCAGAGAGTGGAAGTAGGGCATGTTTTGGAAGAGAACTAGGAGGAGTCATAGAGTGGTGATTTGATGCAGTTTTGGGAGATTAGTATTTTTTTCTGAAGTGGGAGGAAAATGTATACATATTTAGAGATGTGACCCCACAACAGAGGTATACAAACATAGAGATTTTAACATGATGTGCATGTGGGAAAAAACAGGAAATATAGAATTGTACTAGATTTGTCTCATATTCATATTCATGGATAAACATTTACACAGTCAAGCATTCCGTCCCAGGTCAGTAGCCATCACCTATAACAAATGTATCTGCATGGCTGGTTCATGCCCAAAAACGAGCAGAATCATTTCTGGACTGAACAATTCTCATGAGAATGTGCTCGAGAACAAAATAGGCCTTCCTAAACTGCAAATGAGTCTGCTAAAACAATTAACGTTTGAAATGTTGGACGATGAGAGCGCATCCATGAAGTCTTTGCAGTTTGTAAAATTTAGCTGGCTACATTTTTGGAATACAAGGTGGTTCTGTTGGGTAAGACAAATCACTTTAACAACGCTGATAAATGCAAAATAAATGGTTAGAAACTCTCTGAAACACATATGCAATGAGGAGATGAATACTCAAGCAATATAATGATAAACTTCATATAGCCAAGGGGTGATTTGAAACAATTTTATATCAGAATTCAATCATGTTACAGCCAAATGAATTCATTCAATATTATAGATTATATTTAATCACATTTACCCAGGTTCTGAGGGACACAAGGTTACCCCTTTTTTATTTAACCATACATTTTGGAATAAATCATGTTTTTAACAGGCACTATCACAAAATCACATCCTTTCTCTGCAAATGTCAGGGTCACATCTTAGGAGATCACTTGCAATTCAAGGGAAGTTTTATGCATTTATGGAGCATGGCCATGTGAAATAACCAGCAGTATGAAAACAAATTGTGAATGTTATACAAAAACTGGGACACGCAGCAAGCAGAATGACATATGCTCTTGTGAATGATCCCACTGTTAACCCCCAAAAAAGCAGGGCTAAAGTACCAAATACACCATAGATGAACTCCATCAACCCTGGGCTATTTCTTTGACCAGGGTTTCTTTGAAACCCTGGATAATGGTGCTGTGAGAAATCTCAGATTGTAGTCAAAGTCATTACCACTGTGCTCCTGTGATAGGATTTTTACCTGAATGGACTTGACTCACCTTACATCAGAGTACCAGAATAGTCAAATCAAGAACCCTCGCGCTGCTGGTACGTCACTTTTTGTGACATTCCATGGCACAGGAGCCTGCCCCATATTTACGAGGCAGCACTAAGCCACTTTTTTTGGCATGATGCTGCCTGATAAATATTGTTCTCTTTAACACAGTTTTCTGCGCTAACAGGGCGTGCAATGGGCATTGCTGGGGGCGTTCCCAGCAACATCCATGGCTTTTTGACACTGCCCCAGATTTACGAGGAATCATAAAGCAGAGTCAGTTGCAAATACTTACCCCCAAAAAACCCCCGAGAGGCGTAAGGGAGGCACAATGAGGCGAAATATCTTTATTTCTCATTGATTTTCCTTTTTCTATGTGTACTGCATTCGGAAAACGCCTCTTCTGGGTGATTTATGTGCAGGAAGGTTTCCCTTTCTGCATAAAAATAAATCATCCCTGCAACAATGGTGCAAGGGTGCCTGTGCTGATGCACGGCAGCCCATTGGGCGTCTGGGAAAAGGACAGGACTGTGCCGTATCTGAAAGATACGGCGCATCCTGCCCTTTTCTTTTGCCATAGGTCAGTACAGCAGGAAGGCGTGCGGCGCTGCCCAGAGGCAAAACCTCATAAATAAAGCCCCATGTTTGTTTCACTGTCAGCCTGGAAAAGCAATTCACAACGGGACTGCTTTTGCAGCCAGAAGTAGACAGAAAAAGAGCGTGCAAGTAGAGAGCGAGAACAGCGCGTGCACTGTGCGTGTTGACATATATGCTTACACGTGTCTAAGTAGCCTTTGAACTTCCAACATGTTGTAGCTAGAACGCCGTTAATTATATATGTTCATCATATGGTTTGTCTTCCGAAAACCTGGTGCGTTGCTATAGCACCTGTTTTAATCAGAGTCCGGTCCTTCGAAGAGCAGGATGGAACATTCCCCCAGTCAGTTGAATATAACAGCACAGCACACTAACGTGTCATCAACTGGCAGTCTCCACGCTTGAATGGGAATGCAGAGCTATGTGCTACTTGACAGAGGGTACTTTCTGTGTAGGGTTTGAAAAACAGGAAACAGTGCTGACTTGCACTTCAACGACCGCGTTTACCGTTAAATGGAAGTTTCAAAACCGTAGTCCAGTTTTCTCTTTCTATTCCGTTCAGATTAACATAGAGCTGAATAACTGTCTGGAACATCTATCCAATGGACAAGGAAAAACAAAGGTAAGGGTCGTTTCCTAAAATCTAATCCTTAAAAGCTAATGGAACTTTTACTGCTCTAACCTCTTTTGGCAAATTTCCAAAAGAGGGTGAGTCTGAAAAAACACATACATCAAAACAATTCTGGGTACTATTCGCATTTGAGTCATCTTTAGAATAAGACATTCTGACAGCCACTAAATCAATCAATCGAGCAGTTATTTATAGGGCGGTAGTGACCAATACATGGCATCTAGGTGCTGTTAACTGCTGTCGAGATCTAGAAAGTGGAGTTTTTCATGTCCTCGTGAACACGAGTGCGCGTCACACACGTACATACTGGTGCTGTAAATGCTGTACCGTTTGGACCTTTTATTCGCACCTGTCAGTAGAATTCGGAATATTTTACATGAAAGTTCCATGTCGAATGTAAAGAGTAGATTTTTGTCCTAGATCCTGGGTACTCATAAACATTTGCCCAAGGGCCACAAAGTATGGTCTGTGGTGTGACCGAGGGCCGCACTGTGGTGGTAGGGTGTCATGGGTGGGTCAGGGATTGTGTAAGGAAGTCTAAACCTTTTTAAATAAATGGGCAAGCATTTATTTGCAGGTTAACTAAAGTTAAGTGGTGCAGGACACCACAGTAGTTATTTCATTTAACCTGCACATAAATGTTTGCCGGTTTAACATTTTTTTCTGAATATTAGCGCTCAGCAAGTAAGCAGTAGCTTGGGCTACTGTTCACCAGGGGAACAACATGTAAAGCACAAGAGGGCTGCAACCTCCAGGGCCATACTTTGAATATCAATGCCCCTAGATCATTCAGTGCAGTACCGCACACCTACCGCCAACTGCTGTCTCAAAGGCATCACTGCTTCCACTGCCACTTTTTCCATGCTGGTTCAAGGCCAAAAGTGTTATGAGACTGTATATACTGTCATGCAGCAAAATGGCCCATCGAGAGACCTATGACTCCCTTCTCTGGTTCAGCCCTCACTCCTACTGCCTCAAAAAAGTGTGCCTGTCAGAGAGAATGTCTCTCCAAACCTACTCTGCTTCACATTTCGCAACTCTCACCTGAGGTGGTCTGTAATATTCAGATTAATAACTCCACACGCAAGAGTGTCCCTTATTGGTGTGGGTCTTGCACACTGTTTACTTCTTTTGGGTGCACTGTGAAAAATCCCCGTACCATCGCAGCACAGTTCGCAGGTAGGTTAGCCAACCAGGGGTCCAAATGATTAGTAGGATATTGTAATGACCCACAACATGATATATTCTGTGTGCGATCCTGGAATGTTAGAGCTGGTATCATCAGATAATGCACATTTGAGTCAAGACCAACGGGAAGACTTCCATTTTTTAAGTTACTACAGAAGTAAATAACTAAGATTTTGTCACTTAGTTTGACATAAGAGTATCAATACTCCTAACTCTTCAACTGTGGGTGGACTTCTTTCATAACTTACTTATCAGGCATAGGACTCAAGGCTTATTCCTGCAAGTGCATCATTACATGTTCTCTTAGCACGCATAAGTACAAAGCAAACAAAACAGAAAATAAAAAGGCAGGAAGCATAGGGTGGTGCAATAAAGAGGGGTTAGCCCAGGTAATTGGAAACCCTATCATTTGGCATCCCTGATGATGGGTACCTAAGAAAAACTTTGGGACCCAGCAGCACTTACGTCATTTACAAATTAATCACATGGTGCGTAGGAGCTCTACTCCTGTTAAAAAATCACGAGAGGGTCAGTTTTAAAGCTGGCAACGAAATACACTTAAACCTGATCCTTCATTGGCTTATCTCACACATTTACAACATTTGCACATTCTGTAAGAACTTAAACTTCAAAGGGAATTAATTGTAGCTTTCATGAGAGAAGAGAAGTGTGGCTCAATGGTTAGAGCAGCAGACCCTGAACCCTGATGCAGTAGTCTGGCCGGGACCAGGGTTCAATTCCTGTCTCGGCTCAATTTCCTTGGACCTGATAATTCTCTCCTCGGTGCCTATTCTGATCATGAGCCCCACTCTGCACCTCTGGGCAATAGCTTGCTTAATCTCTACAACGGCCCCAACAACGCTAAGGATGCCTGACTTCACCTTGGGGGTGCCCAGGAGTGGGCTCCTCACAGGGAAAGGCCAGGAAGGGTTCCTCTGCGGTATTCGTATAACCGCTGAGATGCCTCCGGGTAGTCGTGTGCTATATAAGTGCATAATTATCATGAGGTGCAACTCTTTGGAGCTTGTGTCATCGTCTGATCTGAATACCATACCCTGAAATATTAACTTAATTATTAAAAGAGGAAACTATGAGTGTGGACCTTGGCTAAGTAGCTTTACACCTATGCTGCTGTTCCAGTAAGATGAATCTTCAATAATTCTTTAACTACGGGGACCTTTTCACAAGGAATAGTAATAGTCACAATGCATGCCATTACAACGCAAGTCGTTACAACGACGCGTTGTTACATCACATGCCATTACACTGTAAGTTAAGACTTGCTGTAGGTGCGCGCTGGAGTTTGGATTATTGTAATTTACTATTCCAACTCCAGTGTGTGCAACAGTAGGGAAGGTGTTGGTTTGAAAATCCAACAAATCCAACACCTTCTGCCCCCTACAGCAAGTAGTTGTAACAACTTGCGTTGTAATGGCATGCAATGTAACAAGGCGTTGTTGTAACGACTTGCGTTGTAAAGGGATTATGATGTAATGCCTGCGCTGTAATGGAAGTTTTACTTCCAGAAGATGTAAAAAAAGGTATACATATACGCCCATTATTAAAGAAAACTTACCTGGACCCGCATAACCTTGACAATTACAGACCACAGACAATGTAACATTTCCTGGGCAAACTATGGGTCTGTGACGGGGCACTTGAACTAGGAGAACCCCGCAACGCCCCGGAGTGGTGGTCCGCCGCTCCTCTCTTACCTTGCCCGTTGTCCCCACAGCTGCCAGAGAACACGTGGAGAGAGGAACAGGACGGCTGCGGGACAACACCTGAAACGGGACCTGGCTCCTTTAAGTGGAACGACGAGGAAGGTGCAGCCCCGCCCCCTTACAGCGGAGGGACGTCAAAAGGCGGAAGTGTTTCTTCATCGATGGACGGCGTTTCCCTGGAGGAGGTAGACGATGCGGTGAGGAGAAGGAGCAACGCGAGGGAGTATCCGGAGGAAGAGGACGAAACGCAGACGAGCCCAGCTGATACCATCAAGCCTGGAGGCCAACGTCTCGGTGCATCGCCCCGCCACGTTCCCGAGGGAGGAGCGTGGCTTAACAAGGTACGGGGCAGAGTTGCAGGGTGGGTGGGACGGAGTAGTCTGCCTACCGAGTGAAAGCCGCCGCTGAGTGTAAATAGTGTCCCCTGTGCCCCTCCCTTCACAAGCACTGAGAGCACTACGTGACGTTAGGAACAATTTCACCGGCACTTGGTTTCCTGCACTCCCCGACCCCCCACACTGATTATACTGGTCATCCCAGTAACCGTTATCTTCTCCTTTTACTTTCTGGGTATTGTGGTCCCGACGAGGAAGACCTCAGCTACCGGCGGATTGACAAGACCGGAAACCCTCCTCAGAGTCAGCGGGATCTTCGTAGTAGAACAACGGAAGTACTCTGAACTCCCCGGTTACCAGTACCTTGTTCTTGTCATCGATGATCTTGTAGGCTGTGACTATTACCCTTGTTCAGAGACTGCAAAACCCCACCCCCGTTCTGAAAGCTCTGTTTGTTATGCAGAGGAAGACCTATATCCCAATAAAACCCTCATTAAAATCACTGATTAAGGATCCAATCTTTGTGTTCTCATCGAGTCCTGTAGTATCTGCAGGGCAGTTCCCAGCTGAGCAACCCCCTCTGGGACAGGGTCTAACTATAACTACTTACTGACGACTTCCAGTAGGTAATATACTATTCTATTGTTAACATGTTTATAGATCACTGCATTGTTTTCATATGTCTTTTGATTAAATGCTTATGGGTACCTGTTTTATTTATCTATCACAATATGTAAATATTTTCATAACTATTTTATTTACAAGTGCTTCACTATTGAAATATTGAGGAAAAGATACAATTTTAAAAACAAAATTCCTATAAAACAGAATATAATAACATAGCTTCAAGTACAGCAACATTTGAAAGTCTGAGATTGTACAGTACCACTTTAAATCTCCATATATTATCTTCGTTAAAAATGTATACCCTTTTAATGTAGTTATGTATCTATAAATGTATTATTTTACTCCTACTGTAGAAGATAAAAAACACCTTTGACTCTCTCAAATGCACTACTCTGTCTCACCCTATACCTCTCTTAATGTATCTTCAACCTCCACTCTCTGACTCATCTCAAACCTCATTCTAATACTATGATCTCCAAATAAACCTTCATAGAATCTTCCCCTTTCTATCCCTCCTTGACACAGCCGAAACCTCATCTTTACTACTATGATCTAAAAAAAACCCTTTCTAAATTCTTCCCTCTTGTATCTTGCTTAACTAATCCCACACCTCATTTTTCTAGACTCTTCCCCACTCTAACCTTCCTTGGTTCACCTGAAATCTCATTTTACTATTATGGTCTCCCAAGTAACCCTTTCTAAATTCTTCCCTCATGTATCCCTCCTTGACGCATCCCAAACCTCAAATTACTACTATGATTTGCCTAATCCCTTTCTGGAGACTCTTATCTCCTCCGTCTCTCCTTTCACTCATCTCAAGCCTCATGTTACTACTAAGATCTCCCAAATAACACTTTCTAAACTCTTCCCATTCTATCCCTCCATTATACTATTCAATCAAACTAACAGACTTCCATGTCCACCGCTCAAATGAACACATATTTCCCTATAATAATCCACCACTAATCTTGTTTGGGGTCCGAAGTAGCCTGCTACTCGCTGAAAAGCGATTTGACGCCTCGTCTGGGGGTAGCAAGTGCTATATATATAATTACATTCACAATTTCAGTTCACTGAGGCAGTGTCTGTGTCAAGTTCCTCAAGGCCCCACCGAACCCTTCTCTTAAACTAAAATGTTTCCTTACAATCGCACAATGTAGGCTTCATGTGGCCTGCTCACGAAGGTTGACGCTGCGTGGATGTGGGTTGAGTCCTAATGCTTAGTCTTCACAGAGTTAGCACTTTACGGCCTCCGATCTTCTTTTCGTGAACTTTGGTGGACTCACCTATGGTAAGGAGGTCTCCCTGCCTACTGCAGCCAGGAATACTTTCTGCACCAGTAGCTGCTATCAAATCAGTCCATGTGCCCTTTCCATCAGATCTAAAGTGGGGTCTGTAACTCATTTACCTCACTAATCATGGCACACGGCAGCTTCACATACTACTCCAATGCTCGCTGAAAGCATTACTTCTTTGTCATTTTGATATGGCAAGATGCTTCTTTTTGCCTGGAAGACGATAACAACACAAATGTGTGACTGCTGGCTGTACGTACACTGTGTCCTTCTTCCTTCTGTGCATTATCTGCCACGGTATTTTGTAATGATGGATACAGTGATTCAATCAGGGGTGCAGCCTTCATTAGTTATAACAGGCTCAGTATCACCCGGCCCCGGTGGTTTTAGCAGCCCACTGCACCAACAGAATAAGAGACTGTCTAATTTTCGTGTGCTTTGGGGGCACCCTTGCAAGGTAGTGGATTCAGTTATCTAATCCTTGCTCTCTCTCCATCAAAACTTACTCCCAGCATTTCAAGAAACTCGTCGCCAATGCAATTTACCTTAATAAACTACCCGTCTCTCTTATTTCTTTAAAATCCTCTGACCCGCTATTTATTTCAGTCAAAAATGACAAACAACCCCAAGGGCTGCTGCAAACAACAGTGCAAAAGCACCACGGCAGCAAGTTCTGAGGTGCAGGCTGCTTGGCCCCTAAAGATATGTAAACAAAGGAGGCAGAACTGTATGGAGTCTGTTAGGCAGCGTGCAAAGTGATTTGGGAATTTTAAATTGGCTCTCGTTTTTGCACTCGGGAGTAGAAGGTTCATTCTCCAGCGCATTAAACTATTTTGCCTCCACCAGTGCGCGACAAATGTCTGCTATATTTATAGCTGCATTTAGAAGCTAAGCTATCTTTTTATTATGAACGTACACTTACATTTCCAGCAGGGTGCTTCCTCTATAACCTGTAGTCCTAGGCGCACACACGGTTCTTCCGTTTTTTTTCGAGGGACCTTTCAAAAATGTATTACAACTATGCCTTTATATAGTCGTGTTGTAGCTGCTTCGGCAAACGTTGCGCAGTCTCTCAGCTCTGCATGCTGTGAACAGTGAACACATCTCAAGACATGACCGTCACAATTGGAGCTGCAGGCTGGGCTATTTGCCCTGGGCCCCACTCTAAACAGGCCCCTGAAGCTCACAATAAGTGGTGAAATTTACAAAAACAATGGTTTGGAATGGGACCCAACCCTCCCGCCATACCTGGAATTAAGCATTCCAACCTGTTTTTTGCATTAGACGCCCCAAGCGCGACAGAAATGCCAAGACGTGGGTCCCAGGCTCACTGTGCTGTAGGACTTGCCGCTATACCTCACTGATGAGACCTAATCAGATCGAAACTGGTCTCGGCCTAGGGATACTCTTGTTCCCATCTGGAGGAGAGCAGGCCTGGCAGTTAGGGTCCGACTGATCCTATTGCAGCAGGACCAAGACTGATTTGCATAAGGCGGATCTCTGTCTAGAGTGGCGCAGTGAATGAAAAAGGATGGTTTAGAACGCAGCCCGAGGGATTGCCAGCGGCTGAGATTAATTAAAGCATTCCCAACTTCACCTTGTGTTTTTTGGCACAATTGCAGATGAGCAGAAGATTTATGACTTCCAATAACCTAGGAAATGAAGGCCAGGAGGTGATGCTATGATTTCAGCCACCAGAAAGAGATATTGTGCTGCTTGGTGTTGGTGAATTAAGTTTGAAGGCTATTTTCTGCAGAGAATATTCTGTAGCAGGAAGACACTTTTTCACTATAGATTGGGACTGGGGCACAGTGACATTGCGGGTCTACTTGTCACTGGGGCATAGTAGGGCAGTGCTGATGAAGCATGAAGGACACTGTAGGAAGCTGCCTTAAGGAGCCTCAGTACCTGGCGACAGTGGATTGACAGATAGTGACTATTAGCCTTTCAGCTAGGGGCACAGGAGCACTCAAAAGGCGAAACATTATTTTGCCTGGTGCTATGTAAAATTCTGCACTACTTTCTTGCCTGAGTAGGGCAGTGTCATGATTCTATCAGGAGACAGAAGGCAGAAAGATGCCAGCTAATATGTGAATAGTTTAAAGATGTAAGGGTAGAGTGGTAGGTGCCCAGACATCTCTCTTCTGTTTCAGTGTGACCTTGACCTCACCTTGCCCTTTTGAATCATGTTAGTGTCTGTCTTCTGCTGTTTTTTTTTGTTACCTGCTCATTCTGCCCCGACTAGATAACTGCTCTTTCTTGTTTGTGGTGTCTGTTCTATCTGCTCCCTCTCTCTGTTTAATTGCTCATTTTTGCATCCTTTGTTGCTCTTAACTACCCTTTTTGCATCTTTTGCACGTCTTACCGCTCCGTTTTGCATTTTGGTCTCTTCTGTCTCCCAACTTCCTCCCCCAATCACATTTTTCCACCTTGCCACTTCCACTATGCTTTCTCGTTCTTGCTGAGTCTGCCCATTGCTTCCCCGTGCTCCTCCCACTCTCCTAAGGCACAACTGAATGGAGGTCGCAACATGGCTGCGCCTGAGGCGCATCAAAGGCAAGCCCGTCTGCGCCTGTCTGTGCCGGCAGCATTCTTGTAACTGGCACTCTGGTCCTAAAGCCTCCTGCAGCTACACTGCTGATGAACTCCACATGCTCAACCCTGGACACTACCACAAACGCAGCTACTGAGTCACACCTCACTCCTTGATGGGCCCCTTTGATTGCTCCCTTTGCCACTTCACCTGCCCCAACACACCCACTCCAACCACATACACACACACTGCACCCCTCACCAAGTCAGAACTCAAGACCCGCCCTTACACAGCACAACACACCCACCCCACACCACACTCACTCGCATGCATGCTGTTTAACAAATGCTCATCAGCAAGTCTCCACAGACATTTGAGACCTCATGGGCTCCAATGCACCGGACCTCCTCATCCTCATTGAAACCTGGCTCAATTCCACATTGACACTTGACATCACTGCAGCCATCCCTACAGGATACAAAATCCTTCACCAGGACCGACCTCAAAAACCAGGAGAAGACTCGCCATCATCTAAAGAGACACCATCAAACATACCTCTTACACGGACCCAAAAGCCACTTGTATGGAACACTTGCACCTCAAGCTTCAAACGGACAGTAAAACCACTAACAAAGGCATCTTTGCCTATTGGCCCCCAGGTCCTCGCTCCCACTGCAGCAACCTCCTCACTGACCTCACCGCATCCCACGTCATGGGCACCAAAGACTTCATACTCCTAGGCAGTCTCAACTTTCATCTCGACGACCCCACGGGCTCCAACTCCTCAGACTTGCTTGAAAGTCTACAGAACATCAGTCTCACCCAGCTCGTACAAGGCCTTACTCACATTGCCTGACACCCTGGACCCCATCTTCTCAACCAGAGACAAGTTTAAAGTCAGCCACATCACTCCACTCACATTGGCAGACCACTCCATCATTCACTTCCACATAACATGGCCACCAACCAACCCTACAGTCTGCTGGCAGAAAGTTACAGAAACGGAATGGCTCAACGCTCTCCAACTAAACTAAGCAGCCCCCACCAACATCCTCATCAATGATGCAAACAATTTCAAAAACTGGATCACCACCTGCGCCAATACTGTGGTGCCCCTGAAAAACACCAAACCCAAAAGATCCTAAACTAAAGCTAGCTGGTACCACACTGACCTCAGAGAATCCAAGAGAGTTAGCAAACAGCTTGAGCAGAAATGGAGAACCACCTGAGAAGGCACCGTAAGAAACACCTACAAACCCACACTTAGACACTATCAGCATTAAATAAAAGAGACCATGAAAAAGACCCTGACCCTGAGACTCGAATCTAGCTCCAACAACTGCAAGTAACTTTTTGCCATTCTCAAGGAATTCACCAACCCTACAGCCACAACCCAATCCATTACCCCTACCCAATAACTCTGCAACACCCTCTTCAACTTCTTCTACAAAAAATCACCAAGATCTACAGTAATATCAAACCCCAGCCACCCCTTACCGGCCCTCCCAGCCTATCATCCTCATAAACCAAAGACTACCAACTGAGAGCATGGAACCGTCTATCCATCGAGAACACTGCAGCAATAATAAAGTCAATCCACTCAGGGGATCCTTCAGAACCCTACTCCCGCCATATCTACAACCCAGGGAGAGCCACAATCAGCACTGGCCTAATTTCCATCATCAACAGCTCCCTCAAAACAGGCATCTTCTGATATAGCTGGAAACATGCCAAAATCACTACCCTCCTCAAAACACCTTCAGCCCTCCCTGAAGTATTGAGCTACTACTGACCCATCTTGCTGCTCCCCTACCCAACCTAAGTGATCGAGAATACCATCAACAGACAACTCTTGGACCACTTAGAATGCCACAAAGACCTGGACAGCTCACAATCAGGATTATGAAACAACCGCAACATCGAAACAGTCCTCATTGCTATTACAGATGACATACACACCATCCGCAACCATGGATAGACCTCTGCCCTCATCCTTCTCGGCCTCTAACACTTTCAACACTGTCTCCCAGCACTCACTCATCACCAGACTAAACACAGCGGAAATACAAGCCCAGCACTAAAATTGATTGCTTCCTTCCTCATTGGAAAAACACAACGAGCCAGGCTCTCGCAATTCACATTAGAACCCAGGAATCTCATCTGCGGAGTCCTACAGGGATCATCACTCAGCCCCACACTTTTCAACATATACATGATGTAGGAGAGTAGGGTCTGCAATCCTATGATCACCCAGATTTTTTGCTTTTGTTTCACTGGTTTACGACTTTCTCTGGCTGTGGGCCTGCCAATCAGACCCACAGCCTGGCTGTTCTCTTTCTAAATTACCTCATGTACCCTAGGTGCATCTACCAATTGGTACTGGGCCACCTTATCAGACTCTGTAACTCAGGGCATAGGTGTACCCAGGGCTGCCAGGGGCTGCAGCATGTATTATGCCACCCCTGGCTGGCCTCCTAAATTTGACACAACTGGCTGCATGACAGCTGGGGCAAAGTCGTGTAATCACCCTTTGCTGTAGGTGTAGTATACCTATACCTAACCCTAAAATGGACACACAGATTCCTATCAGTCACTCCTATGGCAGGCCTTGACAATCCTGAAGGCAGAGTGCTTGGAATCGTGTGAGATGGTGCTCTGGCATGAGCTGAGCCTGTCTGCAGCTTGCGGAACCAAGTCCTAATAGCTGTTCCATGATATCGCATACCATATACTCTTAAGTGCATTATAATCCTCGCGGTTAAATGCTAACTTTGGTATTGCTTTATCAAAACATGTCGAGTAAGGTGTCATACGAATTGGAATACTAACCCCTCGCCAATTCTGGCGACGGGGTTAGCATTCCACCCTTCTAGAGGGACACGACATGTATGTAACTGTGAACCCCGGTTAAAGTTAACTGAAGCCTCAGCTCCACAAAATGGATGCTGCCACCACAGACACGAGTCTGACCTCCTGCTGCTGGGAGTCCTTCCAGCGAGGGAGGCCTGGACAAAGGGTTTCCTGTCCGGGGCGGTGCTAGCACCGTCCCAGACATGGTTTTGTGTATCCTGGGTAGGCAGGGCTTTTCAGGAAGGTGACTGCTGAGTGGCACCCCGGTGCTCACTACGCATAGGCCAGTCAGAACCAGTTCCAGGGGCACACCAGCCCCTGGCCTGGGGAAGTCCGGCAGGGGAGAGGGGTGTAACCACCCCCCTCCTGGTCCCACCCATAGGCAGGACCTAGTCACCGGGTCAGCCCCCTTTTTTTAGTATAAAGATAGGAGCGGGCCCCCTGTTCAAATTAGATCATCTTTGGAATCAAGATACCACTTTCTTCGAAAGGACTTCACGATTTCTTCTTCAAGATTCTCCCTTGTGGCTAAGGAGTAGTCACCCTGCATCCGCAGGCACCATCCTAAAGAACACTGCGGTCTGCTGCAAGTCCTTCATCACGAATCCGACGACCCAGCTCGACGAGACCCGGCTTCCCTGGCACCTCTGACCTCTACTCACCTCTACAGCCAAGCTGAGAACCGTGAGTGCGACGAGACCTCGAGGGACCGACGATCGCCAAGACTGCACGACATCTTTACTGCAAGCCCACCGTGTCCTCCACTGGTGAGTGCTTTGGGGTCCGAGAAGCCCCGACCCAGCGCAGCTCCAGCACCCAAGGTCAGCCCCCCTGCATCTCCACGATCGGCGTGGGGCCCTTCTGCTGTTTGCTGTGCACCGCGTTGTTTGGCTACTAGCCGGCTGGCTTGTGGCCTTCTGAACGACGCCCGACGACAACTCTTCTGCTGGTCTGGTTGCTCCAGGCTGGCCCTTGCTTCCTTTTTCAAAAGAGGCACCCCGGACCCTCCTGGTCCACTCCAGACGCCATTTTAGGTCCACCGCGTGGGCTTGAATTTGCCAAGGCTTTGTTGCCCAATCCTGGGTCCAGCGACGCCGACAGCTTCTATCTTCGTGGGACAGCTCGATCCTCCATCCTGGTCGCCGACAACGCCTCCTGGTCCGTGAGATCTTCGAGTCAAGCGTCACCCACTCACCTTGTCGAGGTGGCTACCATCCGGTGCCCTCCTGGTGCCCACTGACTACTGGCTAGTAGTCTCGAACTTGGTCCCCTCTGCTTTCAGGTGTCATCTATCTTCGAGATCCAGGCTTGGATCCAACTGAACTTTCTTCACTGGTCACCGGCCAGCATCTTTTCTTCCGGCTCCTGGTCCGTCTACAAGGATTCCCGACGTCTTTTCAGACCTATGCAGCTGCAGCCCCTGGGCTAGGTAACTTCGGCATTTCGGTGCCCCAGCATAGCCTCACTATCCAAGGGTCAGAATCTATCTTCGTTTTCTCCCTACCAGGTCGGGTTCGCCCGAGAACACTAACTTTCTATTTTCCTAGCTACCATAGACTTTTGTCCGCATCTCGCGTGAGAGTGCACACACTGCACCCGAGTCCCCTAGGCCTCCTAGTCGTAATCTAACGATTCCCTAGTCAAGTCCTAGCGATTCCAAAAGCTATTAGTATTGTACTTACCTGCTAGGAATTTCACATTCCACTTTTAGAGTATATGGTTTTCCGTGCCCCTCGGGCATTTGTATATACTGTGCTAACTTAAGTATTTTTGTAAGAGTTTTGGTTTGTGCTTAGTACCCTGTCCTCATAAAGAGTACAGGGCTGTTGTGATCTTTAATAAATAACTGTTTATTTTCATAACACTTGTGTGGTGTCCTTTCACTGGGTATTCAAGGGGTATATGTGTGGTAAACAGCTGGCTTAACACGCCCTCTCGAGTCTTTAGCCTTAGACTGCTCGTATCCATGCTACTAGGATAGCTGGTCTATAAGGTTGACTTACAACCAATCATCAATAAGGGTTGCTGGACTGATACATAGTGGGCACTAGAATAGTGACCACTGCATATCAGGCCACCTTCTCACATTGGTGAGCAGCGGTTGGGATTTGAGCTTGCTGTTGTTTTACCACACGTATCCTAAGAATATCTTGTTGAAAGATCACATAAGTACTGTTAGGTACATATAACTAAAGCTTAGAATACTCTGAGTTCTACTGAACCAGCTGTTGTAGCTCCTCAAGGCTTAGCACACCTTGGCTGCAACTCTAGCAAGGGATCAGTAGGTAACACATAGTGTAGGTAGGTGCATCACTTACACCACACTAGAATCAGCATGTCAGACAAAGGAGGAAACACTGAGTCTCCCCTTGTGTCAGTTGACCCTCCACAGGTCATACCTTCAAGATATGCTGTGCTTAGCTTCCAGGAGTTACGACAAGTATGTACCTCTAGGAAGGTTAAGCAGGGGTCTAACCCCACAACTGCTTTTCTGATTGGTCTCTTAGAGACTCATGATGCAAGAAGGGCTGGTAACCCAGACCCTTCTACTTCAGAAGGCAACATGCCCTCCTTACGAGGTCCCTTTGATAGCCAAGACCATCCCCTTCAGGAAGCAGATGATGCTGATGATGAGGATGATGACTTGGAGTCTAGGGGTGAGGCAGACCAGGGACAGGTAGAAGTCGTTAGACTAACCCGGACCAACTTAAGCAGACATGAGAGGGACTCTAGGGGAGCCCTGGGGCCACTCTCAGGTCAGCCTAACATTGGGAATGGACGAGTTAGGTCTCTATCTAGAGGCTCTAACAGATCCCTTCATACCAATGGCTCTCAACGTTCCTCTCAAAGGGGAATGACATCTCCCCAGAGGAGAGTGTATGAGGCTAAGGAAAAGGCAGCCAATCTGAGGATTGAAAGGGAAGAACTTGCCCTGGCCAAAGAAAGGCTTGCCTTTGCTAGAGAGCAACAATTGAGTGGGGCAGTCCCCACTGGTGGCAGCATTGTACCTAGCAATAGGGAAAGGAGTTTTGATACAAAACACCTTGGTAAGATAGTGCCCCCCTTTAAACAAGGGGATGACATCCACAAATGGATTACTGCTTTGGAGAGGGCCTGCACTGTGCAAGGTGTTCCCCCAAGTCAGTGGGCAGCTATCTTGTGGCTCTCCTTTGAGGGTAAAGGAAGAGACAAGCTCCTCACCACAAGGGTAGAGGATGCTAATGATTACCAAGTCTTGAAGAATGCACTGGTTGAAGGGTTTGGCCTAACCACTGAGCAGTACAGGGTGCTGTTCAGGGATACCCAGAAAACTCAGTCTCAAGATTGGGCTGACTTTGTAGATTGTGCCACTAAGGCTTTTGAGGGCTGGTTGCTGGGCAGTAAGGTTACTGATTATAAAGGATTGTACAATTTGATGATGAGAGAACAAATTTTAAACAATTGTCAGAACCAGTTGTTGCATCAGCATCTTGTTGACTCAGATCTGACCTCTCCCCAAGAATTGGGAAAGAAGGCAGACAGATGGGTTAGAACAAGAGTTAAACAGAACCAGGGCCAGAATCAAGGTGGTCAGAAGAAAGCAGACCAGAAGGGTAAGGATTCTAAAGGGGAACAAAATGACCAGAAGTCTTCGACAGGTCCCCAACAACCCAAAGAGGGTGGGGGTCAGGCTCCCCAAAAGAAGAAAGAAGGCCAATCTAAAAGGTGGTGCCAATACTGCAAAAGTAAAACTCACTGGTTTAGTGAGTGCACCAAGAAAGGAGGAGGGCAGACTCCTGCCACTGCAGCCCCTAAGGCACCTGTGCCCCCTAGTACAGCCAGCAGTGGTAGTGCACCTCCCAAGGGTTTAGTAGGGTTAACCCTGGGTTCTGAGGGGAGTGACAACTTAGTTGGCACCCTTACTCAAGCTGTCCTTGTCAGTACAGGGGATATGGATATGTCCCCTGACATCAGTCCCAATACTTTGGGCAAATACAGACAGACACCTTTTATTAATGGAAAAATGGCTCAGGCCTATAGGGACACTTGTGCCAGTGTCACAATGGTGACACCTAGCTTTGTGGACCCTGGACAGATCATGCCAGGTACAGAATTCCTGGTGACCAATGCAAGCAATGTCACTACCAATCACAGTATGGCCATTGTAGCTTTCTCCTGGGGAGGGGTAACTGGCCAAAAGAAGGTTGTAGTTAGTTCAGACCTCCCAGTGGATTGTTTGTTGGGCAATGATTTGGAGTCATCACAATGGTCAGAAGTGGAGCAGAGGACTCATCTGGAAATGTTAGGCTTGCCAGCACATGTGTTTGCTGTGACCAGGTCACAGGCCAGAAAATGCCCCACTGAACAGGTGCTGGATCCTGGAACAATGGACCAGACACCTTCCAAGAAAAAGAGCAGTAGGGTTAAGGCTGTGCCTTCCCCCTTGCCCCAGGTTGTGGATCAAGTCTCAGAGGAGGCTGACCTACAGGAATTGAGGGAAACTGAGCCTAGGGAGTTTGAACTTGATCAAGTTGAATTCTTGGGCTCAGGGGGACCCTCAAGGGAAGACCTGGGGAAGGACCAGTTAGACTGCCCTTCTCTTGAACCCCTCAGACAGCAGGCTGCTGCTGAGGCTGCTGGGAACGCCACAGGTACCCACAAGGTATACTGGGAAGATGGACTCCTGTACACTGAGTCAAGAGACCCCAAGCCTGGCATGACCAGGAGGCTGGTTGTACCCTTGTCTCAGAGAGGTTTCCTACTTACCTTGGCCCATGAGATTCCCTTAGCAGGTCACTTAGGCCAGACAAAGACTTGGGACAGGCTTGTCTCACACTTTCACTGGCCTCACATGAATGAGGATACCAAGGAGTTTTGTCGCTCCTGTGTCACTTGCCAAGCCAGTGGTAAGTCAGGTGGCACAACAAAGGCCCCCCTTATACCAATGCCTGTGGTGGGGGTGCCCTTTGAAAGAGTGGGGATTGACATTGTTGGTCCAATGGAACCCCAGACAGCATCAGGGCACAAGTTTATACTGGTGGTAGTGGATCATGCCACCAGGTATCCTGAAGCTATTCCACTTAGGACCACCACAGCACCTGTGGTGGCAAGGGCCCTAGTTGGAGTGTTCTCCAGAGTGGGCTTCCCTAAGGAGGTTGTCTCTGACAGAGGTGCAAACTTCATGTCAAGCTACTTAACTGCTATGTGGAAGGAGTGTGGTGTCAATTACAAATTCACTACACCCTATCACCCACAATGCAATGGGCTTGTTGAAAGGTTCAACAGGACCCTAAAAGGGATGATTCATGGACTACCTGAAACCCTCAGGCGTAGATGGGATGTCCTGATGCCCTGCCTTCTGTTTGCTTACAGAGAGGTCCCACAAAAGGGGGTTGGCTACAGCCCTTTTGAACTTTTGTATGGGCATCCTGTGAGAGGCCCCTTGTGTTTGGTGAAGGAAGGATGGGAGAGACCTCTCAAAAAGCCTGCAACCAACATAATGGACTATGTACTTGGTCTCCGCTCCAGGATGGCTGAGTATATGGAGAAGGCATCTGAAAACCTTAAGGCCAGTCAAGAACTTCAAAAAGCTTGGCATGACCAAAAGGCTGTCCTGACTGTCTACCAGCCTGGACAGAAGGTGTGGGTGTTGGAGCCAGTGGCCCCAGCAGCACTCAAAGACAAATGGTCTGGGCCCCACACAATTCTTGAGCAAAAGGGAGAGGTCACCTACCTGGTGGACCTTGGAACTCCCAGGAGTCCCCACAGGGTACTCCATGTCAACAGGCTCAAAGCATATGTCGACAGGAAGGACATGAGCTTGCTCATGGCCATAGATGAGGGACAGGAGGAGGAGAGTGACCCTCTCCCAGACCTGCTCACTCAGAATCCTGATGATGGGTCAGTAGATGGTGTTGTCTTTTGTGGCAGCCTCTCTGAACATCAGCAGAAAGACTGTAAACAGGTTCTTCAGTCTTTCAGACGTATGTTCTCTCTGACACCCAGTCAGACCAATTGGTGCACCCATGAGGTTGACACTGGTGACAGCCTACCTGTCAAGAGTAAAATCTACAGGCAGCCTGATCATGTTAGAGACTGCATAAAAACTGAAGTGCAGAAAATGTTGGAGTTGGGAGTCATTGAACCCTCAGATAGCCCCTGGGCTAGTCCAGTAGTTCTAGTGCCAAAGCCTCACACCCAAGATGGTAAGAGAGAGATGAGGTTTTGCGTAGACTACAGGGGTCTCAATGCAGTCACTAAGACTGATGCCCACCCAATACCAAGGGCAGATGAACTTATAGATAGATTGGCTTCTGCCAACTACTTAAGTACATTTGACTTAACAGCTGGGTATTGGCAAATCAGGTTAGCTGAGGATGCCAAGCCCAAGACAGCATTTTCAACCCCTGGTGGGCATTATCAATTTGTGGTAATGCCCTTTGGTCTGAAAAATGCACCTGCCACCTTCCAAAGGTTGGTGAATCAAGTCCTTACTGGGCTGGATGACTTCTGTGCAGCATATCTAGATGATATTGCTGTCTTTAGCTCCACCTGGGAGGATCACCTGGTCCACCTGAGGAAAGTGTTAGAGGCTCTGCAAGCAGCAGGCCTCACTATCAAGGCCACCAAGTGCCAGATAGGGCAGACACAGGTTGTATACCTGGGCCACCTTGTAGGTGGAGGCCAGGTTCAGCCACTGGAGAGCAAAATACAGTCAATCAGGGACTGGGCTCCTCCAACCACCCAGACTCAGGTTCGAGCTTTCTTGGGCCTGACTGGATACTACAGAAAGTTTGTCAGGAACTATGGTTCCATTGTGACACCATTAAATGAACTGACAAGTAAGAAAATGCCAAAAAAAGTTCAGTGGACAGCAGGCTGTCAAAAAGCATTCGATGACCTAAAGCAGGCCATGTGCACAGCACCTATCCTTAAGAGTCCAGACTACTCCAAACCATTCATTGTCCAAACAGATGCTTCTGAGTTGGGTGTGGGAGCTGTTCTTTCTCAACTGAATTTTGATGGTCAGGATCAGCCCATTGCTTTTATAAGCAGAAGGCTGACCCCCAGAGAGAAGAATTGGTCAGCTATTGAGAGGGAGGCCTTTGCTGTGGTTTGGGCCCTGAAGAAGCTGAGGCCATACTTGTTTGGCACTCACTTCAAGATTCAGACCGACCATAAGCCCCTCTTGTGGCTAAATCAGATGAAGGGTGAAAACCCCAAACTGCTTAGGTGGTCCATTTCCCTACAGGGGATGGACTTTACAGTGGAACATAGACCTGGTACTGATCATGGCAATGCCGATGGGCTCTCCAGATATTTCCACTTAGAACAAGAAGACTCACCTGGTCAAGGTTAGCTTATTGTCCCAAAGTTTGGGGGGGGTCATGTAGGAGAGTAGGGTCTGCAATCCTATGATCACCCAGATTTTTTGCTTTTGTTTCACTGGTTTACGACTTTCTCTGGCTGTGGGCCTGCCAATCAGACCCACAGCCTGGCTGTTCTCTTTCTAAATTACCTCATGTACCCTAGGTGCATCTACCAATTGGATCTGGGCCACCTTATCAGACTCTGTAACTCAGGGCATAGGTGTACCCAGGGCTGCCAGGGGCTGCAGCATGTATTATGCCACCCCTGGCTGGCCTCCTAAATTTGACACAACTGGCTGCATGACAGCTGGGGCAAAGTCGTGTAATCACCCTTTGCCCACCTGGGACTCAAGCAACTGGTGTCCACCCCCACCCACCTCGCCGGACACACACTCGACGCCGTCTTCTCATCCAGCACAGACATCGACTTCAGCCACGCCACAGAGCTTCAATGGACGGACCACAGCTGTGTCCACTTCACCTTCAAGAGAACGACGACCCACCACCACCAGCAACAGGCCGCCCGCAGAAGCTGGAACAAGATCACAGCAGACCAGCTCGCCACCTCCCTGAGCCAACACCCTCCTGCCAGCTCAGCGAACCCCAGCCAGGCCGCCGATAACATCACGAAGTGGATCAGCAACTGCGCGGACGAACTCGCCCCGCTGAGGACCCCGCCTAGCAGACCCGGCAGCAAGAAGGCCCCATGGTTCACCGACGAACTCAAGAGCTCCAAGAAGAACTGCCGAGCCCTCGAGAAAGTCTGGAAAAGGGATCCGACACCGGACAACAGGACCTCCTACAAACTTGCCACCCGGAAACACCACCAGCTGATCCGCGCCGCCAAGAGAACAGCATTCAAGGACCGGTTGGACAACAACGCACACAACAGCAAGGAACTCTTCAACATCGTGAAAGAGCTCTCCAACCCCAACGCAGGAAACAACGACATCACCCCATCGCAAGACCTCTGCAACTCCCTCGCCGCCTACTTCCACAACAAGATCACAGACATACACAGCAGTTTCAACAACCAACCAACGCACACCACGACCGACCAGCCACCCCCCGCCACCACCACCCTCCACGCCTGGACCCCGATCAGCACAGAAGACACCATCCGCACGATGAACTCAATCCACTCCGGATCACCAACCGACCCCTGCCCTCACCACATCTTCAACAAGGCCGACGCTGTCATCGCACCCCACCTGCGAGACATCATCAACACATCCTTCGACACCGCCATCTTCCCCGAGAGCTGGAAACACGCCGAACTCAACGCTCTACTCAAGAAACCAACAGCGGACCCCACCGATCTCAAGAATTACCGCCCCATCTCGCTTCTCCCGTTTCCAGCCAAAGTCATCGAGAAGACCGTCAACAAGCAGATGGCCGCCTTCCTCGAGACGAACGGATCCCTCGACCCCTCACAGTCCGGCTTCCGAGCCAAACACAGCACCGAGACCGCCCTCATCGCCGCCACCGATGACATCCGAGCCCTGATGGACAATGGAGAAACAGCGGCCCTCATCCTCCTAGACCTCTCCGCGGCATTCGACACGGTCTGCCACCGCACCCTAATACGGCGCCTCAGCAACATCGGAATCCAGGACAAGGCGCTGGAATGGATCATCTCCTTCCTCGACGGAAGAACACAGCGAGTCCGCCTACCACCATACAAGTCAGAGGCCTCCGAAGTCATCTGCGGCGTCCCCCAAGGATCATCCCTGAGCCCCACCCTCTTCAACGTCTACATGAGCCCCCTCGCGGCCATCGTACGCAAACACCACCTCAGCATCATCTCCTACGCCGACGACACCCAGCTGATCCTCTCCCTGACCAACAACCCCGCCGCCGCCAGAGCCAACCTACACGAAGGGATGAAAGAGGTAGCCGAGTGGATGACGACCAGCCGCCTGAAACTGAACTCGGACAAGACGGAGGTCCTCATCCTGGGCTCCTCGCCCTCCGCCTGGGACGACTCCTGGTGGCCTCCCGCCCTGGGCACCGCACCCAAACCGACAGACCATGCACGAAACCTGGGCTTCATCCTGGACTCCTCCCTCTCCATGACCAGGCAAGTCAACAGCGTCTCCTCAGCGTGCTTCAACATCCTACGCATGCTACGGAAGATCTTCTGGTGGATCCCCACAGAGACCAGGAAGACCGTCACCCAGGCCCTCGTCACCAGCCGACTGGACTACGGCAACGCCCTCTACGCCGGGACCACCGCCAAGCTCCAGAAGAGACTCCAGCGGATCCAAAACGCCTCAGCCAGACTCATCCTCGACATCCCACGATCCAGCCACATCTCCGGACATCTGAGAGACCTGCACTGGCTCCCCATCAACAAGAGAATCACCTTCCGCCTCCTCACCCACGCACACAAAGCCCTACACGACCAAGGCCCGAGCTACCTCAACAGCCGAGTCAACTTCTACGCTCCCAAACGCCACCTCCGATCAGCCAACCACGCCCTCGCCGCCGTCCCCCGCATCCGAAGAGCGACTACAGGAGGAAGGTCCTTCTCCTACCTGGCCGCCAAGACCTGGAACTCCCTCCCGTCCGACCTGCGCCTGACCCAAGACCACCTCTCCTTCAGGAAGAAGCTGAAGACCTGGCTGTTCGAGCAGTAGCGGCACCCCCCCCCCCCAGCGCCTTGAGACCCTACGGGTATGTAGCGCGCTTTATAAGTGTCACTGATTGATTGATTGATTTGCTGTAGGTGTAGTATACCTATACCTAACCCTAAAATGGACACACAGATTCCTATCAGTCACTCCTATGGCAGGCCTTGACAATCCTGAAGGCAGAGTGCTTGGAATCGTGTGAGATGGTGCTCTGGCATGAGCTGAGCCTGTCTGCAGCTTGCGGAACCAAGTCCTAATAGCTGTTCCATGATATCGCATACCATATACTCTTAAGTGCATTATAATCCTCGCGGTTAAATGCTAACTTTGGTATTGCTTTATCAAAACATGTCGAGTAAGGTGTCATACGAATTGGAATACTAACCCCTCGCCAATTCTGGCGACGGGGTTAGCATTCCACCCTTCTAGAGGGACACGACATGTATGTAACTGTGAACCCCGGTTAAAGTTAACTGAAGCCTCAGCTCCACAAAATGGATGCTGCCACCACAGACACGAGTCTGACCTCCTGCTGCTGGGAGTCCTTCCAGCGAGGGAGGCCTGGACAAAGGGTTTCCTGTCCGGGGCGGTGCTAGCACCGTCCCAGACATGGTTTTGTGTATCCTGGGTAGGCAGGGCTTTTCAGGAAGGTGACTGCTGAGTGGCACCCCGGTGCTCACTACGCATAGGCCAGTCAGAACCAGTTCCAGGGGCACACCAGCCCCTGGCCTGGGGAAGTCCGGCAGGGGAGAGGGGTGTAACCACCCCCCTCCTGGTCCCACCCATAGGCAGGACCTAGTCACCGGGTCAGCCCCCTTTTTTTAGTATAAAGATAGGAGCGGGCCCCCTGTTCAAATTAGATCATCTTTGGAATCAAGATACCACTTTCTTCGAAAGGACTTCACGATTTCTTCTTCAAGATTCTCCCTTGTGGCTAAGGAGTAGTCACCCTGCATCCGCAGGCACCATCCTAAAGAACACTGCGGTCTGCTGCAAGTCCTTCATCACGAATCCGACGACCCAGCTCGACGAGACCCGGCTTCCCTGGCACCTCTGACCTCTACTCACCTCTACAGCCAAGCTGAGAACCGTGAGTGCGACGAGACCTCGAGGGACCGACGATCGCCAAGACTGCACGACATCTTTACTGCAAGCCCACCGTGTCCTCCACTGGTGAGTGCTTTGGGGTCCGAGAAGCCCCGACCCAGCGCAGCTCCAGCACCCAAGGTCAGCCCCCCTGCATCTCCACGATCGGCGTGGGGCCCTTCTGCTGTTTGCTGTGCACCGCGTTGTTTGGCTACTAGCCGGCTGGCTTGTGGCCTTCTGAACGACGCCCGACGACAACTCTTCTGCTGGTCTGGTTGCTCCAGGCTGGCCCTTGCTTCCTTTTTCAAAAGAGGCACCCCGGACCCTCCTGGTCCACTCCAGACGCCATTTTAGGTCCACCGCGTGGGCTTGAATTTGCCAAGGCTTTGTTGCCCAATCCTGGGTCCAGCGACGCCGACAGCTTCTATCTTCGTGGGACAGCTCGATCCTCCATCCTGGTCGCCGACAACGCCTCCTGGTCCGTGAGATCTTCGAGTCAAGCGTCACCCACTCACCTTGTCGAGGTGGCTACCATCCGGTGCCCTCCTGGTGCCCACTGACTACTGGCTAGTAGTCTCGAACTTGGTCCCCTCTGCTTTCAGGTGTCATCTATCTTCGAGATCCAGGCTTGGATCCAACTGAACTTTCTTCACTGGTCACCGGCCAGCATCTTTTCTTCCGGCTCCTGGTCCGTCTACAAGGATTCCCGACGTCTTTTCAGACCTATGCAGCTGCAGCCCCTGGGCTAGGTAACTTCGGCATTTCGGTGCCCCAGCATAGCCTCACTATCCAAGGGTCAGAATCTATCTTCGTTTTCTCCCTACCAGGTCGGGTTCGCCCGAGAACACTAACTTTCTATTTTCCTAGCTACCATAGACTTTTGTCCGCATCTCGCGTGAGAGTGCACACACTGCACCCGAGTCCCCTAGGCCTCCTAGTCGTAATCTAACGATTCCCTAGTCAAGTCCTAGCGATTCCAAAAGCTATTAGTATTGTACTTACCTGCTAGGAATTTCACATTCCACTTTTAGAGTATATGGTTTTCCGTGCCCCTCGGGCATTTGTATATACTGTGCTAACTTAAGTATTTTTGTAAGAGTTTTGGTTTGTGCTTAGTACCCTGTCCTCATAAAGAGTACAGGGCTGTTGTGATCTTTAATAAATAACTGTTTATTTTCATAACACTTGTGTGGTGTCCTTTCACTGGGTATTCAAGGGGTATATGTGTGGTAAACAGCTGGCTTAACACGCCCTCTCGAGTCTTTAGCCTTAGACTGCTCGTATCCATGCTACTAGGATAGCTGGTCTATAAGGTTGACTTACAACCAATCATCAATAAGGGTTGCTGGACTGATACATAGTGGGCACTAGAATAGTGACCACTGCATATCAGGCCACCTTCTCACATTGGTGAGCAGCGGTTGGGATTTGAGCTTGCTGTTGTTTTACCACACGTATCCTAAGAATATCTTGTTGAAAGATCACATAAGTACTGTTAGGTACATATAACTAAAGCTTAGAATACTCTGAGTTCTACTGAACCAGCTGTTGTAGCTCCTCAAGGCTTAGCACACCTTGGCTGCAACTCTAGCAAGGGATCAGTAGGTAACACATAGTGTAGGTAGGTGCATCACTTACACCACACTAGAATCAGCATGTCAGACAAAGGAGGAAACACTGAGTCTCCCCTTGTGTCAGTTGACCCTCCACAGGTCATACCTTCAAGATATGCTGTGCTTAGCTTCCAGGAGTTACGACAAGTATGTACCTCTAGGAAGATTAAGCAGGGGTCTAACCCCACAACTGCTTTTCTGATTGGTCTCTTAGAGACTCATGATGCAAGAAGGGCTGGTAACCCAGACCCTTCTACTTCAGAAGGCAACATGCCCTCCTTACGAGGTCCCTTTGATAGCCAAGACCATCCCCTTCAGGAAGCAGATGATGCTGATGATGAGGATGATGACTTGGAGTCTAGGGGTGAGGCAGACCAGGGACAGGTAGAAGTCGTTAGACTAACCCGGACCAACTTAAGCAGACATGAGAGGGACTCTAGGGGAGCCCTGGGGCCACTCTCAGGTCAGCCTAACATTGGGAATGGACGAGTTAGGTCTCTATCTAGAGGCTCTAACAGATCCCTTCATACCAATGGCTCTCAACGTTCCTCTCAAAGGGGAATGACATCTCCCCAGAGGAGAGTGTATGAGGCTAAGGAAAAGGCAGCCAATCTGAGGATTGAAAGGGAAGAACTTGCCCTGGCCAAAGAAAGGCTTGCCTTTGCTAGAGAGCAACAATTGAGTGGGGCAGTCCCCACTGGTGGCAGCATTGTACCTAGCAATAGGGAAAGGAGTTTTGATACAAAACACCTTGGTAAGATAGTGCCCCCCTTTAAACAAGGGGATGACATCCACAAATGGATTACTGCTTTGGAGAGGGCCTGCACTGTGCAAGGTGTTCCCCCAAGTCAGTGGGCAGCTATCTTGTGGCTCTCCTTTGAGGGTAAAGGAAGAGACAAGCTCCTCACCACAAGGGTAGAGGATGCTAATGATTACCAAGTCTTGAAGAATGCACTGGTTGAAGGGTTTGGCCTAACCACTGAGCAGTACAGGGTGCTGTTCAGGGATACCCAGAAAACTCAGTCTCAAGATTGGGCTGACTTTGTAGATTGTGCCACTAAGGCTTTTGAGGGCTGGTTGCTGGGCAGTAAGGTTACTGATTATAAAGGATTGTACAATTTGATGATGAGAGAACAAATTTTAAACAATTGTCAGAACCAGTTGTTGCATCAGCATCTTGTTGACTCAGATCTGACCTCTCCCCAAGAATTGGGAAAGAAGGCAGACAGATGGGTTAGAACAAGAGTTAAACAGAACCAGGGCCAGAATCAAGGTGGTCAGAAGAAAGCAGACCAGAAGGGTAAGGATTCTAAAGGGGAACAAAATGACCAGAAGTCTTCGACAGGTCCCCAACAACCCAAAGAGGGTGGGGGTCAGGCTCCCCAAAAGAAGAAAGAAGGCCAATCTAAAAGGTGGTGCCAATACTGCAAAAGTAAAACTCACTGGTTTAGTGAGTGCACCAAGAAAGGAGGAGGGCAGACTCCTGCCACTGCAGCCCCTAAGGCACCTGTGCCCCCTAGTACAGCCAGCAGTGGTAGTGCACCTCCCAAGGGTTTAGTAGGGTTAACCCTGGGTTCTGAGGGGAGTGACAACTTAGTTGGCACCCTTACTCAAGCTGTCCTTGTCAGTACAGGGGATATGGATATGTCCCCTGACATCAGTCCCAATACTTTGGGCAAATACAGACAGACACCTTTTATTAATGGAAAAATGGCTCAGGCCTATAGGGACACTTGTGCCAGTGTCACAATGGTGACACCTAGCTTTGTGGACCCTGGACAGATCATGCCAGGTACAGAATTCCTGGTGACCAATGCAAGCAATGTCACTACCAATCACAGTATGGCCATTGTAGCTTTCTCCTGGGGAGGGGTAACTGGCCAAAAGAAGGTTGTAGTTAGTTCAGACCTCCCAGTGGATTGTTTGTTGGGCAATGATTTGGAGTCATCACAATGGTCAGAAGTGGAGCAGAGGACTCATCTGGAAATGTTAGGCTTGCCAGCACATGTGTTTGCTGTGACCAGGTCACAGGCCAGAAAATGCCCCACTGAACAGGTGCTGGATCCTGGAACAATGGACCAGACACCTTCCAAGAAAAAGAGCAGTAGGGTTAAGGCTGTGCCTTCCCCCTTGCCCCAGGTTGTGGATCAAGTCTCAGAGGAGGCTGACCTACAGGAATTGAGGGAAACTGAGCCTAGGGAGTTTGAACTTGATCAAGTTGAATTCTTGGGCTCAGGGGGACCCTCAAGGGAAGACCTGGGGAAGGACCAGTTAGACTGCCCTTCTCTTGAACCCCTCAGACAGCAGGCTGCTGCTGAGGCTGCTGGGAACGCCACAGGTACCCACAAGGTATACTGGGAAGATGGACTCCTGTACACTGAGTCAAGAGACCCCAAGCCTGGCATGACCAGGAGGCTGGTTGTACCCTTGTCTCAGAGAGGTTTCCTACTTACCTTGGCCCATGAGATTCCCTTAGCAGGTCACTTAGGCCAGACAAAGACTTGGGACAGGCTTGTCTCACACTTTCACTGGCCTCACATGAATGAGGATACCAAGGAGTTTTGTCGCTCCTGTGTCACTTGCCAAGCCAGTGGTAAGTCAGGTGGCACAACAAAGGCCCCCCTTATACCAATGCCTGTGGTGGGGGTGCCCTTTGAAAGAGTGGGGATTGACATTGTTGGTCCAATGGAACCCCAGACAGCATCAGGGCACAAGTTTATACTGGTGGTAGTGGATCATGCCACCAGGTATCCTGAAGCTATTCCACTTAGGACCACCACAGCACCTGTGGTGGCAAGGGCCCTAGTTGGAGTGTTCTCCAGAGTGGGCTTCCCTAAGGAGGTTGTCTCTGACAGAGGTGCAAACTTCATGTCAAGCTACGTAACTGCTATGTGGAAGGAGTGTGGTGTCAATTACAAATTCACTACACCCTATCACCCACAATGCAATGGGCTTGTTGAAAGGTTCAACAGGACCCTAAAAGGGATGATTCATGGACTACCTGAAACCCTCAGGCGTAGATGGGATGTCCTGATGCCCTGCCTTCTGTTTGCTTACAGAGAGGTCCCACAAAAGGGGGTTGGCTACAGCCCTTTTGAACTTTTGTATGGGCATCCTGTGAGAGGCCCCTTGTGTTTGGTGAAGGAAGGATGGGAGAGACCTCTCAAAAAGCCTGCAACCAACATAATGGACTATGTACTTGGTCTCCGCTCCAGGATGGCTGAGTATATGGAGAAGGCATCTGAAAACCTTAAGGCCAGTCAAGAACTTCAAAAAGCTTGGCATGACCAAAAGGCTGTCCTGACTGTCTACCAGCCTGGACAGAAGGTGTGGGTGTTGGAGCCAGTGGCCCCAGCAGCACTCAAAGACAAATGGTCTGGGCCCCACACAATTCTTGAGCAAAAGGGAGAGGTCACCTACCTGGTGGACCTTGGAACTCCCAGGAGTCCCCACAGGGTACTCCATGTCAACAGGCTCAAAGCATATGTCGACAGGAAGGACATGAGCTTGCTCATGGCCATAGATGAGGGACAGGAGGAGGAGAGTGACCCTCTCCCAGACCTGCTCACTCAGAATCCTGATGATGGGTCAGTAGATGGTGTTGTCTTTTGTGGCAGCCTCTCTGAACATCAGCAGAAAGACTGTAAACAGGTTCTTCAGTCTTTCAGACGTATGTTCTCTCTGACACCCAGTCAGACCAATTGGTGCACCCATGAGGTTGACACTGGTGACAGCCTACCTGTCAAGAGTAAAATCTACAGGCAGCCTGATCATGTTAGAGACTGCATAAAAACTGAAGTGCAGAAAATGTTGGAGTTGGGAGTCATTGAACCCTCAGATAGCCCCTGGGCTAGTCCAGTAGTTCTAGTGCCAAAGCCTCACACCCAAGATGGTAAGAGAGAGATGAGGTTTTGCGTAGACTACAGGGGTCTCAATGCAGTCACTAAGACTGATGCCCACCCAATACCAAGGGCAGATGAACTTATAGATAGATTGGCTTCTGCCAACTACTTAAGTACATTTGACTTAACAGCTGGGTATTGGCAAATCAGGTTAGCTGAGGATGCCAAGCCCAAGACAGCATTTTCAACCCCTGGTGGGCATTATCAATTTGTGGTAATGCCCTTTGGTCTGAAAAATGCACCTGCCACCTTCCAAAGGTTGGTGAATCAAGTCCTTACTGGGCTGGATGACTTCTGTGCAGCATATCTAGATGATATTGCTGTCTTTAGCTCCACCTGGGAGGATCACCTGGTCCACCTGAGGAAAGTGTTAGAGGCTCTGCAAGCAGCAGGCCTCACTATCAAGGCCACCAAGTGCCAGATAGGGCAGACACAGGTTGTATACCTGGGCCACCTTGTAGGTGGAGGCCAGGTTCAGCCACTGGAGAGCAAAATACAGTCAATCAGGGACTGGGCTCCTCCAACCACCCAGACTCAGGTTCGAGCTTTCTTGGGCCTGACTGGATACTACAGAAAGTTTGTCAGGAACTATGGTTCCATTGTGACACCATTAAATGAACTGACAAGTAAGAAAATGCCAAAAAAAGTTCAGTGGACAGCAGGCTGTCAAAAAGCATTCGATGACCTAAAGCAGGCCATGTGCACAGCACCTATCCTTAAGAGTCCAGACTACTCCAAACCATTCATTGTCCAAACAGATGCTTCTGAGTTGGGTGTGGGAGCTGTTCTTTCTCAACTGAATTTTGATGGTCAGGATCAGCCCATTGCTTTTATAAGCAGAAGGCTGACCCCCAGAGAGAAGAATTGGTCAGCTATTGAGAGGGAGGCCTTTGCTGTGGTTTGGGCCCTGAAGAAGCTGAGGCCATACTTGTTTGGCACTCACTTCAAGATTCAGACCGACCATAAGCCCCTCTTGTGGCTAAATCAGATGAAGGGTGAAAACCCCAAACTGCTTAGGTGGTCCATTTCCCTACAGGGGATGGACTTTACAGTGGAACATAGACCTGGTACTGATCATGGCAATGCCGATGGGCTCTCCAGATATTTCCACTTAGAACAAGAAGACTCACCTGGTCAAGGTTAGCTTATTGTCCCAAAGTTTGGGGGGGGGTCATGTAGGAGAGTAGGGTCTGCAATCCTATGATCACCCAGATTTTTTGCTTTTGTTTCACTGGTTTACGACTTTCTCTGGCTGTGGGCCTGCCAATCAGACCCACAGCCTGGCTGTTCTCTTTCTAAATTACCTCATGTACCCTAGGTGCATCTACCAATTGGTACTGGGCCACCTTATCAGACTCTGTAACTCAGGGCATAGGTGTACCCAGGGCTGCCAGGGGCTGCAGCATGTATTATGCCACCCCTGGCTGGCCTCCTAAATTTGACACAACTGGCTGCATGACAGCTGGGGCAAAGTCGTGTAATCACCCTTTGCTGTAGGTGTAGTATACCTATACCTAACCCTAAAATGGACACACAGATTCCTATCAGTCACTCCTATGGCAGGCCTTGACAATCCTGAAGGCAGAGTGCTTGGAATCGTGTGAGATGGTGCTCTGGCATGAGCTGAGCCTGTCTGCAGCTTGCGGAACCAAGTCCTAATTGCTGTTCCATGATATCGCATACCATATACTCTTAAGTGCATTATAATCCTCGCGGTTAAATGCTAACTTTGGTATTGCTTTATCAAAACATGTCGAGTAAGGTGTCATACGAATTGGAATACTAACCCCTCGCCAATTCTGGCGACGGGGTTAGCATTCCACCCTTCTAGAGGGACACGACATGTATGTAACTGTGAACCCCGGTTAAAGTTAACTGAAGCCTCAGCTCCACAAAATGGATGCTGCCACCACAGACACGAGTCTGACCTCCTGCTGCTGGGAGTCCTTCCAGCGAGGGAGGCCTGGACAAAGGGTTTCCTGTCCGGGGCGGTGCTAGCACCGTCCCAGACATGGTTTTGTGTATCCTGGGTAGGCAGGGCTTTTCAGGAAGGTGACTGCTGAGTGGCACCCCGGTGCTCACTACGCATAGGCCAGTCAGAACCAGTTCCAGGGGCACACCAGCCCCTGGCCTGGGGAAGTCCGGCAGGGGAGAGGGGTGTAACCACCCCCCTCCTGGTCCCACCCATAGGCAGGACCTAGTCACCGGGTCAGCCCCCTTTTTTTAGTATAAAGATAGGAGCGGGCCCCCTGTTCAAATTAGATCATCTTTGGAATCAAGATACCACTTTCTTCGAAAGGACTTCACGATTTCTTCTTCAAGATTCTCCCTTGTGGCTAAGGAGTAGTCACCCTGCATCCGCAGGCACCATCCTAAAGAACACTGCGGTCTGCTGCAAGTCCTTCATCACGAATCCGACGACCCAGCTCGACGAGACCCGGCTTCCCTGGCACCTCTGACCTCTACTCACCTCTACAGCCAAGCTGAGAACCGTGAGTGCGACGAGACCTCGAGGGACCGACGATCGCCAAGACTGCACGACATCTTTACTGCAAGCCCACCGTGTCCTCCACTGGTGAGTGCTTTGGGGTCCGAGAAGCCCCGACCCAGCGCAGCTCCAGCACCCAAGGTCAGCCCCCCTGCATCTCCACGATCGGCGTGGGGCCCTTCTGCTGTTTGCTGTGCACCGCGTTGTTTGGCTACTAGCCGGCTGGCTTGTGGCCTTCTGAACGACGCCCGACGACAACTCTTCTGCTGGTCTGGTTGCTCCAGGCTGGCCCTTGCTTCCTTTTTCAAAAGAGGCACCCCGGACCCTCCTGGTCCACTCCAGACGCCATTTTAGGTCCACCGCGTGGGCTTGAATTTGCCAAGGCTTTGTTGCCCAATCCTGGGTCCAGCGACGCCGACAGCTTCTATCTTCGTGGGACAGCTCGATCCTCCATCCTGGTCGCCGACAACGCCTCCTGGTCCGTGAGATCTTCGAGTCAAGCGTCACCCACTCACCTTGTCGAGGTGGCTACCATCCGGTGCCCTCCTGGTGCCCACTGACTACTGGCTAGTAGTCTCGAACTTGGTCCCCTCTGCTTTCAGGTGTCATCTATCTTCGAGATCCAGGCTTGGATCCAACTGAACTTTCTTCACTGGTCACCGGCCAGCATCTTTTCTTCCGGCTCCTGGTCCGTCTACAAGGATTCCCGACGTCTTTTCAGACCTATGCAGCTGCAGCCCCTGGGCTAGGTAACTTCGGCATTTCGGTGCCCCAGCATAGCCTCACTATCCAAGGGTCAGAATCTATCTTCGTTTTCTCCCTACCAGGTCGGGTTCGCCCGAGAACACTAACTTTCTATTTTCCTAGCTACCATAGACTTTTGTCCGCATCTCGCGTGAGAGTGCACACACTGCACCCGAGTCCCCTAGGCCTCCTAGTCGTAATCTAACGATTCCCTAGTCAAGTCCTAGCGATTCCAAAAGCTATTAGTATTGTACTTACCTGCTAGGAATTTCACATTCCACTTTTAGAGTATATGGTTTTCCGTGCCCCTCGGGCATTTGTATATACTGTGCTAACTTAAGTATTTTTGTAAGAGTTTTGGTTTGTGCTTAGTACCCTGTCCTCATAAAGAGTACAGGGCTGTTGTGATCTTTAATAAATAACTGTTTATTTTCATAACACTTGTGTGGTGTCCTTTCACTGGGTATTCAAGGGGTATATGTGTGGTAAACAGCTGGCTTAACACGCCCTCTCGAGTCTTTAGCCTTAGACTGCTCGTATCCATGCTACTAGGATAGCTGGTCTATAAGGTTGACTTACAACCAATCATCAATAAGGGTTGCTGGACTGATACATAGTGGGCACTAGAATAGTGACCACTGCATATCAGGCCACCTTCTCACACATGACCCCTCTGGCAAATATCAACAGATCCCACTGAATCAACCTCATCTCCTATGCTAACTACACTTAGCTCTTTTTTCCATCTCATGACCAGCGTGGCCAATTGGATGAAGGAACAGTGACTCAAGCTGAACACTAACAAAACTGAAGTCCTTGTCTTTTTGTAAAGATTTTAATTAATCAATCAATAAACTTTACATAAGAGCTCACCTTGGGACTCCACCTGGTGGCCTGCTGATCTTGGACCCACAACCACCCCAACCAACCACACTAGGAACACAGTCCTCATCCTGAACGCCAACCTCACCATGACGTCCCAGGTCAACGCCATCACTTCCTCATGCTTACACATCCTCTGCATGTTACATAAAATCTTCAAGTGACTCCCACTGGTTACCAGACATAACATCATGCAGGCCCTTATTACAAGTAGATTGGACTTCGGCAACATACTCTACGCCGGCATCCCATCTCCTTCACAGACTTCAAGCATCCAAAACGCCACCGTCAAACTTGTCCTTGACCGCCTGTGCCAAACCCACACCATACTACTCCTCAGAGAGCTCCACTGGCTCCCCATCCAGAAGTGCTGCTAGTTCAAACTTCTCACAAACGCATTCAAGGCACTACACAACATGGGACCTACATAAGTGAATCACCTGCTTCACTTACACCAACCCACTTAACAACATTGCTCAGTATCACTCTCACTCACACACGCACCCCTCATCCACAGAAACAGAACAGGAGGTCAATCATTCTGCTACCAAGCTGCCAAATCCTGGAATGACCTCCCTCAACACATCACGCCCTCCTCCTCACTTCTTGAATTCTGCACAAAGCTGAAGATCTGGCTATTCAACTTGGCTTCTTCAAGGACCATCAATACTGTCTGTATTCAGGCCCAGCCCCCTCATGCCTATCACTCACCTACTCAGTGCCTGGATCCCCTCACTAGTGACAAGCAGCCCTCTAAAAATCCACCTTACATCACATTACAAAATGAGAGGAGAAAAAGCGGCCCAGAGGGAAAGACACTACACAGTGTAGGATTGTCAAGTAAGAGATGGGTGCAGATGATGGGGTAGATTATGGTCAGGGAAGAAAAAAGGTTACGTCTAAAATAAATGTCCTGCACAAAGTTAGTTGTGGTGGTCCCACCAAATATTCTTACCAGAGCCTACACAAGTCTGTGGAAGCCCAGTCCCAATATGGTGGTCCACCTCCAACCCCACTTTCTCTCACATTTTTGTGTGTCTTATAACACCAACCATATACACAGGCACCAAAGTCATATAGTTTCACTCAGGGTCAGAAAAGCGGGGCAACCACTCTCAGGCAGCATACTTGCAAACCTGTTATTATTTGGAGAAGGTTGCTCTCTTTTCCAGCATATTCACCATCTTGACAATAGGGGCACCCTTTTGCAAACCTACATGCATCACTCTCCTGAAAGGGGTTCAGTTTATAATGGGCCACCCTCTTACACATACAACGTCTTCCTCATTAGAAATTCAACAGATTGTCAAGTACTACGCAGATAGTTTGAGTAAGGAACCTTCCAGTTCTTTCCTTTGACTTTGTGTCAAAGCGTGTGCTTGTAAAGGCCACACTGGATCCTGGTAGGGCCAGTAAATTATATATCTTTTGCTTTTTCGATTTTTATCAACTAAAATATTACACCACCATCTTATCATGTGACAAGAACCATAAACACCAAGGGGCCCATTAGGACCGCCGGCCTAGTGGGGGCGATCCGCCCGCCATCCGTGCACAAATGACCCCTGCCATATTAACATGGCTGGGGGTCTGCGGCGGACGGAAAGACCGTCCGCCGCTTTTCCGCCCCGGCTGCCTTGCGACCGGGGCAGAAAAGGGTTTATATGGTGGCGGTGTCTATGAGACACCGCCAGCCATATTACAATGGGCATTTTGCAATGCCGCCACGGAAAGGCATGCGGAGTCTGCTTTGGGGGCCCGTTGCGGGCCCCCAAGGACTCCAGGGGGGTGTAAATGTAAATGTATTTGAGCTTATATAGCGCACAGCTACCCACAAAGGGTTTCCCGGCGCTTGCTTTGGGAACCCGTCCTGGTATTCCCCTGTGAGATAACCCCAGCAGGGTATCCACAAGGTGAAAGCCAGGCATCCCGCCGCGAGGGGCCGTTGTGGAGATTAAGCAAGCTATTGACCAGAGTCGCAGAGTGTGAACCCGTGAGTTGAGAAGGCACCGGAGCGAGAATTATCGAGTCCGTGGAATTTTTTGAGTCCAAGACCCGCCGAGGCGGGGAATTGAACCCTGGTCCAGGGCCGATCTCAGCTTCCGGGTTTGCCGCCTCTAACCCCTGAGCCACACTTCTCCAATCCCTAAGTAGCAAACAAGCATATGTGAAGATCTCCCCATATAAAAGATGGGAGAGGTGGAGATTTACAGTTGTAGGTTTGTGAACAGCATTTCATAGTACTCTAGCAGTACACATGGGGGGTACCTATGGTACCCCCCAGCATTTCAAAGTACAACATGGCAGGCACCGCGCGGTGCCTGTCACGTTGTGCTTTGAGATGCACAAAGTGTATTTTTACAAAAAAATACAGGATGCGCCCACCACTGTGGCGGGCGCATCCTAATTCCACCCACAGGACCCCCGCCCTTATGGCGGGCGGTCCCTTGTACCGGGAGGATGGCGGGCGGGCAAAGTCCGCCCGCCATCCTAATGGGGGTCCAAATGTCTGAGTCAGAACTGAAGTAACGAGGGGCCTAATTCACAAACCGCATTTCGTAGTACGTTTAGTAGTATACTACACTTGTACTGCTAGAGTACTATGAAATGCTGTTCACAAACCATCTTTTATATGGGGAGATCTTCACATATGCTCGTTTGCTACTTAGGGCTTGATTATGAGTCTGGCAGTCCATGGGCCACCAGACTCACAGGGCCACGGTGCTAGCCATCATGAAACCACAGTTCCCTGGCAGTGGTGCGGCGGTGTAGAGACAGTAATATGCTCAGCGGGACTGCCGCAGTCCAGCCAAACATATTACAAGTTTCCTCTCTGCCACGGTTTTCATGGCGATTCCACCACTATGGAAACCCTGGCGGAGAGGAAACAAAAGGGGCCTTACGGGGCTTCCTGGTGCCTCACGCCATGTGGATGCACACAGGGGGATTGTGTGTATGCACACAAGTTCCTGTAATAACACCACACATGGTCAACAACAGGCACTGCAATACCCTTCTACAGAAAATAATGGAGATAGGGACTTAAAATAAAAGCCCATAGGATATAATGTTAAATTAAATTAAAATATTTAAAATAGTTAAACATCTAAAAAAATATAATGATATGTTAAATAATCTAAAAAAAAAATATTATTATTTAAGTATTTAATTAAATATTTCAACAACTCTTGAATTTATAAATTATTGTAATGTTATTTTCAATACATTGAAATACATTTCTTATAATTATTTCTATAAATTCCTTTTAATAATCATTAATGCATACTAAAAAAATAATTTAGGTGGGAATGTATTTTTAATTTCAATTTCAGAAAGTTATTTTTACTTAATTTAATATATTTAAATTAATCAACTACATAATTCAAAATTATGTTAATAGTGATATAGCTGTTATAATTTGTTCTATGTGTAAAATAAAAATATACAAATAATTTACATGAATATTTAACATAAAATATTTTCACAATTTGCTTTTCCAGTTAAATAAACTTTTTGAACTTTTCCCTATAACTTACCATATGGAGGCTTCACATTTGGCAGTAAATGTCGCCATGGTAAAGTATAGGGAAAATTAAAAACGTATATCAAACTTTACAATAGGCTAGTACAAATATTTCCATGTTAAATTCTATTGTGAATTAAGTTTATATATTTATTTTAAACATAGACCAAAATAAAACAAATGCTACAGCACTATTTACTTAATTTTGAATTAAACTTTAATTGATTTAAATATTTTAAATGTATTACATTTAAGTAAAATAATTTTTCTGAAATTTAAATCCAAACATAAATTCTCACATAATTGAAAAAATTATGTTTTTAGTATGCATTAGTAGTTATTACAAGAATTATTTAAAAGCAGTTTAATTATATTTTAATAAAAATAATGTTACATTAATTTATAAATTCAAAGGTATTAAATTATATTTATTCATATTTTAAACTATTTAAAAAAAAAGACTTTCATTTTAACTTTGTTTCCTATGGTGTTTTATTTTAAGCGCCTGTCTCCATTATTTTCTATTGGAGGGTGCTGCAGTATCAGTGGTTGGCCGTGTATAGCACTGAACTTACTAGTGTTTCTTTTTGCCAGTAGTGACTTAAAGTCATAAATATGGCCACACCCAGTTTTGCTGGAGGAGGAGGCATGTAAGTCTACACTTCGATTAACTTTAACTTTACCATCAAACTTTATGAATATTCAAGAGTAGTAAAGTTACTGAAAAGTAAAGTGTAAGAGTAAATTACTCACCAGTATAAGTTACCTTTGTGAATTGCTCTGAGAATGTCTAATTGTTTATGAACAGGGCTACCGGTTTATAGTATTTTTTTTTTAGCATTTCCCTCTCCATTTATCCATATTTATTTTTGTCCACTTTATCTGTTTTTATCCATATTTATTTTATGTTTTGCGGATAAATGAAGTTGCAAAACTGTACATTTCCATATTTATTTAACCGATAGACGTACACTCATACTTTGATGTCTGTCTGTTTTCGCTATATAAGCTGCCAAATATTATATAACAAAACATTCACTGCTAAATATTAGCATTATACCACGTGGCATTATTTAATGAAAGTGCATCCTGCTTTTTTAAATTTCCCATGCTGTCCATCAACCAAGCAGTTGACTGACAATTCAAGAAAAACAGCACAGAGTCACTTAAAAGAAGCCCCTTTTTCCGTATTTATCCACTTTTAAAAATAAATACAGACAGAAAACACATTGTTTTCTGTCTGTATTTATCTGTAAAAATCCTAAAAAACGAAAAACTGGGAGCCTTATTTATGAAGTATGTTGTGTGAAAGTCATACGTAACAGTATGTACCCATCTGCAAAACATTGACAATAACTACTAGGGCAGTAATCTCGTCTAGACTATATAATGTTGTGCCCCTTCTATTGTAAAGAAAAATATTTCCTTGGGGCCCCAATAACGACAAACTAATTTCTTTATTCTTATTCCATAAAATAAAATTGGAAGTTCTAAATGTATTTAAACATGAATATATTGCATTTATTTTCCATCGTCACTTTTAAACATGCAAATATACAATTTTTAAAATACTATTGACAGCCTGATCTCCCTAAAGTGTAAAAGTACTTACAGTGTGATCCTTTAACAGAAATGGGAGATGGGACTTTGAGGGTTATTTAGAGCCCCTGCCCCTTTGACATCTACTCTCAACCAGAACAGAGTGACAAATAATATTAGTGATGGCCCATTGCAGAGAGGTTCACTGCCACTCTGTGTTTTTCACAAAAAATATAGAACAGCCTTCACCGTGATGCTCCTCTTGGCCAGGGCCTGTATTTATCCTCCACAGTTAAATCAATTCAGCCCCTCTCACAAAGACATCCAGGTCCCCCTAGTTTTAACACCACTGTACTAGGATAATTGTCCAATGCAGTTAGGATGACTTTGCGTGGAGATGACTTGCTTTCCTATTGGTTTGCTTGCCCTTGGAGGGTAGAAAAGGGTTCTGTTAAGTGCAATTCCTATGTTAAATAATAGAGCACAGTAAGTTACTATGGAACACCAAGGCCATGAGGGAGATGCTGAGTGAACCACTCACTGTTGTTGCTAGTCCTGTGATGGTTGTGGCTACCAGGCCCCAACAAACCAGCCAGTGCTCTGCAAAGCAACGTATGTGTCATGCATTGATAGGATATAAACCATCACCTGGAGGCATGTGGATCAGGAAGAAAACATTCTCATGAGCAACTGCATGTGGGTAGTCTATATTTGCAGCTTTTTCATTCACAGGTTCACTAATCATTTTATTGTTGGTCTCAATATTCCTTTAGCATGAACTTTCAGGTCTGGCTCTGTAGAATGCGGTACTGAAGAAGTATCATTGGCTATTTAAAGTTGTGTATAATGCAGGAATCTGCTCTTTTTCCACCAATTGGTTGCCCAAAGACAAAGGAATTCATTCCAGTAACAAGAGACTGATCCCAGAAACGTTTGTAGATTAAGTAACTGGAAGTTGTGGAATGCTACTTTCAAGATTTGCAGGAGGTCAGAGGCAGCTCGACTGACTGAAGAAAAGAAAATGACTGTGGGCCTGACGCACAAAGATTCTTCTGGGACACACTTTTATTGCAACTGTAGCATCTGTCATGCTAGACATGCACCCCATACACTGCCAAGTTAATGCGTGAATCTCAAAGGGCATTATCAGCAGTACAAACATTCAAGGAGGCAACTGTTTTCTTTTTAGGTCAATGTCACTCAGGTCCATATCAGGACGTCATGGATTGAAAAGTCCTTGCCCTGTTGAATACGGTATGTAATTCATTCAAAACAATATTTTCCAATAGATCAGTTCTCTTCTGGTATTTCTAGGTAAATTGTAGGGTTAAAGGACATCTTCACATGTGTCTTTACCCCAGTAATGTGATTCTACAGGAAATGAAGGTCTGACCTGGATTCTTGATTGGGTTTGGTGACAATGTTTGATTATAAATAATTGGGATAAAATAACAAAGATCTGTGGTCCTGAAACATTTGATCATCAAATGAGAACATTTCCTCCTATGTCTCGTGGTTTCAGAGATCCATTTTTGAAAAGCTAGTAGTCCCCCCTTTTGAATCGGATAAAGATATTGGAAGTTAGGTCCTTTTTTAAGGGAATAAGCACTGAGCCAATTTGAAAATTGTGTCCAATCAAAATCGAGCGCACACAGCTGTATTAATCATTTGACATACTAGGGCTTAATGAATAGAGCTATTTGTGTCTATATTCGAGAAACAGGAAGGTTAATGATATTTGTTCCAAAATTATCTCATCTCCATCTGGATTTAAAAAGCAGGTTAATGTTTGCGCAAGAAGCTTAAAATAAATGAATGTTCTTTTTGCAATGCAGGCGATTTCTCAAAACGCTTTTAGGCTCAATTTTATATCTGTTGGTATTGATTTAGCATCTTACAGATAGATTGTATGAGGCAATTTAGAGTTGTTCATTTTACACGGTTCTGATGAAAGTGTTAGGATTTTAATTTTAGAATATTGCGGATTGTATGCAAAAGAGCCTTCTGTAATTGGTGTTCTTTATAAACTTCTCCCAGTCACTAGGCACATTCCCAGCCACGTCTACCCCTCACCTACAAGCTTTCTACATCCTCCAAATGTATCTTCCTCTCAAAGGTGGCGTCTGTGCAGCTGTGCTTCAATCTAGCACACTGGCTTGTCCTACAATGCTCTAATCTATATTCATCGATATCAATATGCGTCATCTGAAAATGGACTCGTCGTTTCATTTCATTCGCCAGACGGCCATGAATGCTATTCTCCTGGCCGAAGCAGACTCATATCCCAGCGCGCGCTTCATCAAAATTACGTGAACATGAAAGGAAGAGCTGAATGCAAATGCCACTATTCACTTTTAAAAGACGGTAGCGCAGTTTGAACTCTATTTCACTGCCAGGAAGAGACAGAAACGTTTTTTTTAAAAAGGTATCACGGATGCTAAATGGGCGTGTGCCGCTTGCAAAACAGTCAGTCGGGTTTGTTCAGCTGTGCTTGCTTACAGGTGGCGCAGCAAGAGACCTCCAAGCAATGCGGCTATTTATATTTATACGAGTGAACAGCAGATATCTTTCGCAGAAAGAGTCTCGTGGTGTTGACCCGGGTTAGAAACGCCACTCTAACTATAGCCCGTGTTCCTCACAGAGAATGTACCAAAAATAGCCAAATGCAGGGGGATCAGCCGACTTACTCCTCGGTGAACTCCTGTGATCCAGGTCATGCTGACATCCTAGCACGCGCTGGACTGCCAGTGATGCTTGTTGGAGCTGTACATTTCTGGCCCCTTTCGTTTAGGATAAATGCTGTGTGCGGTCCGGAATCTCCGGATACCGCCCCCACCAATCTCTAAAAGGTTCTAACCTTCAGAAAACCAAAGGAAGCGGCCACAAATTATTCTGTTAATGGGCACCTGTTGCTGCAACAAACCAAGTGCGTTGTCGGCTACTCTGAAAGGTCAAACACCCCTTTCACTTATAGAAGGTGTTGCAGTTAGGAGGAGGGTTAGAGTGGTGTTAAAACAAAATGCACAGAGGGAAAAATACTATACTACTTCTGTCGAACTGGGTTAAGGAAAGAGGAAAGGATTTGACCTACAAATTGTAGAGCAAGGCTTTTGCGAAGAAGGGTGTACTGGTCTCCCCTTTCTGAACAATTAGAAGAAGAACAAAAGAAGAAGAAACAAGCATTTACAATGCAACGGTTTCGCCTTTGCAAAAGTTAGAGCTATTGGCATTGTAAATGACAAATTTTTTATGTATGTGTTGGTTTTGAAAACAGATAAATAAACGGCATTGTCATTTACATTGCCAACACCTTAATCTCTCGCAAATGTAAGACCTATTGTACCCTACTGGACGAGCTCATCAGACAGCAATTACTACCACACACACACACACCCAGAGCCACACACACACACACAGAGACACAGAGCCACACACACACACACCCACACACCCAGAGCCACACCCACCCACACACCCGGAGCCACACACACACACACCCACACACCCAGAGCCACACACACACACACCCACACACCCAGAGCCACACACACACCCAAAGCCACACACACCCACACACCCAGAGCCACACACCCACCCACACACCCAGAGCCACACACACACACACACCCAGAGCCACACACACACACACACACCCAGAGCCACACACACACATCCAGAGCCACACACACACCCACAGCCACACACCCACAGCCACACACACCCACACACCCAGAGCCACACACCCAGAGCCACACACAGCCAGAGCCACACACACCCAGAGCCACACACACACCCAGAGCCACACACACACACACACACACCCAGAGCCACACACACACACACCCAGAGCCACACACACACACACCCAGAGCCACACACACACACACACACCCAGAGCCACACACACACACCTAGAAGAGCAAGCACAGCGAGGTGGCAGGGAAGCAAGCGCAGCGAGGGGGCAGGGAAGCAAGCGCAGCGAGGGGGCAGGGAAGCAAGCGCAGCGAGGGGGCAGGGAAGCAAGCGCAGCAAGGGGGCAGGGAAGCAAGCGCAGCAAGGGGGCAGGGAAGCAAGCGCAGCGAGGGGGCAGGGAAGCAAGCGCAGCGAGGGGGCAGGGAAGCAAGCACAGCGAGGGGGCAGGGAAGCAAGCGCCTGAAGTGGGTGCGTAGAATTACACCATCCGGACTCCCCTTACTGGAGAAATGTCTGCTTCTGTGGGGGCCTACAGAGTGCCGCTCTTTTGGAGAATAGAGTTGGAACCTGGCTCGGAGGAGGGAATGTCTCTAACAGTACTTGCAGATGGGAGCATTTTGGGAAAGCTCTGGGAGAAGGGAGCGTGTGTGCAGATACCTCACTGCCTTCTCGGTCACTGGGGACACTGTCACTAAATAATGAGAGAGTCTCTGCATTGTAGTTTTCCAACTAAATTCTGTGCTGGACTGTCAAAGACATAGACTAAAAATACCCTATTCAACAAACTTTAGTAGAGTGTGAAGTATTTTCTGGGAGCCCGTGAGGAAGAGAAACAGGAATGGAACTGGAACTAGAAGATGGCAAACACCCCTTCCCCCCATCAAGAGGCTAGGCATACAAGTAAGTCAACCCTCACCTCGATTCTAGCAGATCACGGCGAGGCAAACTTCCTTGTTTTACCATCAGAAACCCTTCGTCTGAAAAGTCGAAAAGATGCTGCTAAAGAGCTTGTGCACTCCATGAGTGTGTGTGTGGGGGTGGGGGGGGGGGGGAGAAGGCGGATAGTGTGAAGAAGTTCCTTCCAGGGTTTGTGTCTGCTAGTCAACGCGGCTAGTGGTGCTAGTAATGAGCGCTGCAGCTACAGGCAGACGTCAGGCTTTGGAGTGCCCGTTCCGGCGAGTGAGTGAAAATACTTGCACAGTACCACCCGCTAAACCAAAGCCCTAGAGGAATGACGTGCACTTCTGAAAACAATGTTATGCACCGGGTCAGAAACAAACGCCTCATACCGGCGCTAGACCGCTAAATTCGGAACGTTGGCAATGCTCTCAGAGTTTGCCAATCACTGAACGTTCCCTAATGAAAATGCACATGGCCTGCGTCGAAAAAGAAGTGATCGGAGGAATGCTTGAATGAACCTCAGAAATTGGTAATTCCTCTGGGCTGTACTCCGGTCCACAGTTTTTCAGTTCACTGTTTGATGGAGTTCTGCTTCTAGGTGCTTGGTGTTTGAAATTCATCGGCAAGGACTTTTCACCCCATGTCCTATAGAACCCACGCTGTGCCCAGCGGGAGGGGGGGCGGGAAAGGCACGGACAGCGGGAGGGGGCGGGAATGGCAAACGGCAAGAAAGGCACTCACCTGGACTTCCTCCGGCGGCCGGCGGCCGCGGAATGACCAAATGAAACCTCGACGACCAAAAAAATAAACCCCGCCCACCGCCGCACTGACGTAGGCAAAAGGGAAAAATTCTACGGAACGCCACGAGTCGCCTCGCAGAATGACGGACGCCTCTCTCTTCCAATGGCTAGCCTCCATTTATGGAGCTAGCCAATGGAAGACAGAGGCGGAACTGAGGCCACACTGTTTCTAACATTAGATTTCGCCTGCACCGAAAAGCTGCGCAGTGCGCAGCTTTCGACGAGGCAAAACCTAAAAAGGACCCATACTCTACTTCTGATTTCAGATCTTGCTGTTGAGTAGAGTACAGCCATACAAATTACCATGATACTGCAATTTATTCTTTGCCGTGCTCTCCCTGCTACTGCTCGAAAAGCCAGGTCTTGAGTTGCTTCCTGAAGGAGAGATGGTCCTGGGTGAGTCGTAGGTGTGTGGGGAGGGTGTTCCAGGTCGTGGCCACCAGGTAGGTGAAGGATCTTCCTCCAGTGGTGGTTCTGCGGATCCGTGGGACGGTGGCGAGGGCGAGGCTGGTGGAGCGGATCTGGCGGGTTGGCGTGTAGAATGTGAGGCGGTTGTTGAGGTATTCGGGGCCCAAGTCGTGGAGAGCCTTGTGTGCGTGGGTGAGGAGTCTGAACGTGATCCTTTTGCTGACGGGGAGCCAGTGCAGGTCCCTCAGGTGGGCGGAGATGTGGCTGTGTCGGGGGTTGTCCAAGACGAGTCGTGCTGAGGCGTTCTGGATGCGCTGGAGTCTTTTCTGTAGTTTGGCGGTGGTCCCAGCGTAGAGGGCGTTCCCGTAGTCCAGACGGCTGGTGACGAGGGCCTGGGTGACCGTTTTCCTGGTTCCAGTGGAGATCCAGCGGAAGATATTACGGAGCATGCGGAGAGTGTTGAAGCAGGAGGAGGTAACGGCGTTAACTTGCTTGCCCATCGTGAGGGAGGAGTCAAGAATGAAGCCCAGGTTGCGTGCGTGGTCCGTGGGCTTGGGTGGGGGGCCCAGAGCAGGGGGCCACCAGGAGTCGTCCCAGGCGGAGATGGATGGGCCGAGGATGAGGATTTCAGTCTTGTCTGAGTTTAGTTTCAGGAGGCTGAGCTTCATCCAGTCTACAATGTCTTTCATTCCGTCCTGGAAGCTGGCTCTGGCGGAGGTGGGGTAGTTGGTGAGGGTGAGAATCAGTTGGGTATCGTCGGCGTAGGAGATGATGTTGAGGCTGTGCTTGCGTGCGATGGCTGCGAGGGGGCTCATGTAGACGTTGAAGAGGGTGGGTTTGAGCGAGGAGCCTTGAGGTACGCCGCAGATGATCTTGGTGGCTTCTGTGAGGAAGGGCGGGAGACGGTCTCTTTGGGTTCTGTCGGAGAGGAAGGAGGTGATCCATTCAGGGCCTTTCCTAGGATCCCGTCGTGGCGGAGGCGGGTTGTCAGGGTGCGGTGGCAGACCGTGTAGAACGCAACCGAAAGGTCGAGCAGGATGAGGGCGACGGTTTCTCCGTTGTCCAGCAGGGTCCAGATGTCGTCGGTGGCCGCGATGAGGGCGGTCTCGGTGCTGTGGTTCGCTTGGAATACGGACTGCGATGGGTCGAGGGAGCCGTTCGTCTCGAAGATGGCTGTTTGTTGACGGTTTTCTCGATGACTTTGCAGGGAATGCGGAGGAGCGAGATGGGTCGGAAGTTCTTGAGGTCTGATGAGTCTTCGGTGGGTTTCTTCAGGAGGACGCTGATCTCGGTGTGCTTCCAGCTCTCTGGGAAGGTGCCGGATATGAAGGAGTTGTTGATGATGTCCGAAAGTTTGGGTGCGATGATGGAGTCGGCTTTGTTGAAGATGTGGTGTGGGCAGGGATCGGCTGGTGAGCCCGAGTGGATGGTGTTCATCGTGTGGGTGGTATCTTCCGTGCTGACCTGAGTCCAGGCACACATGGTGGTGGTGGGGGGTGTAGGTTCGGTGGTGGGGTACGTGTTCTGAGTGCCGAAGCTGTTGTGTATGTCAACAATCTTACGATGAAAAAAGGTGGCCAGAGAGTTGCAGAGGTCTTGAGAAGGCGTGATGTCGTTGTTGCTGGCGTTGGAGTTGGAGAGCTCTTTCACGACGTTGAAGAGTTCCTTGCTGTTGTGGGTGTTATTGTCCAGTCGTTCTCTGAAGGATGACCTTTTGGTGGTGGGGATCAGCTGGTGGTGTTTGCGAGTGGCGTTCTTGAGGGCTGTCATGTTGTCCGTTGACTGGTTGTGGCGCCAGGCTTTCTCGAGGTCATGGCAGGATTTCTTGGAGTCTTTGAGATCGTTGGTGAACCATGCGGCTTTCTTGCTGTTGAGGTTGCTGGGAGGGTTTTTCAGTGGAGCAAGGGTGTCGGCGCAGTCGGTGATCCACTGTGTGAGGTTGTGGGCTCCTTCGTTGGGGTCCGTGGTGTTGGTGGGAGGGTTTAGGCGCAAGGAGGTGGTGAGTTGGTCGGTGGTGATCTTGCTCCAGCATCTTCGGGGGGTTTGTTGAGGTCGATGGTGGGTCGCTGTTTTCCTGAAGTTGAAGTGTACGCAGCTGTGGTTCATCCAGTGGATCTCGGTGGTGTGGCTGAAGGAGATGTGGTTGCTGGAGGAGAAGACAGGGTCGAGCATGTGGCCGGCGTAATGGGTGGGGGTGTTGACCAGTTGCTTGAATCAGAGGTTGGCGAGGTTGTCTAGTAGGGCAGTGGTGTTGTAGCCCTGGTCGTTCTCCAGGTGGAAATTGAGTTATATGCCCCCCCACCTTGGGGTGGTGGGGAAAGTGATAAGGTGTAAGCTGCTGCCTTGTGCCTTCAATGGCTCCTGCCAAAAAAGTGTAATAACAGCTTGGTTATTTTTCTGCTCCGGTGCAAAATGTTGCTTTAGAGCAAATCCAGTTTGAATTAATCATTATTACGAGAGCTGGGAGAAATAGAAGATTTTTTTTTTTTAACCACTAAGTACAAAAACTTAAGGAAATTGTTTTTTTGTGTAAATCAAATTTGTGCCAGACATTTCCAGGTGTTCGTTAGTGCATGAATAATTTACACATATTGACAGCATATGTCCCATCCTTATGTGTTGATGTTCGTACGTTTATTCTCTGACAATAAAAAAAAGATTGAAACTGTTTCATAATTCAAAAAAATTACTATCATCTGAAATCGCAATCCTTGGTTAAGAGGAAGTTCACAGGCTCTAGACAGCACACCAATATATATAGAATTTTCTTTTTCAATAATGCAAAATATTGTTCATTTTGCAGGGCAGCTCTGATGCTTGAGTTTACTGGAAAAAAAGGTCAGAAAATGCATTTGGGGAAGCAAACCTGCCTTCATTTCAGAGTTTTCCTGCAGCTACAAATCTCACTACGTCTGACCAGTTGTAGAGTGTGTAAAAGAACAGAACTTTTTAAAGATTTAATACAGCATAAATGTGCCATGTACTGCTAGAGGTGTCCCCCGCAGAGGTGTCGCATGGAGCTCTGGACAGAAACCAATGCTGTGATATCCAGAAATAGATGACACAGATTGTTTGGTAAAAGTGAGGAGGTATTTCAATACTTCATAGAATTTTGCATGCAACTGTGAAGAAGACACACAGACAACACATTGAAAAGAGGCCAAGTTGTACCACAACCGAAGACTGCTGATACGGTCACGCGCTGTTGACCTAAAAACTGATGCTGGCAGGAACTCCTTGAGGTTTCACTGTCCACTGCCAGGGCAGGGTTCTTGACACAAATCACTAGCCCTGTATGTAGCACACACCACAAACTGAAAAACACCTTGCACAAGAATTAAAGGTGCAAGTCTAACCACAGAAGGATGCTTCCTACAATATTGACCTCAGACGGATTAAAAGCTGAGTCGGCCACTGCAGCATTTTAACCTGTACGAGCCACTTCTATGCTGGTGTCCAGCCACAGGTCATTGTTAAATCCGTGCACAAAGTGGATGGCATAGCAAAGCTGCAAAACAAAACATCCATATGGACTCCACACACATGCATTTAGGATCTGTGAAGCGATGTCCGACCAGGAGGAACCGTGAACACATTGTGATGCTCAATCCGAAAGAACAATGAGTGAAATTGCAAGGGAGTGAACAAAGCCCCCAAAGGAGGGACAATTACAGCAAATGAACCAATAACAAGGCAGCATTTCTGAAATTTACAACAAAGAACAAATGCAATGATGGGTATGCCAAAAGCCCACAGAGGAGATACAACAGGTCTTGCGACCTAAAAACAATAAAAGAAAGCCATTTTGCTTGGAAAAGCAAAGTCTACTACTGGTTTTCCAATCTGAATTTGGTACCACACCCCTTCCCCTTCCAGTCAATATTTACAGCATTAGTTTCAACATCTTTTATCAATGCAAAACTATGCCCCTGTCTCATGGTACAAGAAAGAAGAAAAGTCAAGCATTCAACTATTTCCCATTTAATAACAAACTATATAGATTCCATAATCAAATTGTACAATATACCATATTCTGTATGTGGACCATTTACACTTGCTGCCATATATTCACGATGATGATGGTATACTATTCATATAAATGTATATATCACTCAAATAAAAACCTTGTTTTTCCTTTTGGGAGGGTTCATAAAAACCTGCTATTTATTGTTCTGAGGGTTTGGGGGTATGGTCTTTAAACTGCCAAGTTGGTATTTCCCTGCTATGGAAGGGGTATTAATGTGAGTCTGCCGAGGGATCAAGTCATATATTTAATTTCCCATGCTGTAAGTAAAATCTGCAGAAAGGGCCTAGTTCAAAAAGTCAATAGGGAATTATTTTAGTGTGATACAAGGGCTTGGAGGAGTCTCCAATTTCTACTGTTCAGAATATGGCCGGAGGTAGAAGTTAGCATTGAAAAGCAAGTATTTTCCACTTGTGAGTGAGATTTAAAACCCAGTAGGGCAGTGCATCAAATCAGAGCGAAGGGCATGACTACCTTCAAGAGCCAGTCACAGAACCTTGAATCAGGTGATATGGGGGTTTAAGGCAAAACCTCAAAGACCACAAAGCTGCTGGAATGAACAAGATGTTTAACACTGCCTAAGCGATCCTCATATTTAAATTCTCAAAACAAAATGGCATTTAATCAGTGTCTATAGACTTTTGAAAGTTCAAAGAGAGGAACAATACCACATGATGCACTTGACTGCCTTGTCAGGAGAGACTAGTCCTTGTGAATCTGTTCATATCAATTTTTATAAATGTAATTAAATTTTCTATGTTATCATACAATAATTTTCCTTGAGTCTTTTTCTCCTTATGGTGTGTCTACCTCCCTGCATACTTGTTTCTGCCAGACATTGTGTTTTTTATTTTGCCTGGGCTTTTACCCTTGCACATGATTGCTATACCCTGACCCAGGAAATTCATCCCATTCAGGGGGTCCTTGTTATTTTACCACAACTATGGGACAAGAACAGTAGGGAGCAAAGATAGAAAGCTAATCACTGATGTGTGAGTCAGTATGACAAAGGTGAAGTAAAAGATAGCATCTATTGGGTCGATCTAAAAGTAGTAAGCAGAGGCCAACTGATATTACTCTATGCAAGATAAAACAAAACTAGAAGAAAGGGAAGGACATGCTTGGAGTTCCAACTGAAAGAACTGGAGGAATACCTAGGCTCTAACAAAATATGCTACAGGATACTGGTGCCTAGGGCTCAGGTCAGGGCCTTGTATAATAACAAATCTGAATATGATTTGTTGAAGATAAAACAATGCATTTGGGTAACAGGATTAATACATTGTTGGATTGTAAATTAAAAATAAAAATGGTGAGGGATTGACTGGCAGAGATAAAGGACGAGGATGGTACAACAAAACTGACGTTCCTTGAATAACAAATGTATTTAGCCCTTTCTAAAAAAATATTTACCTGGTCGAGTAATATCAATGAACCATATTGACAAATACCTCAAAAAGTCACAATTGCCAAAGACATTGCCTGGCTAAGTGGAGCAGTCAAACCAAAACATCAAACTGGCAGAAGTAATCTCAGGTACATCTAGATTAAGACTGCTAAATTTTGAGGCACTGATGTCTTTATGCTGGATTTTTATAAAGCATTTTGCACAACACTGGCTCATGTTTTGAACAACTATTTTACTATTTTGCAGCCACCCAATCAAGTGCCTCACCTATGGCTAAAGCCTAGGTGGTCATACTCCCCAAACAAGGGAAGGACCTAATGGTATGCAACACCAAAAGGCCCAAACATGTTTAAATATTGAAGCAGAATTATTCATAGACATTTTAGCAATCAGACTGGGAGCTATGCTCCCAAGGCTGATTGATCACAATCAATCGATCTTCATGCCTAGAAGATGTGGGGACAATACAAAGAGCATTTTACCTATACCTGAGAATATCTATATAGCAAGGAAAAAATGCCTTGCTGATCCCATTACTAAGAAGGTGTTTGATCGAGTCAACTGACCGTTCCGGAGCAAAACGCTGGAATTCCCTTGCTTTGGCTCTTGATACCGAGAAATGGTCCAATGTGGTTGACAAAACCTTATTGTAAACGTTAAGATGAAAGGAGGATTGTAACTGTCAATCCATACTAATAAAATAAAGAGAGAGCCCAAACCTTTGAGGCGGGTAATCTCAGGAACCACAGCACCAATCACAACACCCAATACAGCGTTGGAAAGGGCAGTTGCAGCAGAAGGACATAGGCTATTCAGACGCCCACCATGTACATTTAAAAGGTAAAAGAACCGTGCCAGCAAAGTAGTGCCTTGTGGGCGTGTCTGTGTTCTGCAGTGGGCGTGTGCTGGGGGGCGTGACAAACGCTGGGGGCGTCTGGTACTTTCCGCCCTTCATGCCATGTCTCATATCATGTGCTAGTCCCACCCTGCTCCCTTTAAATACCCATGCACCCCATAATCATAACCCACCCTTACTCCTTAAAATACCCCAACACCCTTAAACACTAACCCATCTTAACCCTATAAATATACCCTGTACCCCAAAACACAAACCTATCCCTAAACCCTAAAAATACCCCTGTACCCCAAAACCCAAACCTAGCCCTGAACCCTATAAATACCCCTGTACCTCAAAACCCAAACCTAACCCTGAACCCTAGACTTACCCCTTTACCCCAAAACCCAAACCTAGCCCGCCCTGAACCCTAAAAATACCACTGTACCCCAAAACCCAAACCTACCCCTGAACCCTTAAAATACCCCTGTACCCCAAAACCCAAACCTACCCCTGAACCCTAAAATACCCCTGTACCCCACAACCCAAACCTAGCCCTGAACCCTAAAAATACCCCTGTACCCCAAAACCCAAACTTAACCCTGAACGCTATTAATACCCCTGTACCTCAAAACCCAAACCTAACCCTGAACCCTAGACTTACCCCTTTACCCCAAAACCCAAACCTAGCCCTGAACCCTAAAAATACCCCTGTACCCCAAAACCCAAACCTAGCCCTGAACCCTATAAATACCCCTGTACCTCAAAACCCAAACCTACCCCTGAACCCTAAAAATACCCCTGTACCCCAAAACCCAAACCTAGCCCTGAACCCTTAAAATACCCCTGTACCCCAAACCCCAAACCTAGCCCTGAACCCTACATATAATAACCCTGTACCCCAAAACCCAAACCTACCCCTGAACCCTAAAATACCCCTGTACCCCACAACCCAAACCTAGCCCTGAACCCTAAAAATACCCCTGTACCCCAAAACCCAAACCTAACCCTGAACGCTATAAATACCCCTGTACCTCAAAACCCAAACCTAACCCTGAACCCTAGACTTACCCCTTTACCCCAAAACCCAAACCTAGCCCTGAACCCTAAAAATACCACTGTACCCCAAAACCCAAACCTACCCCTGAACCCTTAAAATACCCCTGTACCCCAAAACCCAAACCTACCCCTGAACCCTAAAAATACCCCTATACCCCAAAACCCAAACCTAGCCCTGAACCCTAAAAATTCCCCTGTACCCCAAAACCCATACCTATCCCTAAACCCTACAACTACCCCTGTACCCCATAACCCAAAACTATATCTGAACCCTTAAAATACCCAAACACCCCAAAACACATACCTCAGTACCCCAAAACATATACCCCTATACCCATACTTACCTTATCCAAACATGAAAAAAACCCATGTTTTTACCATTCATGCATTTACAATGAATTTTAATGGCATTGCGGAGTCATGGTACTTTCGTAATGAAAGTATGCAGAGTGATGGTATGCGGAAAGAAAGTTACGTAATAATGGGTGTTTACCCTCCCCGGGTAAGTACATTGGTGGCACGGCGGCCCACATCTCCAGCAACATACTCATTTTTTCACCACCCATTTGAAAAATGCACAGGTCTCCCTCATTGATGGTCAGCACCGACATACACTATTAGACACAGCTCCCGCCACAAGTTCTAGAATTGCGAACTTTAGAGCTGGGGAGCTACGTTCAAATCTCGGCATCAGCTCAACATCCTGTGATTCCAGGCAAATCGCTTTGTCTCCCCATGCCTACCACAAATTAATGTGTTCTTCTGTAATATAAATTGTGCTCATGCCATGTTGTCGAGTTCGCGCTATATAATATTGCAAGGAAAAATAAAGTAGGGAAACTCGAGTTCACACACTACTGAACGGGCACTCTTAAGTGCTTCAGCAGTGCACTGTGAATCGGAGCGTTTCACAGGCCTGTCACAGATAAGAAATGCTATCAAAACGAAATCCTACAAAACAATATACTACTGGCCGGCAGCAATTCATACCTGGACAACGTCGGTACGGGCTGCTAGTAGTTATACAAAGGGGAAATAGACTAGGCTGTCCTCTTTCAGGATTGCTGTTTGCTCTTACCATGGAATCAATGACAGAGAGGCATTATCTTAATGGAGACATTAAAGGTGTACTTGGAGGGATGGTTTCAAACTCACTATGTAAGCAGATAAAGAATTGGTTTTGGTGTCTGACCCAAACTAGTTCATTCCCTCCATTAATGACAAAATATAAGGCCTATAATGAGGTCTCTTTGTTTAAAATTAAATGTAAAAAATCCCAGATGTTGACTACTTCCATTCCACAGAACAAATGTTTGCATTACCAGCAGGTTTCCCAGTGGGCGGCGGGGTCAGTTGAATATGTATGGCTCCAGCTCACCCCAGTCATTGAATATAGGACTTCAACCAATTATGACCAGTAGTGGCTCCTCCGCCTCATCCCACTGCTTTGCAGCAGTGAAACAAATAAAAAGTAAAATTATAATTACTCATGGCTATCATCATTTTATTTTGTCCTGCTGCAGCAGCCTTGCAGGGCGGGGTGGGGCTGCTCTGATGACAGGAGCAGGGGACCAAACAGTCATGCGCCCTTTGCATGTTCTCGACCCAGGCTGCATTACAGCATGGGTGGAGAACATGCCCAGGCTTCCATTTCCTGGATGAGCACCGAACCACAGGCTCAGACCAATCACAACGCTGCATTGCAGCGTTGTGATTGGCTTAGGGGAGCCTGGATGTTTGGTATTATTCTAGATCCCCTTACCCCCCCGACCTGCACTTGAGGTCCATTTAAAAGGATCTGCAATCATGGAGCATGGGGTTTTTCGCCACTTGGAAGACAGCTGTGGTCTATATGACCACAGTGCATAGGATTATCTTCATTTTTGAATCACTACCTATACCTGCTCATTTTCTCCAAAAAAAGCATAGGTATTAGCTTTAACTAATTCTAATTCTAATTCAACTGGTTTGCTAGTTTTCTCTCAGACCGTACTTTCCAAGTATTCTCCTCTTCATCAGCCTCTCAAATCTATAAATCTACTTATGGTGTCCCTCAGGGCTCCATTTTGAGTCCCCTACTTTTTAAACTGTATGTCAGATCTTTGGCTACTGTTGCGGAGCAAGCTGGGCTCACCATTTACTCATATGCTGATAATACTCAGATCATCTACTCTCTATCGATGGGACCTCACTCTTCCCCCTCTTCCCTCTGCGTAGGGCTTAGTAACATCGCCGCGTGGATGCATGAAAATAAACTAAAATTGAACGGAGGAAAAACAGAGCTCCTTTTATTTGGCCATAATACTACTCTATGGGGGCCTCAACAATGGCTCACGCAAATGGGCTCCCTCCCCGTTCCTTCTAGAACAGCACGCAATCTTGGCATCATTTTTGATGACCAGTTATCAAAGGAAGCACCACGTGGTTAAAACCTCCTCTACCTGCATCACCATCATCAAATCGCTCATAAAGATCATTTGGATGCTTCCTCAGGAGACACAGAAAACCGTAGTCCAGGCCTTAATCACCTCTAGACTGGACTACGGCAACATCCTTCTCCTGGGGGCTTGCAAAGAGGTGACCCGTAAATTACAGACGTTCCAGAACATGGTGGTTCGGCTGCTCTGTAAACTTCCTAATAAATCCTCCACTTCTAATTCTCTACGTAACCTGCACTGGCTCCGTATTAAAGCCGCACGAAATTCAAGGCCCTCTGTTTTATGCACAGAATCAATGCAGGCCGGGCCCCACCCTACCATAGTACTTTGGTTCAGCAGTACTGTCCACCCCGTACTCTTCGCTCTTCCAATCAGTATAGGTTCCAGGTTCCCAGAGTTAAAAGAGCCAGAATGGGTGGTCGCTCCTTCTCCTGTCTGGCTCCCTCCCTCTGGAACTCACTTCCCCTATCTATGCGTACTGAATCTTGCTATCTCAAGTTCCGCAGAGTGGTTAAAACTTGGTTATTTAACCAATAACTGCCTTCCTTATTCTTCAGTTTGCTCTCCCCCTTAATTTGGTCCCTAGCGCCGGGAAACCTCCGGGTAGCTGTGCGCTTTATAAACTTAAATATAATGATAATAATAATAATAATAATAATAACTAATCCTAAGGTAATCTATAATTATGTCCCCAGAGAAAGGTGTCCTGCCAACCTCCCCCCCCCACTCATACCCCCTCGCCCTCCCCTCCATACACAGACACATTGCTAAGTACTATCAGGCAGCTCAATTAAATTAATTATCTGAAAAACAATGGTACTTTTATAGATCAGGCTATTCCTGGGGTGCAAATAGAAAAAGTTCCTTGATGGAAAAAAACATTGCTTATGGGTGCTCTACTCATCACAGATCACAAAGGCCCCACGGATATTATTGGATTGGATGATTTCACACAATGGCATCTCTACCTATCAATCTCATGTCATGTCAAGAGTGGGTAGCCTGTTTGAAGAATATTGCATGAAACCTTTCTAAACAATCAAGGCAGACTTGTGTTAGCCGGAGAAAGAGAGGTTTCACTATTTCCAGATACAGGGAGCTTCACCACTGAATTTCAACACATACCACCCTGCCACTAATGGAATTCGAGAAGCGGTTACTGTTGAAAAAAGAGTAAAGGAATAATATTTGAGATTTACTAATTCCTGGTCAACAATCCCACTGAAGGAAACTCCCCTGACCAGAAACATAGGGCGAGGGGGAGTTAGGAAGGCAGTTTTCAGAAGATGAGCTGAGAGAAATTTTCAATAGCTCATATCTAGTGTCAAGGAACTCTGCACGAAGAAGCTAGGATTAAAATCCTGGTATATTAGTACAAGACTCTGGCAAAGCCTCTTCAGTCCGAGCCCAATAGGTCAGACGAATGTTGGCATGAATGTTGGTTGGTCTGTACCTTGACACATCTGTTATGGCAATGCCCAAAATGCCAGAGGTACTTGATAATAGTGCGTGACGTGGTCCACAATATGTTCACAATCACTGTTCCCAGATTCCTAGCCTACATACTACTGGGCTTACCTAAAGGCCAGGCTTATCCGTACACTCATGTAGAGGAAAGTCAATCTTCTTGGTGCTCTGTTGCTAGACAGGCAAAAACTACTCTATAGGGTAAAATGAGAGTGTCTGCTTTCAGAGAATTGTAACATATATAATGGGACTCCTAGGAAAGCAGAATATTGCTAAGTCACTGGAACAAAAGAAAATTCTGTAAATACTTTAAAAAATACATGAGAGTCATTTCTAGACTATTGTCTAAAGAATTTATAGTGCTTACATGCTCTCAATACCTTAAAGTTTCGAGAATTTTTCCACTCTTAATTCCCAGCTGGTCAAGGCATGGGGAAGGGAGGAAGAGCAGTAAATCACGTATTACTCTATTTCAATAGGTTATGCCTAAAGAGTACTATATCTAATTGCTTCTCTGTAAAAAAAAATAAAAACATCTTTATTTGGTTTTCTTTGAGTCATACATGATACCAGCAAACAGTGCATGAAGGCACAAACACGCACCCAACAGTAAATACTGTCAAGTGTCATAGTTAGGCCCATGTAGAAACGCTGCCATTTTTTACCATGAACGCGTTTCTTAAGTTGCTTTTCCTTTCACACAATAACGTTTTACACACATTTGCAAGCATGACAAAGCTGGATTAGTTTCTCTGAAACTGCTTAGTTAACTGTTTTTATGTCAAGACAGGAGGCTAACGTTATGCATTAACTTCTATTTACTCCTTCTGAGCAGCAAACCATAAAATGCTTCCAAATAAAACTTTAAAAACATTACAATGAATAATGGAATGTTCAGTCCCATATATGCTGGTTGATCTAGATCTTCTTCCTCTTTTATTTGCTGCTTCTGATCAGATAACTATATCAACATTTTATTTTTTAATTGTTTAAAGTGAAGAGAGACTATATTGGGGTGTCTTGTTGTAAGGGTAGACCGTCTACACAACCCAATTTATGGATATGACATTTAATAAGATTTTTTCCCCCAAAATAGTAATTTTATTTGAGCTTATTTGTTATGTTTCACATGTGGAGTTTCAAAAATGTATGCTTTTCTTTTATTTGCTAAATTTCTGAGTATACATCTGAGGTAAATATTTTTTTTCAACAGGATTAAGTAGGCTTTTAGGAAGAACAATGAGTGTTTTACCTTTGGTTGTGAGGAACGTTTATTGTCGTCCCTGCAATCGGGCCATTGAGGAGAGGCTGTTTTTGCAGACTTGAGAGGTGTCTGACACATGTAAGCCTCTCAAGCTGAGGGGATGCGCACACAGTGAGTGCAAGCATTCTCAGGCGCAAGAGACACTAGCACGCAGTGCACTAGTGTCTCTTTCAACAGGAGATTAGATGTATTACTAAAACATAGGTCCAGGTGGTGGGCCTTGTTAAACAATTTTTGGGCTGATTTTCTGAAGAATTAGGTGTGCAAGGTCCGTTGCCTAGCAACGGTAGGCTCGAGACCATCGGACTCGGCAAAACCGGCAGTTGTTCACGTTTTTGTCACCATTTGAGGTGAGACTGAGTTTAAGAAGGTAGTTTTTGACAGAAATAATATTGAAATGCAAAATAATACATATGAAAAGGTTATTTGATTTTTTATAACGTCTGTGGGCCTAGGTGTGAGGAGTAGGTATGGATTCACAAGATAGTGAAGTGAATCAATGGCGCATTATAAGAAAGATAATTGCTCAGGAGATGCACAGTGCTCTGCAGTAGGCAGGTAAAATGGCATTACAAAAAGAGAGAGAGAGAGACAGTCCATGTGAAGGACGATGTCTCAGAGGAAGATGAGGTGCGCAGTGGGCCAGCAGGTAAATGCGCAAGAAAAAGGAAGCATAAGGAGTTAGGTTCTAGTAGGAATGGAGTCAGAGGCGGCTCAGATAGGAATGGGGCCCATTGATTCTTGCAGAAAGGGCAGTCAGGCACTGCGAGTGAGGTACCATTAGGCAGCAGCGGCCAGCACAGGTAAGCGCAGTGGGGCAGGGCAGGGTGCAACAGGGGAAGCAAACATGATAGGTATTATTTATATATTCATATACCTCTTCTGTCTGTCAACGTCCCCCCCTCCTGTCCGCCCGCGCCCCACTGCCGCACTGCGTTTACCTGTGACGGCTGCCGCTGCCATCAGGTGTGATGGAGGTAAAAGGGGATCATCCACTTGGGATAAGTATGTGTTCGATCTCGACTACAATGACAATGTTGAAGAGAAATGTGGGGATTATTAAGGGGACAGGTCAAAGAAGGTAACTGACCTTATGGGGGAGAATCTTTTGGAACCCTGTGATATTAGACATCCCAGTGGAAAGGATTGGTAGCCTTTGGAGGATGTGTCTGAATATATTAGACACTGGATTAGAAGGATATTGGAAAAGGAAGAGCGTAATGTGATGTTGGCGGAGTGTTCTCAGCTGGTCATAGATGATAAAGTCACAATGACCCCGAATTTGTATTCGGAAATGATCACTTATTTGTTCAAGTTAGAATGGGATCCAAGGAAGCGTTTAGAATGCTCCCCCAAGCAATGTCAGGACAAGCTCCTTTACGTTTAGGGCCCTTAGCAAAGATATTTGATTTGGTGGCAGATGTGTTTGCTAAGCGAAAGGATCTGAATGTTGAGTTATTGAGAGGTTGGTGCCAACGTGCTATATGTTTTTTAGCCAACGCTTAAGCGGGCCTATTAGCTGAGAATTGAAAGACGGTTGTCAGGCGCATTAATCCTAAATTGGCTGATCTGGCAAAAAGAGAGGCAAGTGAGAACACCAAAGGCCTTTTATTTGGTAAAGATATGGTTAAGCCATAGGGAAGTACGTGCAAATTTTCACCAGTTTGGATAATGCGCAGTTCATCATGAACAGAGTTTTTAATAGGAGTAGTTTTTCTGGGTGGACTGGAAGGAGAGGGGAACCTTTTAGCCACGCTATTTATAAGACCCTCTACTATGGTTAACAAACGAATAGTGGTTATGGATCCAAAAGGAAGTCAAGGACGTTTCTATCGCTGAAGGAGGAAGATATACATTGTCTAGAGGACAAGAGCAAACCTCGAATACAGGACAAGGTGAGTATGAAGATATGTATTGGTTCTATCCCCATAAAGGTGGGAGGGAGATTAAGGTTGTTCCACAATCAGTGGAGTCAAATAACAAAAGATGTGTAGTTGTCAGAGGCTTTTAAAAGATATCAAATAGAGTTTTTTACTCGGCCTTATCAGGTAAGCAAGCCAAATTAATTGGCATTCAAAAAGCGTTGGAGGATATAGTGACTTGGGAGATCAAACAGATGTTAGCAAAGGAAGCAATAGCAGAGGTAGCAGAAGAAAAAAAATTGAAGTACGTTTTTTCTTGTGGAGAAACAGGGCAAGGGTGTCATGTGGTGTTATTGATCCCATTTTGGAGAACACAGGTTTCGTTTCCAACTTCCAGATGGGAAGGTGTCTGAAATTTTGAAAGATTCTCTGACCTTTCGGATGCAGCTTCTGAATTGCTTGTTGAGTCATGGCCACCTGGTATAAAGAAGAAATACAGAGGAGCTTGGAGAGTTTGGGTTTGTTGGTGCTTGGAAAGGGATTGGTCCCCGTACAGGTAGTGGTTAATCTTTTTGGGGAATTGTTTGATAAAAGTTTGTCATACAGAACTATAAATTGTTAAAGGTCGGCTATAGCGGCAGGGCATTCTTTGGAGAAAGGTATTTCTATTGGTAGAGGTCCCTTAGTGTGCAAAGTCATGAAAGGGATTTGGTTAAAAAGACCCTTGAGAGCTAAGAATCATACATTAGGGGATGTGAATTTAGTACTCAAGTTATTTGAGAATTGGCCAGGAAACAAATATTTAGGAGTGTGTGCATTGTCGTGGAGGTTGGCAACTTTATTATGTTTGATTTGTTTCAGGAGGGTGTCTGACATTAGGGTTTTTGACACTTCTAGTAGATTTTACAAGCCCAATGGTGCACTTTTTGAAGTGCGGATGAGAGCAAGACTATGTTTAGTTCTATTGTTTTATCCATGCTTTGATACTCTTCCAAATTTGTGTGTGGTGAGATGTTTAAGGGAATATGAATGTAAAGTGCTAGAGAAAAAATGTACAGTGGAAGATCAGTTGTTGATCTCTTATGTGAAACTATCCATGGGTGTATCAAATGCTACCATTGCAAGATAGGTGAAAGCGGTGATGAAAGAAGCAGGTGTGGATTTATCAAGGTGTACAGCTCATTTGTTTAGAGGGGCTATGGCGAGCAAGGTGTGTATGTCAGGAGGACAGTTGGAAGATGTTTTAAAAGCAGCAGATTGGTCTAACGCAGATACGTTTAGCAAATTTTACTTTAAAGCTGTAGACCATGTTTCAGGTTATGCCTTGAAAAGCTTTGAACATGCATAATGCTTGCCTCCTGTCTTAACATAAAATTACGATTCTTATAGGTTGACTGAATAAAGAATTGCTATTTTATTAGACTAAGGAGGCCAGCATTATCCCACCCACCCTTCCCTAAGTCGGGTGGAATTGTGGTGCGGAGGAATAATTGTAATGGTGATGTTTGCAACTATAACGTTGGATTGGTTAATTTATGCTGTTTTCTAAAGTTTATATGAATAGGTTTCACATTGAGATTTTTTCCACAGGCTGGAGTTTGGTTCTGGGGTGGTTAAGAAGAAAGTCAAACAAAAGAGGAAGAAGATGGAGGTCAGCCAGCATATGTGGGACTGAACATTCTATAATTCATGGTGAAGTTTTTAAAGTTCTATTTGGAAGCTTTTAATGGTTTGCTGCTCAGAAGGAGTAAATAAAAGTTAATGATTAATGCTAGCATCCTTAGTCTTCAATAAAATAACAAATCTTTATTCAGTGTACCTATAAGAATAGTCATTCCACTTCGCGAGACCATTATCACGAATCCTTGAACACCATATACAAGTCCCTGACACACATTGTGCAAATGTCGTTCTATTTTTCATCCACGAGGCGACACAGCTATCTATAGACCATAACAATGCTGGCTTTCCTGAAGGACTTGCAAGAATGCTTTTTATTATAAATAAACAAGCATTTCCGGGTTTAGGCAGAGGAGTGCTTTGCTGACATTGGCGAGGACTCCACATGCTGAACCTTTGGACCAGCAGCTTGCTGGTATCTCTGTGAAGGTTGTCCAGCTTGTGACAAAGACAGGGACTTACATTCCTTCCCTTCAGGTAACTGGTGTTGGATCACCCAATTCGGGGATTCTTGACAGACACACACACACACACACACACACCCTAGGCAATTAGGTTAGGGATTGGATAGTAAGGGTATGCCAGATTTTTATACCGTATTGTATGCCTGCTTACATATATTGTTTTCGCATGATGGTGAAACTTTTTATTCTGTTCACTGTCCTGGTACTTCTAATAACTTTCATCTGCTTCTGCCTATTGATCATTGAAGCACATATATTCTAGACAAGAATCACGATGGTTCAATACACATTGAAAACATCCCACTGTGTGTTCCTTGTATATTTCTCTGAGAGTATGACAGAAAGAGTGACTGGGCAAAAGGGTTCTAGATCGGTTACCATGATCCCTGGGGGATCAGGATTGTCATGTTCAGTGGTTGACAGAACCATTTGCTACCCACCTAGGTTTATGGGTTCTCATGGTGGCACTGTGAACTAGCTAGCCTATAGAAAAAAATATCCTGAGGGGTTGCATAGAGTCAGTCTGGCACCATCCCAAAGGGTATGCCATCCACAAACACACAGTTCATCCCGTTGGATGGAAACTACATGGCTATACTAAAGATTAAAGGAAGCATGCATACACCCACCCGTTCAGATAAATCAGTCAGCAACATGACATTACAATGGATAGGATGAACTACAATAATAGACATGACAACACCACTACATATAATGGGACAATAATTTATGTAAAGGAGTTGCAGCTTCCAATGGGAAGTGTATGTCATTATGCCTCAACCAACTTCTCCCACCAATCCTTATGAAATTTGCATGGGCACCCCCTGCTCTTGTACGTGACTCTCTCAGCTGTCTTATATAGGCCCATCCCTCTCGTCCATTCTTTCAAAGCTGGGTCTCCAGGTACCCCCCAAGTAACAGGCCACGTCTCGCTCATCCACCACCAGCCCCAAGATACAGAAAAGGAGTTGTGCCCTGGTAACGTCTACATCTCCCTGTACACCCAGCAGGGCATATTTGGGAGCAAGAGGGATGGTTTTACCTACCGCTCAACCAACTAATTGACTCTCTTGACCAAAGTCTGTAATGATTCTTCAGTATCGATGGAACTATGAGGTAGAGGGAAGCTTGTAGAAAAGTATGGAATTTGTATATTGTTGACTGTTGATACCTTAGATTTTTCATTCATGTCCTTGCTGGGATATGGATGTAGGTAAGTCTATGTGCTTTGTTTAAAAATATAAGTAAGTAAGTACTACTTTATTCGATATTGGCATATCATAAAAGTACATACATTCATATAAAATCATTTCATTTTGGTAAAAATAGCAATAAAAGTTCTACCTCAACCGATTAAATGGTAAATGCTGTCGCTAAACCAGCGGGTATGATAATAAATACGGTTTCCAAGATTAGGTTAGGGGAATCTGAACATGGTGGAGGGGGATGTGGGACATTTTCTATGAGCCTGACTGTACTTGCACAGCAGGCCAAGTTTAGAGACTCATCAAGAGAGGGCTTATAAGACATGGGAACCTCAAGTCTCGATTTCATTCCAGGGCTGTATGAACTGGAAATGTGTCAGTGAGGTTAGAACAAATTATCAAGAGCTCATCAAAGCAAGGCATGAACTCTACATACTAAATCCAATAAATTGTTCTATGCTTTTATATTCTACATTGATAAAGTATATTGCAGCAGATTTCCAAATTGCTTTAATCTACCACTTGAACTTTTCTTTTTCTGTGCTCCAACATACACTGGCACTTTCTGAAAAGGAGTGGAAAACATAAGGGTCTTCAATTGAGATCTCATTGAGATTTCTAATAATATATGGTCCAAAAGAATTCCCAGCTTTCCCATTACCACAATAGACATGGCTGAGGGAGTACTCACCATCTCTGAGGGAATACCAGCTCGACTTAAAAATTATCCAGGTGTACAATTTGAGAACTGCAACCATTTAGGTCTAACGTGAAAACGCAGCTGTTTCCAGACACTATGTAGTCACCAGAAAAAATAGTTGTAAGAAGCAGTACTGAGGGAGGAACTCCAAAATGTTGATGTACAAGCTTTTGGGCAGATGGTATGTGCTTCCACTGAAAAAAGTGCTTGTTTTGATTTGTGGGAAATGTATGATCACTACATTAGGCCTGAGTTAGCTATGGTGACAAGCTTTACTGCTTCACTTTGCAAGGTTATGTCAGATACCATAGGTCTGATCAGTTTCTATGAAAAGGTATAGCACTGTGGTAAATCCCAGTCAGACATTTTTTATATGGAATGACACTTAATGCCAATTAATTCAAGGTTTTAGGTGCTGGTTACAAACCCTGGATGTAGAACATTGGGCAAGGAGCAATGGGTCACCTCACTTCATCAATTGACTCAAACATGAGTATTGCCATTGACCTCATTACGTGTGTGTCTCCACCCGAAAATGAGTGCGCTACAGTGCCAGAGCTGGCTGGTCAGTCCTTTGGTTTTCCGTATTCTTCTTTTCTAGATCCTCTTTCATTTCTTTCTGTCTCCTTTTTTATTTGGTTTGGGTGTTTTTAAAGCACCAAGCAGCTCCCCCGACACTGGGCTGCTAGTTTGCTGCTCAGTTAGTATTCAGTGCGCTGCAATCCGCGAAGCCTTCACTTCTAAACCGGATATTAATCTTGAACTTTTAATCACTTTTAGATAACTCATTTCTCCTACTTAATAGCCTCATATTTAGCTGAGGGGTAATAATTCATTAAATTAAAGGGAAGAAGAAAGGGCTACTCCTACTTACACATTATTAATTATTGGAGTGGAACCACAAAGATAATGCCTAAGTGATGACTAATGTCTGATGTAATAAAATGCAGTGTAAATTACTTGACTGCTAGTTATCTAGGGGAAATTACATCAGGTTCTGAGAAAGTAATGCACAGTCATATATTGTGTACATTTTTGCAAGGCTCCAGTGTAAAAAGGCTACCCGTCCTTGTTCGCTAGAGGTGTATGAAGTACATTACCTCTGCACATGACTACAAATCTGTGAAAAAGGATCGCTTGGAGATGGTGAAGGCTCAGTAAACAATGTGTGTGAGACTCACTTTTACATCTTTTGAAATAAACAGGCATGCAGATTCAAGAGCAGGTAGGCGTTGGGTGAATGGATAGCTACCAAGGTTTCAGATTGCTTATGTGTGACATTTTCATAATTTCGGTGTAATTATGAGTGATATTTAACGACTCTGAGTGGCACTTTCTCGCGATCAAACAGTGAAGATGAGGGAAAGATATAAATATCAGAAATGACACCCATTTGAACAATGAGAAACATATGATCTCAGAGGTCAGATAATTTAATAGTGTTACCATTAATATGATCAATGAAACAACTTCGAATATAATATTTTTAATTGGGTTGAGTATGTGTTGTGATCTAATGTTGGTAGTTTACATTGGTTCGAGTATATGTTGATATTTAATGTTGCTGTGCTTTAAGGTGCTCTTACCTATTCGTAAAAGTATTGTGAGGTTGTAAGAATTGAATTTAGTTGGTGGCCATGGGTTCCATGGATGTTTTGGGAGTTATGGGTTGCAAGGCCATCCAATACTGAAATGTGTCAGTGTTTTGTTTGGTGTTTAATTTATAACTTTAACTGTACTTTAACTGATTTATTTTTTAATGAATTTTTATTTTTTTTACATATAACTTTAACTATACTTTAACTGTATTTTTTCAAATTAATTGAAGAAGTTTTTTTACTTAAGTTAAGTTGTTGTATCCAATTCTACCCATAACTTTAATTTTTACTGTTATGTTTTCAGAACCTTTCTGTTTTCACATGATACACTACATCGAACTTCTTTGAAATCATCCCCATCATCACTGCACACGACCTTAAACCATATCCAGCTACATTGCTCACCGGGGCCTGGCCTACAAACTTCGGCAAATCCAGTGGGGACAGCACTGTAGGGGTTAGGCATTTGTGAGTGTTTTGCTTGTAGCCTTTTTGGGGAAGGGATTGTGGATTTTTTGGTCTTTTTGTAATTTTTGTGGGATAACAGTTTTTTCTTGGCAACTTCAGTGACAAACAGCCACTTAATTTGTTTTTGGTAACATTTGTTTTCCTTATTGATGGAATTTGCTGTAATCATCTTCAGTCAGTGGATTTCCCATCCTGGGATTCTTTTCCCCATCACAGACATTGGTTTTGCACTCTCTGCAGTACAGTGAAATGATGCTTTGTTCTGAATCTTGCATAACCTGTTGGGGAACATTCTGAGGTTTCTCAGGTTCCTGAAGCTCTGGTGTTTCCTTTTTTTCTGCCTCTCCAGGAACCATACATACTAATTTACAAGTTTCAGGTGTCACTGAATTGTCGAAGTTGAGAATCACTAGAGGCATCTCCGTCCCCTGCTTATCTTTTTAGGTCTGGCTAGCATAGGCTGCGCACATGCGCAATCGCGCTGTCGAGATTTTATGTTTTAGCGTGAGCGTCAGTATCAGGCTTTAAGCCCCGCCCCTCTTTCCCATTGGCTGGCGTCACCGTTTATGCTAAACGATAGCCAGCCATTGGGAAAGAGCTTTTGGTGACGTAGACTTTTCTCTTTTTGAGCCGTCCCACTTGGACAGGCTTGTCTGCCTTACTTCTGGCGTAAAAGCTTTCTTATCTTTATGGGGCTAAACACATGGCCCCATAAAGGTAACAAACCTTTTACTTCTGAAGGAAAGCAGACCTAAAAGAGAAAAGTCTACGTTATGGCGAGCGTTTGTGTTATGTAGTACTACGGTTCCTTCCTTCCTGGAGGTCGCATCTCTCCAACTACTTTCACTGTTATTGCCTCCAAAGTTTCTTGGGGGCTTGGCTGGCGCTCCTCCACCCCAACTAAACCAGGGTCAAACACCGGGCACACAAACCCTGCCCATCTCCAAGCGTCTGAGAAGATACAGGGACGAACATGAATGTGCAATTTGAAAACGATGCCACACGGTACTGCATAGGATCCAAGTGCAGGGTGTCTGAAACAATATGGGGGCAATAGTCCCCTATCCATGTTTGATTAGCACTGTGAAGCGCAGGTGTAGGGTTTCCTGTTTCGGGTTTCCTAGCCCATCTGTGTGCAGACAGGACCGAGTCAGACTCTACCCTCGGTCACTGCCAAAAAAACGCAATCTCGAGCCGGCTGCTCTGCTGTATAATCTGGGTGTGCTTGGGTGGGGGCGTTCGCGTTCATACAGCCAGTGTTCCAAATGTCACCTTAAAAGTGGGGTGGCCGTAACCTGGTGTCCCGTATTTTCTGGTGCCCACCAGGTTTTCACATCTTTCCTGGCAAATTCCAGTAAATTCAGCAAGTGTTCCGGTTTTCAGAGAGGGCCGGCGGAAATAGTGACAGCCCCATATCTGTAAAGCAACCTTGTTAAAAGAAATGATGCTATGTGTTAACGATGCGCTTATTTCCTCGCGGTGTCATATTGTGTTTGTTTTCTCTGTTGATTAGATGTTTGCTGTGAGTTAACCCATTCAGTGCCCTTTGCTACATGCCACATTGTAGTCCTGCTTCTAAGTTTATGTATAGACTATCCCGATATTTGCTTTTCTAAATCTGGCCCCTGTTACTGAAAGACTCGGGGAAGCACAACATTTCATGGGGCTTCAGCCCAGTCAAACACAATCGAAAGCTTCCCCGGTGAACCCTGGAGAGGCTGCAGCGTTCTGCGCATGCTCGAGTGATTAGAGCTGTTGTCCAATTCAAAAGCCTTGGGCTAGCATGAAACAGCTCAGAGTAAATCCAAATGATACTGGTCATTCGGGTCTGAATGCTACCCGTCTCTGTCTGGGTGGCTCAGTGAGCTGAAAGCTCACCGGAAAAAAAGTGCATGGGTGAATTGATAATAACAAGTGTGAATCCTAGAACGGCAAAGTGCGTACCAATAACAACACTTCTCATTGACAGCGTTAAGGAGAAAGGTGCTATATACAAACGTTACTTTTACTCTGAACAATAACTTGGTCTGATAACTGAGTGTTGAACTCGCAAAAAGGTCTCTCGTAATTAGGAAATATCTGTGGGCTCTGTGATTTTATGTCACTTGGCCTATAGTGTGTTTTGGGTTAGATGTTTGGTGTACCGTTTATATGTCACCTTGAGGCATATAGTCAAGGACTGGCTGTAGCCACGTCCACAGCCTAGGCTCCTCCTTTGATTGGTGGAGGTGGTGATGCCTCAGGCGGTTCTGGCAGAATGAGATACTATTGTGTTAACAGCAAACTGTTACCCTTCCCACTTCGAACCCGCCATGATGTCCCCCGGCTCCTCAGCGGTGTGGGGGTGATGACGAACAACCCTGCGGTGGTCCGGGAGTGCCGTATGGAGTGTTGCTTGCGCAGGCACGGCCTCCCGAGCTTGTTTGCAGAGTCACTGTGTGTGCAGCGCCGGGCCTGAGATATGCATAGTTAGCATGCGCTCTCAGCTGACCCCGGCGGAGCCTGACCAGATCAATCATTGCATGGCTAAACACTTATAACGACCAAAAAGGGAGACCTATTGGCTATGCCAATACTTGTTGTTACATAGTTTGCAAAGGACCTTCTTGCATTGGGTATTTTCTTGACTGGGGGTGTGTGAAGAACTCCCACAAACATGAATCTTTGCTGTTTCTTCACCTCTTCACTCTCCCGAATGAATCATATTACTACTTTTTCTTAAGCAGTAACGGATAGTCCAAAGATCTCATCCTATGTTTTTTTGCCATAGTACCTTCCCAAAAGTAGCTGTGCATAACAGTTCCGTCTGTTCAGGTTTCTTGCTTTTAAAAAAATGGTGGATGTGCTCCCTGTAACCATGAAAAAAGGCACCTTTTGATGTGATGAAAGATTATCCGAACTTTCAAACAGTGAAAAGCTCAGAATACTCTTTAAAATATGAAAGTCAGCAGACTCCTTTACAAGTATGCAGACTTCAGAGGAAGTCCTGCCCTTGTTACTAGGCATGTCTGATCTGTAGACTTGCATTTGAGACAGTGGACTCAGTGCATTTTACAAAAAGTTTAGCTCATTTTTAACGCCCCCAAAAGTTGAATAAAATGCAGGCCCCACCTAAATAGACAATTTAATTAGGACATAATATAATTTTTAAATGGCAGCTGAATGTGCTAAGAGTCCTCACACTTTATTTTAGTCCTATGGACTTGAAACGAGAAAATAGTCATAGTCTGTGTTTTTGGTACCCAGGCTGTGGGCTACAGAAGGTCCTAAGATTTTATAGATTTCAGTCTGAGTATGAAGACCATAGACTTTGGAAGGGGACTCAACACAGGTCAATTTTTTTCTGCAGTTTTATATAGCGCAAACTCGACCCGAAGGTATCAGAGCGCTTCACACGAGCACCAGTTGCATTACAGATGGACACATTCATTTTTTATGCAGGGGGAGATTGTTTTTTTTCTCAGAATCAAAGGGTGTTTGAGCCTCCCGCCAGATTCGAATCTGGTTCCCCAGCTTCAAGGTCAGCTGCTCTGGGCCTTAAGCCACATCCTCCCCCATGGCGTTCATTTTCGACGGTTTCAGTACCGAGAGCCTGGCTAGTGTTCGTGAAACACAAGATATGAACAACACTTTTTCCCCAATCAAAGTTTCAGGGGCCATTGAGGGGCTCAACCAGGTCCTGGGTGTAAGAATATGCCCACCGTACAACCTAATGCAGCTTTCTATTTTTCACTTGAGGATACGGTACCTCTGCCTTATGTCCAATCATTTATTTCATTTGAGGTTTTATTTAGCGCGAACAATTGTGGCTACAAGAGAAAGGTGTCTGCTGAAGCCAAGTAAGAAGAGCCTTCTTATCTACGAACATGACTTAGAGTTTGCGGTCCCACAAGAGTCGACGAGAGAAGAAGATCCCTCGTCCAAATTAAAGTTAGACCTGCAAATTGTCCTCGAACCTACAAGGACAGTTTGCATACTAATTGTTCAGGTATCTCTAACGTTTAAACCCTTTCAAGCCTTCAAAAACAGTTTGCAATGCTAATTTCTCAAACTATTGAGCGGATTTTCAACAAACCACACAAAGGCACATACTTGAGAAAAGTTCTCGTTTATTTCCCACTTAGTTGTAATTCCGTTCAATAAATTTTTCTGTTGCAGATAGCAAGGATTAGAATGGGATTTAATTTTGGAAATTTTCTCTGGACCAACCTCCCGCTGCCAAACCTAAAAAGACGTGTGCTACTACACCCCTAATAACGAATCCAAATTGGATGAACTTTTCTTTTTGAACGTTTCATGCAGAGTCATCACACATCACCAAAGTTACCATGAATGGAAAAACGGGTTGTTAATAGCAACTGTGACTTAATCATAACTACAGAGATGCTGTCACTCACTCAGCACACAATTTTCTACGTAGGCAATTCATTGGTTTTGTTACAAGGCCACTGTCATCTTTACCCTTAAAAGAAGTAAAGACATGTTTTTTTCTCTCATTCTTATCATCTATAGACTATCTAAACGCAGCTCAACTAGTGTGCGAATACTGTCAGGTCCTTCCTATTACACAAAGAACAACGTGTATAAGGCAGGCTAAAGGAGCTTCCATTTTGTTGTACACGGCACAACATTTCTGTAATAGGACACTTGGTCTACCCTGTCTCTATTACTTGTTTGGGGGGTAAACACATCGCTAGGCAGGTGCAGAGGCATTTTAAGGCATGGGCAATTGTCCAGGGCCCTCACCTTCCAAGGGCCCCCTAGGAAAGTGAACCTTCTTTCTCTTTTACCTCTGTCTGTTATTTTTTTTACCTCCTAACCAGTTCCTCCTTAAGGATTTTTGGCACCCCAGGCAATACATAGTTCCGCAAATTTTAATATAAAATGTAATATTGTTGGCATCATGTGGGTGTGAATTAGCAGGAAAATGATCATAAAATTCAATGTTTATTCAAACAGGCGCCCCTAAAGTGTGTTGTGTTCAGCCCCCCCGGAATCCTTACAGAGACACTGGTGACACTGGGTGGAAGAACCACACTTACAGTAACAGACAAGGGAGAATGTTGGGTAAAAGTAACAATGCTTACCTGATTTTTAAGTATGCAGCCCCTCCAAATACCAATAGTACAACAATGATGACTGTCACTGTAATGGCTGCAATGCTTCCTACAAAAGAAGAGAGCAGATTATGTGGGTATAGCCCTGGCTTATGTATACATAGGTATTTTTTGTTACATACATTGAAGGTAGTAGTTTATCCTAATGCATCATTCTAAATATCACAGACAATAAGTCACTTTAATCTTCAAATTATCAACTGCACTGCAACAAAAAGTGCTACTGTTCATTAATAACCATGGATAGGTTGATTTTTCAGGGTTTTACTTATCATAGAAAAAGCACATGTCAAGCAATAAATACATTAATTACTTCAGCTATGACATGCAATATGCAAATAGTATAATGGCTATTTTATACTATTATTGTAGTATAGTATATAGAATGCAGTAGAAAGCTTGCTTCTAAACTGACACAAGTTACTATCAAACAAATATGCATGCCTCAGACACTGACTCACAGAACTAAAAACACGTTCGTGCCAAGAGACACCCATAGATGTCAACAAACATCCATCCTTGCCGAGAGATATCACCAGTGGCGGCCGGCATGGCTCACGGGTGGCAAGGCGGGCATGTCGCGTGGGGGGAGGGGCTTTGCGCATATATCAACATTTTTTTTAAAGAACAACACACGTACCTTTGCGCCAGGTCCCGCATTTCTGCTCCTGCTTTCTTCGTGGAACTCAAGAAACAGGAAACAGGCCACACTGACTAATCACAACCCTGCAAGGTTTTGTGCATCCTGGTTCGACGATCAGCCAGGGAATGGGGACCTGGGCTTGCTCTCCGTGCAGGCTGTAATTCAGCCTGCATGGAGAATGGGGAAAGCATGCATGGCTGGTTTGGGCAGCCCGAGACGGCTGATCAAACAATCATTGCGCACTTAAGATACTCAGACACCTTGTTGCAAAACATAGTCACCCGTAGATCAATACACAGACAACTGGGGCCATATTGCAGTATGGGCGCATTTTGCTGGTTATCACTGTCCAGCGCTAACCAGGAAAATGTGCTGCATTATAATGAATGCGCTCCCCCCTTGGCAGCCACGTACTTGCGCTACCCCCATGGCAGCTCATTCAGCTGAAAAAAGGAGCGGCCGCTTTGAAGTTTGAAGTTTCACAGTGCAAGCAGCAACCCACCTGCATTTTGAAGGGGGATTAGAGATCCCCTAGGAGGCGGGTGCAGTGAGTGACTTCACACGCCTGCAAGGGGATGTCTTTCTTCCTTCCAGATGGTTGCTTTCAAGGGGCGCACTGACAGAGCGCCACCTTTTAGGTGGCACACTGTTAGTGCTCCTCCTGACAGCTTCTTTGCCTCTGCGCCCGTAGCTGTAATACGGCAAGGCTGCAGAGGCAAAGGGATTCCTCATTTGCATGGGGTCATGCCCCCATGCAAATGAGGGAATGCCCTCTGATGATAGTGCTGTCGCTTTATGGATGCCCACGCTATCAGTATTACAGAAGAGGACGCAAAAGCATCTGAGGCCTCTTCTGTAATACCAGAGTGGCCCGGGTGTGTGCAAAGTGGGCGCAAGTGCCTGTTGTGCCCCGGGCACTCCGGTAATATAGCTCCTGGTTGGCAAGGCAGGTGTCAGATATACCAATCTTCCTTGGCAGAAGGAGGACTGGTTCAGGTGGCATCTGTCCTATATGCATTGCAAGCAGGGCACTAAACCACCTGTCGGAAGCCCCAGGTTATTTGCACCCTTCAAAAGAAAAAGCATGAAAAAGGTCCAAGGTATTTTGACCTGTTAGCTCCTCAGATCTTAGAGGACTGGAACATTTTGCAGCCCAATGAGAATGACTGTTGCCCCAGCACAGTGTTTTCAACAGCAACCAGGTAATGGGGACTTTGACAACTGCCCAGTCCTTCTTGGCCTAAGGAATTTGTCAGATCAAGTAAGCTCAGAGTAAGGTGATGCCTCCTTCGCTGCATATTTTTCTATTGCACTGAGGGGAAAAAAAAGACAGCTGTCCTAACGAAGCCTCTTTCACCACCCAAAAAGGACAGGGGAGAGAGAGAGTGGGCTCAGTGCCTTGTTCACAATAGCAAACAGGACACCTAAGTAAGTTAGCAAGTACTCAATTACTATAAAATTACAGTTAAAATAATAACGACATTCCATCATAAATTAAAGCTGATGGAGTTAATGTTAGTAGGAGTCAATAGAGACAGCACCACAAAACCTTAAAGACAGTACATTTACAAATTAAGTCAATATTATGAAGTAATTTCCCACTGCGCTATAATAACTAAAAATACCTAGTCAAATAAGGCCCTATAAAGTAAATTACATTTTAAGTTTTCAGTAGATTACAAACTTCCACTTAATGTTGTGAATATGGATATAATGTACAAAAATTATAAGGAATAGCTATAGTAGTGTATTTAATACATTTATTATTATAATTTTTTTTGTCAACTTTTGCCTTAACCCTCTTACAGATAAAGCACCGACCACCTTGCATATCTTTTCTGAACGAGTTCAGGGGTCTTTGTAAGACTCAGACCAAGACACAAATGGTTAAATGGTGGAAGGAGCGTCCACAGTTGGAGGGTAAACTGGTTTACTCCACCGAGGTATTTTCCAACCTGCCATACCATGTTGATAACCTAGAAGGCCCGTTACACTGATCCATGGAGCAGTAAAGGCATAATCATAGAACCTGGGAAAAAAAAACCCCGGGCATCCTATTTCCACTGTACCAATAGATCCCAAAATGCAAGCTTTTTCTTACTGCAGGACCTAGCCAAGTCCACCCTAGATATTTCATAAAGCGAGGTCAGCCATCCTGAGTGCGTTGGAGCGGCAGAGTCTACCCAGAACTTACAAATGTGTCTTCTGGCCATGAGGACTGAATAGAAAAGGAAAGATCTGGCATGACCCAAGAAAATAATTGGGGGGAGACTGATAGACAGTGAAACCTTCAAGATGGAATCCAAAGATTTCTTCACTTCATCCCAAAAAGATTGGATAGAGGGGCAGTCTTTAAACATGTGCACATCAAATGTTTCTGGAAGGCCAAATTTATTGCATACTTTCCCTGGCTGGAATTTCGATAACTTTAGGGGAGAGAGGTACGCCTGATGTACTGTGAAAAGATGGTTTTGCTTCAGCCAAGCAGGTTTCACAATTTTATGCAGCAAACTAAATGAGTCCATCCAAACCTGTGCACATTGGATGTCTGACTGGTCTCCCCATAGCTCATCAGCAAGTTTGAAGTCGCCATATACTTCTTCCTCAATTGCCCAATACCAGAGTGAGACCTCCTTGCCCCCCAGGACCTTGTCACTAACAGATCTTCCAGATTACTGACCTGCCCCAGAGGGGTGCCCTGTCTAGACTGAGCCTGGGCCCAGCTGTTCAACTGAATGTACTTGAACCTAGATAACCCAGGGCCTACTTTCCCCCGTAGATCTTCCCAGGACAGTAACAAACCCCCAGCTAGCAGGTCTCCCCACTTTGAAATGCCCGAATCCCTCACCGGGGGAAATCAGATTATCCTGGAGGCAGGATGGGGTGCCTGGCGATTTCCACAGTGGTGCAAAGCTTGAAAAGTAACTGAGACGTACTTTCCTTCTTATTATTGCCCAACTTCAGGCTAATGATTGGAGGGTTTTTAATTCGATTTTTTTAGAGAATGTTTGGTCTCCAAATTTAAACAGAAAACCTTCCGCTGTCAGGTCAACTCCCCTTAATATGGCCCAAAACATTTCTCCTCCCGGTGTAGTAGTAGGTGATTTTAACAGCATCCTTGAATGCGAGAGCTGGAAAGCCCATGCATAATACTGAAATCTGGTAATGCCAGTCCCCCCTTCTCCCTCCTCCGCCTACGCTTTTTCCAAGCAAATCTGGTGGCCTTGTATTTTCAAATAAAGGAATTTAGTTCCCATTGGCATTTCTCAATTTGCTTAATGTCAAACGCCAAAGGGATGGAATTGAAGAGGAATGTGAGTTTGGGCAAGAAGGACATCTTTATTATATTGATCCTCCCCAAGATGGATAAGGGGAGGTGAGCCCATGACATCAACTGCTTTTGGCAATCTTTAAACACCCAATCTAGATTATATTCAGGGATTCTGCCTACCTCCTTTGTTATTCTGATCTCCAAATAGCGCAAGGTGGAACCAACATTAAGTTGTGATGCCATAATCTCAGTCTAGTTGGCATTTATTTCATAACCTGAGACCTTGCCGAACTCCTCCGCCCTCTTGATATCCGTTGGAAAGGCTTGATTAAGGTCAGATGTCAATATGAAGATGTCATCAGCATATAGAGCCACCCGTCTTTCCCACCCTCCGAATTTAAAAGAAGAGATGTTAAGATCTTCTCTTAGAACCTGAGCAAAGGGTTTGATGTAGAGGTTGAAAAGGAGGGGGGAAAGCGGGCAGCCCTGTCTTGTGCCCCTAGTGATCTTGAAGATCTCAGCCAGTGAGCCATTCACTAGCAATCAAGCCGTCGGGCCCTATATAGGAGTTCTATCGCTCGACAGAATCTATCACCAAGATTGAATTTTTTCATTACAGCAGACAGGTATGCCCAGTTAACCCTGTCGAAGGCTTTTGTGGCATCGAGGGTTAAGACGGCCAAGGGAAGAGAGAAGGTGGATGCGATGTCAATGGCCCCTACCAGATCATACGTGAGGTCTGCCAATTGACGCCCTTTAACGAAACCCTTTTGATCCGGGTGAATGATGGTATCAGCCACACCCCCAACCTGTTTGACATAATAGCAGCAAAGATTTTATAATCTGTGCTGAGGAGTGAGATTGGGCGGTAGGACCCACAGTCAGTCGGGTCTTTCCCTTGTTTAAGAATCAGCACTACCGTTGCCTCACTCCATGAATTTGGGGGATCATCTCCCACCAAGAGGATGTTGTAAAAGACTCTCCCCAAGATCGGGGTGATGACCTGAGCGATATAACTCCCCTGGTAAGCCGTCTGGGCCAGCCGCCTTCCCTCGCTTCAACTGAGAGATGGCCCTACTGACCTCATCATCAGTAATTTCCAAATTCAAGCCTAACGTTTGCCCACTCGAAAGTTTAGGTAAGGAGACCATATCGAGCCAGGTATTTCTCTTGACGTTATCCTCGATAATATCTTCCTTATATATAGATTGAAAAAATTCCTGAAAGTCGTTCCCAATGTTCAAGTTAGATAGGCGAGAAGAAGTCTCACCTTCTACCCTAATTTCTTTTATATAATTCCGCACCTGGTCTGTTTTTATTTTCCAGGCGAGAATTTTACCTGCTGCTTCGCCAAACTCAATATTAGAAATTTTGCTAACTTCCCATCTTCAGGCGATTCTCTCTTGGAGGATAATTTCGAGTTGTTTTTTAAGAGAGGCTAGTTTTTCATGATCTTCCCTTGAATCTATATGGGCGTCCACTCTATGCTGGATGCCATACATTTCCTCTTCTAAACCCTTGATGGTGTCCCTAAATTTCCTTCTTCTATAGGAGGCTCTATTGGTAATACAGCCTCTCCAGAAAGCTTTCAGAGCATCCCAAACAACAGAGATGTTTGCAGAATTCATGTTTGCTTCGAGAAAATGTTTGGTCTCGGTATAGAGGAAGTTGGTTTTATCCTCCTCTAATAAAATGGTACGGTCAAAGGACCATGAACTGTGCCTGTATTGCTGTGTGAGAATTAGACTAAAGACGATTGCCGAATGGTTAGAAAGATGGGATGGCAGATATACAACATCTTTAACCAAATCTTTAAGGCAATACCTAAACAGAGCATAGTCAATTCTGGACCTGTGTTTATATAGGTTCTTATAAGAAACCCCCAATTGATCCCCCGCCCGTTCCCTCCAAATATCCGCAAGCCCTAGCTGTGTCATCGTTGTCAAAAGTAGTTGCCTTGATTTTGAAGGGACACAGGCTCTAGAGATTGGAAATTTGTCTAGGTTGGGGTTTAAAACAATGTTGAAATCCTCAACCCAAATTACTGGGTCCGGGAGGTCAATAAGGTGGTTGCGGATGATGTCTAAATATGAGGGGTCATCCTGGTTTGGACCATAATATCTCACAAAAGAAAAAAAACGTACCCCCTAAAGAAACTCTTACTATCAGCCATCTCCCGCTATGGTCTTCTCTACATTCCAGTATCCGAACCTTAGCTTGTTTTTTAAATATAAACAAAAGCCCTCTAATATTCGCGGTTTGATCTGTACAATGGAAAGTGTCTACCCATCTCTGATTCTTTAATAGGTCTATTGTCTCAGATTTAAGAAGATGAGTTTCCTGGATGGCTATGACCTGCGCCGGGGAATCTCGCAGATATTGAAGTATTCTATCTCTCCTACCCTTCGTGCGCAGGCCATTGACATTCCAGGACAAATATTGAAGCGATGCCATGGAACCATATCTTCCCCACCCACCACTGGCAGCTCACTACAGAGCCCTAGATTCCGCCCTAACCTGGTCCGACAAAAAAGCACATTTCCCCGATACAAACCCCAGGTGCACTTGAAAATTGAATGATGCTTATAGGTACCGGCATATGAGGAATTTTTAACATTTCACCCCTTGCACCCCCCGTGCCCCCCCACCCCCTGGAAATCCCATCCTTGATTACACTGGCCTGGTTTAAGACCAGAGTTTACGTCCCCCAGCTGTCCCCCTCAAACCTACGCTCTAAAATCTACAACAAATACTAAGAAGAAGAACAAATATATCAAGTACAAATTCCCTCCGTACTCAATTCTATCTAGGGAAGTATGTTATTACCGATTATATTTTCCCCTCTTCGCTTTCTTTTTCATCATTTTTTCCCTTTTATTTGTGATTTGTGATTTGTTTTTGTATTTTATACTTGAGTTTCCGTTGTGTTTTTTCCCCTTTTTTTCCTCCCTAATTCTTTATTTTTTTGAAACTTTATTCCCTCTTTTTTATCAAGCATATATTATTTTAAACTCATTTTGTACTACATAAACTAGCCCCCCCTACCAACCTCTATTCGCATCAGGCTTCATTCTCTCTCCCTTGAGACCGCCCTTAAAAGATTTCAATAAGTCGTCAGCCTCATGTGGAGATCTGACGTTGTACATTTTATTATTGTACATGATTTTCAAAAAGGCGGAGAATCTCATTTGGACAGGAGCACCCAAAGATCTAAATTTCTCCATTCTTTGGCCTAGTTCCCACTGCTGATCTAGAGTAACTTTGGATAGATCTGAACGAACTTCAAATGGGAAGTCTGGACCCTTTAGTGATTTAGCTTTCAAGGCCAGGTTTAAGATCTTTTCCTTAACTGTATAAGTAAGAAAATTCACTAAGATTTTCCTGGGTCTGGACCTGCCGGGATTTCGTCGAAAGGGGTCTCTGTGCACCCTTTGAATGTCTTTTTCCAAAAAATCAACTGGCTCCTCCAAATTCAACGCGACTTTCAATAATGCAACCACAAAGGTCTTGATGTTGCTACCTTCATAGCCCTCCGGAACTTTCAACAAGCGGAGGTTATTTCTCAGTGAATAGTTCTTGAGTGTCTCCACTCTCTCCCGCATGGCATCTCCGTCTCTCCGTAGGGCTTGGATTTTCACTTCTGCAGAGCCCAAGTTTGCCTTAAGCTCCTTTACTGAGCTTTCTAAGAGTCAGTTCTTTTATTCAGCAGGTCAACTTTTTTCTCCAACACCTCACAAGCTGCCCTTATCTCTGATTGATAATCTGCAGAGATCGTAAAGCCTTGTTTTATATCTGCTTTCAGAGATGCGAGGAGACCCTCTATCGAGGCCCCAGCTAGGCTCTCTGCCCCACTTAAACCGTGAGCTTCTGATAGAGAGGGCAGGGAAGACATAGAGGACAGAGAGGGGGGAGGAGGCCCTGAGGTTTCTAAAATTGCTGAAGGAGGCACCCCCACGAGGGGTGTATTTTCCATGCAGGTTAGGTTATTAACTGACCCCGGAGATGTTACTAAGACTTCCATTTGCTTACCCAAAGTATTAGATAAAGCACGAGATACTCCAAAGGGTACTTTAGGTGCTGCAGGAGTGATATTTGAGACAGAGAAGGGGTTATATCGAAGCGTGGGGTCGATAGGGTCTTGGTAGTCACTTGGTTTTGAATGTTCAGAATCTGGGGCTGGACTCTAAAAAAGGAGCGCAAAGAAGGAGTAACGCGCACTGAGCTGTTTTTCAGCTTGCTTTTTGGTGCTTTCTGAGGACCTTTATTTCAGGCCCCCCTGACACCTCTCGCCTTTGCTTGGCGACGTTGTGGTGAAACAGCCACTTTCTGCCGATGAAAGTCACAAATAGAGCCGCCAGGCGTAATATCTCTGCCCACAATATTAGCTCCCGAGCCTTCCCCTGTAGCGCCTTCCTGTAAAGCTAGGGTGCCCTGTATGCCCTTAGCCCGTTTAGCTTTTTTCCTGCCCCCCTTCTTACCAGTGGCGTTATCTGAGGTGGGGGGGTCAGCCCCTGTTGCCACTAAAGCCTCTTTAGCCTCGAAATCGCCCACCTCCTGCATGGGGGAAACCACACTCTTACCGCTTTGACTTGCTTCCGCTCCTCCGGTGGACACACACTTCCCAGGGCCGGCCGACCCCGCTGACGCTGCTGCTGGTGAAAAAAAAGCACTGATTCCGGGGTTGCCTCTGGTGCTGACGCTGCCGGTATTGCCCCAGAAGAGACCGTGGGACGCCGCTCTGCGGCCGCGTCTCAGCTCCACGGCTGCTTCAGCCTAGCGCGGCAGGAGAGGCAGGAGCGTCAGGAGATGGGGAGGCGGAGACCATGCAGAGTCACCGGTGCAGGTCCTACCAGAGGTATCGCAGAGGAGAGAAGAAGAAAAGAAACGGCCAAACTGCAGAAGACTCAAGGGTAAGCCGCACCGGAGTTAAAATCTTAGTATTTGGCCATATCCATGATGTCGTGCAGCATTAGAGTGAGGGCGAGGCGGACTACCTGGGAGGACGTGCGCTGCCGCTCAGCATGCGGGCGCCATGTTTCCCTCAACCCAATCAAATAAGGCCCTATAAAGTTTATGGATATAATGTACAAAAATTATAAGGAGCAGCTATAGTAGTGTATTTAATAAATTTATGAGGCAACAGTTTTCTACGTAAACTTTTCTGTGGTGACCTAATGTATAATTTAGAAAATCCTCCAGTTACTAATATTGTATTACTTCATATGTTAACATCTCTAACAACTCCTGCTGGGTGGAGTTGAATTGCTAATGACAGGTTTCAATAAAGAATACTGCTGTGTATGTTTGATGGAGCACAGTTTTTGCGTAAAATAAAAACCTTCTCGTATTGAACCCTCTGTAACATTTACTAACTGTGTGCAGAGAAAAATAATCAAGAACATGGGAAAATGCTTCTGCGCAAGCGCGAAACTAAACTACTGAAGTAGGCTGCAAAAATGCTTCTGGCTAATGAACAATAAAAAAAGACTAATGCTGCTTTGCGTGGGGATAAAATGCAGCATTTGTGATGGTGCGTAGAAAAATGCATTTCAAATAAGAATGAATGTTTGTGTTTTATTCATTGTAGAAACAAGCATGGGTTTTGTTCTGCATGACAGGTAAAGGGTTAAGAAAGTCAGCAATGCTGAAAATTAAATCCTAGAAAATTGAAATGTGAGCAAGAGGGAACAATGAACCTGACGTGTCCTTCAAACCCTGAGTGCCTGCCAAGATCAGAATGAAAAGAACAATGTTATGAAGGTGGAGGATAGCTTACTCTGCAGGGAGGCGCTCAAGGAGAAAATAAATACATTGTAAAAGATGACTGCCGGAGAAGAGGAAACAAGCGATAGAGTCTTGGATCCTATTTCCTGAGGAGAAAGTTGATGTCATTATGGATGACTAAAACAAAGAAGTCTTTAAAACCTATGTGTGTGTAGAGAGTGGTGTGACAGTACACCCCCTTCCTAAACCAATAAAATGTGGAGCATGACCTAAGTTAGATACTTCTGTGGGTTAGTCTTTGGGTGTTAGGGTAAATTTGAGGTGTCCAGATGGAGGGGTTTTTGGACAGACATTTTGCTGACTGTTGGGGTGAGATTGTCGCATGTCGTCGGTTAGCTGTTTCTCCTGTGTTTCCTGACTTAGTCTTTGCCTCCTCAAATCTTCTTGAAAGGCCTTTGCTGTTTACACTGGCCAAGTGACAGTGTTTCCTAATTGGGTTAGTATAGCCTGATATCTGAATTTGCATAATCGTTGCAAATGTATTTTATTTCTGAAGCTTTTGTCTCTTCTCCTATCCACTCCTTAATGCATTGTCATTGATTATGAATTTGTCATTTTTTCTTCTGATGTTGTTTGCTTTGTGATAGTCTATAACTGGTGCTGAATGTATGTACTTGATGAGCAGCTCTTTACATTATTTAGACAAAAATTATAAATATATAAAATGAATCTATCTTTATTAGAGTATTTTATTCATGAGTACTGATTTGTCTATATAATCAACAACACAAAGATTACATCGCCATATTTGGTAAATTAGGGAAAAATAATAATGGAGATTGGTAAGTTGATATAGTCTTTTGAAAACTCACTGATTCTTACCCAGTGCAAAGGAGCTTTGTTGGGTAATAGAAATTGGGCCCTGTCTTTGGAAAATTATAAGTTCCTGAGCACTGAATCAGTTTTGATAGCAGAGGACGGTTTCGATCCATTGACCTCGCGGTTATGTGCCACGCTCGTCCAATACCAGCGCGACTCACACCATCCAACTAAACAGAGGACAATACACACCCGCTACTCCGATCAATGCCAGAGCGGCTTTTTGTGACGTCAGTATAACTCCTGTTACTGACCCTCCTTTCACAATATTAATACGGCAATGTAAAACAAAATATTTCGAGCTAAATTTGTATCAGAAACAACACAAAACAGCGACTTTGTCTGCTCCACTAGTAAAGATATAGTTTAATTACTCAATAGGATTCTCTTTTGCTTCCAGTAAAATAACGACTATCGCTACTCCACCCTCAAACAAGTGAAAAAGGTCTTAGTACTCCTCTAGAAATACGGCCAAAGTTTCGCACGAGGACTTTTTATTAAAAGAGGTCTTGCTACTCCTCTGGGGATGAGGCCAGAATTTCAAAAGCAGACTTTCCACTATTACATACACTCTCCTTACAACAGAGTAAATCCCTAAAATATCATCAACAGCCTTTCGCCACTTGATATTACAACAGCAGACAAAGAACTTCCAGTGTAGTATTTCTCTACACTATGACTTTCAGTGTAGTTACACTTCTACACTATGACTACCACATAGGCTTAATATAACATCCCTGGATCTTAAGCAACTTAATACCTGTATTTCTTGAAACGCCTTAAATAAAAACAAAACACCAACTCTTCATATTAGTAATCAAAATCCCTAAATCAATTATTGATTTGCCTAAATAACCAAAACAACCATTGAAATTCTGCTACCAAAACTGGTCCAGCGCTCATTTGGATGGCTTGTTTGATATTGTAGTTCCAGCTGACTTATGGGCTGAGTGTAAGTTTGCAGTTGATTGGCCTAAAGAAGAATATCCTACAGATATTAAAACTGGAGCCAGTAAATGTCTATTATGAAAGACTTTTACAAGTATTCAACATTATAGTGGTTTTGAGAGCATCACAGACAAGGATGTGGGACATTTTGTCTATAAATTTGTGTTTGGATTGAAGCCGGAGATTAGTAATATGATTCAGCAGCATTTGATTTGTTGGCAAAATATGACAGTTGGTGAGATTCCGAAGTATGCAAGTATTGTAGTGATGATATTGAATCTAGGCATAAGAAATTGAAGGAGAAAGGGATGTGGGCACAGGTGAAAGTGGCAAATCAGAAAAATGGGAATTTTGTTGATTGTTCGCTAGTAAATTTTCAGGTGAAAGGGCAGAATCTGAATTTTCAAAATAGTCAAGATCCTATGAATATTGTACCAAATGGGGTTGTTCAAGTACAGTTACCAGGAAGAGGAAGAGGCAAGGGTAACAAAGAAGAGATGAAAAAGAAATTTCCAGGTCATGGATGCAGTCAGTTAGGACATTGGAGGAACAAGTGTAAGGCTCAATCAACAGATGCAGAATGAGGTGGTTGTGAACAATTAGTTACACCACAGGTACAACAGTTACAACAGGTTCAAGTGCCTCGAGCACCTATGCCAAATAATGTGAATGCTTAGGTACAGAGATACAGTGTGATTGCTAGATTTCACACGAATGAACAAGTTGGTAAAAATCAAAAGGTACAAATATTTCCGCAATACTGGTTGCAATGTTCTGAGAGTGATTCAGATTCATCTCAATGACGGTGCCTGAGGGGGGAGGAAGAGTGTGTGCTTGGCGCATCTCTAGGGCCAGATCAGTCTTGTCCTTTTGTGGATGGAAAAGTAGAAGGCAATGATATTACATTTCTTGTGGACGCTGGTGCTACCTGTTCTACTGTGAGAACAGCAGAAATTCCAAACCTACCCCTCTCGGGAGAGACTATACAAGTTGTGGGAGTTTCAAATAAGCATATTAAGACTCCTGTAACAAAACCAATGGGTTTGTGGTGTGTGACTCGAGTCCAGTGAACATTTTAGGCAGAGATTTGTTGTGCAAGATGAATTGTACCATCTATTGTACACCAGATGGAATTGCTTTCCAAACTCCAGGTGAGGATGTTGCTTTTAAAATGATGATGGCAAAGCAAGGAACAGAAGGGAATGATTTATATCCTTTGTTTACGGCAAATGACTTACCTATTGAATTGAGAGATGCAGTGACAGCTGATGTGTGGGATTTTTCAGAAAAATATATTGGATTGATGAAAAGTGTTGATCCTATACACATTTTGATCAAACAGGGTGCAGAGTTTCCAAAAAAACACAGTATAAGATGAGTCCTGAGCCCATAGAGGGAGTTACTCCTGTAATTGACCAGATGATTTAACAGGGAATTTTGAGAGAAATACTTGGAAGTCCATGTAATTCACCTATAATGGGAATTACGAAACCGAGTGGGAAATATAGGATTGTGCAAGACTTGAGAAAAGTAAATAAAATAGTGGTGCCTTGTTGTCAGAAGGTGCCCAATTCAACAGTGATTCTTTATCAAATTCCTTTTAACACGGAGTGGTTCACAGTGATTGATTTATGTCAATTATTTTTCTTAATACCCTTATATCCGGATAGCAAGTATTTATTTGTGTTCCAGTTCAGAGACCGTGTCTTGGCATGGTGCCGAGTTCCTCAAGGGTATACAGAGAGTCCTTCCATTTTAATCAGATTCTGAAAACATGTTTAGAGTCATTGGTAATGCCAGAAGACTCAGTTTTGGTCCAGTATATTGATGACCTACTGGCGGCATCAAAAACACGAGAAGCATGTGTGACTGATACAATTGCTTTACTGAATCATTTGGCAGAAGGTGGGCATAAAGTGTCACCAGCAAAATTACAGTTTTGTCAGAAAGAGGTTCAAAATTTGGGACACAAAATTGAAAAAGGAGTCAGGAAAGTATCACAAGATCAGATTGCTGTAATCTTGCAAATGGGCCCTCCCAAAACACAGGGTTTTGGGTATGGTTGGATACTGTAGGCAATAGATAAATGGGTTCTCATTGACAGCTAAGCCATTACCAAGGTAGACTCACAAGGATGTGGTTGATCCGATCCACTTGGATGAGGAGAGTATGAGCGCATTCATGGAATTGTGAGAGAGCTTGTGTCGAGCACCTGCATTGGGAATGCCAGATTATGGTAAAGAGTTTGCATGGTTCTGTTGTGAGAAAGATGGGTGTGCGCTTTCAGTCTTGACACAGACGCATGGAATGGAACGACGTCCAGTGGCATATTTCTCTACTACTCTGGATTCAGTGGCTGCAGCGTTGCCAGGTTGTTTGAAAGCAGTGGCTGCTACTTGTATGAGTTTGGAGCAGAATGAATTGATTGTAATGGGACAACCAGTGAGAGTGTATGTACCACATTCTGCTGATATTCTACTGACGCGCACCAGGACCCAACACATGACAAGTAGTCGTTTGACTAGGTATGAAAGTGTGATCTTGGGTGCTGAAAATGTGACAGTGACAAGATGTACTACATTGAACCCAACAACATTGTTGCAGAGTTCAAGTTGTGAAGAAGTGAAAGATGAAGCAGATCATGATTGTTTGGATGTGAAAGAGTTGTGCATGAAACCAAGGCCTGATATAAAAGATGTACCGTTGTTAGAATCGGATTGTGTGATGTTTGTGGATGGTTCCTGTCTGAGGGACGAAAGAGGTGTTTTGTATACTGCCTACGCTGTATGCACAGCCACATGGTTCTTGGCGCATCTTGTATAAGAAGGATAAATTCAGCCCACATTTCTGAGTTGGTTGCTTTGACCAAGGCCTGTATAATTGGTAAATATTTGAGAATATCCATATGGATAGATAGTCAATATGGTACTGGGGTGGTGCATGATTTTGGTCAATTGTGGGTGCAAAATGGGGCTTTCTGACTTCTTCAGGTTCACCAATAAGAAATAGTAAAGATGTAAAGTATTTGTTGCATGCACCACAATTGCAGTGGTCAAATGCCCAGCACATAAATCAGGAAATGATTATGTGACAAGTGGAAGCAGATACGCAGACCAAGTGGTGCGTTTCTGTGTACAAAATTCTGTTTCAATTAACAAAGGATCAGAAAAGAAAAATACAGATTGTTATTTGATGTTCTCTTCAGTTGAAACATGGGATGAAATTACACAATTGTAGGAAGAAGCTAGTGAGGAAGAAAAATAACTTTAGATCAAATCAGGTTGCGAAAAAAGATCTGAAGATGAAATATAGGTATATACAAATGACAGAGTAGTGATGCCAGATTGTTTGCTGTCGCAGATGGCTAGGATTTACCACATAATTGCACATGTAGGGAGAGATGCTATGATTAGACTCTTCAAACAGTCATGGTATAACCCTAAGTTTAGGGTCATTGCAGAAAGTCTGTGCCAAAGATGTGTAACATGCCAGCAGCAGAATACAGGGAGGAAAACAGTTGTTAGTTGGTGCAGAATTGGAAAGGTGGCTGGACCTTTCACAAGGTTGCAAGCTGATTTCATTGAGCTCCCTCCTTGTAATGGACTGAAATATGTGTTGGTTGCTGTTTGTCTGTTTTCTCGCTGGATAGAAGCATATCCAACAAGAAGGAGTGATAGCTTAACTGTTGCTAAACTACTTCTGAGAGAGATTATTCCTAAATTTGGATTTCCAGTCTCTTTAGAAACAGACAGAGGTACTCATTTTAATAATGAAATAATTTGGATGATTTGTGTAGCGTTACAAATTGAGCAAAAGCTGCATTGGGCCTATTGACCAGAAACCTCAGGTGTGGTTGAGCAAATAAATGCCACTATTAAATCTAGACTGTCTAAAGTGTGTGCATCCACAACACTGAAATGGCCAGATGCTTTACCATTGGTGCTTATGAGTTTAAGAAGCATTCCTGTTAAAAAGTCTGGATTATCCCCACACAAAATATTCATGGGAAGAGCAATGAGACAGCCTATTGTACCAGCAAATCAACTAATGAATATTACTGATGATCTAGTGCTTGATTATTACAAAGGATTGGCTGGTGTGGTGCATTCTGTGTCTCATCAGGTTGGAGAAAACATAACAGGAGCAGGCACATGATTAAAGCCCAGGTGAGTGGATACTGGTGAAGAAACATGTGAGAAAGCTGTGTTTGGAACCTAGGTAGCATGGGTCTTATCACATCATACTAGTAATGACGACAGCAGTAAAGTGTGGTGGCTTGCCGAACTGGATAAACGCAAGTCATACAAGAAGAGTCCCAAGTCCACTTGAAAGACAAGAAGAAGAACGGCGACTGGTGGTGAGACAAGAAGAGTCAGATGCGGTAGAACGTGAAACGACTGAAGTCTGAAGCTGCAGATTCTGAAAGTGTGGAACACGTGCTTGAAAAGGAGAAAAGTCGGATAAAGTGGGCACCAACTACTGGGTCTCGTAAGACTGCTGTTGAAAGTCACAATGGAGAATTGTTGAATGGAAATCAAGAGCAAGTATAACAACAAGAAAAAGAACTGAGTAAAAGAACTTGTGATCTTGACAACGTAACAGACAAAGTAGTACAGGATAAAAGAGTGAGAAATGGTGATGTGTAGCCAAAAGGAGTGAAAAGACCGAAATACACCATGAAACAGAAATCACCAGAGACAATACCAGAAGTATCAGATCAAGTTGAACAAAGTGAATCAGAATAAGAAACAGTTAGAAAGACAAGAAGAATAAGGGTTCCAAATAAAAGCTACCCAGCTCCGGAATGGACAAATATAGTGGTAGAAGAAGTTGAAGATTCAGATTAGATCAAACAAGAAGTTGGTACAAGGCAAAGTGAAGGAGACAGTTTTGAACCACCTTAAAAGAACAGTGTAAAATTAAGGTGCAAAGAAAAGCTGACACTTAAAAAAATTATTAAAAGATTGAAAAGAAATCTGAAAAACAAGAAAACCAGATTTAAAAAAAAGAAAAAGTGGGGGTAAAGAAGAAAGTCGTAAAGTGTGAAGATACACTGGATACACTATTTTGGATAAATCTTACAAAATTCCAGATTACATTTTTATAGATTAGATTTTGAGTTTTTTCTTTTTGTTTTGTTTTATATTATAAATGGCAGAAAAAGCATAGGCTGGACATCAAAATTGTAGTTTTAAATGTAGATGTATTAATGCTTGCTTATTTAGTCTTCTACTGCTAATGGTGTTATGGTTAATACTAATTGTTATTGTGCCTGACTTAATGGTAGCTAATGGTCAGAATAACATGGTAACTAGACATAATATCGACTCCACAATATCGAATGGACAAAATATCGAGTTAAAAATATCGACAATAATAAAATATCGATATCAAAAATATCGTTGGTCAAAATATCAACTAAAATAGTGATTAAAAAATATCGATTACAAAAATATCGACTCAAAAATATCGACCAGACAAAATATCGATAAATAGTCAAAGTAAAAAATATCGAGATTATGTAGAAAAAAGGGAATTTATTAATAGTAATATAAATTGTAGTTAATGTTTAGGAGCGGGTTGTGGGTTTATAGGGGAATAGGGTGGGAAGTAGTTTAATAATAATTATTTAATTAATATATGTTTGTAAATTTTATTTATTAATAATTAATTGGTAATTAATTAATATTAATTAGTTAATTAATTAATATAATTTGTACATATTTTTTATTAGTACTTCATTGGTAATTAATTAATTTTTAGTTAATTACATTAATTACAGTAATTTATTATTATCTATAATTTTGTGTTATTGTTAATTAATTAATTTGGAAAAATTTATATTAATAATACATTCAATTAATTACAGCTAATGTGCTAATATATTTAGTTTATTGTTATTGTTAATTATTAATTAATTGGTAATTTAATAATAATAATTAATTTTGTGTAAAGGAGTATTTTTAGGGTTCAGGGTCAGTTTTCAATTCTTGGGTAAAGGGGTATTTTTTTGGGTTCAGGGTCAGTTTTCAGTTTGTGGGGAAAGGGTTTTTTTTTAGGATTCAGGGTCAGTTTTCAGTTTGTGGGTAAAGGGGTTTTTTAAGGGTTCAGGGTCCGTTTTCAGTTTTTGGGTAAAGGGGTATTTTTAGGGTTCAGGGTCAGTTTTCAGTTCTTGGGTAAAGGGGTATTTTTTGGGTTCAGGGTCAGTTTTCAGTTTTTGGGTAAAGGGGTATTTGTAGGGTTCAGGGTCAGTTTTCAGTTCTTGGGTAAAGGGGTATTTTTTGGGTTCAGGGTCAGTTTTCAGTTTGTGGGTAAAGGGGTTTTTCAAGGGTTCAGGGTCAGTTTTCAGTTTTTGGGTAAAGGGGTATTTTTAGGGTTCAGGGTCAGTTTTCAGTTCTTGGGTAAAGGGGTATTTTTTGGGTTCAGGGTCAGTTTTTAGTTTTTGGGTAAAGGGGTATTTGTAGGGTTCTGGGTCAGTTTTCAGTTCTTGGGTAAAGGGGTATTTTTTGGGTTTAGGGTCAGTTTTCAGTTTGTGGGTAAAGGGTTTTTTTTTTGGGTTTAGGGTCAGTTTTCAGTTTTTGGGTAAAGGGGTATTTTTAGGGTTCAGGGTCAGTTTTCAGTTCTTGGGTAAAGGGGTATTTTTTGGGTTCAGGGTCAGTTTTCAGTTTTTGGGTAAAGGGGTATTTTTAGGGTTCAGGGCCAGTTTTCAGTTCTTGGGTAAAGGGGTATTGTTTGGGTTCAGGGTCAGTTTTGTGTTTTTGGGTAAAGGGGTATTTTTAATTAATATTAATTAGTTAATTAATTAATATAATTTAGTACATATTTTTTATTAGTAATTAATTGGTAATTAATTAATTTTAATTAGTTAATTACATTGTTAGCTTGACTGGAGTAGGAATAGTAAATAATTATTGGTCAGTGTCCAGCACCTTCCATGATATTAGCTTGACTGGAGTAGCAATAGTAAATATTAATTGGTCAGTGTCCAGCACATTTGCATATATTTTTACATTACTGTGTTATTATATTACAAAATAATGCAAAATGGATGTTTTCAAAAAACTTTATTAAACATTTTTTATTTTTTAATGTGTACTACAATACAATCACAAACAAAAATAACATAACATTATTTTGAAATGTAGTATTCGCAGAATAACACATTATCATTTATATACATGTTGTAAATTATCACACAAAATTATTTAACAACATTTTTTCTGTAAATAAAAAATATTTTCATCATTAACTTTGAGTAACAAGTATTTATATTGAATTAAATAAATAATACGTTTTTTTTCAGCTTCTTCCATTTATATTTAATAATGTTAATATTATATATTAATATTAATAAATATATATTTTTACATTTACATTTTTATAAAGTAACATGACAATTATTATATTTGCTCAAGAAATGGAAATACAAATTAAGACATTTTTTGGTACTTATTTCAGACAATGTTGTTTTTAAATGAAACATATAAATATATTATGTTGTAAACTTTATAACAGTATAGGGGAACAATATGTTTAATAATAATATCTGGTATTGCCAAAAGATTATTTATGCAATTATATACTTTTATAATACTTAGAAATTATTATAAAACATTTTGTAAAAATGAATAAAAATAATAACAAATGTAATTATTATTATTATTATTAATTACTAAACATAATCATTTCTTTCTTCTTTTCAGAAAAACATACATTCAGAGAAAAAAAAATACATTATTTTAGGGCATTGTTTATATATTAAATGGTTATAATTTTGATATTGATAACAATAAATAAGTTATATTATTTATTATTATTAATTATTAAGATAAACAATTATAATGTTTAGTTAAAAACAAACACAAAGTTATTCCTATAAATGTACACAATAAGAAATTATTTACATATATTATTTCAAGTCTTATATAATTTTTTAATATTATTAATATATAATAATTACTATATATTAATTAATATTAAATATATTTATATATTTTTAAACATGTTAAATTATAATGAGTCTGGGGGCGTGGCTAGCAGCCAAGCATGGCGGCCGCATAGCGTGAGAGCTCCCGAGGGCACTGCAGCCTTTTCATAAATCCGTCATATATATCCGCCTTCAAGCGCGCCTGAAGCGGCGGCGTTCGAGTCCGGGACCCAAGCGGTGTCACCGGTCCAAGTCTTGACGAAATCGGAGCACCGGAGCCCGAGCAGCATCGTGAGACGAGTTGGGGCCTGCAGCGGGAGGCGAAGCACCGGCCTTGCGTAGAGTCGGAGCCCCGGCGGAAGTGCGGCGGAGCCGGCGGGAAACAGTGATCACACCCCGGTGCATAGCGCTACCTTCGGACCAAGCCCACAACTACTGGCGGAACCCTCAGGTGACGAGCAGGCTGCCGCTAACGCCAAGCAGGACCAGACCGGTGCAGAGGTCAGTGCAACCCCAGCCTGGGCCACGCGGAACGGGGACATTGACTCGCAGCAACCCCCCCCCCCCCCCCCCCCCCCCGAAAAAAGACATACCTGGTGCCGCGACGCTACGGGGGGCAATCCCAGTCACCGCATGCAAGCGGGGAGACGGAGGGCCCGCACAACGAGCCAGGACAGAAGACAGTTGGAAGGTGCCCCGGGGGGACGAAGAAACACCGGGCAGCAACGAGGAACGCAAGGGGAACCCCCGGGCCATCAGCAGCGTCGCCACGACAATAGTGACCCATTGCACGGCGGCCAGTCCAGTACACGGATTAAGGTGCAGTGCAGAACAGCAGGGGGGGGGATCACAGTGACGACTCCGTCCCGGAGAGAGAATATCGGGGACAACGACACGGTACGCATCAGCGGCTCCTAGACTCCCGCGTTGCCGTCCGGTGAGACCTGCTCCTGGCTGGCTGATAACGCTTACCGGAGACCTCCATTGGCCCACAAGCCGCGGTCACCTGGGACATATCTCTGGCACCCACAGGCCCCAGCACCATGGCGGGAAAAGGCCTCAGGAGCGGATCCACACAAGCCAAACTGGATAAATTCGCCTATGGACACCAAGGGCAGCAGCAAACTACAGGGCGATCCTCCATGGGCCATGCCCAGGTAGCAGAAAAGACGACGACAATAACGCTGGAAGACATCATGAAAACGCTCACAGAAGTAAAAACCACAGTGGGCGCCATCTCCTCAGAAGTATCTCTGCTGCGAGCGGACTTTCACAAAATGGCGGAGAGGGTGTCGCAGGTGGAAGTGGTCACGAAATCACTCGTAGAAGACACCTCAGAGCTCCAATTGGCCATGGAAAGGATGCAAAAAATCACCAAACTCCTGCACGACAAGCTGGACGACCAGGAAGGGCGTTCACGCCGTAACAACGTGCGTATCCTTGGACTTCCAGAGACGGAGGGGAAGGGGGCCATGGACCTCTATGTAGAAGACCTCATCAAGAACAAGCTCCAGCCCAAGGGCCTGTCGCACTTCTTCTCGGTAGAGAGAGCGCACAGGGTCCCGGGGGGCCCACCTAAGACGGGGGCAACTCCTAGACCGGTCCTAGCCCGGCTATTCAACTTCAGGGACAGAGACGCAATATTACAGGCGGCGAGGAACTCACCACCAGTACGGATTCAGAATGCAACCTTAGCGTTCTTCCCGGACTACACGGCAGAGGTGGCCAGGCGACGTAAATCCTTAACAGAGGTTAAGAAAGCACTGCGCGACAGAGAACTGCCGTACTCCATGATGTTCCCGGCGAAACTTCGAATAGTGGCCGAGGGGAAGACCTGGTTTTTTGACACGCCGGATGTGGCTCAAGAATGGCTGGAGGGCTGGCGACCAGCAGGGCGACGACACCGCTCACAGCGAGACCAGCCGCGACACCAGACTGAACGGACATCGCCTAGTCAGTCCTCCCACCGACCACACCAGGGAGGCGAGACAGAACTTGACTCCGACCTCGAAAGGGATCCATTGGACTCTGGACAATCAGCTCCGGTGTAACACTTACCTGTATTGTTTCATGAGACTGTGTGGGCCGCGGAACCGTGGCTCGGACGTAGCTGAGTAGGGTGGGCACAGGCAGTGCCCAGAGGGGACTCACCAACCCTACGAGCAAGTAAGATGTTTAGGGGAGGGCTGAAGCACTCTGCAAAGTTGGGGATGCGGGCGGGAGTTTGTCCGTGGAGCAGGGTAGCAGGGAGGGGGGATGGGTTTGAAGTTTATTTGTTGAAATGTTTACTCCTGTTTGCAGTCATCATTCACCACCTACACAGTAATATCACCCTGGCATCAGCATGCCTACTACACGACACGACACCAGTCATTGCCTGGGCTAAGCCGCAGTGCACGTTTTGTGCCAGACTCCCTCATCAACCCAATGGCCAGGCCACTTAATCACACGCCCGCGGAGGGCCCCTCCGCAACCGGAACGGTTCCCCCACTGCGCATAATGACGTGGAATGTCCGGGGCCTGGGTGACAAAATCAAGAGAGGCTTGGTCCTCCAGGCCATAAAACGGCAGAACCCAGATGTGGTCCTCCTACAGGAAACCCATCTCACGGGATCCACCTGCAAAGCCTTAGACAGACGTGGGTACACAATGGCGATCCACGCCGACTTCACTACTGGCTCCAGGGGAACGGGCATACTGGTGAGAAGATCCTCCCCCCTTATGGTATCCAACCGTGTGGCAGACGACCAGGGTCGCTTTGCAGCAATCCACGGACAATGGGAGGGCAGGGCCCTAAATGTGATTTCAGTATACATATCCCCAGCCCTACACTCGGTGGCCTTACCAGCACTAGGCAAGTTCCTTCTTGATCTCCCTGATGGCGACATGATTGTTGGGGGAGACTTTAACGCAGTCATGGATCCACTTAAGGACACTTTTCCCTCCAGACCCCGACCACGAGGTACTGCACCTCTGTCAGATTTTGTGGAAGCCCTGGGCCTTGTAGACCTCGGGAGGCAAATATACACAGACACCACTTATTACACTTACTACTCAGCGGTACATAACAGCTTGTCTCGCATAGACTACCTCATGACATTGGGTTTGGGACTGGATATGGTAGAAAAATTAGACACACTACCCAGGGGGATTTCAGATCACTCTCCGATCGTCCTCTCACTGACCACCGGAGGGAAACGAAATGCACGACCGTACCCGATTTACCCCAACTTCCTGAAAATCCCCAAGATCCGAAAGAAACTCAAACTAACAACGTCACTGTATTTTACTGAAAACACAGGCACAGTAGAGTCACCCTCCACCCTATGGGAGGCATACAAAACTGTCCTCAGGGGGGCGGCCATTGCGGCGATTACGGGACACAAACGGGACTCACGGAAGGAACTTGCAGACCTAGAACTTGCACTAGATACGGCCAATAACGCTCACATGACTGACCCCTCCCCGACCACGACACACACACTCATGCTCCGGCAGCAACAATACCTAGCCCACCTCAAAACGACAGAGAAGGGATACATCGCGAACACTAGACATAGAATCTATGATGTGGGAGACAAAGCGGGGCGTATGCTAGCGTGGCTGGACAAGAGAGGGAATGGAGTAAAAGGTATCCATAGACTCAATACGGAGGATGGGCGGACACTGGTACACCCGGAAGCAATAGTGGGCGAACTGGCTCGTCATTATCAGGGCATCTATACACCGGGACGGAGGGTCACACGACAAATGGCGATAGCAACACTTGCAGACACTACCATCCCCAGCATTACACAGGGGGATAGCGACGCCCTAGAACTAGACCCAACGGGGGAAGAAATCCAGCTGGCGATCCAGGCGCTACAGTCAGGTAAAGCACTGGGCCCTAATGGAATACCGGTAGAATGGTACAAGTCCATGGCCGTAGACCTCAGTGCCCCATTACTAGCTATGTATTTAGAAAGCAGAGACAAACTAGAGCTACCGCTGGACCAACGCACAGCGACGATAGTAGCAATACCCAAGCCCGGAAAACCACCGACAGAATGCACCTCATACCGCCCGATATCATTACTGAACATCGAGGCCAAAATACTAGCTAAACTTCTGGCAACCCGGTTGATGCCCCATCTTAGTACCCTAATCCACCCTGACCAGTCGGGCTTCATGCCCCACCGGAGTACGGCGCTGAATCTCCGAAGAGTCCACGGAGTGCTAGCCCGGGCGCACCTCCTCACGGAACAAGCGGTAATCCTCTCCCTCGACGCCAAAATGGCGTTCGACTTAGTAGAATGGGAATACCTTTTTGTGGTGCTGGAACGCTGATGTAAATAATTAATTTACTCTCTTAATTTCTATGCAGATAAGTACTTAATCAATAATAACTCAATCGAAATGAAGGAAAACAGAGTCCGTGGTGTAAGAGTTTCTAAGGGTTTTATTCCTCATAAAGGAATCAGGATATCATGTTCTGACCACCACACAGGATGTCAGAAGGGATAGATGAGCGCGCCGTCGTTTATTGACAATACATAGCTTATATACTTGATTTACATCATAATGTTCAATGTAAGAGGCGTAACAGCTGAGAGAAGACAAGATAACAGTATACACGTGGTGCTAGTACATCATCAAGAGGCGTAAACTAGGCGTGAACTAGGGTGTGTGCTAGAAACGTCACTGATAGGTGACGCAAGTGGGTGGCACCAAGGGGTGGTGCTAACAGAATGTTGCAATGTCAGCAGAAATCGGAAGCTTGGATGCGCGCGCAGCTGCATGACGTGTGATAGACGGGGTGCAGGGGACTTGACATTTACACTGGCGGAAAGAGACAGAAGTCTGGCATGTCAGATCAACTTGTGCTTCTATCATATCTGATATCTGATGTTTAGGAACTAAGCTATCTGGGCAGAAAGGTCTCTAGAGCAGAAGCTATTCTATACTTGCTGTGAGTGCGTGTATAAGCGCCTGAGTGTCTGTATGAGAAGCGTGGGGGCATGGGGCCTTCCATGGAAGCATGGCAACAGAGGCTATGAATTACTTGCATAAAGACAGGTCGGCCCTTTAGCCCTGTAGCTGAGGAAGGATGTTTACTGAAGCTAGCAGGCTGGAATGTATCTTCGGGGAGGAAAACAGATAACTCGAAGATTATAGTCAATCTTGGCAGGCAGCAGACTGAGCTGAGCACGGAGGGCCGCGCTAGAAGTAAGTCAGAGTTCACGGGTACGGGGGCTGCTTGGGCAGAGGCCCTCGCAGTCAGAAGCCAGAAAAGAGGCTCGGTGGCAGAGATTCAGGGCCTACTTTCAGCCAGGCTGAAAAACGTAGGAGTACACTTCAAAAAGACGTTGGCATAGCATACTTAGGAACGGACCATCAAACCCATTCATGGTGGGTCTGAAAGAGGACAAGTTAACGTTGGACGCAAATGTATTTGCGTCTTCATAGCTGGTACAGGAGGGAAGTTACATGCACTTTTAACTCGTACATGGAGTCGGTGGGGTACTCGCTAGGGAACACAACATGACCATAAAATTTATATTACCTCATTCCCTCCTTGTTCCCTACGGACCCTTCATGATATATCGATCCTCATAAATCGATCAGTTTGTTCTTGTAACATTATATGTTCGTCTTTCTTTCTTTGACTGTTTGAGAGGCAACTGGAATGCTCAATGCAGGATGTGGCACACAGTCCACATATCGCTGGCCCACACTGCAGGCACAGGCAACAACTGAATACTATAACAAGGCCAATGCCTAGGAAGGATAAGATCTTCCATCCCCAAGCTGTTAACGTAGTCCAGAACCAACCGGACCAAGTCCAGGTGCCTGGATTCTGATGTATCTGATTTGCAATTTTATGTAAACGGGTGATAGCTTGATAGACAGATGGTGCGTTTTGTGGAATGAAAACACAGCAACTTGACCCGATGACCTTACAGGCTCCACCTCTATCTGCCAAGATGACGTCAATCACAAGGCGATTTTGAAGGACAACAGTCCGTATAGCAGACTGCTCCTCTGTTAAGTTACCTAGAGCGGAGGCAGTTTCGTTCACTACTGCTTCGAGTGTTCTCGTTAATCTGCGTATTAATTTACTGTTTTGGACAGGCCCTAGGAAGAAAAAGAATCCTTTATTGAAATCAGTGTACTGTTCCCATGCCGTTTCTGTGTAGTTGACAAGGGGAATATCTCTTTTGGGTCTATTCGGTGCTAGATTCGTATTTCTATGGTAATCAGGGGGAGCTAAAAAAACAGGTGGCAGGAGGAAGGCAATGTAACAGGTACCATCCCAATCTGGAGGCAAACGTATGTATGCGGTATGACCACAAACAAAGTAGGAATGACTGATAGCTTTAAAGGACGATTTACCATGGTCACTGAACTCGACCACAGTAGTGCATTTACTATGACCTACGTGTACTGAACCTTTCTTGCTAACACATAATTCACCTGTGACTGGTAGTACTAACATATGGGGCAGAACTGGAGCAGTTTCAGATTCAACAGTGAGGATCATAAGGCTAATTGTGTAATTACCTAATCCATATACTTCATTTTCTAGATCAGTTCCTATTCGAGTGGGAAGTCCCTCTTTATCAGGATAACAGACGTTGAGCAGGACTAAGTTCAAGTTTCCCCAAACCCAGCCCCCATCGAAAACAGCAATATCAGGATCTAAAGAATTAATTATTTTAAACCATGCTCCACAGGAGCCATTGTGAGTGAATGGGTACGGAAAGAGAGGCAGAGCTCCCTTGTAATTCTGGTAGGGAGGGAGTCGGCCACATATCCAACAGTCTGTAGCATTATTTGTCTGATGGGAATGGTGTAACATACTAATGAATGTATTGTTGCGCAGCGCAAGTCTGTAAGAGAGTTCATGTGCGGGAAGTTCACTAAAAGTGTGTTCAGCAGAGACATTGTAAGCAGATTGTTCACGCCTGAAAATAGGCCAGTACATAGGAAGCAGAATGCTGGCAATAATAATTAGAATACTCAGAATAAACATGATTATTAGTGTCACTATGCAGTGACTACGAAGTGATTTGCAATATGTTCTTCTCTTTTCCTCTCTCTCTCTAACTCGATCTAGGGGATACATGTCAGAAACTATTTAACCGATTCACCTAGGGGAGGACTTAAACAATTAAACTGTCTGACTTGCTAGATCGAAGCTTCATACGGTAAAGTTCTTGAGGAGTCCTTTCTCTTTTAGGCACAGTAACGTCTTGTGCTTCAACACAGTCTTTGGTGGGGGTGGACGAGTCAGAGTCCTGTTTCAGTCCGTTTTTTAGTTCATTGCATAGTTTGATGTGACTCGTGTGGACCCACCCCTTTCTCCCCTCGATTTTCACGGCGGTCCTGGTGGTAAGCAGAACGGTCTTTGGAGACTTCCAGCGGGGCTCCAGCGGACTTTTCCGGTCGAAATTCCGGACGAGTACCAGGTCCCCTGGACGGACCTCATGCGCCTTTACATCGGTGTTGTCAGGGAAGGCTGCGGCAACCTGTGAACGACATGATTGGAGTGCAGACATCAAGGAGGCAAGGTAATCTGTCAACATGTTACAATCAATATCAGTGATCTTTTTCGGAACGGGCGTCCCCCACATATTCGGCGGTCTGCCAAAGACCACTTCGTACGGGGATAGCCCTGATCTCGAGTGGGCGACCATTCTCATGTAGAATAGTGCCACGGGCAGGGCGACTATCCAGTCGACCCCTTTTTCCTGACAGATCTTGGCAAGACGGATTTTTAGTGTCTGATTATGCCTTTCTACAAGGCCAGCTGCTTCGGGATGTCGGACACAGTGGAACCTCCACTGATATCCTAGCAAGAGGGAAACTTGTCTCATCAGCTCGGACGAGAACGGCTGTCCGTTATCTGAATACACGACACGGGGCAAACCGTACCGTGGGAAGAATTCACGAACCAACTGTCTGGCAGTGGTCGGAGCAGTGTAGTCTGGGACTGGGTATGCTTCGGTCCAGCGGGACAGAGCACAAACAATTACAAGGACATACTTAAATCCTCTACAGCTATTCATCTGGATATAATCCATCTGGAGGACTTCAAAAGGGTGATCGGGAGGATGAAATCCACCTTGCTCAACAGGGACACTTTTACCTGGATTGAACTGACAACAGATCATGCAAGTACGCACTTTCTGTTTTGCTGCTGCTCGTAAGTGTTTGTTGTACCAGAGATTCTGTAAACTGTCTAACATGGCTTTCTCTCCAAGATGGGCAGGACTATGTGCTGTATTTATCATGACTTGAACCATTGAGTCGGGGAGAAACCATATAGATTTTCCCTTCGTCACCCAACCTTGATCTGTCTGAATCCCTCCTAGTTCAGTCCATTTCTTTATCTCCTCTGGGGTAGCATGTGTCTGGATATCAATTACATCTAGGGCGGGATCTCTAACTGCCATACACTGGGTCTGGACTATTGTCTTTGTCACATCAGTAGTCTGGGTGTGAGTCAGTGCTGTATGTTTTGCTGTCTGGTCTGCCAGGTCGTTACCCTGGGAAACAGAATCTGTGACTTTAGTATGTGCCTTACACTTCATGACTGATATGCCCGAGGGCAAATGTATTGCTTCTAACAGTGCTTGAATGAGGGGGCCATGTTGGATCTTGGCCCCATGGGAAGTCAGAAAACCTCGTTCTTGCCAGAGGACTCCGAAGTCGTGTACAACTCCGAAGGCATAGCGGGAATCTGTGTATATGTTAACATTTCTGTTCTTGGCTAGAATACAGGCTCGAGTCAGAGCGATGAGCTCTGCCGCTTGAGCAGACAGTGTGTCAATACGATGTGTTTCTTTAATTTCAGTTTCAGTGGTCACGGCGTACGCGGCCACTAATTCTCCTGTACTTGTTCTCATGCATGAACCATCCACATAAAGTGTCAGGTCTGGATTTGTCAATGGGACATCTGTTAAGTCTCGTCTAGGCTTAGTTACTGCATTAATTATTTCTATACAATCATGCGGAGCTGGATCTGTCATAACTGTAGGTAACAGTGTTGCTGGGTTCAGGATGCTGCAACGTCTGATTTCTATGTGTGGCTGGAATAGTGTTAATTCATAACCTGTCAGTCGTGCTATAGTTAAGTGTTGAGTCTGGGTTCTGTTTAACAAAACCTCTACAGAATGTGGTACTTGAACTGTTAACTGATGACCTAAAACAATTGAATCACTTTGTCTTATTGCTAACGCTGTTGCTGCTACTGACTTTAAGCACGCAGGGAGTGCTTGAGCTACTGAATCCAATGTACTAGAAAAATAAGCACAAGGCTTATGTGAACCTGCTTGGTCTTGAGTGAGGACAGACAACGCTGTGCCATCACGTTCTGTAACAAAAAGTGTAAACGGTTTGCTGTAACATGGTGTCGCTAAAACTGGTGCTTGGCATAAAACTTTCTTTAATTCTTCAAAAGCTTGTGTGTGTTCCTGAGTCCAAGGGAGGACAGTCGAAGTCGCTGCCTCCTGTGTCGTTAACTGGATGAGTGGTTTAGCTAGAAATGCATACTGGGGAATCCATTGTCTGCAGTACGAGGTGAGGCCTATGAAGGCCCGCACTTCCTTTTGTGTCTTGGGTTGCGGCATGTTCACAATTAACTGAATGCGATCGGGAGTGAGCTGTCTCCCCACTTTGGACAGCAAGTGACCCAAGTACACAACTTGCTGAACACAGAATTGTAGCTTCGAAGGAGACACCTTGTGTCCCTTGTCGGCCAGAAAATGTAAAACTGTCAGTGATGCTTTTTCACATTCGGGCTCACTTCGTGCGGTGATCAGCAGATCATCGACGTATTGTAGTAAAGCGGTGTTAACTGGCATTTGAATACAATCTAGTTGTCTTTTCAGTGCTTGACTATAGATGCTGGGGCTTTCTGTGAATCCTTGAGGTGCGCGCGAAAATTTGAAACTGCGTCCATTTAAACAGAATCCGAAGAGATATTGGCTCTCTGGATCAATAGGCACGCTGAAGAAGGCGTTCTTGAGATCAATTACAGTAAAGAACGTTGCTTCTGAATCAATAGCAGTCAAGAGAGATGATATATCGGGGACCACAGGATACTGTGGGATAATGCATTTATTCAATTCTCGAAGATCAATCACCAGCCGATATACTGGCGGTGCATTGGGATCAGTACGTTTAAGAATCGGAATGATGGGTGAGTTACAGATATTGGAGTCGGTCTCGACGACCACTCCTTGGGCAATGAGCTCTTCAATGATTTTCAGTAAAGCCGCTACAGCATCGGGTGGTAACTTGTATTGTCTGATTCTGGGTAATACAACACCTGCCTTGAGGGTAACGCGGTATGGTGTAATGTGCATACATCCTACATCAGTTGGGCCTTTTGCCCACAAGTAATCAGGTACATATTTCAATCTGACGTCAAACTCACGAAGGACGTAATGACCCTTGAAATCCCGCAGAAAGAGTCTAACCCCCTCCGGGGAGCAGCATATTATAGCTCCTAGAGCCTTCAGTGTTTTAATTCCTAACAGATTCTCCGGACACGATTTTGTTAGCAACAGGTCTGTAACGCGTGATAATGGACCCACAGCCAGGGGAACTGGTTCTGATACTTCATTTACAATAGGTTGTCCTGAAAAACCAAGGGAAACATTTTGTGAGCCTGAGAGGGGTGCCCCTGGAACTTCGTCATGACTTATTGTAGTGCGACTTGCCCCTGTGTCAATTAAAAACTTTCTATCTTTCCCCAATACTTGACTGTGTACATAAGGACCTTCTTGATCTACAGGAATCTCGATAAGAGGCAAGCCACCTTCCCTCTCTAGGCTGTTTCATGTATATCGGGAATATTCGGGGTAAGCAGACTGGGCATACTGGTACATCTGTTGTGAGACTTGCTGAGTTGCAGCAATGGGCTGTGGCTGTGGTACTGCTACGGTCTGTGCTGTCTGTGCAGATGCATGCATGGACTGTGTATTCTGTGTAGACTGATGCTGGTTATGGTCTTGTCTAGGCGGATGCGGTCTCTCTTTAGTTTTACCTGTCGCTATGTTATGTTTCAGAACTGCACATTCGTGTACGTAGTGACCTGGCTGCTTGCAATAATTGCATGTCCCTTTAACAGGAGCTGCAGCGTGACTTGTCTGGGTCGTACCTTTCCTGTGACTGTCGGATGGGACCGTCTGGGCTACTAACATTTTCATTTTCGTGTCTTTCATGCGCTTCTGTTCCTGATCTTGTTCTTCCCTAATTCTATTCTGGTGATATTGTAACATTTGTAACATCTGGGATGGCGTATTTGCTTGCCATGTACTCTCGACTCTATACACTCTATTTTTAACTAACGGTAGGGAATTCTCGACTAACTTTGATACAAAAAGATGTGGGTACGACTCGCTACTTGGCTGGAGGCCACTATTGATAATAAAACATTTCTCGAATCTTGAATAAAAGTCGCTAGTATCTTCATCATGTTTCTGTTTACAGGACGAGATTGCATCCCAATCCTCCTTTCTAGTTGTCAATAATCTGGGCAGGACCTGTACTATCAAACCTGGTAATGCTTTAGTTTTGTCCCCAAGGCCTAACCCTGGAACCCGTTTTTTCTCTTCGTCTTCTATTTCTGCCCAGGCAATCTTTGTGTCTCCCACCTCCCATTCCTTTTCCTTTAATTTCTCGAATATACCCGTAGGCAATAATACTTTCAACATTTTCATGATATCATCATATGTGTAGTCCCCCATTAATAACATGTCTTTAAGCTCTCTATGGAAACCTGCAGGGTCTTTATCATGGCATGGTACTAATTTCTTCATTTCTAACAGTTCTAATTTAGTCAGAGGCGTGTGCACATACACGCGTTTCAAAACCTTGTCCTCACCCATAACAGGGTGTACTTCTCGTAAGGGGTTCTGACTTTCAATACCACCCCCGCACTGCATATGGTACATTTTCCTTTCTGGAGGTGGGGCGGGGACATATTCAGGACTTACAAAGGTATCATATCTGCGTCGTTGTTCTAGAATTATTTGAACTAATTTAGTGCTTAGGCCTCTCCATCTATCCATCAGTAGTGCTTCTAGTGTCTCATGTAAGGGACCTGGATCGGAATAATGTTTTCTGTACTTAATGAGAAGGTGCTGAATCATATATACCCCTGCTAATTTCTGTTCGTCGGGGGAGAGGTTCAGAAATGTCTGTGCTACGGTGTCATCATTATATATGTCTGCATTTTCGGCCCATGATACCGCTGATCGGGCTAATTCTTGTTCATCCATAGAATTGAGTACATGGTACCCCACTCGATCTCGAAGCCGTTTATCAGTTTCCTGGAACTGATGCTCAGCAGAATTCGGATTCGTTAAGGCAGAGAAGAAAACTCTCTTGCTTTCTGGACGGATACCCTTCCTAAGATAAGTTCCCTTACCTACATATGCTATAGTGCTTGTAGTCGGTTCTAGTTCTTCAGATTCTTCTTCCTCCTCGGAGGGAACCTTTTCTTTCTCTTTCTCGTGTACTGCTATCACTGCTTTCTTAATCTTTTTATACATGGCCTCTATGCAATTTTGTCTGTCATGTTTTCCATCAGCTATATTTTGACCCCACTTGTTCAATGCATCTAATTCACTCTGATCTGTTCCGGGCCTGTCTCGTTCTCTTATTAGACAATTTATGAAAAATCGTAGTATCAGTGCTTGCATGTTAACTTTCTGTTTCTCCAGGGCATCCTTAATACTGTCGGGGTCCTTTCCCGTTTGAATGAACTCATATATTCTATCTAGGCGCTCCTTCATTCCTGCATAACATAACAAACTATCAGTAGCAGATCTTAACCGTAAAGACGCTAATATCATTAAGTCGTCCTGTCCAGGTTCTGGATCATATCTACAAACTGACATATTTTCTTTTAGTGCATCAAGACGGGATGAATTAGAAGAACGGGGGGATCTGTGCGTAAGAGGACTCTGCATACCTCTGAGATTTAATCTGTGAGTCGGTGGCGGGGTCTGGAGACCCGCGGTCGCACCTCCTGAAGCGGAAACTTGGGCATTATCTCTGTGTGTAGTCAGTATCTGAATTTGTCTTTTAGTAGGATCTGATTGAAGTGGTTTCGGCAGATCAGTTTTAGGTGAGGGAAGTGGCGGAGCTGGCGGAACGGAACTAGTCTTTTTCGGTGTCGGCTGAGAGTGATCTTGGGGGGCAGTACCACCCCCGGCCCTGTCAGTAGGCAGGGCACGAACAGGCAGATTGGTGTAAGCTGGCGCTACATCTTCGAGATATGAATTTAGGAATATGTCTTTAGTAGTCTTATGCATTACTTTAGTTGGAACTAATGGTGACGGCAAATTTTTCGGTATTTCTGAAATGGCGTCAGGGGTACCATCGGCCAAAAGATACATGTTGTTCACTTTGCCATTTTGGATACGATCTATTTGTTCTACTTTTACTCGAATTCCCTCAGTAACTAATTCGTTTTCTTGGGCCTTTTCTGATTCTTTAAGCCTGTCTTCTCTACGGAGTGCTCTATCAGCACGCTTACGTGATTCCTTACGCCAAAATTCTATGGCGTCTTTCTGAGATTGTCTAGCTTTCTTTTTCCGTAATATTTCTTCTACCTTTATGATGCACTCGGCATCCCATGTTCCGTTAACTGGCCATCGGTATCTTTCCTCTAGGTGCTTGGTATAATCTGTCCATAACTCTAGATACAAGATGGCGTCTATGCCATGCTTATTATACATGAAATTACCTGGAGTGTCCCTAGGGGGGATTGGAATCTCTTCCTCTAACATCCCTTTCCTAGTTCCTATCTGCTTTAATTTGTTAAAAAACGGCATTGTGCCTACTTGATACTGAAATGCTTGATCCTTAATACTTAATTTCGCCTGTAACTATTTAAACAAAAAAAACACAATAATGCACAAAAACAATCACATTCATACCACGACATTAATCACATGAAACATTTAAAGACATAGCTAACTTCCCCCTACTCTGAATGTACCGCTCAACGATACAGATACACTGCTGTAACAGTGCAGAAATTCGGAATACTTTATATACTGCTAAACAGTACAGATACACTGCCTAAAAACAGTGCAGACCGGACTTGCGTACCCAAACCCGTCTAGATACGACCCAGCAATGGTACTCACCGGGAAGCACGGAAAACAGAAGGCCTCGGAAAACTCGACTGGACTCGACTCGGAACTTCGGAAAACTTCGGAAAACTTCGGAAAACTTCGGAAAACTTCGGAAAACTTCGGAAAACTGGTGGGCCTCTTCACACCTCGGACCTTGCTTCCTTCGGCTGGGCTCTGGTCGGGATCCTCCGCACTCCTCACCGCCTCGTCTGGGCACTGATCGCAGTCTTCGTCACCTCCGTGTGTCAGAGGGGGATGCAGGAAATCCTGCCAGTACACGTGTGGTCCGTCTAACTGATGGCAGGGGACACGGATTGCAACGCACCTTCCGGCGCGTGAGGTGGGGGAGGGGTCCCTATTCGGGCGCCAAAATGATGTAAATAATTAATTTACTCTCTTAATTTCTATGCAGATAAGTACTTAATCAATAATAACTCAATCGAAATGAAGGAAAACAGAGTCCGTGGTGTAAGAGTTTCTAAGGGTTTTATTCCTCATAAAGGAATCAGGATATCATGTTCTGACCACCACACAGGATGTCAGAAGGGATAGATGAGCGCGCCGTCGTTTATTGACAATACATAGCTTATATACTTGATTTACATCATAATGTTCAATGTAAGAGGCGTAACAGCTGAGAGAAGACAAGATAACAGTATACACGTGGTGCTAGTACATCATCAAGAGGCGTAAACTAGGCGTGAACTAGGGTGTGTGCTAGAAACGTCACTGATAGGTGACGCAAGTGGGTGGCACCAAGGGGTGGTGCTAACAGAATGTTGCAATGTCAGCAGAAATCGGAAGCTTGGATGCGCGCGCAGCTGCATGACGTGTGATAGACGGGGTGCAGGGGACTTGACATTTACACTGGCGGAAAGAGACAGAAGTCTGGCATGTCAGATCAACTTGTGCTTCTATCATATCTGATATCTGATGTTTAGGAACTAAGCTATCTGGGCAGAAAGGTCTCTAGAGCAGAAGCTATTCTATACTTGCTGTGAGTGCGTGTATAAGCGCCTGAGTGTCTGTATGAGAAGCGTGGGGGCATGGGGCCTTCCATGGAAGCATGGCAACAGAGGCTATGAATTACTTGCATAAAGACAGGTCGGCCCTTTAGCCCTGTAGCTGAGGAAGGATGTTTACTGAAGCTAGCAGGCTGGAATGTATCTTCGGGGAGGAAAACAGATAACTCGAAGATTATAGTCAATCTTGGCAGGCAGCAGACTGAGCTGAGCACGGAGGGCCGCGCTAGAAGTAAGTCAGAGTTCACGGGTACGGGGGCTGCTTGGGCAGAGGCCCTCGCAGTCAGAAGCCAGAAAAGAGGCTCGGTGGCAGAGATTCAGGGCCTACTTTCAGCCAGGCTGAAAAACGTAGGAGTACACTTCAAAAAGACGTTGGCATAGCATACTTAGGAACGGACCATCAAACCCATTCATGGTGGGTCTGAAAGAGGACAAGTTAACGTTGGACGCAAATGTATTTGCGTCTTCATAGCTGGTACAGGAGGGAAGTTACATGCACTTTTAACTCGTACATGGAGTCGGTGGGGTACTCGCTAGGGAACACAACATGACCATAAAATTTATATTACCTCAACGCATGGGTTTTGGCCCAAAATACATTAGGTGGATACGGCTGCTCTACACAAAACCCGTGGCGCAAGTGGTGGCCAACGGCCACACGTCGCCTAGATTCCCACTGGGCAGGGGGACCAGACAGGGCTGCCCCCTGTCCCCCCTGCTCTTTGCGCTGGTACTTGAACCCTTGGCCATCCAAATCAGATCAACGCCACTATTCGCGGGCATCAAATGGAAGAAGGGATGGGAGGACAAAGTCTCGCTATACGCGGACGATATGCTCATATACATGACCGCACCCGAGGCCGGCATCCCAGCCCTACTGGACCTCTGCGACACACATGGGCGCACATCGGGTTACACTCTCAATTGGTCGAAATCCACCATATACACATTAAAAGGCCCAGAGCCGAGACTACAGGGGAACTGTCCTATGCTTAAGACGTCGGCCTCTTTCAAGTACCTGGGTATCATCATCGCGAGCGGGGAAACAGACTTTTTCGTGAACAACCTAAAACCACCTATAGACCGCCTGCGAGCGGATGTTAAGCACTGGGCGGCCCTCCCCCTGACCCTACTGGGCAGGACGGCATTATACAAGATGATGGCCCTCCCAAGACTCCTTTACGTACTGGAAAATACTCCACACCTGGTACCACAGCGTTATTTTCAACAGATAGTGGCACTGGTCACGGTCCTGCTCTGGAACACGGGCCCGGCGCGCATAGCTTATGACAAACTGGTAAAGAGCTGGTACGAGGGTGGCATAGCGCTCCCCAACATACAGCTCTATTACTGGGCGGCCCAACTCAAGATTATAAACTACTGGATCCACGCCCCGAAGAACGACCCGGCCTATCGGGCAGACTGGTCGCAACTAGGGACGGACTGTATGCTGTCCGTACTTTACAACAAGTCGCAACTGAAGGCCCTGATTGGTCCGACCAAACACACGGCGGCACTATGGCACGTGGCACAGGCCCGTCTGGGGTGGGCAGGCCGACTCACTAAAATGACACCCTTGTGGGACACGAAAGCACTGGGGAACCTGAGAGGCTGTAAGGGGTTTGACCGGTGGGACTCAATAGGTATTTCTACGATAGGAGACCTCTGGGTAGGCGACACATTATTACCATTTCCACAGTTGCAACAGCAATACAACCTCGGACCCACAGAAACGTTTAGGTATGTCCAGATTAGGCATGCATTACTGCAGGCCATCCCTCCCGGCACCACACTACCAGACTCCTCTCCTCTGGAAGATAGATTACTGACAGACTACATGCTCCAGAGCGCCACCTCCCTTACATACAAGAAGCTAGTCAACAATCTCAAGGACCCGACGCTAAAACTTAAGGAGAAATGGGAAGGGGAACTAGGCGAGACAGACGAATTTGAATGGAATGAGGCCCTGGCCTCCCCGAAAGAGGTGGGAATCTCTAGTAGGCTTAGACTGGTACAGCTAAAAATGTTACACCGCATCTATTACACCAGAACACTGCTGCACAAAATACAAAGAGCACCACACCCCTACTGTTTGCGAGGCTGCGGGGAGGAAGGGACATTGTTCCACACACTATGGGACTGCCCGCAGATACGCGAATTCTGGAGGCAGGTGCTCCGATCCATCTCCCAGGCCCTCAAACTTTCTGTTTTGCCCGAACCGCGTAAATGCCTTCTAAACATCTGGGACCCGAACGACCTGGGTAGATATGAACTGATTTGGGCGACGCTGGCATTGACCGTAGCTAAGCGGGATATAGCACAGAAATGGGGGGCGCCGGAAGTACCCACCGCCAATAGGTGGGCTAAAAACATGGACATCCTAATGGTGACAGAGAGAGCGGTTTATGTGCTTCGAGCGGCGCCCAGGAAATGGAACAAAGTCTGGGCGGCATGGAACTTGTACAGAGGGGAGCTTTGTGAGCCCTTACCAGAGGGAGAGGAATCTGACTCCGAAGGGGAAGAGGAGTGAATGAACAACTGTGAGGGGGTGGCCTCAGGCATATCACACGGGTACATAGGTGGCACTGGCCTGGCCATTTCTTGCGATACGATCAGCGGCACAGGTGACTGCAAGATATGGAGGGAATTCGGGGGATATGATGACACAGGGTTGGGGGGGTAAGTTGGGGAGTTTGTTCTTTGTAGTTAAAGGGAAGGAGACATAGTCGTCACTGAACTTGGGAGGAGGGGTTATCGAAGAAATGCACGTTATAAACAGATGTCAAATAATGTATGCTTAGACGAGACCCGTGACACGGAAGGAACTATGTCTTAATTACGAAACTATAGCCCGCGAACTATTGCACAGATAAGATGTACGAAATGCAAGATTACAAATTGAATGTATGCAATTGATTGAACACTATTCCTTCCTAACAATAAAGTTTAAAAAAAAAAAAAAATTATAATGAGTCTAGTGTATTAATTTGTTAAAATAACAATGTGTATGTATTATATTTTTTAACTATAACATTGTATTTTCTATGATACCTTTTCAAAAATGGTTTAAGGGGACTACTTTTTTACCGCGTAAGGTTATTGCGCTTCATTCAGGACTGGAGAAAATCGCGGTTGGGAGTTGCTTTGCGTGGAGAGAGGTAAGGTTAATTTTACATACAAATTTTAACTGAGTGGTAATGTTTGAGGGTATATTCGAACTGTGTAGTGTTTTTGTGTGTATGTATGAATTGTTTAAGTAGCGTTTAGGTGAAATGTCGTCGTTAGAGATGCGTCGTGTATGTTTTAGTTCTAGTGTTATTTTAAGTGTTAGGAAATGTCTTCTTACATGGTTAATGTTAATTGTGAGTGTATTTACAAATGTTATGGGCTATTTGTGGGTGGGTTTCGTTATGTCTGGTTTTTTATAGGTTCCGGTTCCTCGCATGAAAACTACATGGAAGGAAGCGTGTTTTTTTCCGGAGAAACTAATGTATGACTTATTATGGTTATATTTTGACATGTATCTCCTATTTTTCGAGTTTGCCAGGAGCGGATTTTACATTTTTAAAACATTTTTCGGGTTTTTGGAGGATTTCGAATTGGATTGATACATTGATATGCGTGACCGTTTTTTAAAAGTTGTGTGTATATCACTTTAAATAGTAAAGTGTCCACACTACTGTTTTCGGGATTTCCTGGAGCGTTTATTTCTTTTTTACTTAATTTTCAAGTTTTTGAGGGTTTCCCATATTGGAATTGTCCTATATTGGAATGGATTATATGGATTGTATTTTGCTTGATTACGTCTTTTTCATCTACAAAAATTGTAAGTATTTAAAGTACTTTTTTTATTGGGTGGGAAATGTCGATATTTATGTAATGTGTATGTGTGATGTAATTATAAATATTGCATATTTGTTCAGAAATAATGTCCCAAATTTTGATAAGTTTGTTAAACAAATATGTATTATTTATAATTGTTTACAAATGTTTATGATTTTTAAATTTACCATTATTGTAAGAAGACATTAGTATATTTTGTAGACATTTTTATAGCAGGCTTTTAGCTATTATTGACAGGTATTCTAATCCTCTAGTTGTAGGACATAGTGTGACTTGACTTTGCAGTAGTCGGAACATTTGTTTAGTTTGTTTAGTGAGTTTTGGACCAATTTGGGTCACAGATTGTTCCATTCTTAGTTCTTGATAGCTTTGTTCTTTTTTCAAAGCTTCTAGTAGGTTATGGAATGTGGGTTTGCCTCTGCTTGTGGTAGCTTGGAAAGCATTATGCCACCCTTCTACACTGTTGTTTGTTTTAGCCTCTTGGTTTAAAGTACTATGATAGGCATTCCACCAAGGGATTTGGAATTTGGGTTGGCGTCGATGTCCAGATCTGTGCAACCTTCCCACCCAAGTATCTTCGAAATAGTCCAGTAATGGGGTTAGTTTATCTTCATTCCTCTTGTAATATCTGCTGTCAATTAATAAATTGTAGTGTTCCGCTACATCGGTAACAGGAACGTAGGCCAGTGCTATCAATTTTTTAACTTGATAGGCAAAGGTGCCATCTGTTGAGTATAGTATACTTAAAGTTGATTTCTGGAGATGCCTCCATATGCTCTGATTGAAATGATAATAGCAACCCTGGATTGCTGTGTGGGGAAATGTTCTCAAAATGCTATTAATCATAGCTAATTCGAAATCAATAATTATTTTTTGTGGAAAATAATTATTGATTTCAGTTTTGAGAACATTTAATATTTCTGTATAAGTGTTTTGCTGTTTGTTGGGTAGCAAACAGTAAATGAAAGGGATGTTATAGTTATGGTATAAACCGTGGATGGAATAGAGTTGATAAAAAGGTTTTGGGCATGGTTTAAATGTTCCATCCATCATCCATTGGGGACACTGTTGGATTTTTCTTAAATTACTTGCAGTTGCAAACATAATGATTCTGTTTGTACTGCTTTCATTGTCAAAAAGGATTCAAGCGCCAGGAGGCGCAACAAAAGGCAGCAGCACCCGGTGAGGTGTGGGGATCATTTCCAAACATACCGGCTCCAGGAGGGGTCGTTTCACCGCACCAGCACAGCGCCACTGGGTCCCTGACGTTGTGGCCGCCCCCGCCGCTGTGCAGCGCCATCGCACGGCCGCGGAGCGGAGCGGACCACAACTCCCAGCGTGCCTAGCAGTTTCCACCGCCCACTTCCTGTTCAAGCGCCAGGAGGCGCAACAAAAGGCAGCAGCACCCGGTGAGGTGTGGGGATCATTTCCAAACATACCGGCTCCAGGAGGGGTCGTTTCACCGCACCAGCACAGCGCCACTGGGTCCCTGACGTTGTGGCCGCCCCCGCCGCTGTGCAGCGCCATCGCACGGCCGCGGAGCGGAGCGGACCACAACTCCCAGCGTGCCTAGCAGTTTCCACCGCCCACTTCCTGTTCAAGCGCCAGGAGGCGCAACAAAAGGCAGCAGCACCCGGTGAGGTGTGGGGATCATTTCCAAACATACCGGCTCCAGGAGGGGTCGTTTCACCGCACCAGCACAGCGCCACTGGGTCCCTGACGTTGTGGCCGCCCCCGCCGCTGTGCAGCGCCATCGCACGGCCGCGGAGCGGAGCGGACCACAACTCCCAGCGTGCCTAGCAGTTTCAACCGCCCACTTCCTGTTCAAGCGCCAGGAGGCGCAACAAAAGGCAACAGCCCCCTCCGCCTCGCGGACGCGCGCGGGCGGCGCCGGGCGGAGCCCGGGCAGAGGGCGGGCCGTCTGTGGCCGTCAGGGGACGACAGAGGACAGGACAGGCCGGTCCTCTAACATCTCATTCCAGTCATGGGTAAGAGAAAACTCCAGACATCGCTCACAGGGGGAACCAGCAAAGTTAAAATGGCACGTAAAACTAGTGCTCCCGAAAGTATCTTGACATATCTAACATCAGCTGTTGGGAAGCTTAATAAGGAAATTGCTGAGACAGAACGGGAACTTGGTTTGGAGGGAGCTTCGATTGAACATAATGAGCTAAGGATACCCTTAGAGCCCAATATTGTTACTAACAGTGCCTGTGACAACATTCCTAAGGCTCAACAGTCAGTGCATCAGGAGCACTCCACAGGGGTATCTGACCCCCCTGTGCGCGCCCAAGCACTAGTGGGGGATGCCAAGACATGTAAAACTAGGAAAAGAGCGAGATCATATAAAACTCTACCCTCACAATATAGAGCCACTACCAAATCACGACAAACCTCAACTAAATTTGAAGGCTCTATTAAGGATCTGATAGAAAGGGTATTAACTGACACTATTGAATCCACACTCATTAAGATCTCAAGTGATATAGTAGAAACCCTGAAAGAGTGTGTAGCAGGTATTATAACCCGATGTGAGAGGATGAACTCCCTGTTGCTCCAAAAAGTGGCAGAGCATTTAGTAAAGGATCCACTGCATCCCACAGGGCACACCAGCCAACCCATGGAGGTGACCAATACTGAAAATACAATGCCCAAAACAGCACACCTGCCGCTCATTCCATCAGCGATTCCTACAAATAATCCCAAAGCTGCTGGAAACACTCTGCACCCCAGCAGGCAGAACAACTCGGACTCCAATACTTGTGAGGTAAATGAAGGGGCTACAGACAACACATCTCACAAGAGAACGGGGCATGGTTTGTATCCCAAGCCTATGGTGAATCTACCCCCCGAGGCAACTCCTTTCGTGGCAGTCTTGGTGAATGTCCCAAAACTTAATCTGGAAGAATCAGAAACCCAACTAACTCTTATGGAAAACGTAAAGAGCTGGTGTGACAAAAACTGCACAGGCCCCAGTGATGTTTCTGCACATGTTAGCTTGGCGAGAAGAGTTACTTGGTTGGGCCCGACGGCCAAACGTTTCCCTGATGATTGTGTCATCGTTAACTTTAGGAATCCACACGTTTGCTCAAGACTCTTTTGGGATGCAACTGACATTATCCAAGGGCAAATACGTGCAGTCCCACTGGGCTTTTTCTATCCTCGCCCAACACAACAAACCATCCGGGACTTAGCTCATAGGAAAAATATCCCAAAACAAAAAGTGCATCTAGCCAGTTGGGCCACTTTACCCCTTAGCTCATATCTTACCCTAGACAGTCACCACCAAGCAGCTCTGACTCCAGGTCTGGAGCTAAGTAACCGCTTTGATGCACTCACAACCCTGGATACAAACATCTGACTGGGCACCGAGATGGGGCAGCAGGAACCTTCTGGGTCTAAAGAGGTTGTAAGAACCATGAAGCTAATGACTTGGAATATCTCAGGCCTACAAACTAAAAGAGAAGACAAAGAATGGCTTGAAATCATTAAGCAACATGAAGTGATTGCACTCCAAGAAACATGGGACACCGAATGCAACTTTTGGGTGGAAGGATATGTATCCCACTTTAAAGCAGCACAAAAGTCTAATAGAGGCAGAAGCAAGGGAGGTCTTGCACTATTAACCTCAGTACATCATATGGGGGTGATGAAAATTATAGACATCAACTCCCCTAACTGTCTCATTTTAGAGGTTTTGATGAATACGGGGGAAAAACTCCTATATGTCAATTTTTATAATTCAACAGAAGGGTCCCAAGGAGGTGAAAACATCCTAATGTTGACTGATTTTTTAAACAATTACAAGAAGAGTCAAACTACTTTGGTTTATTACATTGTTTTTGGTGATTTTAACACACATCTCTGTCAGCTTAACTGTTATAACGGAAAATTCTATGATGATGACTATTTGACTCACCCGCACTTTGAACACTCTGCTAAGGGGGGCGCTTTAGAAGAATTGTTGATTGATATGGATATGTCTGAACCAGCTTTTGCGAACCCGAAAGACAGAGTGCCAACATATAGTGCGAGAGGTAGTAACACTATCATTGACTATATTTTTGTGTCACCTAGTATCCTCATGAATGTTATTTCATATAACGCCATTATAACAGCATTTAGTGACCATAACCCGGTCGTTATGGAACTATCTAACATAAACCCTACTGTAGTAAATTATGACCATCAGTTAACATATCCTACAGTAGTCCAGGCTCACGACCAAGGTAGACGGGTTAAATGGTCTAAGATTAATGTTGAGGAATTTTTTATCAAATTGTGTGACGATTTAAGTGTGGAACTTAACATATGTAGGGATCCGCTAACAACTGGAGGAAATGTTACTAATGCTTTTTGTACCATATGCAAAAGTGTCGCTGAGGCACTCACAATCAAACCATCTGACAAACCGCGATTGGCACAGGGATGGTTCAATGCCGATTGCTCAAAGGCGCATAAAAATCTTCTAGAAGCCCTTAAATGTAAGCCTCGAAATATAACTGTAGTGTCCCAATTGAGGAAAGTTTATAGGAGTACGATAGAGGCTCGTAAAAAAGAACTAAAACATAGGGCCTGGGAAGCACTTTATGAAAACCTTACTTTAAAAGACAGTGCAAAATTTTGGAAAATAGTGAACTCCCCTTTGTTTAGTGGTAATGAGAATGAGATATTAGAGGCTAATATCACGGAGAAACAATGGCTAGATCACTTTGAAAACATCTATGGAAGTAAGGCCCTTACTACCCCTTTTACTCCTATAGATTCTGTACCTACTGACATGCCATTAAGGGTTGCGGTAAAAGAAGTACTAAATGCAATCGAAAATACTGCCGGCGGGAAAGCTCCAGGCCCGGATGGGGTACCCGCCGATATGTATAAAGCTCATCCCCACATATGGGCAGTAGTACTCGCGAATGTTTTTAATCTAGCATGTATGAATTTGAATGACACCCCCACTACTTGGTCACACTCAGTTATTATTCCAATTTTTAAGAAGGGGCAAAGGGGTGACCCTAGGTGTTATAGACCTATATCGTTACTCGATTCTTCATTTAAGATTCTTGGCAAAGTCATTTTAAATAAAATCAACTTATGGGAAAAGGAAAATGCAATTTTATGTGATACTCAATATGGATTTAGAACAGGGAGGGGTACTGAGGAGCAGTGTCTTAACTTATACATGACTGTTTCTAAATATACTGCTGCTTCTAGCGGGTCAATCCACCTTGCTTTTATGGACCTGTCCACAGCGTTCGACTTAGTAAATAGGTCGAAGCTGTGGACAATTCTCTCTGAGTTGGGTCTAGACCCCGCTCTGATAAATTTCTTAGCTTTTTTGCACAGCGACCTGACGGCATCGGTCCGGATGACTACAGGTGGCAAGTGCACTAAGGGGTTTAGATCAGCTAGAGGGGTGAGACAGGGGTGTATTTTGGCCCCCATGTTATTCTCCTTGTACATTAATTCCCTGTATTCTGTCTTAAAAACTGCTACCCCAGATATACCTATGATGGGAGGATCACCGTTGCCCGTACTGATGTACGCCGACGACACGGTCCTCATTGCCAGAACCCCTAATGGTCTACAGCTGCTCCTTGACTCGTTTGGATCATTTATGGAAAAACTAGACCTGGTTGTAAATATGGATAAATCACACGTTATGTCCATAGGGAAAGGAAAGAACACCACCAAAACCCTGCAATGTAATGGAGTGATTTTAACTAAAGTTAAAACATTTACATACCTAGGAGTCATTTTTGACGACAGGGGCACCTGGACTCCACAGGTGGTTAATAAAGCAATGGCGATCCGACGGTCATTTGGAGCGATACAGAGCTTCGCTAAAAGACTGGGGGGTAAACCAACGGAAGCCATTCTCAAGCTGTATAGAGCCAAGACCTTGGCTCTGGCTAGATACGGGGCAGGGATTTGGGGTTTCAGGGATTTGGCCCTGATACAGAAGGAGGAGAATAGGTCCATGCGTTCATTATTGGGCTTACCACAGTCCACACCCATCTTTTCTGTTTTAATTGAATTAGGGCAAGGTTACATCGAAGACACCCTTAACCTGGCCCCACTACTTCTTTGGGTGAAAATGTGGTTGAACCCAAACCTGACGTTAAACCGCCAAATTATTACTGACTGCATGGGGAGAGACAGAGCTAATGATATTAAATGGCTGAGTTATATTAAGGTTGCTGCTACCCTCCTGGGTCGTGTTGACCTGTATAGCAACCCCGAGAGGCTGTGTAATGAAGATGTTACATGGATCAAAACACAATTTTTAGAGTCTAGGAACATGCGGCGAGAAGCACAAGAAATAGAGAAAACTACTGTGAGGGCTCACTATATTGTTGTATCCACCATGTCCATCCAGCCGTATTTAAGGGTAGTGAACAGGCCGTATCATCGGTGGCTTCTCACCAAATTCCGTTTCAACCAGATGCACCTTCTTCTGGGAGAATACCAGAAATGGAATAAACCAAGGGATAATACCCCATGTAAATGTGATTCCTTTTCCGACCAAGACCTGACCCATTTTGTATTTTTTTGTCCCTTTTTTGCGGAGGGGAGAAAAAAATACATACTACCACTGATGAGAAATAGGGGATTTATGCAAGTGAAGCCTGCATTGCTGTTTTTACAAATTATGGAGACCCCTATTGTGATGTATGGGGTGGCAAGTTTTTTGGTGGCAGCCATGAGAGCTAAACGTCTCAGATCAATGAATTCCATAAATATTGATTGAATCACGTAAATTTAGGTGTAGTATATTACACAATCCATGTTTGTAGATTTGTATAAATAACTTGCACCATATAGTTTTTTAATTGTTTTCTGAAATTGCCAATGAATGAATTACTTATAGAATATAAATGTGATGTTGAATTAAGGGGTTTGAATTTACTTTAAAAAGTAAAATGAAAAAAGTAAAAAGTAAAAAGGAAAATGAAAAAGTAACACCCGACCCCGATTTCCCCTTCATAATTGTTCTTTTTTAATGTCTTTTAAAATGCTTTTATATGTATACCACATCCCTGAACCGTATTGTTTAAATATGAATGAAATGCCATCCCCATCTTTATATTTCTTTATATATTTCTTTATATGTTTTGATATGCCTTATATGCCTTATATGTGTTGATATGTGTTTATGTGTGTTGTAGTATACTTTTATGATTTTAACTAATCGAATAAAGTATTTTTGACTCTGACTCTGACTCTGTCAAAAAGGATAAATTTGTCTTTATTGTGTGTGATGCACATTTCTGGTGAAATGATAATTTCCTCAAAAGTAGTAGGGTTGGGTTGGGTTGTGCTAGTGAGTCTTTTAGTGCGTGCAATTGTGCGTTTCAGGGAGTCAAAAGAGGGTAGTTGACCTGAAGCATGGGCTGGGACTTTTAACAGTTCTTCTTTAAGGATTTGTGTTGTTGGTTTATCACTTTGTGTGCTAGCAGTTTTTATACTTTCTAAAGCGTCTCTAATTTCAATTTCTGTGACATTTGGGAGATGATTGTGTTCCCTGGTAAATAACACATTAATTTCCTCAGTAGTAGCCCTCCCATAACATTTGTTTGAGTAATATTTGGTACACTTCCAAAAAACTTTTCTACCACTTTGTCTTTCCTGATTATACACATAACCCATATAACATAACAGTAATTTATTTTTCTGTGACATAACAAATTCTGCACCTTCTGTCATTTTGTTTTACTTGTTCTAGGAAAGAGTAGAAAGAAACAAAATCAAAAAACATATATTTCACTTTGTGGTGCAAACATATTTAATGATGTATTTATACTTACAGTTACTAAAAGTAGTAATCACAAATGCAGAACTGTATTTTGAAGGATTTTCTTGTATGTATTTCTTTATTTACTGTTGGTATGAAAATATAGAAATACTAAGTTAATGTTTACACATAACAAACGTTTTTCCTAGGAAAAAGCAGTTGTCTATTTTGCTTAGTAGTACATTTGATGTAAACATTACATATACTTACTTGTTTAAATAGTTGAGTTGTAGTATTTGGTGGAGTACATCAAGGTAGTAAAGTTCAGATCTGTAGAGAAGATAGAATAAATAAATGTAAATTATTATAAATAATATTTGGAACCGTTGGGAAATGGGAAATATTTAAAAGTATACTAACTTCTAAATAAGTAGTTTTCTTTGCTGTAGATAGAATAGATGTATGATGTATTCAGAATATCTGTAGAGGAAATATAAAATATATAACATGGTGTTAAGAACATAGTTTGCGTTTTTTTCGGAAGTTTTAGACAAATTACAAGTATACTTACATTTTTTACAAGGGTAGTCTTGTCTTTTGGTATAGTTGATGTTGGATGTTTTTATAGGATCTGTAGGGAAGATGTAATATGCAAGATATGTTGTTTAGAAAATAGCATTTTTAATATTGGGTGTTTAATAACAAAAACATATATACTTACATGTTTAATTAGTGTAGTTTTATACATTTGTAGTGTAGAAATAGGAAAATCTCAGAATATCTGTGAATAAAATGTTTAAAATAAAGAATGAATCTTGTGAAATAGTGTTTAAAAACAGCAGTTGGTGTATAACAGAGCATTAATATATACTTACTATCTGATTTTCCAGGTGAAGAAATATGAGCATGTATTAGGAATTTATTTGGAGTAGTTTCTATCAGAAATGTAGGAGGAGATAAAAATAAAATAAGTGCAAGAGTTAGGAGATATAAGTAAAATAGTACACTACTAATTTAGATTTCTAAATAATGCACTGTAACTTACTTGAATAATTAGCTAGTGAGCTGGATCTTTAAAGATGTTTGTTCAGGAACAAAATCTTCAGAGTGTTGGCATCTTCTTTCTATAGAGTTAGCAGCAACAAATGGTAGAATGCATGTATCCCTTTTATAGTATGTGTATTTTGTGTGCTTTGATTTGATTGGTTGTAGGATGTAATGAAGCATTGTATAGGCTAGTTTGATTTTTTTTTGTTAATTGGTGTGTTTGTTGATGTGAGAATGGTGGTATGTGGTGATTTCCGCATTAAAGCAGGTTAGTTGTTAAATAAAATAGATGTGTAAGTGAAAATAAGTAATGAAAATGTTTGTTAAATATAAAGAATATTTTTAAAATGATAGAACGCATTTAATAGAATGTATAGCAAATGTAGATAAATAGGAATGTTCTAAAAGTAACAGGTATTATATGTAAAATGTATTTTGTATAGAGCAATGACTTTTATTGATGATTAATATGGTATTTTAGACATGAAAGGGTACAAAAATGAACTCGATATTTTTTTGAAAACTATATTTTAGTAGTCTATATTTTAGTTTTCGATATTTTTGTAGTGTTAGGGGTAATTTCATGTAAAACGATATATTTGTAGTCGATATTTATTAATGCGATATTTATGTTCTCGATATTCTAAACAGTCGATATTTTTGACTCGATATTTTTGTAGTTTGTGTAATAAGTATAGAAAGTCGATATTTTTGTCGTCGATAATTTTTCAACGATATTTTAGCAAGTCGATAATGTGACCGTCGATAATATTTCAGTGATCCGAATAACACACATACTAATGGTGGGTTGAGTGAAAAAGTAGATACAATTTTTTTTAAAGACGTTCCAAATACTAATAAAGTGATGGAAGATGACAGTATCTATAATCATGATAAATCAATTAATGATTTTTTGTTAAATGTGTTCACAAAATTATTGCATGAGTATGTTGATAAAATAGATGCGAAAGATTGATATGTGTGGGTGCAATTAACATTGTCTGTATCAGAAGTGAGGACTTATCATCACCTAATTTTAACATATGGTGTTTCTTGTAGTGTACTAACAAGTCGCTTTTACGGGACAGGGAGATTGCAATACTTGTATTTGAATATGGATTTAGTGTTTTCAGAAGTTCCTATTAGAAAGAACATGAATAAAATAAATAGTGCTAGAAATGCAGAATACATGGGATAATTTTTCCATACTACCACAGACACTGGACACAGTATATGCACATAGACACAATCTTACATGTAGTTTACGGTTTTAAGAAATAGAATTTATTAACAGGGTAGACAATGGAAGATAGGAATTTCAGAAAAAAAGCTGCTGAGCAAAAGTCTCATGTACCTCCATGAGCTTTCAGAGAAGGAAACGGCTGGCAGTTCTCCCGGGGAGAAGGGTATAATAAGAAGACCTGTTGACATGGATCCCTGCTCTCTGTTGTGGTTCTTTCCTTGGAAGATTGGGCGGCTAACCAGGCTATAGATATCTTCCTGTAGATCTTAACTGAGAACACTTGAGGGGTGGGAGGGCAGCTTACGGAAACCTACACCCATCTGCGACAGGAAACTGGAAATCCCTGACTCCCTTCACCGGTGGTGCGTCCCTGCAAACTGAACTGTGCACTGAACACAGTGACGTCTGTCACTGCCCAGAGACAAGAAGAAGTCAAGTAAATCTGTTTATGTTTTTCTACTAAGTCCCGTATATACTAATATCATAGATTTACCCTTTTAGCCAAGCTTGTAATCTCGCAGACAAGAGCCCCAAGCTATATCATCAACACCATGCTCAGGCAGTGAGCAATTAAGGGTACTTCTGGAGCTGGAACAAAGTATTTTGAGAAAGCTGGGGTTCATCTTTCATATGATTGTTTAGTTTGCTGTTGTACTAGATTTTATTTTCAGAGTAATTACCTAATTTGAATATTTATGCATTACAGTGCGCAGTATGTCTGAGATGCTAGGAGCATTAAAGTGAAATGTTTCTTAGCCAAGCAAGACAGTACAGTCCACTCAACTACAGGAATGAGTTATCAAAAACAGACGGCTTTCATTGCTGTCTTTCAGGCCCGTTGATTTCCCAAAGACAAAGAGGAAAAGCACTAAAAAATGTTGTATGCAGTAACAGAAGTGCTGGACTAAAGAAAAATTGACATGTCGGTAGTGGGGAGACTGAACCAAGGCCGCAATAAAGAGAGTGAGCAAAGTTGTCTAAATGTCCAGTAATGGGACATTCATAAAAGGCTCTTTAGACACCAGTCACCTCTGAATAGCAAGCTAGTGCAGAAATCTCTAATAGGGCCAGGTACTTTGACAGAAAAACTTTAATAGAAGTAAAACCTAAAAAAAGTCATTTGCATGAGTACATTGGCACATTCAGTAATCAACTAAAAATTATTCTAGACAAGTGCCATATTCTGAACACTCACTCATTCCAAACTGAAAACCTGGTGTGCGAGTTCACAAAAGCCAAAAAGTGTAAGTATACACATAGTAACCTTGCTTTTGAAGATCCCCATGAAAATAAAGTCACTGCGAGAGAAGGGAAGAATATAAGTGCATTTAAAATGTGCATATTGTGCTGCATTCAATTAAATTCAAATGCATTTCTTAAGCGCATGGCTACTCGACGGGCTTCCCAGCACTGAAAGGTCTGCCACACTCCTAGAAAATCATGATTACGCAAACAAGTATGTTTTAAGCTATTTTCGAAAACTGAGTAAATTGCCTTTCCGCCTGAGCACTAGAGGGTGGGAATTCCTTAAATTGGGAACCAAGTGTGCAAACAAGCGCCGCCCCCACTTCATTGGGCAACCAGCAAATTTAGGTTCCTGGATCTTAAATCTCTTGTGGGGCAGTAGGTGTGAGTCATCTGATGCAGAATTTGCGTCCCCTTACTATACAGAGCATAGTGAGCCAGGTACAAAGATTTAAACTGAATCCTTTTCTTGTACCCGCAGCTAATGTAGTGAGCCTAAAGCAGGCAAAACTGTCAAATGCTTTGGGATTCCAAGAGAATCCTGGCAACAGCATTTTGGATGACTTGGAGTTTATTTATCACAGATTTTAGACAACCTAAATATAAGGACTTTCCATAGTCCAGCCATGATAGTATCAAGCCATGAACAACCACTCTTCGTACAGTGCTTGGCAACCCCCTCTGAAGCTTCCTGACGGTTCTTAGAAGACCAAAGCAAGTTAATGATAGCTCTCTAGCCTGGGCTTCCATGGTAAGGTTTTTGTCAATGATGATGCCCAAACTTTTTAATTCTGACTTGAAAGATAGGAGATCTCCTAGGGACTTGGGCCACCTGAGACAGCCCCTGTAAGAAGAGATTATTCCCAACTATCAATACCTCTGTCTTATCGGCATTACTTTTTAGGCTGCTGGCTGCCAGCCAATCTGCAAGTTTAGTTAGACAGGAATTGAGTTGGTGTGATACTGCCTCGGAAATGGGAATTGGGAGAGAGGGAAACAATGATCTGTGTGTCTTATGCATGACACCATTCAGAAACCATGCCAGCATATACTGTCGGATAAATGTTCTTGACTGTCCCCTTATCTCACCTGGTGTACAAGAAAGGCTAATGGCTTTCCTCCATGTTATTGAGGACAAGGTGCTAGGGACAGATCAGTCATCTTGTCATTCTCCATGGGCACTGCAAGGGGCCTGGCTGGCCTGCCCCAGGCCCTTAGGGGGACGGGTCTCTAGCTTCCTCTCACCCCTGCCTGATGAACCTGTCCGGGAGCCAGGCTGTAAAGAGAACAGGTAGGGCTTCCGAAGAAAATTTCCTTGGTAGGGCGACCTGCTCTTGGATGCCCATTAGACCAGACGAGGGCTCATTTGGAGCTTCAAGCCTGTGTCCGACAGTTACAATAAAGAATGGAAAAGACCTGCTGGTAATCCATTTGTTCTACCTGGGCACTACGAAGGCCCTGGCCTGAGTCATGTCCACCCTCCAGAACTGCCTGAGGAGCCTGTCCAGGAGCTAGCCTTCCTGCAGAGAAGGCAAAGACCTGAAGTAAACATCCAGTTCAAAACAGCCTGCTTGGGGACGGTCTAGCCAGCACTGTACTATGATTGATTGGGCATACTTGGTCCATTTAGGAATGGACACCCTGGCCAGCCTTGGCTGTTGTTTCAAGCAATATGTGTCCATCCTTCCTGGGATCATTCGCTGTTAGGTCTTTATTTCTTTCTGGTGCTCAGCACTGTGAGCATTGACTTGGTTGCAACAAAGTTACATGTTAACTGTAATCAAAGCGGGCACTTGGTTAGTGTCACATTGTTTCATGATCGCTAGTTTCCATAGCCATTTGCGTTAGATTCACTTACTTCCACTGCCTCTTGCAAACGCGATGCGTATGTTTCTCCCGCACTTTCGTTAACAAACTCCTTCAATGCTAAAGGAGTAATAACACCTCTGCAAGAAGTTACGTGTTTTACAGCCTTAATCGAAACCTGAACAATTGAGCGAAATCCCCATGAATGACAAATCTGCACATTAAACAACCGTAAAACCACAACTGCGATTCACAGAAACCATACCTGAAATATAAGAGGATAGGCTCAGGAACCAGAAATCAAGGCTAACAAAAGTGCAGTAGAATCATACGCATCTACTTATATTCGAGCTCCTCTCTAGTGTGCAGCGGGGCATGGGTCATTTTGCCAGTGGAGTGGCTTCAGTTGAACATAGGGTGACCAACCGTCCGTAAATTTCACGGACAGTCTGTAATTACGGCCGTCTGTCCATTGTCCGTGAAGGATCCTTTAACAGACGCCATTTGTCCGTAATTTTAACCGGGCACAGCTTCCACCCACCTCCCGTCTTAACTCCGAGGCTGTTCCAAAGCTCAGATACCCAGCAGCATTGGAGAGGCACAGCGGGATGGCCTCATACCTCCAGCCCTTAATGAGCTGTTAAGAGGTGCTCGAAGGTGACAGAGGGAGGGGCAGCAGCTTCGGAGCAGGGGCATCTATTCAGATGCAAACAGCCCTGAATGCGTCTCTGCAATTTAGAGGGGCCGCCGCCTCACACATTCCCTTTCTGCCAGGGCCCCAAACATCCTAGAACCGGCCCTGATTGCAGCACTGGTTCTCTTCACAGAGCGGTTCTTCAAACATGCAGCCTATAATGTAATAAAGTAAAGAAATGGGACAATCGCACCCACACTGATTAACAAAGTATGGAGGACAATCAGTTAAATCAGTTCTCTTGGAGTATCTCCTTTAAGTGCTGTACATCACAGTGGGGGACTGGTGGGATGGCAAAACTAACATTTTGGAAAGAGAGCCTGTCTTCTCGTTGTCTTGTCTAGGAGGGGGTTAGGAGCCCTACCCCACCCTGGAAGAGACAGGATGATACTAGAATACTGCATACCCACCCCTGCGCCCACCCTGGTGGATCCTGTTTCCCCCCAGTGATGGCTCCTGTGCCCCCCATGTGATGGCTCCTGTCCCCTCTCCCCCCCTGTCCCCCCCGCCTGTGATGGCTCCTGTCCCCCTCCTGTGGTGGATCCTGTCTCTGCCCTGGGTGGCTTCTGTCTCACTCCTGTAAAGGCTCCTGCAGCGAGGGTGAAGTTCTTGATGGGCCTCTTCTCAGAAAGGCTCAGCTCAAAATTAATATGAAAAGGTGGGCGAGTGAGTAAGTGAAGGGATGGGTGAATAGCCGGATGAATTAGTGAAAGGGTGAGTGGATGAATGAAAGATTGAATTGAAAGATAATGAGAGAGGATGGCTGTATTGATGAGTGAGTTGAAGGATGGAAGAGAGAAAGGGTAAATAGCTGGATGTATGGGTGGAAGGGTAGCTGGATGGGTAAAAGGGTGGATGGATCAGTAAAAGGGTGGATGGATCAGTAAAATGATGGCTGGATGAGTGAACGCGTGGATGGTGAGTGAGTTGATGGATGAGTGAAATGATAGATGATTGATGAACTGATAAGTGCAAGGGTGAATGGATGGACAGATGAGCGAAAGGGTGGATGCAAGCACGGGTGAGTGAAAGGGAGGGTAGATGGACAAAAGGATGAATAGATGAGTGAAGGAGTGAAAGGATAAATGGATGAGAGAAAGGATGGATGCGTGATAGGGTCAATGGATGGATTCGTGAGTGGATGAGTAGATGGGTGGGTGGATGGATGGAAGGAAGGATTGCTAAGTGAAAGGGTCGATGGAGAGAGAATGGGAGGATGGATGGATGACTGAAAGGATGGATGGTTGGAAGGATGAGTGACTGGGTGGATGGATAGTAAGTGGAAGGATGGCTGGATGGGTGAAAGGGTAAATGGCTGGATGGATGAGTGAATGGATGGACGGGTAGAAGAGAGGATGGATGAGTGTACAGATGGATAGGGTGAATGGGTGGATGGATGGATGATGGATGAGTGAAAGGATGAATGAAGGGATAGATGGTGAAATGATAGATGGACAAATACATGATGAATAAGTTTGCAAATGGTTGAATATGTTTGGATATGGCTGGGTTTACTTATATACTATTGCGCGACCTCTTATGTGTCTGTAAAACTTATCCAATTCTCCTGAAGTTTTGTCCTGAATTTTGACCTACTGTCCTGAATTTGTGTCCTGAATTTTGACCCTTTGTCCTGAATTTTTACAGTCGCCGTCCTGAATTTGCACCCATAACAGTTGGTCAGCCTAGTTGAACAGCAGCCTCAGAGCAGATTTCAGCTATTGAATAAAGGTAAATATCTCTTTAACACAGGTTGTATGCCCAAAGACCATGCTGCAAACAGGCTCGGGATCTGGAAGGGTGCATGTGGGGAAGGTTCTGGGGACATCACTAGACTAGCGCTATCCAGAGCTCCCCCTGCTCGGAGTACTACGGTGGCCAGCTAGAGTCTAGTTTGGTTACAAGCTAGTGCTCAGAAAAGGCTCCAGCTTCCGTATCGCTTTGTGCGAGCTTGAAAAAAAGAAATGCGCTGCAGGCCCAGCTGGCAGTAAGGAGGATGTTTCCAGTGACATTAAAGGCACTGAGAGCGCAGTCGTCCATGATGCCCCTTCTCTACCGAGGTGGCAAACAACCCCCTTGTTGACAGCTACCCGTCGCTTTTTCATGTCACGCGAATCCCTTACCTAGCTATTATCAACAGCATGCGTCCCGTATTCTTCAAGGTGGAAAACGTATGCTACTCCCCCTTTAGTTAAAGTAACGAGGATTCATTTTAATACTAGTGAATTACAAACTTCTAGTTGTTAATTACACATTATTCTTTAATGATGGCTTTTAAATTGTTATTTGGTGTTTAAAAATCAGATTTTTTTTCTATCTGAAAGGCACAGTGCAAAGCAGGGGTTGCGCTGGCCCTGGGGCCGGGGATTCAGCCAGCAAAATAGCTGCATGAGGTGAGTGCGGTGGGCGGGAGTCCAGGCCTCTGTAACTTTGTGCCTTCCTTTCTATGCTTGTGGGATAAGATGGCAACCGCCACGCTGCAGGGGTTACTGCAGCTGCTGCTTGAACTCACTGAGCCTTTCTGAGGTAAAAAGGGTGTTGCTGGCTCCCGATGGAGTTTAGTGTCTTGTAGAGGTTCCAATTAAATGGGGCGCACCCCTAGGTATAACCATCACCTGCTATGAGGTCTCGTGGTGCACAAGTGAATTTAATGGGAATCAGTTGCATAACCCACACCAACCTACTGTTTCATGCTAGTGGTTGGCCATTGGTTCACCTCATTAGCACCAGTTTAACACCCAAATATAGCAAAAAAAAGCAAACAGGTGACCAGTACCGCTTTGCTATAGCTCTTCAATCCCAGGGGGTACAGTACCCAGGATAATGTAATGCATGGCTTAACACTTATAAGATCCAATGCTTGTTAAATATGTTGTACCCTACCACTCTCTAAGCTCTCCAGGGTCTACCCTAGGGGTGACTGTGATGGTGTACATCTATTTCTATAACTGTACCTTTAATGTGTTGGAATATCCTTCTCTGTGTATTCCGATCTTGTGTGAGATTCTGGAATGCATGGAGGTTCCTTTTGTCAGTTGCGAATTAGACCTGTGGCCGGGGTTGTGATTAAAGCTTACTCTTAAACCAACTATGTTCCTGACTGCTAAATTCTGGATCCGGACACTACATTATTTGGCGACGATCAGGGTTGAACTGGAAGTCTATTCTTCAAGAGAGAATTCATGCTTATCGCTTGGCACCACATTCAACAACTGGGAGATCTCCGTTTGAGTTGTTTAAAGGGAGGGCTCCCAACACTTGGTTGTGTCCTGGGTGGATGAAAGTTAACAAGGGTTTGGTGGATAATGGGATTGGTGAGTGGCGTTGTAAGGAAGAAAGGAAACTGGATGAAAGGAAGAGGTATTATGATAAAAGAAAATGCGTGGATGTACAGAAGATTTTAGTGGGTGATCTTGTGAGAATAAAAGCTCATGGTGGTTGTAGATCCTGGTCGAAGTATACTGATGTAAGAGCTGTGGTGAAGGTTTTTAGGAATGCTATTAAAACGGAGGATGGGAGGATATGGAATAGGAGTAGAGTAGTTGTGGTTAAGTCAAGAATTCCTGCACAAGATTTGACGTGCGGAAGAGAGGAATTACATCATCCATCTTTCAGTTTTGTTAATGGTTCTAATTTATCTCCATCTTCTCTCAGGAGTCAAAGGGTACGTAGACCTCCTGTTTATTTGAGGGATTATTCATTGTGAGTCTTTTCTCCCGTACGTTTCTTTTTTGTTAAGTTTATCATTAATATGCTTTTGTTTAGAAGGGAGATGTGTGATGGTGTACATCTATTTCTATAACTGTACCTTTAATGTGTTGGAATATCCTTCTCTGTGTATTCCGATCTCGTGTGAGATTCTGGAATGCATGGAGGTTCCTTTTGTCACTTGCGAATTAGACCTGTGGCTGGGGTTGTGATTAAAGCTTACTCTTAAACCAACTATGTTCCTGACTGCTAAATTCTGGATCCGGACACTAGTGACATATGCATTAAAAAGGAAGCTTTGGGCCTGGCAAAAGGCTTATTTTGCCAGGTTGAAATGGAAGTGTAAACTATGCACACAGGCTCTGCAATGGCAGCCCTGAGACATGTTTAAAGGGATACTTAAGTGGGTTGCACAGTCAGTGCTGTAGGCCCACTAGAAGCATTTAATGTACAGGCCCTGGGCACGTACAGTACCACTTTACTAGGGATTTGTAATTAAATGAAATATGCCAATTACGTATGAGCAATATTACCGTGTTTATAGGAGAAAGCACATTCACTTCAGTACTGGTTACCAGTGGTAAAGTGCTCAGAGTCCTAAGGCCAGCAAAAGCAAGGTTAGAAAAAGAGGAGAAGGACAGCAAAAGGTTTAAAGGGTGACCAGTGCTTTAAATGGACTGGTACTCACCGGTACTGAGTACCGGCACTTCTCTGCTGCCAAGGAAAGTACCAGTACTCATCAAAGGTAGGCTCATTGTTGCTTTGGCTCCCGTGCACAAACGAGGCTGTCTGACAGCCAAAGCGTCTCTATCCCAAGCGGAGCCACTGCTAAACAATTCAGCTTGGCTCATCTGCATAATGTCCGGTGTTCACCACCACGCTGTGTTTGACAGATCAGGGTCCATTCAGGCCCTATGCTGTCAATCACATTCACACCATGGTGTGCATTTGTGCACACACTCCAATCCAGGCATCCTGCTGACAGCAGCAATAAAGAAAGCCACGGGAGATAAGCAGGGCTGGACTGGGAACAAGCCGGGGTGCTCTGCCCCCCACCCCCTCTCTCCCGGTTGGGGGCGCCTCCGAGCTCTTTGCCGGGGCGGTTTCGTCTGATTTTGTTACAGGGCCGATTTTGCAACTATGCTGCAAAAACGGCCCTGTAACATAATCGGCCCCCAGGGACCCAAAACCGGCCTCCACCCGTGCGCCGCACCGGGGGATTGCCCGGTGCCTGCTACGGCCAGTCCGGGCCTGGAGATAAGGGGTGCAAAATGGTCTTCATCCCACCTGAGTCTTTTGTGTGAGTGTCTGTCTGCTTGTGTCTGGGTGTTGCAATGCTTGTGTGCGCATGTTTGTGTGTGTGCGCGTGAGAGAAAAGCGAGTGAAAGAGGGAGAGAATCCAGACACTAGGGAGGTATTTTAAAGGACATTCTTGGAATGTTTTGTGCGAGCATTGCTGCTTGTTTCTGTGAGTGCGCACTCAAGAATATATAAGTATTCGGCCACATAGTAGAAGTGTCTTGTATGTCTTGTCCTTAGCCCCACCCCTAGCCCCGCCCATTTGCTACACTCATAGCTCATTTTAAGAGTACCTGCACTTATTTTTCCCCATTTAAAGCACTGAGGGTGACCCTGTAAAAAGGGCCATTTCCAACAATACCCATCACCGAGCTTGTCACTGCCAGACTAATTGGCTCTAAGCCAGTGCTCGCTTGGATATATTAGTAAGGAATTTGTAGCTGGACAACGGATTACAGAATATTTAATCCAGAACACCTTGTAAAAAACTTGCATTTTGCTACCAGCATCTTTCAATTTTATTTATGTAGGTTTGCTCGCCGCTGACATTCATCTTCTTGGCCACTAGGTCGCAGTTCGTTATGGGGTAGTTTTACAGGAGCAACTTCCCACCTACATCAAAATATTAAAGCACACGACGATTCTGAAAAAATATTTAATTGCATTGTGAAAGATGACTGGCCCGCTAACACCGCTCGCGCAATGCTAACCATTTACTATGCTGACCAAGGGAAATCTGGTCACCTCGTGCCCTGCGTTTCGTCTCGGTGAGTCACACTTTGCGCTGTCAGCCAACGTGTTGTTTTCCACGGATCACATGCCACCAGTTAAAAGGCTAGTGCGACAGGTGTTCGCGTGCTGTAATACATGAAAAAAAGCCTCCTAATTGGACAGAGAGCAGAGTAGCACACGTTAGCAGCGCAGGAGGGCCGGATCGGCTTTCAGTGCCTATCAAATTCTTCTTCCAGACCGGACTTGCTCGCGCGCCTGTGCCCTGCAGTCAGGGCCGGATCAAAATGATTTGGGCTGGTGCTATAAATGTCCTTGATGGTAAACAGAGCAGTGCTTGGCGAAAATCTATTTTAGCATAATGGCATGTAAACAGATTTGTCCACGTGGGAACATGTGACAAAGAATAGCATACAACCTGTAGGTGTTGTACAACGACATAGCATCTCAACTGTACCCAAATAACACACTGCATTACCATAACACAAGCTCACAATAACAATACAGCAGTACAACACAACCAGCAATGCAACAAAAAGGCATAAATCAACACATACATCATCTCAGGATCACACAAAAAACGAACTCAATGCAGCAACATACTAACACAAGATTGATTTGTTAAATGCGCTGTTGTGTTGCTTTTTATGCTGACTTATTGTGTTGTTGTTTTTTTGTTGCGATAGCCCTGTCATGTTGCTCAGATGTATTAATTTCAGTATGTTACGTTGCCAGGTTTTATGTGTGTTGTGTTGCGTTATATAGTTTTCTTTGCATACTTTTATAAATGCAGTTAGATTTCTAGTCCAAGGCTGCACATTTATTCCATAGAGCACAACCTTTCCTTTCTCTGAAAACGAATAATATTAAACTTCTTCTAGCCCTTCTGTTCATCCCACCAATCACTTGAATGATGCCACAAAGTTCTTAAAAACAATATAATCTAACTCTGTAGATGTATGGAAAATCACTGCAAAGAAACTGAAGAATTGCATGCAATGCTTTCCCCAAATGCATGAGAATAGGCCTAGTAACCAATAGACTTACCACTAAGCTTGGGTTCCATAGTAGCGTGCTTCTCACTGTAAAGCTCTTCAACATCTCGGCAGAGTTAATAAGCGCTATATAAATGCAATTACAATACAATACAAGTGCACAGTAATGATTTACCACTGTCAAAGATGGCAAAACATCACCACTTCAGCTGTTCAGTTATTTAAAGTCTGACCAGACATAACCATGCCCTGAGCAATGCTCTAACGTATGGACATGCAAGGGCTGAACCACACTGAGCTATCAACTTCAAAACTCTCTGCTTTTTTACATTTCTTTTTTGAAGCATTTATTTATTTGATTCTGAGGGCGGAAATAAATTAGAGCCTTAAAGCCCGCCATAGCAGGCTCTACCGGCCATTAAAGGCCTGTTCCAGCATTCGGCTCGGGCCTATAACAAGGGAGCTGGCATTTAATGGCCGGTAGAGCCCTCTACTGAGGGATCTAAGCTTATTAGAACATTCTGCCCTAGAGGGCAGAATCTTCTTATTTGTAAAACAGAAGCCTCATGGAGCCCAAGGGGGTGGGAATCCCCTTTGTTCACAGCAACAGCTGTAAAAAAAACATTGGAATGTTGATTCTCCCGTTTTAACCAGCCATTAGAAGCCAAGAGGACTTGACTGTCTTCAATGGAGCGCTAACATACCAATGTTCTAATAAACAATATATACTAATCTTCCCATGAATATATATCCTTTGCAGAATATGGTAATGAAAGCCAAAGCATGGAGAATATGATTAAACAAGGAATAATCAGCCACTCTATATTACTGCACTTTCCAGCACCGTCTGATTACAATCAGCACAATTCTAAAATGGCGTGACATTGTTGAAGCCAAGAAGTACAAATTGACTAATTATACCTATTGAATTCCAGATAACAAAGAAGAACAAAAAACGAATACTAAAAAACACAATAATATTAGAAAGTCCATATATATATATATATATATATATAAAAGAAACAAGTCCAGCGCCCTCGTTCTCGCCTAACTAAATCTTAGCACGCTCTGCCACGCGCTATTCCTCTTGGCTCTTTTCCAGCATTCGCAACAATCAAGAAAAGAGTTATGTAAACAGCTCTGTGTACGGAAAAATAACAGTAACACATAAAAAATGAATAGGTCAGAACAGTGAACATGTAGCAGTGTACTGTAACCCCTTGGTGAAGTGTTTGGATCTTCACTTAAAAAACGTGCATAAGTACATATTCAGTGTATGTGACGGTTTTGTGCCCCGGTAAGAAGAAAGTGTAGTCTCATTGAGTGGGATGACATATGGGCTAGGTATCTGTAGGTTGGTGGTATTGGGTTTAGGGACCAGGTTAATGCACGATGCGGTAGACCAAAAATATAGGCAGATGTTGTGAAATTGTGTATGTGGTAATTCAAGTTTAGTTCTAACAAAAGTTATTGTTTCTTATTCTGTTTATTTACTTATTTTTATTATCACAGACTTTCCAAAACACTGAGGATTATACGGTAAACATATCCCCCCAAAATGGATTTATCGCATATAAATAACAAGTTTGTAAAAGGTATGGCTGATTATCACCACAGTTTTCAAAATATTTAATATCCTTCGTAGCAGGTCAAGACCACTTTAAGCATTGAATAGGTAATTTCCAAATTAAAAATTGTTGTTTATTTTTTATTTACACGTTCGTTTTCACTATATGCACTGTAATTGTAGGAATTTGCTTATGTCTATCGCACAATTATGTCCTTTTTTAGTATTTTAAATATTGAAAGCGTGTTTATGTTGTTTACATTATCTAAAGGATTTTTATTATTCATTGCACAGTATGCAGTGGATTAAGTATTACAATTACATTTACAAAGAAGATTCGACCAACTCAGCTTACCTGAGCTCAGTGCAGTCGGTGCCTCTTTCATGATTATCGTTTGCGTATTAAACCTGTCAGTTTGTGACGACTCTTTGGCGGCGGTAGCAGCAGGTAAGTCACCCGTACGTTCTGATGTGCCCCGTGGTGCTGTAGGCGTCTCATAGGTTTTATGCGCTGCCGCAGTTGTGATTGGTGTCTGAGTGGACCCATGTGTACTTGCATTTACAGTACCATTTGGTGAAGTTCCAGTTGTTGATGGTGGTGATGGCGATGCAGAGGCTGTTCCTGGACTTGCTGAGATGGTTGTATTTTGAATATGTGGTTCTGTAGAGTTTGGACCTGGTGAACTCGAGGATGAGGACATTACTGTTGAAGCGTTAACTGTGGTCGCTGAAGACTCATCTGATGTGAGCAGAGTGCTGTTGTTAGTCGTCGTAGCAGTAGTTGAAGCACCGGTTGAGGAAGTTGCTTCTTTCGTGGAATCTAGAACTGTAGCTGTTGATGTTGGTTCATGGTCAGTGCTTTGTAAAGGACTAGTAGCAGTACTTGGCTGTGTGGAATGTGCAGTTGCTTCGTTTTTTGGAACAGCTTCAGTTGCTGCTGATTGGGAGTCATTTGCTGTAGTGAGAGTGTTTGCAATGGTAGTTGTCGTATTAGGTGAAGCACGCGTTGAAACATTGGTTTCTTCAGCTTTCGAGAGTCCACCAAATCCTGAGGATCAAAAGATAACCACAGTTAAAAGATATAACTTAAAAACAAGTCACATCAGCGGAATTATTGGTGTACGCAGAGCGCATGATTAATTCAATGGTAGTGTTCGGTCAAGTACGTGGTAGCAGCTTTGTACACCTGGAGGTCCACAGTGCGCATGCAAAAGGACAGGCTCCCAAATGGATAGGAAGTTTTTAACAGGTTCCCGGAAGAGCCCTCAAAAGTCGATAAGGCTTTTAGTGGAAGATTTACTAAGGACATATGCGGTCCTTGCATGACACAAGTTGTCGCAATCCAACACAATTTCTTAACTAGTATTTACTAAGCCACACAGAGCCACTTTACGTGGTTTAGTAAATACAACGTAACGCAACGAAGCGCATAGGACTGTCTTGCGATGCTTTGGGTCTGGTAGGCATTACGTGGTTAGAGCATGGGTGTTCCCATGCATCCACCCATTTATTTTGTAGCAGACCCAGATTTACAAAGACCTTGTAAACCTGGGTTTGGGACAAAATGGTGCACCTACCCACCAGAGGCGAAACGAGGAGAAACATCTATACTGCTTGTTAATTATTCTTTCCACGTGCTGCATTCTGCAGCACACGTGGAAAGAGGAATATGCCTCCAAAGATTACTTCTGTGCAGGAAAGTGTCCTTCCCTGCACAAACAAAATCCTGCCATTAACACAGATACCCTCGCACTATGGTGCTAGGGTACCTGCATTAGTGGTAGGCAGCACAGAGTGCACCAGTGCAAGGATAAAGCAGAAATGCATCATATTTTTGTAACTATGGAGCACTTCTGCGCTCTCCCTTTCATGCAAAGCAGTGCAGCAAGTTCCTTTGCTACATTGCGTTGCGTGAAAGTATGGTAAATCTACCCCTGTGTATCCATTTAATTCTCTCTTTTTATTATTCTGTGCCTTGAATGCTCAGTGACCATTTAAGTGATATCTAACTTTATCATTATGCAAATCCTCGAGTTGCACGTCATTTTGACACAGGGGCTTACAAGGCTTTTATTCCACTAGGCATTTCCCCTTGGAAGCCGGTTTTGAAAGGCCAAATTCACTCCTGGTGCCTCTGTCACTTTCTCCAGCCCTGAGGTTAACCAAGAGACTTCAAGAGAGAGTTAGGTAAAAGGATGTTGAAGGTAGAGAGGGAGAAGAGAGAGATAGAGAGGAGAAAAGAGGAGAGAGAGAATTGATAAGTGGAAAGAGAAAGATAGCACAGGAGAAAAAGGGAGCAAGGCTGGTTTGAGAATTTTTGCCAGGGCTGACTTTTGGGTCCGGACCTGTTTGAGATTTTTCTTTTACATGGATTGAATCCTTTACATTTCTGAATCTGACTGCTTTGCAGGGATTATGCCTGGTATAAAGTACCCATTACTGTACATTATGAGGATACGGGCTATTGCCAAGGCATCTCAGGTGAGGGACTGACAATAGAGTATGTTTATCCAGTTTCTGTCTTTTACAGACCTGTCACTCTTTCTTCAGCACACCTTTGAACAAAGATCATCTCTTTACAGCGGACCAATTTGCCAGGAGGTTGAGAGGATTTCCTAAAACATCCAGGCAGAAGAAGCTTCACTTTTGTTGCCTTTCACCACTACTGGAGCTGCCAGGGGCGCAGCTTAGCCAGTGAGATTTGGTGGGTATGAATCTCAAATTTCCCAACTAAAATAGAGTGGCCCACAGGGTGTAGGGGAGAGATGACCGAGGTTCAGAATAGGCTGTTTCCATGAAGAACAGGGTCGATACTAATTTGCATTAGGTGGGAATCTGTGTAGCACAGTGGGTGAAACATGATGGGTCTGAATGCCTGTAGTTAGACTATTCACAAGCATTCATCCCACCACCCTTTGCATGTTAGATTGCCAGTTGTATGCCTGAAATCTGAGACTGGTGCAGCTTTCCAAGCCTTCTCTTGCCAACATCTGTGAATTCAAAAAGTAATACATTTGCATCCATTTCAGAAGAACGTCTGTGGATGCACATTTATTACTTTTATGTAAACCAGTCACTACACATATATTTAATTTCCCAATCCCCAAAAATGCACAACTTTTTAGTGAAATGAAAACAATGATAAAAGCAAAAGCATTCATAGCAGTCTCTACTGAGGGCCCCTAGACCCAACAACCACGCCAAGAATATATTTAATAGGCGGGTGTCACAAACCACTACTAACCTAAAAGTACTGCTTCTGGAGCATCTAGAGTCTAATTGAAGAATAATGCAGAACCAATCATACGTCGCGATTATACACCACCCCTATTGTAGTGTAGTGTAGTTCCTATTTTCCCAATAGGCTCTGCGCATTGGAATAACATAAACAATAGTTTAGACGTAGGACTGAGGTCAACTAGGTCTCTATTGAATATGTTAGACTTAATTTAGGTTTGCCAGCTAGCTCAGAGGTCACTAGAAACTTTCTCGAATGAGCAGGGAGGAGTGAACTTCCCTGATCAGACAAGAAGGGATTCAGCTTCTGACAACCGCATAAACATGACAACTTTGCTCCCCCAGAATAAGGAGTATATCTCCAGAGTCGTGTGAAAACAATAGATAGCTTTTTCACTCAGGTGTGCATACTTAGTTTCACCAGAGTGCAGAGAAATAGAGAGACGAGCGTTTTCAATAAAATGGTGTTATTTATTGAGCAGTCTTCTTTCTCATGCAAGAGAAATGAATTGCTATAATTGCAATACTTGTTATGAAGTAAAGTGCGTACAGTAAAAGGAGTATTATGAAATAATACTGTAAAAGCATTGATATGGTTTCTGACCCATATGATACTTAAAAGGTATAAAATATCTACAGTTACATACAATGATAAAAGTTTGACTAAACGTACTCAACTGGTGCTTCTAAGATACTCCTACCCCGGTGTACCTAACCTAAGCCTAGTACAGGGAAGGAGTAAATGAGTTGCAGTTTAAGTTAAGTTAGTTTTTGCCAAGAATCTGACTCAAGAATTCTCTAGGGATCTAATCAGCTCCGTACCTTGGTTTTAGAATGGATGAGGTCTTGTATCTCGCTCTCAGGACTCGATATTCCAGTATCCCGCGAGGGTGACTGGGAACACCAGAGCTGGATTTTCTCGGCAGGAGAAAAAGACAGCGTCTTTCTCAGTGCGTCAAGTGGGAGGGACGGCTTCCTTCGGCACTCGCATCAGCTGGGCTTTTGATAAGTAGATAGCCGCTCTGCTCCACACCACTGTGTGTTGCTTAAGGCAAACGCTGGTATATTTATACCTGGAAGGTGCCGTGTTTGACGTAAGGTTGGACATAAGACGTCAATAAAAAGATGTCACTAAGAACTGACCGTTCTTTCAGTGCTCGCAGGAGTTCTAGGACAAATCAAAACAAAAGTACGGGGAATTCCCAGGTTGCTGGAGGTTTGGTATGTTGTAAGAACTCGTTGTGCTTTCTAGGAGTCTAAGGAAGTAGCCTTGCCGCATTTGGTTTGCATTGGCTATTACTAAATATGAAATGTTTCATTAGGGTCCTAGATAGAACCACAACAGTAGCGGAAAGGGAAAAGGAACCCTTTTCTTAATACAATCCTCACCCACTCTAATAGTGGCATGCTTCATCATCGCGTTAACCCTGACTCCTAAAGGTCAGGGAGGGCTCGACCATCTTTCAAAGAGCTCTTATGCTTATGAAGAAGTTTTGTAAGGGGGCATAACTTTAAAAATAAAATTCCTCACCCACAACAAAGGATTTCTTTATTAGTGGGGTGGGTGGGAAGGTTGAAACTTGAACACCATGAGGGTGGAAGAATTCGATGGTCCTATGACCCTATTACACCAACCTGTTTTAGCCCTGTTCTACTGGCCTATCTAAGGTCCTGGGCTTTCGTCAGGGTGGGTAAGTAAAGAGGTCACTCCCCCAGTGACGTGTCTAACATGTGGATTTTGGAGTGGGCATGCAAACAGGATGCACAAGACTTGTAACTACTGGACCGCCCACTCAAGATCACGTGGGAAAATCTGTCCCACACGCTTTGGGTAATACCCAACAGAGGCAAGTATTACAAGTCTCAGGCATGCTAATTGCATGCCCAATCAAAAATCCACATGTTAGACACGTCAATGAGTAGGAGACTGTGTCAAGGAGAAAATGCCTTGCTGCAAGAAGTCATACGAACTTTCCAGTCACGATACATGGTGAACATTTCACGCATTATGTGTAAAGCGAAACATGGTAATTAAGCAAGATTATGTTAGCATAACAAAACAATTTGGAACATCGCTACGGCAAACTTCCCAAGATTGGCATGGAGTTACTGTGAAGAACTACTAATACTTACTATATTTTTATTGTTGAGTGGCTATTGTTCAGTACACAATCTGCTGTTAGTACGACATTATAGTACATGCTAGTATTCACTGCTATCATATCAATGAGTTAAAGTAAATAAGGGAAGGGGATCTTTTCTGAATATTGATAGTAAAAATGTTTTTATGTAGCACTTCAAACCGCCCTTCAGCTGTCCTTCTCTGTCCATCTGAGCACTGTAAATACCATATGGTATCATTGGTCAATGTAATAGTACTAAATTTACGGACCTCGGAGGATTGAAAGGCGAGTTACACTTGTCTGGATATGAACTTGTGACCTGCAGTTCACAGCCCATGTCAAATGAGAGCATTTAATTCACTGAGTCACCTTGCCAGAAGTCTTAGCACAGTTGCAGTACTCTGCCCAGTCTTCCAGTTAATATTGTAATACTTTATTCACTCTTGCTAGGGGACGTATATTTTTCACAAAATTCTCAACATAGTTTCACTACAGTATAATAAATTCTCAATTGGGCTGCAAAACATTCTACTTACATCTCAGTAAAGTTGAAATGACTTTAAACGCGCAAGTGTGTATGTGGGTGTGTGTGTGTGGGAGTGTGTGTGTCTGTGTGTGTGTGTATATATACATTTATATTGCACTAATCTAGCTGGAGAACATAGAGCGCTACACATTCCTGAGGATTTACAATTGTTTAAATTGAACAATTGCAGGGTACATCGAGGTTATGTGATTTGCCCACAATCGCACACCTTTTCTTCCAAACTTGATGGGGTCTATTTATAAGCAGGTCTTAATGTAAAGGAAAAACATTCTGCATGTCTATTAGTTTTTTTTTGGAGCACACCACTGGTACAATGAAGGTCCGGAATGGCTCATATTGAAGCTGCATAGTCTCAGTAGGTGTATTGTAAAATAAACACATCAGAAGGGAATCATAGTTGTAACACTGTGCCAACTAGCACCAGGTAGCCATATACAGGGGGGGACTATTTACAGGGCAGGGCCAATTGGGCCGCCGCCAGAACCATCGCTAAGCACAAAGAATAAATGTAAGTACATTAGAAATAAGGGTGTGACGGCCAGTAGCTACTGGCACAATCATGCACTGAGCAACATCGCATTTGCATAAATACCTTTAGCATGGGTCATAAACACATTAGGTCATGAATCACAGCACATTCACATAACCACATGAGATCAGGCGTGAATCTAGAATACCTGAGAACCTCATTAGGCATAAAACATTATGTGTCCTCATTAGACCTATGACATTGAGTATTCTCAGTATAGAGACATCACTAGTAAGAACAAAGCCATTGAAGTGACCTATACTAAGGCACAATATGATGAAATTTTCTTTATGAAATTTTCTTTTTGTGTTTTTGATTTCAGCACACAACGATGTTACATTTGGAGTAGGCATTGGTAAGACACCATTTAAAAATATCATTTTTGATCACTTTACTTCTGCACATGCGGAACAAATAACACGGATTCAAATATGTATTCATTACAGATGATACTCGCAATTCACCAAAACAAAATAAGGTATGTTTATAAAAGGAATATTTAGAATACTTTACAGCATCCATGGGTACACATCACCAACATGATGTTCTTATTTCTTTTCTTATAGTGAGGCCCCTGAGGAAGGCACCATTTGGGTGTCGAAATGCACGGGCATGCGATTAAGAAGTGTTATGTGCTAATAATGTTGTAATTTCTGAAATGAATCATGATTATAATCTTTCTGATGTAAATGTTATGTTTATAAAACCAAATTTGATTGTTGGAGAACATGTGATTTAAAACATGAAGAATGACAAAATCATGAAGAATTAAATGCAAATGATTAAGTTTTGATCATGTTAGTAAAAATAGAAGGTGTGGACAACACCAAGTGAACAGTGCGTGACTGTACTAACCCCATGGTTGGTCTTAACTTTCATGATACACAGGAGTGACAACCCTCATCAGTCACAGCACCGATTGAGAAGTAGGTTATATTTAATTTCATTAGGAGTGCTCCCCACAAACCTTTTTATAACTCATTAGACCTAGACATATGCATGTGGCATCTCAATAGGCATAAAAGCACCTCAGGCACAACAATAGACATAAACCTCATCATCTGCCTGGGGCATGGCACATTATGCGGAACACCAACCTGGTAAGCGTTAGGGGAAAATAAACCATTAGCATTATAAACACATGCATTAGGCATAACACACAAGGCATGTCAATAGGCGCATGAGCATGAAGAATAAACCATCTAATGCATAATCTCAACATCACATTGACCGGGAAACACATTATGCATGACAGTGGGCATAAAAACCTCATTGGCATAAGTGCAGTGCCATTAGGCATAAATCATGAGGCATCATAACCTGACATTGAGCTTAGGCCCAAAAACGGAAACATCTGGCTGTAGGCATACGACACTGTGACACAATTATGAATGTACCTGAACAAGTTTTGGTGTATAGGATTTAATGCCTGTTTTAAGAAAAAAATGATGAAAGTGCAATTGTTTATGAATTATTTTTTCATTAGTTCTTGTTTTATATATTGTTTTGAAATGTATTGAAATGTATGAAACATTGCGTTTACTTGCATCCCCAGTAAAAGGGATATTTTCAGCCTCTGTATATTTTGAAATTTGAAAATTGTTGAAATGCATGATTTATGACAAATGCATACCTTCTTTAAATAAATAATAGAAGGCACACACCAGCTGAATAAACCAGTTCTGGTTTGTCAAAATCGAGTCCTGGCATTTTCTTCTTTACCAAAAACGGAAACAGGCATGAATCATGAGCATGGAGCATAATCAATAGGCAGAACACCAACAGTATAAGCCTTGGAGGGGAAAAGAACATCAAGCCTCAACCTTAGGTTTTGAAACACATTATGTATAACATTAGCCTGCAGCCACGTTATGCAGTAAAACAGATGAGGCATAAATGCAATATCATTAGTGTAAAGACACGTTAGGCATACATCATGGCATTAGGCTTCATCGATACAATAGGCACCAATCCTGGGGTATAAACACCTTAGGCATGAATCTTTCCAGGTACGTTAGGCATCATTATGGCATTTTTCATTAGCATAAGAGCATGAATGTCATGGCAGGATTACACTGCGCGTAGAAATGCATTAGGCCTCAAGTCAGAAGGGCGAACCTCATACATGCACACACGTTGCAAAGATTGTCACCACTCCCTGGAAGTAGCTGTCTCTCAGGTGGGCAGTATAGATAAAGTGCTCTCCTCATGCAGGAGTAAAGTGGCAGCGCTTTAGTCCAGGAACGCAGGACTAAGAGTCCTGGGGGCTGGAAAACAGTTGTAGCACTTGTGGTTCTGTGAAAACGGGCCTCGCTACGAAAGGTTATGGTTCCGTCAGGATTTTGGTGATGTCGGACCGTATTTAGCGAGTGCGGCTAATGTGGAGTGAATTCGTCACGTTAGCTAGTGAATTCGCCATGTATTTGGAGATTTCGTCTCGCACATGGGTTCCATTTTGTTTAAGCCTCCATTTTGTCTTGCCATCACGCAGGCCGACTAATATGGTGGAACGAATGAAGCGGCCTGGCCTTCATGTACTGGTATACATTAACAGGGTCTTTCTTGACTCCGTGGTGAATTGCAAGGATCTGATTCCTTCACCTGAAGCTGACCCTGCTGAGTCAATTTTCCTGGTTTGATCGTTGTCTGAGATTGCCAATCATTGTTCAGGACATCGTTAACTTTTAGTCTTCTTACACATGCCTTATCTTGCTCACTATCAGACATTGTTTCCTTTTCTATGCTCTTCATTAACTGCATTGTGCTTTTCAATTATGGATTTGTCCCGCTTGTGGAGATTGGATTTGGGACATTCCCAATGATGAACTTTGGGTAGGGACATTGCAAACTGAGCTTTTTCGTCATGTGATACTTTGTTTGAGATGTATTTCATTGGTTAACTTTTGGCGCAGTGGAAGTGTATGCTCGTAAATGTGAATATTGTGTATAAAAAGAGATTTCTTGCTCTACGAATTTGAGCAGTCTCCTGAAATACCTCCATGCTGTGTTTCTAGAATCACTGGTACTGGCTGCAGCTAATAAACTTTGTCTCTGACGCCACCCAGAAGTATTCAGTGTCTCTGTAAACCAAGACAGGTGAATCCGAAGACTTTGAGCGTGCCCCTGGCGCCGCTGGGTTCTAAAAACCCGGTTCTTCACACTTCACGAGGCGCTAGACAGCAAGCAGAGCACTGTCAATGCCAATATATCACTCTGGCAGCACAGCGCTGCAGGACCCACGCACCTTCTTCTCCTGGGCAGGGGCTGGAGGTGGCACTCACGAGGCGCTAGATGGCTCACAGTTCCAGTGTCCCCCAGAATGAAGTAGCGCTCTGGCAGCACAGCGCTGCAGGCGTCAGCTCCTCACCTCCTTGAAGTACAGGCCACCAAATAAAGCACTTTGACAGCACAGGGCTGCAGGCGTCACTCCTCCTCTGGCAACCAAGACAATAGTGCCTTCAAGGCGCTAGGGAGCGGGTTAGGATCCCGAGTCCCACACAAGACAGTAGTGCCCACGAGGTGCTAAGTCCAAGGAATGCCATCAGGATCCCACAGAATCAAGCTGCAGCAAAAATGCAGGGAATTGCATATATAGTGCTTTAGCAGCACAGCGCTGTTTTGACAATAACCAACTCTCCCTGGCAGCATGCGCAGCAGGTCTCACCAAATAAAGATGCAGCCCTCACAAGGCGCTAGGGGGCTGGCGAGGATCCAGAGTCCCACACAGGGAAGTAAGGCCCAGACTCCTCATCCCCTTGGTATACAGGCAGTCAAAGTATAGCGCTCATGAGGCGCTAGGGCAACAGAGCAGGCGGGCAAGGCTGGGCAAGATGAGCAGACAGTGGACAGTCATCAGTACAGGACAGCAGCTCCTAGAAGCAGTCATCTCCCATAAAGTGGCACTCCTCCTGACATAGCAGTCTTCACTCCAGCAAAGGCTCTCACTGGCCCTGTGGACAGCAGAGGGGTACAGATGGGCTCAGAGGCCAGCACACAGGTCCTTGCGACGGTACCTCCTGGTAGAGTGTCCTCTCTCAATCAATTGCACGTTCAGTCTGACAACATGGCATCTCTACTGCTCTACATATACACCCCTCCTCCCACCTACCAGAAAGGGCTGGAAGCTTCTAGAAGGTCCTTGGCAGTTTCAGCCTCAACTGTCACTGTGGGGGAAGTGTAGAGCACCTTGTCACTTCAAACACTAGACCGCCCACCCAACTTAGGCAGGCGGCACAAGCAGACAGAAATGGCGTCCATTTTAAAAGTGACATTTTACAAAGGTGCATTTCTACAATGGTGGAAATAAAGGTGCATACACCATTGCACAACATTTATTATTTTCAGTTCAGACACACCATGTCAGTAAAAAGGCTAGGGGGAAAAGCGCAAAAGTTTAGGACAAAAAGGGCCCATTCTTGATTCCACTTCCACTTCATGCCTCTTTCCACCACCCAACACTCCCTGTCTCTTTATTCAACTCTTGTAGTTTTTTTCATCCCTCCTTTATCTCTTTGCCCCTGTTTTTTCTATCTCGCTTCCTACTCGTTATTTATTCATTTTATGGATTTCTTTCTTTTTCTCTGGTTCAAAGACTGCTGAACAAGCAAATCCAAAAGGTCCAGCTTTAATGTGTATAAGCATGTAAACAAACGCATTTACAAATGTTGTTTGTATGTGGTGAGTGCATAAATGCTGCTTACTGCATTAAATCATTCCTTGTTGGCTTTGTCAATGCTCGGATAAAAAGTAGCAAAACAAACAAATTATTGTTTTCTGTACAAAATGCCTATGAGAGGTAGGGGTTAAATGGGACAAACTGCATGATCATTGTGTGCATGCTTTAGATGTAAAATAGTATAATATGCATTCCAATGGCAGTGCTCATGAATCACGGAATGATACACTAAATAGCCAGTAGTGGGAGGTGAAAGGGTGATATTCTTCTTGGTGGAGCCAAAGAACACTTTTGGGGTATTTTAAAGAAGTGACAAAATTAAGGGCCATATTACAAGTTTGGTGGTCCGACCACCATAGAACCACTTCCCCCCCTGCCAGTAGCCCAAAGCGCTGGCAGTCCAAAGACCGCTGTATTACGAGTTGACCACGGTGCCGGCAGTGTGTAGGCGGGGATCCTGCAGCAGTGGTAAGTACTTTTTTTCCAAATATATTGAAGCCTGTGTCTGCATTTTGACTGCATGTGGGTTGGATGCCCACATATGCATGATACATGTGGAAAAATACCATCTACCCATTGCCGTGGTTCAGCCCATATGTGGGCAGCCCTGGCAGTGGGTATATGGTATAACAAACAGGGTCGTATACTTTGGGGTTAAGATCCTGCTGTGAAGGGGGGATCTAAAGAAAGGAATCCACATTGGACTCTGCCTGGAAGAACAAAAAAGGAGTGAGTATGCACCCCAAATTCTTTGTCAACGCCACCTTAAAGAAGGTGTCAGACCTACGTAGTCCATTCTTGAAACAGGCAACCAGTAATATGGACACCAGTGCAGCTCCCCTGTCCCGCCGTATGGCAGTTGCTTTCCCCAACCGCGGATGGTGGTCTGCAGGCAGTCTCAGCGGTCCAACCATGGTCTTCGCATAGCCAGTGTGCCCAATTCGGAATATAGCAGTCAGACCGACGATCTCTCCATGCTCGGACCACTACCGCCGATATACGGCAGTCCATGTGATCACCAATCTCGTAATAAGGCCCTAAGTCTTGCGGACCCAAAACACTGGCAGTTTTGTTGCAAAAAAAAGTACTGGTCACCAAACCAAACATGGGTGCTGGTGGCGCAATAAAACAGAAACTTGCCAGAAGGAAACCTTAGGTTTTAGCCAGGTTTGGAAGCTGAAATGAGTACGAGGCGAATGGATGAAAAGGCAGCAATGCGGTGCATCTCCTACAACTCCTCCCTTGACATCCTCAGGTGCCCGCAACGTGCTGCTGTTATTGAGTTATACATTATGCCTGTTACAATCCAATTCTTATTTAATTACATTCCTTAGGGAATGCTTCTGTAGTTCAGAGCTATTACTTTGGCTGTCTCTTCAGGTGGCTGGTGGTACAGCACCAAAATCTTAAAATTGAAAGCTTCAACTTGAGGCTATGCTTCGACATGTCATAGACTTTAATTGTAAAGGTGCATAACAAGCATTGGCAAAACAATGGATTGCAGCTTCCAATGCCTTTTGTTTATGATGACAACAATGCCATGGTGTAGACATGGTCACAGCATTTTGTAGGGATGTGCATGCATGATGGCGCATGCTTGCGATGAGGGTGCAGTTTTATTTTATTTGCCAATCGTAGAAGGATCGATAAATAAAACAAAAATGAAATTGAAATAATGCGAAAGCACTTTTATTTATAAAGCTAAATGGGCCAACAAAAATGTGCTGCCTGGACCTCAAACGTAATAAAAAAATAAATAGCAATGGATTAGCACATAGGGGTAGCGGATGGGGGAGAAAGTGAAAATAATCTCACAAGGGATGGAACAAAAGGAGGGCATAGGAGACACACAGGGACAATAGGAGAAGCACAAGAACAGAAGCAATACAGCGCGTGTGGAGAGAGAAAATCATGAGCAAGAGAACGCAACATGAAGACAGAGGAGAGAAACACAGATGAGCAAGAGCAACAGGGAACATGGGGAGAGAGAATCCCATGAGGGAGACAACTGGAAAACACATGCATTCTCAGGGAGTTTTTAAGCACAAGAAAAAAGGAGTCCCCTAAATGTGAGCAGTGGAAGGATATAAGTAAAGAAGTTATGCTATAGGCGAAGGAAAAACACAATATGGACAAGGCAGGCCTGTCTGTTTTGGTCTGGTAGTCTAGACCTAAACACAGTATTATTTGTCAGTGGAAGCCTCTGATATAGCAGCAGCATCATGAGTGTAATATACACAATGCCCGTAAAATCATACAAAATATTTTACAACTGTCATCTTGTTTACCCATTAGCCCAATCCTTACTGACAAACACCTGCCTCCCAGTCCGTTTTTCACAGTCTGACCGACTTGAAAGTTAATTAACCTTGACATTTTCAGGGGCATCACCATCTTTTTTACGTGTGTACTTTAGGGTAAATATATCCCTCCTGAATTTTGAAAAAAAAGGTAATAATATTGTGAGAACTTCAAACAAAATACTGTAGTATTACTTGATGTGTCCTTAAACTTAATATTAAATTTGTGCATATCATAAGATTGTGGTATTTAAGTCTGTCCAACAATTCACATTCTAATAGGCACCCCTGGGAGTACTCCTTGCATGCTGCACACTTCAATCCCTTATATTTCTTACTTTTAATGAATAGCTTAGGATAAATATTAAATATTGCAATGTGGCTGGCAAAACACATAAAGCTGCAAACACCGTACTGCTTTAACCTGCTGGGTTATCCACATTTCGTTTAACTTTATGGAGTTTTGATTACCTGCTCATCCTTCCAAGACTGCTATCTTATAAAACGTATTTGATGGTTACGGCACCATACGGTACCAAACATGTTTATTGGCTGGTATTTGTTCAAGTGGAGTCTATGGTGTGGCACACAGTTTCTCAACTAATCTGTGATGCAGGTAGATGGAAACTCTGGAGGTTGACTACTACAACCACAGTATTGCTGGGATTGTTTGCCCCGTAACCAAGAAATATCTAACAGTGCTGGTAAGTGTGTTCCTGCAGTGCTTTGCTGACAAAAGAAAGTCAAATCTATTAGTCATTCTATTACTGCGTACTTGGGTTGGTATCATGGACCAGCAGCCCCAGCCCGTGCAGGTAAGAGCGGTGGGTTTGAGTGAGGGGGGTGGGGGGGCGACGATTTCCACAGACGGCAAAGGAAAAATAATTATTTATTTAATTGTCCCTGGTGGTTGTCTGTCGAATCCCCCTCCCCAACCCAGCCCAATCACCCCCGCTCTTACCTGCATGGGCCGCAGCTGTGGACAGAGCTTTAAATAGGATCAAAAAGGTGGTTGTTTTCAAAAAGGGAGCTTGCTGAACAATCTAGGAATCCATTCCAAGAGGAGGGGCCTCTGAAATTAAGGGAGTGGCTCACAACATGTGAACTGAAATTGTGTGCCACCTGAACAGTATTTGTGTGCTACTGTCTGACTGAAGAGTCAGTCAGACAGTAGAGAATACAAACCAAAGGTATTTATTCACCCGAGTTTAGTCCGGTCTGACCAGCCTCCTTGGATTGCTGCAGAGGGACTGACTTCAACAAGCATAGCAATACAAAAAATACAATTCAGAATCCATAAAGACATGCCCAAAGTGGAAATTTCCAGTTTGTAGCTGGTGAACAAAGGAGGTACAGAAGGATCAGTCTTGATCCTGGGTCCGAGTACATGCTATCTCAGCACCAAGGTCACTCTGCCTATGCCCGCTACTCTAAGGGTGGGAGCAGACCTATCTACAAGGAAAAGTATGCACTAGCAAAGACAGTGTATTCATTAGCACAACAAGGCTCAGCCTTGGAAAAGAGAAAAAAGTTTTGCAGCTGCTTTAAGCTGAGGCAGGCACAGAGTGAGACAGAAGTTAATTTCGATCATGACTCAAAATGGCAGCTGAATATAAAATGGTGCAGCGAATGCTAACTTAAGTCATATAGTGCACGTATAATGCACGGATGCTTCAGCTAAACCATTTCTATTTCAACAGCATCCAGACATGTTACACAACAACCAATACATGTCCAAAAGGAGGCAGACGTTTTGGCGTTGCCAATGTTTGGTATTAGTATTAGAGGAATAAATAACTATCATAATGTTTCAAATACTTCAAAATGAAAGTGTTTCAATGTTGAAAATCTGAGACTGAATAAAGCATGACTAAGGTCTTCAGAGTGTCTCAATCAATCCTGTTCACCCCTTTACACTACTCTCCTATGCAATCTCTCAGTGTTAGACACCTTTCCCCTTTTCTCTCGACATCATTCTGAAATTCTCCATCTTTCAGTCATACACAGCATCCCCCTTCTCTTCATCACTTTCTTTTCACTCTGTCCTTCTTCAAGCACTTCATTAAAACACTTCCCCTTCACCATGCCTCATCTCTCTTTCTCCTCACTTGTAAACACAGCAAGTTGTTTTCCTTCAGTGCTGTCAACATTTTAAAAGTTTTGTGTAGAAACTCTGCATTTCTGCTCGGTCACCTCAGATTTCTCACCTTTTGATGAACTCATATATTGGCTGGCTTTAAAACTCTGTGCTCCTCAGCCTGCTAATCAGTGGTAATGTGCCTGTGCTTCCCCTTTAAATATGGTCATATTGGCATATTTCTAATGGGTAAATATAACTTTCCTATAAGTCCCTAATATATGGTACAAAGTGCACTCAGGGCCTCCAAATTGAATGAACCTAGCGACCTGCAACACCCATTGTGCCATCCACTATACTGGCAGTACAAACATGGCTTCAGGCCTACACTTGTGGCCTGACTGTAACAGTGTAAAAAATGCTCTTTGATCTATCAAAATAAGCCCTTTTGATAGGTCAACAACGTCTGTTTTAAATATTAATAAGTCCCCCCATGTTGACCTTGTAAAGCACAAGGCAGGTGCATGGTATTTAAAAGTAGGGCATGTAGAAATGTAATGTTAACATGTCCTTACAGTGACTCACACCCAAAAGCAATTTTTTACTGTGGCCAGTTTAGGTTTCATATGGTGAAAACCAGAGTATAGATCAAAATTCGAATTCTGCATCTCGGGAATGGGACAACTTGAAAAAAATTAAACAACAATTATTTGTAAAAGCCCTACAAATCCAATTCAATTGTTTCTGTGGATTTCCAATGAATAGTAATGAAAAGTAATGTTTATAAAGTTACCTTTTTCCTGCCTGAAGTTCCTGGAGGGTAATTTGCCTTTGCTGTCCAATTTCTCCCATCCAGGGATCAACATTTGAATAGGTGTGAAGGGGGTGTGAAATTCCTCCCAGGAGCTACATAATAAGTCACTTTGACTAACAAGTTTTCCTGAATGTACAGGGATGACTCCTTTGAGCTCAGCAGAAGGGTGGGGGCTCTAAACATCCTGTTTGATGCTGGAGTGTTAAATCCATCTTTTATGGTAAATCTTGTTTGACAGGGTTGCTGGTTTCACATATAACACCTGGGGGGCACTTGAAAGGTGTAGAACAGGATGCCAAGACAATTCTTATGTATCCACTGTCTGGCTGCTGTAAACTCTGCTTTTGTCTATTTGAGACTTCTGTAATGAGTTCAATATATAACACTTGGGGAGCATTTGAAAGGACGAAAACAGGATGCCAATGGAATTCTGTTATTTCACAGTCCTGGTTGCAGGAAAAAACTAATTTTTGTTCTGCAAGACTCCTGTCTCTGTTCAAACTAGATTTTGAAGTTAGATGTGGGAGGACAATAGGATTAACATAGTACACTCCCCAAAAACAAAAAACCCAAGTTTAATATGGCCAAAGACTTTCTCCATCTTTAAAATGTCCCAAAATGGGTAGGATTGGCACTGAGAATTTTGATCTTATTGGTTAGAGCATCCCCAAGAGTCTAAATTGGACATCCATAGGCACCAGTTTCAGAACACTCCTGGAACTTGTTTACAATTTTTATTTTGGCGTTCTTATAAGAAAAAAACAGGCAAAAAATGGTCACAATGCTCTCTCTTTTTTCCCATTTACACAAATTCTTAGGTTTGAATATGACATAAAATACCCCCAAATGTTCTCATATTTATGCAATATATGTATTCTTTTAAAATATATTTGTTATTTGAATCTTATCTCTAACTTATCTAACCCCATATCATAGCATGGAGTTTCTTTATCTTTCTAGTATTAAGTTAAAAAATATCGATCAATTAATACAGATCTGTACACCAATTCTCTGATTCTTTTCAATTTTGTCTACTTTTATAGCATCAAATATGGGGAGTCGAAAATTATGTTGTATGGCTTGGCAATTGAAGCACATATGATCCCATGACCCTATACCATTGTATCTAGGACATTGTTTATAATTATTTAATTTGTATATAGGAAGGATTTGCTATGTATAATAAAATAAGCATTGCGCATATATTTGCATCCTGTTAAAATGTAGGCCGCGCAATTGTACTTGTTTATAACAAGAAATTTCACACCATAATTCCTTATTTAGGTCAACAGTGTAATTCATGTTCCACTTTTCCAATATGAATTCTCCTATAGCTTCTTGTGTGGTGGTGTTGCTAGAGAGGTATGAAACCCATTGAGGAAACCCTGCATAATTTAATTTAGTAGTGTCAAAACTTTCTATGAGACAACGTGACTTCTCTATCCCCCAGATGCATCAAGCACCCATTCTGCGAATTCCAATTTGCAAAAAATACCGAATCGCTAATTGGAATTCGCAGAATGGGATGCATCAAAAAATGCGCCTAAAAAATGTGATTCGCAATCGGCCGCAATCGCCGAATACGAATTTCTAAAAATCGCCAAAAAAAACCGCAGAATCGTCTGTTTTCCCAACCCGAAATTGCGATTTTGCAATTACAGAAATCGCAAATAGCGATCTCGCAAATTGCGAGATCGCAAAAACGGGAAGTCGTATTTTGAGCACAATGATGACATCACAACCAGGAAATAGGCAGTTCCCTTACTCATTTGAAACACAGAGCTGGAGAGAGGAGGAGGCACAGCACTGAGCTCTAGGAGACACACCCTGCAGCCCCACAACAGAACATACATTTAACCCACAATGTCCCAGGATGCAGCAGGATCCAGTGAAACTGGCAGGAAAAGAAAAATCAAGTTCTCCGAACAGGAGCTGGAGTACCTGATTGAGGGAGTCAGCAGGGATCATGACAAGCTTTTTGGGAAGCTATCCAGGAAGGTGCCCGAGGCTGACAAAAGGAGCATTTGGCTGCGCATCAGGGCAAAGCTAAACGGCGTAGGAGTGTCCCAGCGGTCAATCGATGACCTTAAGAAGAGGTGGTATGACCTCAGAGGCCGTGCAAAGGAGCGCCTAGCAGAGAGGCTGGGGGACAGACTGGCCACGGGAGGAGGAGACCCCAAGGTTGCCACCAACACACCACTCAAGGACTTGGTTGAGGACACCATCAACCCTGCAGCCTGCGCGGGGGTCACTCATCTGGACACATCCCAACCCACACAACAATCACAAGGTAAGAGCCATGCAACTGCGACCCCGTCCCCTAACGATGCCCATGATAACCCCACTAATGCGTCCCTGCACATCAGAAACGCCCTATTGCATTGTGGGACCTGTAGTGTGACAATGTTTCCTGATAGCCACACACAGCTAGAACTGTCAAGTGAAACATATCCCTAAAGCCAGTTAGGGAATGCAAGCCTGAATGCATGTTGCAACATCCCATGTGCATGATTCATATCATGAATCATGCACCCATTCACATGCAGATGCTGAGACCTCAGATACTCCATATCGAGGAGACTCCAGATGAGACGGAAGGAGAGAGCCATCCAGCCCCACAACCTGGACCGTCACATACACCTGCACCTGCACCAGTACCACCACCTTCACAAACGGACAGGGCCACCCCTGCAGCCACAGGAGGAGTGCAAACACCCCAGGCGTCACGCATGGCAGTGGAACAGGCCCCACCACCACCCAGGAGACAGACACGCCGCACAGCCACTGTGCGGTCGCAGGCAAGTGGCCGGTTGAGGCAGCAGCGCAACGTGGCCACACGAGCAGACAGGGAGCAACAGGCCCAAGATCTAGGGCTAGGAATCGAAGGCCGGATGCTAGCTGTACACTGCAAGCAGGCACAGCACATGGCAGCCATGCAGCTGCAGCTGTACAAGACTGCACGCAATGTAAATCAGCTTACCGAAAGTGTGCAGGAGTTAACGGCTGCAGTGAAGGAGAACAGCCAACTGATGCTGGCGCAGCAGGACATCACCCGCCGACGCCACAGCCAGCTGCTGACCCGGCTATCTGCATATACCCGGTCGAACCACCTGATAGAGAACGCAACATCCCAACTGTCGCGCCGGTCACTGGCAATGCAAATACAAATGGTGCAATGCTGCCAAGATGTAGCAAGGGCCCTGGAGTAGGTCACCACCGCAGTTCAACACCAACAGGTGTGTGGCCATGGCCATGCAAGGGTGGGGTGAAGATGCCAGTGAGGGCACATGGAGCCTGAGCGGCCTGTCTGTGCCGATGCTACCAGAAAGGCGCTGCAGTACCAGGCCCAGTGCAGCATCACAGCCGGACACTCCCAACGTGGAGTTGGAGAGGCGACAGGATGCGTCCGGCAGGAGGCGCCAATGAATGACTGAACATTAGCAGCAGTGCCATGCTGATGTACCAAGCACGCCTGCTCTGCATACAAGAGGCTGTATGACGCAATACAGTAGTTATGTTGTTTGAAAAATCAAAAAAGTTCTAGATTTCGTTCAACATAAGAATAAGAATTTATTTTGAACACAAATCTTCCTCATGTCATTATTTCATGTGGCATGCATGAGTGCAGTATTGTGTGAGGGTTTGAAGGTTTTTATTAAATTAGCGCAGTTAATTAAAACCATTGCTATAAAATATCAGCATTAGCACAGTTATCATATTAAAAAGCAAAAACTGGAAAACCAAACTATCAAGATTTGAGATCCTATACATATAAAAAGCAATCTTGTAGTTACCAGTGTAATCACATTACAGTGCTGGGCCTAAAATAAAGTAGATTAAGACAGGAGGTGCTAAACCAAGGGACAAAAAAAAAGTCTGTAATGAGTTTTTGGGGGGAGGAACTGAAAGCACGGGGTCCACAGAGGGTAAAAAAAAGGTTGTCTAAGAGTCTCACAAATTTTCCAGTCCTTGCCAGCACTTGAGTCTCTAAGGAAGTAAAACACAGGGCCGTTGCCTCCCAACATGACCTAATGCCCCATTTTAAATATAAGGGTTTTAAGAGGAGTCTTCTGGGACATCCAGAGCAGGACAGCAGCACAGAAGATGCAGCCATGATTCGGTTTGGTAGTTGCACAATCTGCAGGCCCCCCCCCCCTCACTTGTTGGAGCCCATCGGTTAAAGGCCATGGAACGCAGACCTAGGAGGCGCATGAACATTATATTCTTCCGAGCCCTCATTTAGATCTTTCAGGAGATAAGATTGAGGTACCCAGGGATGGTATGAGATATTCAGGGGGAGCAAGACAGTGGATGTTTTTAAAGCCTGGAGGTCCATCCGGTGGGAGATTAGTTTGACCTGCTTATTGATAACCTTTTCCAGACTGTGTATGGAATAGTGTCTGAAGTTAGTAATGAGTTAATAATCTCTAGCGTTTTTATGGCCTTTATAATTTGACGATTCCATGGATTTCCAGGACTGGCAAAAGTTTCTTTTAGCCGGGCTTTTAAGGTTTATCTGCAGCTTTTAATGTCCTTATAAATTATTTCTGAATGTCAGTCTCAAAATAGATGGATTGTCTTTGAAGGCCCAGCTCCATACGTAGTCTTGCCCTCTGAATGAAGTTCGGAAGATGAAAGATTTTTTTATAAGTGGAAACTTGGGCGAGGTCAAGATTAACAGGGCATGCACCAGGGAAGGCCTGATGCCCATAGTTTAAGGCGGGAAGAAGAGTGGCTTTAATCACCTTCAAAATGGGTTCTGCAGAAGGGCTGCTCAGGGACTGGTTAAGTCGAGTCAGGGAGTATGTTATTGCTCCTGCTCTCTTTTTCAAGGCGGCTAAGTGAGCTGTTGGTCTAGAAGACTCACTAAACTAGACTCCCAGATAGTTATATTTTGAGGTTGTATTGATCTTTGCAGGCCCAATATGCCACCTTAAACTTTTGTTGTTCTTGCAGCCGCCGAATATCAGAACCTTGGTCTTTTCTTGGTTGATTTTTAAGACGTTGGCGGTATTATATTTATGGAGCATGCTTAACGCTCGTTGGAGACACGATTTTGCCTGGTCCATTATAACAATATCATCTGCATATTGTAGTATGTGCAATTCCTTTTAGCAAGGCCCAATTTTGGCCGGAGAAGATTACTGTTCTCCAGGAATGTTCCCAGGTCAGCAGTGTAAAGATTGAACAAGAGAGGGGCAAGAACGCAACCTTGCTTTAGGCCGTCTCCGATAGCAATTTTTGCAGAGACTGTCTTTGGGCCAGTTTTAATTCGCACCCATGTGTTCTTGTGCAAGGAGATAAGGGCTCTGAGGAATCCCCCATTTATCCAGTTTCCTCCATAGGGTTTTGCGAGACACTTTATCAAAGGCGGCGCTGTAGTCTATAAAGCAGCAGTAAAGTGGAAGATTATATTGTTGTGCTGCTTGTTGGCTCAGAATGGCTAGGGTAGTGCTGTTATCTATTGTGGAGGCCGAGGATCGAAACCCTGTTTGGAAGTATGGTAGAATGTTGTTTTCTGCTACCCATTTTTCTAGCAACCTAAGAAGACACCGGGCATATACCTTAGCCTCAAGAATTGTGTGAGGGGTATGGGTGCACAAGAAATAGTTCAGTGTGATGTTGTTGAGGTGCCTGTGTCCTTCTGCAGGATTGTCCCCGCGTGCATGATGCACATGTGCAGGTGGCCGGTTGTCCGCCTCTGACTCACTACCAGATATCTCCACAGGTATCCTCCGCTTGGTGGCAATATTGTGGAATATGGCACACACGGCCACGATGCGGCAGCAGACCTTAGACTGGTATTTGAGGCCCCCACCAGTCTTGTGTAGGATGCGGAATCGGCTCTTTAACATCCCAAATGTCCGCTCAATGACATTTCTTGTGTGAATGTGCGCAGCATTGTAACGCCGTTCCTGTGGTGTAGCAGGGTTGAGGTATGGGGTGAGGAGGTACTCACGGAGGCCGTAGGCGCTGTCACCTGAAGGATAAGAGCAGAGGGTCAGTGCCTGTTATGCGCAGCTACATGGTCTTGACATTAATATGTGGGCATGTGTACTTACCTAGGAGATGTCCTTCGCCAAAGTCACCCCTGGCCAAGCGGGTGTGTATGCCGCTGTGCCTGAAGATGAACGAATAATGCGTGTTCCCCGGGTATTGGGCCACAATGTCGGTGATGATGGTCTTCGCATTGCAGACCATCTGGATGTTGAGTGAGTGGTAGGGCTTGCGGTTCCGGTACATGTATTCTGTCTCAGCGGGTGGACAGATGTGGATGTGGGTACAGCCAATTACATGGGGGAATTGGGCGGTGTTATAGAAGTCCAGTTTTGTTTGGGTTAAGTCCTGTTTGGTTGTTGGGAAGGTTATGTAGTGGTGTATCAGGCTCAGCATGGCGTCCAGGAAACTCCGTAGGCAGTGTGACAGTGTGCTCTGGGAGATCCCCCCTGCATATGCAACTATCCCCTGGAAGCTTCCGGAGGCCAGGAGGTGAAGGCAGCACAGGACCTGGACATGGGTGGGCACAGCATTGGTCCTCCTTGTTGGGTTGTGCATCAGAGGGTCAAGGTCTCGGATGAGCTTAGTTATCATTGCCCCATTCAGCCTGTATTTGGAGTAGATCTCCTCTTCAGTCTGGCCCAGGAGTGTGATCTGCAGCTGGAAGATGCGCTCCTGGATCCTGCGTCGGTTTCGGGCTGCAGCCTGGAGCCTCAGCCGCCTTGACAAGATGTAGAAACCTGGCATTGTGAATGTCCTCATGCTCCTACTGTGTCTCCTTAACCCGTTCAGCGTGGCACAAATTCCTGCGCTGTGCTGAACGTTCCATTGGCCCTATGGAACCATGACGGAACGGTTCCGTCATGAGCACAGGCCAACCGACACTCATGATGGAACCGTTCCGTCAAGAGCATGGAAAGGGTTAATGTGTTTGTTTTACCCCGCACCGGTTTCTTGTTTGAGATTTTTTTTTTCCCAATTGAACTTCATGGTTACCACCTGGTTTGACTTCTCCTTAAATTGTGACTCGCATTTAGCGATTTTGGTGTTTTTTGCAATTTGCGATTTTTGATTAATTGAATTTGCGATTTATTTGCAAATTCGCAAAATAATTTGCAGAAAAAGTGGGAAATCGCTGTTACAGAATCGCAAAGGGGGTTCCACATTGATTCTGCGAATTTATGTTTGCGAATTCACAATTTAATGTTTTTTTGCTTCATTAATCTACGGGAGCGGAAATTGCGATATCAATAGCTGTTTCCCAGCTATGGTGATCGCAATTTCGGTTGATTAATCTATGCATTACTCTTCCTCTGGTATATTGTGTATAAAATAAGAAATGATCGATACTTGTTTCAATCAATGTAGATAATGATACCAGCGGGAGGGCGGGGAAATTCTGGGTTTCATATTGAGGTCGTGATTTGAAACAGCAATGGTGAACGGACATATGTTAGAGAGGCAAAAAATTATGTAAGACACGTCACATAACGGGCTAGGGTTATGTCAACATTAGGGAGAGAGACGCATCAGAGCCACCATATCAATATCAACACAACCTTTTCTATAAGCATAACTCGGCCACTAACAAACGTAGTATTGAAAATCATAACTACAAAAGGATACAAACATGACTGCATACACTTTAACTAAAACCTGTGTATTAAGAGCTTTTATGGCGACATCTAATAGCGGAAGCATTTGAGAATGAGTAACACGTATAAGAGAAGTATTATATTAACAGTTGTAGTGCACTATGGGTTTTGTAGTTTGTTTGAACAAGCTAATGGTAATTGGAGAGATTAGAATGGGCGGGCATATGCTACAGGTGTTTTAAATAGAACAAGTCAGCCATGTTTTCACAATGATTCAACACTAGAAAATGAGCAGTCACCAGGCAGTTCAAGGTATGGGTCCGTTGAAAAGTATTTGTGAAACAAAAGGGAAATATCTGGATCACATAGAATTAGGTATACATTGGTGAGGGAACAACATAATGAGAATTTATAGGTGTTAAATGTATTCCATCGTATTCACTAAACAATCGGGTACACTCTTAGGAATTCAGCGGCATTACATTGATTAGTGGGTTCACTTCAGTTATACATTGTACGTTTTTAATCTTAATGATGTACTTTATGTGGCGAGAACGATCTGTGGAACAAAAGTAGCCAATCACAATTTTTTTTAATGTTTATAGATAACCCCTGACGAAGGGCCGAAGTAGGGCCAAAATGCATTGGGTATTGAATGTAACATGATGAAGAATACATATGTAAAGCGCCATCCTGCGGAGTAAAGCCAGCTCCGGCATCTCTTCAGCATTAAGGATTGTGTATACATAGATGTCCACCGTGTGACTGGATAAAAAGAGGACTGTTATACAAATTATGAAAAAACGAAAAAAAAAAATTCTGACAAGATTGGAACAAAATGTGCATTTTTATGCATGAATGACGGCAGTGCGTCCGACGTGGGGTGTTACGTACGCCCCACTTTCTATCAGTTATTACTGCACACATGTGTACTGGGCAGTCCACGACTTCGGGCCTGCACGCCAATAAAAACACACGCCAATGAAATATTGATTAAAGAATGGAGACAACTGGTGTGCACTCTGTCACCCTTTTCATGTGATGTTGTTAAATAATGCAACACTTTTTATATATGAAACCCAAACCCATCATTCATGATTTATAATCTCATAAATTGATTGTTACCCTTATATCAATCACCATTAATAACCCTTTTTCCTATTTTGCCCATACCAATTTGTCTCCCTCGATTTAGGTTCTTGTATTATACATTATTTCACATATTATCTAAATGAAATTCTGTCTGTAGATATGGAATGGACCTCAGGAAGAACAGAAGAGGACTGAACATGCTGTCTATGACCTGAAAGGAGCCCAGAAGGACAGGACCTGAACCCTCATTTACTCAGGGCAAAGATGTGGATTCCGAGGTTCTTAAGACTGGCCTTCTGTTCAAGCTACAGGGATACAACACGCTACAAGAGGCCTTTCCTGGAACTGCCCATTGGACCTGTGGCAACTGGGCCTGGACTGGACCCTGCTGTTGGCCTCTGCCTGTCATCAGGTGAGTCTCTAAGTTTCTCCCGTGAGGTCCTGGTGGTCTTTACAAGTACATTCCTGTAGTGGATTGGAATTTAAAGGACAAGGCCAGAATGTAAAATCTTTGACCTGGATGAACCTGGTTGGTGTATCCGATCCATGCTCCATTGCACTCAGCCTCAAATTGCGTTTGGTCCTGGTTTACACCAACCATTGACTATCATTTGAGCTTTGTGCTTCTTGGCGCTATTTCTATTAAAACTTTGAAAATTAATATCCGCTGTTCCCCTTGTTGGATTTTTGTCACTAAAGTGCCATTTTTTTTAACATTTTCTCTATTTATCTAGTTAGTTAGTAATTTGTATTGTTTTACATTTTGACTTTATTACTGTTTTGGCACTACATTAACACTTTACATATTGCTCTAAATTAAGCCTGTCTGCTCTGTGCCATAGCTACCAGGGGATTAAGCTCAGGCTAATTTTGTGACTTCGAGGGTTCACTCTGCCAAGGGTTGCAGCTATGAATTGGGGTGGGTAATCACTCCTCCAATTAATATTCCCATATGTTACACTGTATATACCTCTTTCATACACTCTCACATTAAATGGTAATTCCAACTAACACATATCTGACCAAAGCTCCCTGAGCTCTGCAAAGAGGCCAAGGAATGGTTTAGCATGTAGCCTGGTCACCTTATAACCCACTAACAGGCGCTATGAGAAACTTGCACTGCCTTCAGTTTCAAATCTAGAGCTCTCAGCTGTACCCCATCCTGAGTGCTCATTCACACCCTGAAATCATCCAGACACCTAGAGCTGGCTCAGTTCACAGTATTTGCTATGCAATGCATATGTTTCATGAAAAAAAGAACAGAAACACAACTGTAAAAACCTTAACGTTTTAGAGAATGTAAGAGTAAGCAAAACATGTGAAACGTAATAGGGACTGCATCACTGGCATGTATTTCTTTAAAGTTTTTTACAGGCATTGTTGAGAAATTGAACTGTGTTTTTCCATGTAAGGTTAAGGCCATGAATAGAGCCTGGTAGAGATCAATTTCAAAGTCAGCTTTTAATTACTGCAGGCTTTGAGCAGTAGCAGACCTCACTCATTTAAACCTCTGCCATGAACCTTTGATTTCTTCTAGTGAGGGTTTCCAGCATAGGCACGGGAAGTAGGGTGCAGGGAGTGCTGTATCACCCCCGGAATGACCATGCTAGATTTAGAAGGAGAATGGCCAATAAAGATGGGTTTAGATATTGGTTTTATCTTGCCACGCTGGCTGCCCTTCAAGCCAAAGGTCAACTGTCTGGCTATGTCTTCTGGCAAACTGCTGCTTAGTCGGAAAATGGTATTTACTTGTATTTCTCCAATTGCAAAGTGAGATGATTTTGTAAAAGGGACCCAAATGACAATTTTGGTGGAGTATATAGGAAGTGAAAGGATTGGCAGTAGGATGTCAGTTTTTCTAACACACATCAATATTTAGATACCTGTAAATAAACTATACACATATTTCAAAATACATCAGAGGTTAGGAAAGCTCAAACAAATCACTATTTTGTAGTTTTGAAGTGGAGTGGGAACCAATATTTTAAAAGTATCAAAACAAATCAAGACACTTCACTTGATAATGTGCAAATATTAAATACTTACTGAAATCCCATTTCCATGCATTATTGTTTTGTTCGCTATATAGTTTTACCATTAAGACTGCATGTTTATGCAAATGTAGTGGCCATGTTAATGGAAAATATGCTGTCTGTAAATGACAATATGCAACCTCACCCATTATCCAAAATGCACCACCAGCCACATCCCACACCAGTACCACTCTCCTGCTGAATGGACATGGTACATTTGCCACACATGTTTTTTGTGTGACACTTGGATTGCTCACAATTCTTATGACTTCACTGATATAACATTACAGCACCCTTCCCTCTGAAAATTGTTCCATCGCCTATGGCTTCCACAGACCTGTTTTGACTGTGGAGGAGAGTCAGTCAGTTGCACCCAGTCCTTAATAAACCCCCAAACACATACCATCTGGGGCAGTGATAGGCCAACCATGCAGGGACGGCTCCTCCGCTAAGTCAGAGGAGCGTCGGCCCACTGCTTTCAGAGCAGTGGAAAAGCGAAAAATACATTGATAATAACAAGGTTATCATCATTTCATTTTTCGTTTCTGTAGACTGGGCTAGGGTGGGGTTAGTGGCTCAGGGAGGAGGAGTGGACTGAGCACACTAAGTGCGCAGGACTGCTTGGCCGGCCATCTCGGGCCGGCCAAACACTCCTGCGCATTTTGTATGTTCCCCACCCAGGCTGCATTTCATCCTGAGTGGGGAACATGCAAAGGCTCCTTGTCTCAGTCTGAGCGCTCATACCAATCACAACACTGCATTTCAGCGTTGTGATTGGCTATCGGGAGTCAATCATAACGCTGCATTGTAGCGTTGTGATTGGCTCAGGGGAGCCTGTGTGCTTCCGGACTCTAAAACAACGAGGGAGAAGAGACGGAGGCGGCCGCTGCGCGAGGAGGTAAGTGTTTTTTTTTTCTTTTTTAATATTTAGTCTCCTACACTCACCCTGACCCCCCTCCCCCTCCATCTTGCCGCTACCACTGCAACTATGCAGGAGGAAGAAGGCTGCTCTTCTGTTTTCCAGAATGGCAGTAAAGGTGGGCATATGAGTACAAAAACACACTGGACGTGCACCAAGCCACCTACGATTTTCCCTAATCTTGAATGCCCAGTGTGTGTCTGAGAAGCAGTAGGGAGTGCAGCTAGTGCTAAAAGCATACTGCTAGAAAGATAATGACCCGAAAACGCCAACTAGTCACATTAATGCCAAACACCTTTACTGGAGTGTCTAGTTGATGTATATTAGAATTCCTAGAGCAGTGGGTAGATACCCAACTCCCCCATGTTACGAATTATTTGGAAATAGTCGAATGCTCACACTTTTATGTTACGACTGGTAATGAATTTCATCGGGTTAAACGTGTCAGAATCCGAAAATATCTGTATTCGCTACACTTCTGTAGAATGAAAGCAAAAATAAAACGACAATACTTTCAGTAATCATAATCAACGATATGTGTTAAAAAGGGAGACCATTTGAGCTAAAAACATCAATACAATAAAATTCACTAAAGTGGTGTGCAATTAAATTTCATTTGCAATTCAGCGCGATCATACTAGCTACCAACGTATTACACATCATCATACGTTTAAAAAAACGTGGCAATGTAATGGAATAACAGATCATGGAGGAATGGAGTTAATACATAAGGGTTGACGCTAATCAGAAAGTAATTTCCATATTATTGCACCTCATCGTACGTTAAAAAACACATTATACAGTAGTGGGGTAACAGATCAAGTAATTAAATTAGTATATAAACAACCACGCTGATCAAGAGATTATTGCAATTAAGTGCCATACAATAGCAATACATTTACAGGGTTGGGGGCATCCTACCCCCCAACAGCATGGTACTCTCCTCTTTAGTTTTAAAAGCTGCCAAATAAACAGTGCCATAGAGTAACAGACCAGAGGGCAATGCAGTTGCTACAAAAAAGAGGAGCACCGGTCTGCAGTGTCGAAATTTAGAAACTTTAAAAAGTGGCAGAATCAAATATCTTCTAAGGCCCTCATTACAGGGGCAGAAGTACACACTATGGAACTAGATTGAATAGGTACACCGTCACAGGGGCCGAGATCTAAATCTGACAGGGAATAACAATTCACAAGATAGTATACCATGAGGGGTAAGTCATTAAAGCGGTATCTAGTTAAAACATAGCGGTGTTCCTGGTTCTGAATTGAGGATAAGTAGGTTTGAAGACCCTCTTACATCGTGCTAAATGTGTCAATTTAAAAGAATAATCAGCTAATGCTCTATGAATGGCAAGAGAGTGCTTCTTTTATTCCTTAGAATGATGTGTTCCCGGTTTGAGGCACAGCAATTCAGTTTTGACCTACAGCAGTAGAACCAAGCCATGATATCTGCACCATGTGGTGCGCAGGACTGGGACATTTCTCAAGGCTGCAAATATATACTACACTCCATACAGAGTCTGTCTTCGCTGTCTTCAAAGATTGCCACAATCATGCTCAGGGTGAGCACTCAACCAATTCTGAGCCCTGCCACAAGCGTGCCCCACCTCCTCCTTTTATTGGAAGAAGGAGGTGGGGCACGTTCATAAAGGCAGCCAGGGCGGGGAGGATAAGGGTTCCTGAAGGACAGAGCGTCATGTGTGTTCCTGAATCAAAACTGTCCCCCGTTTCCAGCTGTCCCTGCCTCTCCCCTTGACTTGTAATTGGTCGGTCTCATGTCTCGTCTAAGCTGCCCTTGCCCAGCTCGCGCTTGGAGGCAGGCCTTCTCGAGCTCATGGCTGGAAAGCTGTCCATCTCCTGTGCACTGGTGAGGCCTAGCAACACGTGGCTAGGCTAGTGTCAGGTGACTAAACTAGGATCACTGCCATTGCCTGGGTGGTAAGTAGCGGTAAGTTGTGGAATGTCCATGCGTAGGTGAATGCGTTTGAGTGAGCATCAGTAAGGATAAGTGCATGTGTGCGCGAATGTTGTGAGTGACAGTATGTGTGAAAGTGATGGCTTATCCACAGGACCGTTCTGGCTCTGCCCTTTCTATTTTTTCACCCAACATCCAAGGGTTTGAAGTTGCCCAGTTCACAGCTTCAGACGGCGCTTGTCTGCTTGGCCAGTCATCCACATTTGGCCTGCCGACTTCCACAGTTTGAATGTTTATAACAAGGATATGCAAAGCTCTTTTGGAGAGCATATGTCTGAAAATGCGGCCCATGATTCCTAAAGTATGATTGACAATGCAGGGCCCAAAAAGTGTCCGCGCTGTCAGTCACACTGTACTGGTGATGCTTGATCAGTCCTTGTGCATGGAACTCCAACCAGGACCTCTGAAGGAGTAGAGCACTGGGGCTCAAGGCAGAGTGCCTAGTGGTTTCAAGGAGCTAGCAATGACTATAAGTACAAAGTGCGTGTTTACGCACAGATTGCAGATTTCAAAACACAAATAAAAGACATTGTCATTTACAAGGCCAACACCTCAAACTCTCGCAAATGTGAGACCTATTGCATTGCAAATGCTTATTCATCATCTAAACGCACCTGTCCAAAATCCTGTGTGCACATTTCATTTGCGCAGGCATACAGTTCTAGGATTTGTACACGGAGTCATCAGTGTGGGAACACGTGTTTTCCTGTATATTGGTTTATTAGTCAGCGCAGGTCCTCTGCTGGCACGAATATACTGTGCAAACAACATGGTGATATCATAGACATAGATGGAGCATCATTGACCTACCTTGCTACAAATAATTAGCAAATCAAAAGGTTACCTATACCCATCTACTTCATAGTTTTATTTGGTAATATGTCTAGTGATATGGCTCAAAAATAATAATGTATAGCACTTCATTTGGTAGCAATAATCATTGACACAGCAAGAAACAATCGGCCAACCCCTCCTGCTTGGTTAGTAAAACACTCAAAAATTGGAGTGTAGTGGAAACTTTATAACCCTTTACCCCAGTGCCACTGAACCTGCTGCACACATGATAGATACGCCTTGTAGTTCTGCCAGTTGACTATCATGTCGCTTTGGCTTAGAAACCCACTTCTTATTTTCTACAGGACGGAGCCAGCATGAACATTGCTGTTGTATGAAATCAAGTTGAAGACAGCATCTCTTTTTACACGCATCAAGCACTAAACAGCAACAAAAGGCAATGCAGCCATTAAAGTTGTGCTATATAAAAAATAGCATTTCCCAAGACAAAATATCGGCAATCAAGCATGTCCGGCCGTCTCCAGTTAACAGACGAGAGTACTTGAGGTGGTACCTCTGCTCATTACAACCTGCTCACCACCAAGCGCAACAAATTGGAAACAAGCATTGGCATAGCCAATAGGTCTCGCCTTTAGGACCTTATAAGTGTTTAGTTATCCAGCACAATATCCTTGGTGCAACAACATCAAGTGTTGCATTGCTAAACATTTATAAGGTCCCAAAGGTGAGACCTATTTGCTAAGCCAATGCTTGTTTTGAGTGAGTTGTTCGTGCAGGTATGCCACTGTGAGGTAGAGATGCTGCAACTGCTTTTACAGGAGCCCCAGTGACATTGCGCCTCTTCAAAATGTATCTTGGGTCTGGTGTAATACTTCTAGCCCCTATTCCCGTCTTCTCGCCCGCAATGCATCCTTAAATGTCCCATGTACAGCAGGGGTGACACTCCTATTACCCCTGCCCTCCAGTGACACTTTAACTGTCACGGGTGGTGGTGTTATTGGTGGTGGTGGTGGACATGGTGGTGGACGTGGATGTGGTGGTGGTGGATGTGGTGGTGAAAATGGTGGTGGTGGACGTGGTGGTTGTGATGGAGGTGGTGGTGGTGGATGTGGTTGTGGACGTGGTGGTGGATGCGGTGGACGTGGTGGTTGAAGTGGTGGTGGACGTGGAGGTGGTGGTGGATGTGGTGGTGAACATGGTGGTGGTGGACAAGGTGGTAGTCGATGTGGTGGACGTGGTGGTGGTGGAAGTGGTGGTGGATGTGGTGGTGGACGTGGTGGACATGGTGGTGGACGTGGGGGTGGTGGACTTGGTGGTGGTAGTGGATGTGGTGGTGGTGGACGACGTGGTGGTGGTGGACATGATGGTGGTGGTGGACGTGGTGGTGGTGATGGTGGACGTGGTGGTGGTGGATTTGGTGGTGGTGGATCTGGTGGTGGATGTGGTGGTAGTGGACGTGATGGATGTGGTGGATGTGGTGGTGGTGGTGGGCGTGGTGGACATGATGGTGGATGTGGTGGTGGACATGGTGGTGGTGTCGGTGGTGTGGGTGGTGGACGTGGTGGTGGTCGATGTGGTGGTGGTGGACGTAGTGGTGGTGGATGTGGTGGTGGTGGATGTGGTGGTGGTGGACGTGATGGATGTGGTGGATGTGGTGGTGGTGGTGGGCGTGGTGGACATGATGGTGGACGTGGTGGTGGACATGGTGGTGGTGTTGGTGGAGTGGGTGGTGGATGTGGTGGTGGTCGATGTGGTGGTGGTGGACGTGGTGGTGGTGGATGTGGTGGATGTGGTGGTGGTGATGGTGGACGTGGTGGTGGTGGTGGTGGATGTGGTGATGGTGGTGGGCATGGTGGTGGTGGTCGTGGACGACTATTGGGTAGGAGGGTGCTGGCACAATGCGGAAGGAGAGGAGTATCTCGAAGGGGCACAAGGGAGAGCAGAAACAAAAACAGTGAGTAGATAGAACAAGAAACAGATTTAATGGGGTGATCCCTTCTTATAGCGCAAGTGAATGTTCCTTAGCACCCCATTTTTAGTAAACAGGGGAGCCATGGGGAGATAAATTGATTAATCAAGCATGATGATCGCGTGCGATTAATTGATTAATCACGCATGATGATCTGCCGAAGCTGGTGTTACAACATTTAGTAATCTAAATGTCAACAAATTAGGTAGAAGGCTACATCTCACGGGAGGTGAGGGAAGACCACTTCTTTAACTTTCCAAGCATTCGCACTTGTGGCAGCATCCCCCTTTCGGGATCGAGCAGCGGCACAGCCACATTAATTACAAACAGCGCGCAGCTGCTCGGTCCCGCATGGTGGATGCCACCACAAGCACGAGTGCAAATGCTTGAAAAGTGAAAACAGAATGCCAAAGGCCCTCTCCTAGTGCAGCGCATGTGAGCTGCCTAGACGAGACCTAAAAAATGAGTAGCGCCTTCATTTTTGAAATGGCGGTCGTGTTTTTGTTTTATTCTAAGCGGCTCACCAATAACAACTTTTACTACACTCCATGCTAGAGTGTAGTAAAAGTTTTTTTGGCAAGCGGCGTAGATAAAAATAGAAGTGTAGCTGCCATTTTAAAGTTGAAGGCGTTGTGCCCAAAACTAAGCTGATTTCATCTGCCAATTTTTTTTATTTAGTATGTTTTGTAGCAATGATGGCACGCCGTAGTTTAACTCTAAATGTTTAAAGCGTGGCGTGCCACAACTGAGACAAAAGTAAATAAATGGAAAGAAATATGCATCTGCCCGCTTTTTTGGTTCGATTTGTTTGCTTTTGAAGGAATGGCGGCATGCCACGCTTTAACTTAAGATGTTTCATGCTACAACGCGGCGTACCTCAATTACTTCAAAAGTAAATAAACAGAACAATAAAAGGCATGCTGCAGCAGCCTTTGTTCATTTATTACCTTTTGTAGTAATAGAGGCACTTCGCGTTGTAGCTTGAAATGTTTAAAAATAAAGCACAGCGTGCTGCGATTGCTGCAAAAGTAAATAAATGGAAAACAAACATGTCGGCCACACACCTTTTATTTTCGATTTATTTACTTCTGAAGTAATCGCGGCATGCTGCCGTTATGTGGAGCTAAAGCGTGGCATGCCACAAATGCTCATAAAATATATAAATATTAAAATAAAAGCATTACTCTGCAACTGTAATAGCAAAGCACACTTTAAATTACCTCCTCTGCATCATCACGGATACCAGAAGCAGTATACTAGGGCAGTTTGCAAAAGCTAGACAGCATGTCGGACCTGCTTCAACAAGCTATTAATTAACTCAATAGTGCCCACTAATTGCTAATGAAAGTTAGTGTATAAGGACACTTGTAAGAGGGGCTGTCCTCATGGGCGATAACAACAGAAGAGAGGGAGGTACTAAGGGGGTACTACTAACCTATTCACAAACCAAAAGCCACCATTTACAAAAGACAGCAATGGGAGCCAATTGCAAAGATGGGAGGAAAGTGGGCAGAGCTTAAAGTCCATACCTGAATACAGCATGTCTCGTCCAGAAGGCGCAAGGGCTGCCTATGTGAGACCTAAAAATAGTGGACCACCAGTGACATATACGTTGGTTCCCTTAGAGACCTGCTGGTTAAACCAGGCATACTGGTGTTCCATTAGTGACCTATATGTGAGTATTGTTATCAACATGCTGGGTATACTGATAGTATTAGGGGGCCACTCTGAAATATATGTGACCATTGAAAGGCACAAATTGGCTATCCCTGACGTAGTGGTGGTCCATCAGTGACTTATATGTGCGCATTGGTGGCCTCTGATGAGTATAAGGTATGGCAAGTACTAGCATACACATATATTTGATGGTGAACACTATAAATGTGATTAAAATGAAAAGCCTGGATTGTGGAATGCACTTGAAAGAACTGGTGCAAATGTGTCTGTGGGATTCACTCAAAAGAAAAATGTGGAAAGGCAATGTCCAGGAGAGGATTAGGGAACTTTTTGTTGTTGTTTGAGCCAGTGGGAATAGCTTGAGCTTGAGTTGGGACTTTATTGAATTTCTTCAAAAGCAGAATGATTTTCACTCCTTGAATCATTGCTCTCCTCTCATGCAGGGGGTGCTCCTCGGTTTGAGCGGGGGAGAATCGCCCCACAGACCAGAGCTGAAAAATAAAACAGTAATAAAGTTTATTTATAACAGTTTTATTTTTTAGCAACAGACCTGTCCTGAACCGAGTTACAGTACAGGGCTGGCCGAATGGCAGCAGCAGGGAGCTGTACGCTTTAAAATGCAAATGTCTGTTTGGCCGGTCGTCTTGCGATGACCAGCCAGACATGCACAAGTTAAAGCTCTCTAGCCCAGCTAGGTTAGAAAACGTGCAGGCCTTCAGCTCTTTTAGGAGAGCTGAGAAGGTCTGTTCCAACCAATCCTGGCGCTACACTTGTGCTGTGAGAGCAGCACCAGGATTGGTTAGTGCAGTTTCCTGGTCCGGTGTTGGAGCCTGCCTGGAAGGGAGACAACTAATGGTGTAGTGAAGACCGATGCCTGCCTGCACACATTGCTATGTTGGCATAACCGCATTAGAAGTTTAAATGCCATTTTGCAACTTTGACGCTTTTGCACACAACACTACATATATTTTTTATTGTAAGTTAACTTGCTTGATTTATTTCTCATGAGAACTGTCTGCTTTACACATCCCTAGGCTCACACGGCAGCCTCTGTCTGTACTGCTTGTGCTCACAGCGTCAAGGTCAATAACAATGTATGCTGTTTTTTCAATGCTCTAGACATACTATGCATCCAGCTGCAAGAAGGTGACATTTGAATGCCTTTAATATTACACTGCATGCAGGTTTGCGGGCACTTGGAGAAAAACCTTTCCTTATACAAGAGAGCTCGCTGATCCTTTGATGTGATTCACCTGAGCTGATCTTTGAGGTATAGGGTTCCCGTTGAAACTTAGAAACCTTCTATTATTATAAAACTTAGCTTTGAGCAAGGGGAGGATTGTAAACAAGGCGCTATGTGACCTGTTTCCACTATCAGTATAATGTGATTTCTCCCTTTGTGTTTTATGGAATTGTAACAATGCTGATTGTTTTATTTCTAATCATATGCCTGCTTATGTTAGCCAAAATACTGCATCTTAGAGCACGTCGTTGAAATAAATATTTTAAACTTTATCGTGTCTCTGATTACTCACGTTGTGAGAAATACAAACGAAAAAGTGTTCATGATTCCCACCATTCCTAAGAGTATTCTAAGTCGCTTGTTCTGGTTTGTCTAATCATTGGTAGCTACGCAGTAGGACGGAGAACAAATGAGACACTGATGCTAGTCGGATGGGGGTTCTGGGTACTGAGGTGAGTTTCTGGTACACCACAAGTCACTGAGGTCCTGGTTTCCTACGCACAGTTCTGTGCACACACAGAAGGCCTGCAACAATGGAAGAGGCTGTCGCACCTCAAGGTAAGTGTTTACTGTACGTTTTTATATCTGCTACGCCCCCCCCCCCCACCAACACCCTAGGAACATGGCAGCCACCACTGGTCTCATGTGACTCATACATGATGCAACACTTGCATCATGACATGTCCTTCACTAACTGGTCAAGTGTTAGACTTCATTTACTGTACATATAACAGTAAAAGGAATACTGAGAACTACAAATACCACAATGTACTTGCAAGGGATGGTGCAACCAGGTCAGTTTTAGATTGATTCCACTAAACAATTCTCTGTAACTTGCTGGCCATCCCTGGCACAATTGATGCTCATCAGTGGCATGTAAATATCTCTGCATATTTATATTCACTCATGCTTGTATATTTTATATATAGATATAAACTAATTCATATCACACAGTGATTGTTACCAGGTTGTTGTTCAGCTGCACTTTACATTGAAAATGTAAATGTAATGTAAATGTAAAACAGCTTTTGTAAAGCGCATTCTATCGCTCCAAGGAGCATCTTGGCGCTGTAGTCCGTAGCCTAGATGGTGGGCCGGAAAAACTACTCACATCATATTACCTGAGTGTCATTTAGAGCCTAGACTAGCAGTTTGCTAGCCGTATCTGGTGAATTAAAAATTCCCGGTCTTCAGAGCTTTCCTGAATTCGCTCTCAGTGGGAATTTGCCGCAGGCTTTGTGGGAGTTTATTCCAGTCCTTGGTACCTAGAACGGCCAGGGACTTTCCTCCTTTAGTGGCCAATCTGAATCTGGGGACTGTCAGGAGACACATATCTGATGACCTCAGGTTCCGAGCTGGTATGTACGGCTTGAACCGTGGGAGCAGATATTTAGGCCCTTTTTTGTGGTACGCTCTAAAGGTAATTACCGCTATCTTAAAAAGCACTCGCTTATGTATGGGGAGCCAGTGTAGCTGTTTTAGGGCAGCAGAGGCAGAAGACCTCCTAGGAAGATTTAGCACCAGGCGTGCGGCAGCATTTTGGACAACCTGCAGCCTATGCAGGGTAGCTCTATTCACTCCTGCATATATGCTATTGCAGTAGTCCAAGCGTGATGAAATTAATACCACTGCAACTGTCTTCCTTGCTTCCAAAGGGAGAAAGTTAAAGAACTTTCGAAGTCCACGAATGATGTTGAAGCATGATCCTGCCACTGCAACCACTTGCTGTTTAAAAGAGAGTTTTTCATCGAATCTGACTCCCAGATTACGTGCAGATAATACTGTTTTTGGCGGAATTTCCTCATTTGGGGGCCACCACTTCTGAGGGGAGAACAGATTTTGGGAGCCCACAGGGAGAATGTCAGTCTTGCCCGTGTTGCATTTTAGATGGTTAGCCTTCATCCAATTGAAGGTTGCAGTGAGGCAATTTCCAAGATTCTCCTCTGCCCTTTTGGACTTGCTGTCTAATACTAGGATGAGCTGAGTATCATCCGCGTATGATACTGTATTGATGTTAAATGATGTTATTAGCTCGACTAAAGGTGTCATATATAGATTAAACAGCACCGGACTTAGCCTTGATCCCTGGGGCACACCTGTGGGATTTGACTTTTTAGCTGATAGATACTGTCCGAGAACAGTAATCTGTTTCCTATCCACAAGGAGATTTTCTAGCCATGCCAAGGCAGTGCCCCCCACACCCACCGTAGCTAAACGGTTGATCAGCATCTCATGCTAGACCGCGTCGAAGGCCGCCGACAGATCCAGGAGAACTAGGACAGCCCTGTCTCCCTGATCCATGGCGGCCCTCAGTGTTTCTGTTGTATAAAGGAGAGCTGATTCCGTGGAGTGGGAGGCTCTAAAACCTGATTGGTTATGATGTAAAAGGTCCTCATCCTCCAGAAATTTTGTCAGTTGTTTATTTACAACTGCCTCGGTGAGCTTAAAGAGGAACGGTAGTAGTGAGATTGGCCGTAAGTTTGATAGAATGGAGGGATCAGCCAGCGCTTTCTTCTGCAGAGGTTTAACCGCCGCTAACCTCCATTCCTGAGGGACTGTAGCTGATGCAAGGGAGGAATTTATTATGTCCTTAATAATCGGGTTCACTAAATCAATCAAAGAGTGTAATACCTTGGGGGGGGGCACGGATCAAAAGGAGATCCGGATCTTCCGGTCAGGATTGCCTGTTGGCTGTCTTCCAAACTAATTGGAAGAAACTCATTCAACTCAGCCCTTCTGATATCTGGATCTAATGTTCCCTTTTCATATCCCTTCAATGGTGTAGGGAAAGCTTTTGTGAGCTCCTGGACCTTTGCCTCAAAATAGTTTGCAATGGAGTCACATAGGGTCTGAGAGGGGGGGATGTCTTGCTTTGTAATCTTTGGATTTAGGAAGTCATCCACTATTTTAAAGATCTCCTTCTGCTTATTTTCTGCCGACGAAACTGCCTCAAAGTAAAATATTTTTTTGGCATCTTTAATCTGCACATGGTATTGATTTCTTGCTTCTTTATAGACTCGTCGTTCTTCTATTGTGTATGAACGTCTCCACTTCCTCTCCAATAGTCTAACCTCCGCACGCTTCTCTCTAAGAAAAGCAGTAGTGGCTGGTGACTCTTGAAAGTGGTAGGCGTAAAATGTGTTTCGACTATCAAGATGCTAATGGATCCAACTGACACAAGAGGGGTAGGAAAAGGTGAGGGATACCCCTGCAAAAACATCTTGGTACAAAATTTACATAAAAATCTAAAGCATGAGAAGGCAAGTCAGATTAGCGCAAATGATCGCTTATAGCACTGACTTTAAGTCAATAGGAGAAGTAAATGCGAGCCTGCGGCACCAAGCTGTGATAATGCAGAGGAGAGAGAAATTAACTCTTAGCACTATATTAAACACTATAGATGATGAAATAAATTTAGGCTTGCACACGAATTCACCAGACTTCTACATCCTATGCACTAGTTGAGACAAATTACAAGACTAACGCCCAGATGCATCAAGCATCCATTTTGCGATTCCTTATTAGTGAAAAATAACGATTCGCTAATAAGGAATAGCAAAATGCTATGCAAGAAGAACTCGCTTAAAAAATTGTGATTTCTTAAAATTCCTTAATTGCGACTCGCAAATTGCGAGTCGCAATTAAGGAATACCTCCCCATTCATTTCTATGGGCCTAGAGGCCCATAGAAATGAATGGGAAGACAATCTCAATCTGTGATTCTCAATTAGAGACTCGCAAATTGAAAATGAGATTTTAAGGGTGCCAGGGTCTCAAAAGGACACCCTTTTGCACCCCTGAAATCTGCATAAGGGTACATCTTGCATACACACATGCCCTAAGGGCATGTTTGTGTGTAAAATGGAACTTTGAAAAATGCACTTTAGTGCATTTTTCAAAGTTTTTGCAAATTACCATGAAGTTCAACTTCATGGTAATTTGCAACCTCTATTAGCGAAATCGCAATTTTTTTTTAACTTTAATGCATTGCATTTAAGGAATCTCAATTTTGCGATTTCTTTAATTGCGATTTTTGCATTTGGGATGATGCATCTCAAATGCAAAAATACCGGTCACAAAGGGGCATATGTCACAAAGGGGCAGATTCTGAGAATCTGCCCCTTTGCGGACGGTTTTTAGCTTGATGCATCTATGCCTAATTCAGGCATGTGTTACAAAAGCATGTGAGTGACTAAAAAGTCTTTGTGGAAAAATGAATTTTTTTAATCAAAAAAGATTCCAGCTTACAACCTCTATACAGAGTAATGGAGCAACTTCCGATAGTGATGCAAAAGTAGAAAAGTGCATTCATCAGGCAGGGAAATGTAAGCATAGGTCCTTTACATCTCGTTTTCACAGTATTATTCATTCACTTTATACCAGTATTATTTGACCTACGTTTATGAATGTTTTCCAGGCAGAGCATTTTTTGTACATGTCGCTAGAGGACTTTTATTGAGATGATGGCTATTGGTGCAATGGACAAAGCGCTCTGATATCTTTTGGGATCTTGTTCGCACTATATAAAACTTTGTAAATAAATGATTGTTAAGACTCTGCTACTAAAAAATCGAGCCATGAGCTACTAGGAGCAGTTTGTCGATTCCGGGGTAAGCCAAATCAGCCAGTGTTGTTATAAAAAAGAAATCAATGGGCTTTAAAGCATATGCTCACAATGCCGGCTCCATTAAGAAATATATCATTCATCTGAAATACTTATCATTTGCAGGGCCGGCAACCCAAAGCAGCCCTGGCAATGTTGACGGACAAGCAGCACTGCTGCAAAACCGGCTCCCAGTAACAACAAGCATTTGCAATGCAATAGGTCTCGCATTAGGAAAGTTTGAGCTATTGTTTATTGTAAATCACACATTTTTTATTTATGTGTAGGTTTTGAAAATAGCTAAATTAATAGCTTTGTCATTTACAATGCCAATAGTTGTAACTTTCGCAAATATGACACCTATAGCATTTGTAATGCAATATGTATTGTATTTACGTGACGTAGATGTATTGATATTACAAATAACAATGGCTTTTAAATGTTTTTTTATAATTAATACTTAAATAAAAGTAATTGTAATTTATAATGGCAATAGCTTAAACTTTTGTAAATAACTTTTGTGAAGATTATGTTCAGTGTATTTTATTGTGAAGAAAATCCAAGAACAGAAGTAAAATATTAACATCTTTTTGTGACATTTGTAATAAAGCTTGAAACATTGAGAAAACCTAGTGTGAGAAGTGTGGCTCAATGATTAGAGCGGCAGACCCTGATACAGAGGTCTAGCCCGGGACCAGGGTTCAATTCCCCGCCTTGGTGGGTCTCGGGCTAAAAAATTCCATGGGCCTGATAATTCTCGCCTCTGTGTCTATTCCAATGATGGAGTCCCACTCTGCAACTCTGGGCAATAGCTTGCTTAATCTCCACAACGGCCCCCACAATGCTAAGGATGCCTGGCCTCCACCTTGGGGGCTCCCAGGAGTGGACACCTCACAGGGAATGCCAGGATGGGTTCCACAGCGGTATTTGTACAAGCGCTTTGAGACCCTTGCGGGTGAGTAGTGCGCTATGCATGTATCAATTTACAATTTTTTTTTACAACCAATTTTATTTTACAATTTACAATTTTTACAATTTGAACCAGTTGTTGTTGAATGGTTCCACAGATTGATACTGCAGTGGCGCTGAGTGATGTTGTGGTGGCAACAAGTGATGCTGTGGCATTCAGTGATGCTGTGGTAGTGCAAAGTGATGCTGTGGTACCCCTGAGTGATGCTGTGGTGGTGCTGAGTGATGCTGTGGTGATGTGATAAATAGATAGATAGAGAAAGTGAGGACGATAGATAGATAGAGGGAGGGCGATAGATAGATAGATAGATAGATAGATAGATAGATAGATAGATAGATAGATAGATAGATAGAGGGAGATAGATAGAGTGAGGGAGATACATAGAGTGAGGGAGATAGAGTGAGGGTGATAGATAGATAGAGTGAGGGCGATAGATAGAGTGAGGGTGATAGATAGATAGAGTGAGGGCGATAGATAGAGTGAGGGCGATAGATCGATAGATAGATAGATAGATAGATAGATAGATAGATAGATAGATAGATAGATAGATAGATAGATAGATAGATAGATAGATAGATAAATAGATAGATTGAGGGCGATAGATTGAGGGAGATAGATAGATAGATAGAGTGAGGGCGATAGATAGATAGATAGAGTGAGGGCAATAGATAGATAGATAGAGGCCCAAAGATAGATAGATAGAGTGAGGGTGATAGATAGAGTGAGGGCGATAGATAGATAGAGTGAGGGCAATAGATAGATAGAGTGAGGGCGATAGATAGAGTGAGGGCGTTAGATAGAGCGAGTCCGATAGATAGATAGAGTGAGGGCGATAGATAATCTGAGGGTGATAGATAGAGTGAGGGCAATAGATGGAATGAGGGCGATAGATAGAGTGAGGGCGATAGATAGAGTGAGGGCAAAAGATAGCTAGAGTGAGGGCGATAGATAGAGTAAGGGCGATAGATAGAGTGAGGGCGATAGATAGAGTGAGGGCAAAAGATAGCTAGAGTGAGGGCGATAGATAGAGTAAGGGCGATAGATAGAGAGAGTGAGGGCGATAGATCGATAGATAGAGTGAGGGCAATAGATAGCTAGAGTGAGGGCGATAGATAGAGTAAGGGCGATAGATAGATAGAGTGAGGGCGATAGACAGATAGATAGAGTGAGGGTCTTCCAGTTCACGGTTTCCAGAAAGTAAGTTAAGGCATCTGCATTGTACTAGTTTTGAAATTACCCTCTCTCTCCCTGCATTTTTTACTTTGCCACGGGTTGTAAATATTGCTGCTGGTTTTTGTATGTTAGTATTGGTGCAAAAAGGATCTGCTACACACTTAGCATTCACTCACATTTCTTCAACTATGAAGGGTGGACTTTCTGTTGCAGCAGGATGGTCAAGTCCCTCACTCCAAATCCAAAATACTGCAGCTGCACACCTGGTGACTGAATGGTGCCAACTATATGCTGTTACCTATGTGACGCTATCTAGGCTGTCAGAAAAATCGCTAAAGGATCCATTCATGTGGGTTGCTGGAACAAATTTGTTCTGTCATTTTTGTCAGAAGGTTTGGATTTCTTCCAAACACACCTTTTCGACATTTTCTGTTCTCCGCTGTCTCTTGCACAGCAGAGGCTGGAAGTAACTTCAGTTAAGTGCTACCTGGCTTTTTGTTGGCTTTCATGTGTCTCCCTGATCAACCATTGTTGTTTAAGTCGCTTTTTGTGGTGCACATACCGTTTTTCTCCCACTTTATTCAGTATTCCTCAGTGTTGATTTTCTTAATGGCATCTCCTTTTAAACAGCTGCACAGTTGTCCCATTAGACTTCTTACTTTCAATATAGTGTTGTTGGTAGCAATAGTTTACGCTTGTAAGGACAGAGAACTTCAGGCACTGTCAGTTCATTTCCTTTTCATAGATTTCTACCTAGACAAGGTGTCCTGACGTAAAGGCCCCAGCCTTCTTGCCCACTGTGGTTTCAGCCTTTCATATGGCCAAGTCTATCATCATTCTTCCATCCTTCTTCCTACCTTCTCATTCCACCAAGAAAAAGAAGCGGTTACACAAACTATACTGGACCTCAAGTGTGTGGTCTCTTACTATATCAAAATGACTTCACAAGACAGGTTGTATGATTAGATCTTTGTCGGTTTTGTCAGAGCTATGTAAGGCAAGGAAGTAACCAAATGCACCGTATCACGATGTGTATTAATATCTGCTATGTATTGCCCCAGAAAACCCTTATATAGCGATTTCATACCACTCCACAAGGCCATGATAGGTTTAACAGCTCTCAACAGATGGCTGACTTCTGCTGGGCCACCACATGGTCATCCTTGCATTTGTTTGCTAAAAAACACTTTGATTCGATTTGATTGTCTGAAAGCCAAACATGCGGTATCAGATACATTGCCAGGGCTGTTACCCCCATTTGATGTGTCAGTGTGGTATGCAATAAGATTTCCAGTAATGAAACTGTGTTATGTGCTGCCATTGATGTTCTCTCGGTTCCTCACCGCACATCTCGTTGTGGAGAGGCAAATGTTTCAGAAACTGACATCACAGCACTGGTGGGTGCCTATTATATGCCAGTCTCATTGTGTCCAGCAGGTGGAATTGAGGTACAATTCACAAGCCATCCCTCTGGCAATGCTGGAGAGCTACTGGTGGGGAAGAAACGTTTCTGGGCCAGTCAGACACATGGGAGGATATTGCTAAAGTGAAGAATCTTCCTGAAGATTAAGGGCCTTATATGAGTTTGGCGGTCCGATGAGCCGCCAAACCCAAGGATGCGGCTACCTTCGCCCTAGTGGTCCAACCGCCCTATTTCAAGTTGGGCAGTCAGAAAACCAAGGAACCGAAGCTGCTGCCTTGGATCCGCGATACCTGGCGGTCTTGCAGTGGTCTGAGATCCCTAATTTGCTGCAGGTGATGCTGCGGTACCGCCAAGCATATTGGGAGTTTTCTCACTACCACAGGTTTCATGGCAGTGAAACCACCATGAAAAGTGTGGCGTGATTAAACAAAGCAGGCCCTACACGGTCCCATGTTGCCTTTGTGCCAGAGTGTGCATGCAGGGGGGACACGGTGTAGCCCCCTGTGTGCATGCACCCTCAGTTCCTGCAGGGCATGGACCTGACAGTCCATGCCCTGCAGGAACTGCCTTTGACCCCAGGTACAGCCATCACAGGTAACAGCTGTGGGGCGGTGGAGCGGAGCGAGGCTGAAGTGGACAGACGACACCACTAACCTTGCTCTCACCACATCGCCTAATCGGCGATGAGGCGAGCGTAAGGTAAGGGGTTTTATTTATTTGTTTATTTTACTTTCTCAATCCCATCAGCTCCCCACTACCCCCACCCGACCTGCCCACTTCCCTCCACCCGCCCTGCTCCACACCCACCCCGGCGCACCGCCCCACCGCGGCTACCTGTGCCGAACTGTGCCAACCTGTGCGCCTGTTTGACACTTCCATTGCAGTTCCTTTTTCATAAGCACCACAGTAGGACCGCCAAACAATCACCCGCCAGAGACAAAAAAGGTCTTAATATAGAGGACGGTTTGTAGTGGCTTTGACTGTCTTGGAAGGGGGTGGCGGAGTGCGTCCCTGCTCCAAGACCACCAAAGTTATAATAAGGCCCTTAGTATCAACTAGAAATATTGTCACCGAAGGAAAGTAACTTTTACATGTGTGTAGACAGTAGCAGAAAATTGAAGGTACTCAAGCCTGCATTTTAGAACATTTCCACATTTATTTTCCTTGATTAAAGTGAATAAACTAAAACTCACGGCTTGTTACAGAAACGTTTTTATTCTGACAGCACTAGAATCAGTGGGATTCACTGTCTTTCCCGTATTCCTGCATGCCTCAGTAAATAGCTTTAGATTAATAATTATTGCCCCCTTATACTGTCTGCCCTATTTTAATGAGGCGAGATACACGTCTCCCGCTTTATGTGGAGATATTTTATGCTTAGTTATTGCTTTTGTTATTGCCCCACTCAGAAATTCACAAGAACTATGACGTTCGTGATTAATCACGTTTGCCAAACTTGAATAACCTGTTTTGCAGCTAATGTCCCCGTGACTTCGATAACACTCTTGCATCACTACAAAATCTTAGGTGGTACCGGTTCCACTGTTTCTATGGCTAACAGCAGATAGTATGCATTACTCATTGCATACTAGAAACGTAGCTACCAGTGGTGCAGTAGGTGCAGTTGCACAGTAGCCCAAGGATGTTAGGACCCAGTGGAGTCTGAATTACTGCTGAGTTTTACTACAGAAGTGGGAGTAGGGTGGGCCCATTTTTCTTGCCTGCGTGAGGGCGTATTGCTGCCTTGCTACGTCACTGAAGCCTGCTGCTTTGTACACAGTAAGGTTATCCCGGCGGTTAGTTTTGCACGCTGGCTGGTGTTGCCCATAAGCATTTTGTTAGATTAAGCCATGCTTGCCTAGTCCTCTGTCAGAGATGTCTTCTTGAGGCGTGTTGGTGTTTCCCAGTCAGACACACCAGACGCCCTCTGAACATCTTTTGTGTAATCTAGAAGGAAATGGACTCCTTGTCGTCATCATGCCTCAGGCTACGCAGTGCTTAATTTGAGCCGGGGCTTTCCGGTGCTAAGCACCAGCACTTAATTGGTTTCCGGTGCTCGGCACTGGCACCTAATTCTAATTGTCAATGCCACAATTAGGGCAGTCTGCCACATGGTGGAGCTGCTCATGCTATTTAGAGATGAACAGTTTAACAGCTGTTTAGGAAAACAATATACATGCAAAAATTGCTAATACCTGCCTCCATTCCTTTAGCTTTGGGGACTTGGAATAATATGAAGTGTCGCATTTACATGCGAGAGAGATGGCTACTAGTTGTTTTGACAGCAATGACAGGGGCGATGGGTGGTGCAAGCAACAGTGGCCTCTCGGTCAGCGCCCTGGCACTTAATATTTTACAAATTAAGCACTGAGGCTACGTGACAGGGCAAAGACCCTCTGTCTGAAGAAAGGTTTTTGGTATTGTCTTCCCAAGTGTAGCCTTAATAGTAGACACAAACATAGTTAGTTTAAAAAGCGTTTACCAAAAGCGATGACTGTTCTGGCTTATAGAAATCTTTCGGGCTAATGGTGTTTACAGAAAGGCGCTGTACTTTGAGTATTTGTGATGCGTGCTCTGGAATTTGTATCTTTCTCTCCAGCTTCTAAAGAAAGGCCCTGGCTATCCTTGTTTCACTTTATAGATTTCCATAGACCTCATCGACAAACTTCTGGGCATTTGATTTGAATGCAGGTGCTCACAGAATGGTCACAGTCAGGATGGGTGGGACCCAACGGCCATAGACAGAATTATGGGTCGCATAGTGAATACGATGGGTTGCGAAAAAAGGTTGTGAATTGCTCATCAACGTTTTGCAACCCGTCTTTAATTTTGTGATGTGACGTATGTACTGCTAGGTCGCATCACAAAATATTAAGTTGTAGAGGTAGCAGAATGACCTACCTAATGAATATTAATTAGTCAGGTCGCAATTTCTGGCCACCTTTGATTGGGTACCAACACAGGGATGGTGGCCCACAAGAAACAGCAGACGACAATCCCCACGTTTGCATCCTTAAAAGAGAAACCTGTTTTTATGAAGCTCTCACTGTTCCTTAAAGGACCTTCTGCTACTTTAATAAAAACATAAACTTTGCTGTTTAGGAAAGCATTGGAGGAATAAAACAGTGGTTCCTGAAATTCGATATGCCATGTATCAGTCTCTTGATACACAGCCCACCGAATCAAAATAAGGAAGAACAATGTTCACGTCATTTCTGAAATATGATTTACTATATGTGGATAAACTGATTTGGTGGGTTGGAAATGCATCTCCAACTCACAAAATGGGTTTAGTACATTGTAAAAAAAAAAGCGAATTCCAGGGTTTACGAACGCGATATGTGTTCGTGGATCGAGAACTTACTATTGAGGACCGACTGACAGTATAACCATTTTCCATAGTGCTGAGGTTACAGTTGGTCAAGGCATAGTGGGCGGGGAGTATGGTATGTGCTCGGGTACAGAAAAGCATAATGTTTCGAGCACCCTGAAAGTAGTAAGTTTGTGGGTGCTCACTAATAATGTACATGGCATTTGCCACCCGGGCCACGCACATGAAGCTACGTCTACAAAAGGCAGGAGTAAGGGCATTTCCATTATGGGAACGGGAAGGGAACCTCCCCATATTTCATGCAAGTATATGAGAGATGTTTCTCTAGAGGTAAACATCGAAATAAAGCTGTGGATTACTTTAAAATCACGAGGGATTTCAGCTTGAAACTGCATGACAATACATGAGAGACGTGCGTGGCTGTGGTTGTTGGCCTTTTCCTACAGCGACTAATCTCATATACATAAGAGCCTAGGGAAGGTTATATAACATGTTTTGTAGGGGAAATGTCCTTTTTATGTGTTTTTTTCTTATGTGGCTTCATTGTACTAAAATTATTTTTAATAGTGTGAATGATTAAAAAAGTGCTGTCGGATTGAGGCCTTCTGAATGTGGGTTTTGCTTTGCAGGTCCGTGTATTTAGGATTAGAAATTCTTAGCCCCACCCCCTTCTCTTTTCCAGTCATATTGCAGGGCCTGTATGCGCCCCCACCTCACAGGCGAGGACTTCTCACTCTCGTTATGATCCTCTGTTTAACCTCCTCTGATCCTAGCACATGCAGGGGCGTAGCTACCAAACGTACAGCAGGAGCAGTGGAACCCGGGCCCAGAGACTGAGAGCCCCCTGAGCCCTGGTTATTGCTGTATTTCACAGTTCAAACAGTGGACAGGGACCCATTTCCTCTCTTGTACTAGGGCCCTTGATACATTGGATACACCACTGAGCTCACCCAAGCTGGGCATCCAATTAAAGTGCAGGAAGGATGAAGGCATCCCTCTTTGCCATCCTCGCTATGCGAGCATGATTGGAGCCAACAGATTGCTATGAAGCATACCCACGTCTGTTCAGTGGTCTCCAGTGACTAACTCTCTCCTAGAGCCTTCAACCCTGCAAAGATTCCCACCCAGGTCCATGTGTGATGTGCTGCTGCACTCCATTGGGCATATTAGCAAGGAAGTGGTGGAGAGAGGCGTTAGCCTTCTTGGCTAAACACCTCTCATCGCCACTTCGGAAACGCCAAGCTGCGCCATATTACCAAGGATATGGTGCAGCCTGGCGTTTCTCCCTGCGATGGTGCTAAGTCTCACGACTTAACGCCAACCCAGGCACCCTTGCACCAGAGTGCAAGGGTGTCTGTGAGCAGGGAGGTTTCTTTATGTACAGGAAGTTATCTCTTCCTGTACATAAACAAACCTAAAATTCCATTTTGTAACTTAAGCAGCACACATGTAAGTTACAAAATGGCAGTTTAAAAAATAGGTTTGTATTTGTACAGGAACGGACACCTTCCTGAACATAAACAAACCTTGGCATTTTGCTTTTTCCATGTGTGCTGCACAAGGCAGCCCATATGGAAAAAGCAAAAGCGAGAAGAAATGAAGCATTTCTCCTCCTTTCGCCACCTTAAGAACAGGATTTTCCTGGTCTTAAGTTCGGTGCTGCCACCTATTATCGTTTCTCTTGATAAAAAGTGTCAGCGTCGAAGTGAACAGGTTTTGCGGTGGAACGCCCACTGCAACACCCACTGCACGCCCCTTTCACTCTAAGTTTCTCGTGAAAGCACTATTACCAAGGCAGCGTTAAGCCACTTAACGTGGCTTTAGCCACGTTATATGGCTTAAAGCTGCCTTGGTAATAGGGTGCTGACCCTATCGCCACCACATCACAAAAAGTGACGTTGTGGTGGCGATAGGGCCTTAATAATATGCCCCATAGTTTTTTCCTTGTATTCTGGGGCTTTTAGTCTTGTTTGTTCCATTATAAAACAGGAATACAAATCCCAGAATTCAAAGGAAGAAACAGTTGTGACTGGTTAGGAATGGTAGCGGGGGAAGTGGGAAGGGAAGGCTTTTAGAAAACAAAAAGACTTACCTTGTCGTCGCTGGTGTCCAGCCGCCGCCTCTCCTCTGATGCAGAAAGCACCCAGCCTGCCAGACTCCCTTAGCCAATCACAACGTTGCTTCACAGTAACGTCATGATTGGTCTGAGTAGTGTGGTTTGACGCTCAGAGGGGACTGGAAGGCTGGGCATGTTCTCCACCCAGGCTGTACAATACAGCCTGTGGAGAATATGAAAAGTGTGCATGACAGTTTGGCCGGCCCAAGACGGTTGGCCAAACATGTATGCACACTTAATGTGCAACAGTAACCACTCCTCCTCCCTCTCTCAGGCTGTAAAAAGCCCATCCCGCTCTGCCCAACCTGGCTGGCTCCAAGAAGAAAATGATAATAATTTAACATTATTAATTTTGAGTTATCTTTTTCTTTTTGCACTTAGTGGGGCGACGCTCCTTTCCCTTAGTGGCGCCCCTGGGACGAAACCTACATTGGGGCAGCATGTCACACATGGACCTAGGAAACTTGGCAGCTATGAGCCTTTCTCTCTTACCTTTCCAGTAAGTTCACCTACCCTCACTGGTAGATTGGCATTCTCGTAATCCTGACCCTACCTACCGAGGCCCACTGGTTACCTAAAGGAAGATGCATCTTTCAGGGCAGCTCTATTGTTTCCTAAATCTACTGGTGGGTTTGTGAAAGCTGTTTTCCTGAAGTTGCACCAACATCACTTCTGGCTATAATAGTAGTCTTTAACATTTCTTAGGGCTCTATTTCATAAGGTGGCCCTTAACACATGCGTGAGCCTGCTGTCTGTGCCTCCAGGGGCACTTTTGTATTACAGAAGGGGTCAGAGCACAGACGGTTGCACCAACTAATTTCCATGAGGATGTGGCCCCAAGCAAATGAGGAGAAGAGTTTGCCTATGCATCCACCTCAAATAATGAACGTGGTTACAGAAGGAAAGAGATCATCAGGAGACAGATTGACTGTGCGTCACAAAGATATGGCAAACAGTCATCGGGCCCTGAGGGCTTCCTCTGCAAAGGGTGCAGGTGTCCCATGGACCCACTAGACAACTCTGTGCATGCGAGTGCAGTCACTCCTTGCAGCTACCTGCAGAGGGATTTCTGCCCGCCCTTGTAAAGTAGGTCACATGTTGCCTGCACTGTGAAAGAAGAAGAATCTGCTTTAAACAGATGCACCGCCTCTCGCTAATACGCAGAGAGAACGCATCTGCCCTGGGGGCAGCACATTATCAGTAATAGGTAGCACTGTCTCTGTCTGCGACCTGCGCACCTAGTTAAAGGTATACCTTGGCGAAGTACACCCTTCAAATGATGCAGCCTCTGTTGGGTTTTGGGATTCCCATCTTGCTAGGGTAACATCCATGTCGCTTCTTGGTGACTCTTTAGACTTTTAACTGTTGCAGTGTTTGGAAGCTGTGTCTTCTTGTGGCTGCACTCACATCTCTTCTGGGTGTTTGGAACTCTCCTGATGGTTCTAGATGCTGGGTCCTCTGGTCCTGGGACTCACTTATAAGCATGGGCGGAAAATCCATTCCGCTCGCGAATTTTGCGGATTTTCGGTAAATTCGCAATCCGAGAGATTCGCGAATTTCCCGCAAAATCCGCAAATTTACACGCAGCGGATTTTTTTTTCTTGGTGATACAATTTTGCGGCGTGCGGCGTTCACTTACCATCATTCAGCATTTGCCGAGTTGTTTTTCTCGATATTTTTGCGAGTGCTGCGCCATTTTGGATCTTGCTGCGGGATCCCGCGGGAGTTTGGCGACGCATCGTGAGAGTTCGCAATTGCGAACATGTAGGTGCGGCGGGCAGCAACAATCTCGCGCTCGCGAAATTACAAAATTTGCAATTCTGCACAAGAAATCCACTAGCAAGCAGCATAGACCTTCTGAAAATGATGATTTTTATCAGAATAACTCCTCAGGTTGACATTTGCCTGCACTTTTTGGGATTTGAGGCCTTTTGACTCTCTTTGGATCACTTTTGGATTAGAAATCAACTTTCATAAGTAAGTTTGTTTGGGGCATTACAGTTGCTGTTCTGCAGAAAGCACTCAGCAGGTGCAAAAGTTCACTCATCATTAGTAACCATTCCCTGTAGTACTTCCTGAGGACCCCCTCCAGAGTTCAGTTGCCTAGTATGTTTGTTTGGGGCATTACAGTTGCTGCTCTGCAGAAAAACGAATTTTCAAAAATGAAAGCACTCAGCAGGTGCAAAAGTTCAAACTCATCATTAGTAATAGTAACCATTCCCTGTAGTGCTTCCTGACTGGGGCCCCTCCAGAGTTCAGTTGCTAGTTGCAACAATTGTATGACCCTGCTCTGACCCTCACAGCAGGCTCATAGAATAGCTACAAGTAGGCCACAAAGGTCCTGTAAAAAAAAGTTGCACTGCAACAGAAAGCAAATTACAGATAAGGAAGCAGGTGCCAGACTGGAATTTTAAAACAGTGACACATTAATAACCCAACCCCAAATTAATTCATGTCAGTTGAAGCAGGGCAGGTGTGCTTGCTTCCGCCCCCCCCATAATCTACAGTGATGATGAATCAGAGGGTGGCATTGATGTACCAGAGGGTGGCATGGGTGAAACAGAGGGTGGCAGTGGTTAAACAGAGGGTGCTGGGAACCTGTGATGATGAACCAGACGTAGAAACAACATAGTCGCGACCGTTGCGAGCCGACAAGTAAGTTCGCAATTGCGAACTGGTACCAAACCCTCGCGAACTGGCAGAAACCCTTGTGAACACAAAAAAAAAAAAATCGCGAGAATTCGCGGATTTTGCGGATTGCGAGTTCGCAAATACGCAAATTCGCGAACGCTAGATTCGCAAAATTCGCCCATGCTTACTCACTTAGATGACTGGCTGAATACACTATTTAATTTCAGGTGGTTTTCGAACCCCTGTCTTTTTTATGGTCCTTAATTACCTCACTGCTCCTGCTTCAGCCCTGTGATGCCCTTTGTTAGACAAAAAACACACAACTCATATCAGTGCTCCCATTTCGTCTGACACTTGCAGCATAGGTCTTTTACTCCTCTCTTCTTCTTCTGATACTAGCATATCCATGCCCTCATTCCCCCCATCCCTATGAACATTCGACTTACATGAGACACCTCCCCCCTAACTGTATGTACAATTTGCTCTGCAAGCCATTAACAAACGCATTCCCCTCAGAACATGCATCCATAGCACACAAAGAAATGTGATGTCTTCGAATAATAAAGGAATAAAGAAAGTAAAAGATTATTATATAATCAAAATCACTACACTTAAAAGCAATTACAAACTAAATTCATGGTAAAAATATGAGTCCTGGCCCTCCTCACAGAACATATAGAGGGTGTTAATCACAGGACTGAGATATAAAAAGATTATGTGCATTTCTATCATACACAATACAGAGAAAATAACGCCATTTAAATTCCCTTTGTGGGAACTATTAAATTTAGCCAAACACTAAAAACAACTTTATGAATTTTGCAATCGATATCAAATTGCACTGTAACATAATTTTTATTTTTAAAAGTTTTCCTCAATTATAGAAGCATTTATCTACATAAATGTGTGTCCTGAAGGTAAGACAGCACAGTGTATATTACTTTGACCAGTCCCACAGTTAGTTGTACATTGGCTCCATTTAAGCACTACTGGAATACAGTCAGATGAAAATAGGAAAAGCAGACATATCTGAAGGTATCTCTACAGAGAATCAAATATTTTCAATATTTATAAATGGCATGATTTATTTTTCAAATACTTTCCACTAAGGAAACTCTGAGCAAAATTTCAAAAGGATAAGGATGTGTCAAAATTTAAAGGCAAACCCTTGTCTTGTCATAATTTACTTTCCCCCGGGCTCAGAACTGAAACAAATGCTCCAGTCATTTGGTCCACTGCAACCAGAAAAGTGTCATCTCTTTTTTCAGCCATGTTAATGAGACCTTCTGCCTCAAATGCACGCTGGGTGAGTGCAGCAGCCTCACCCCACACAATTAAAGCCTTTGTGCACCAGTGCTTATGATCTCAGGCTATATGTTGAATGCAGAAGATAAAAAAAAAAACTTCACTCATACCCTGGCAAAATATATTTGTTGCTGTGCTTTTACAGATAATTTGGGTTTGTATGGAGTAACATCGAAAGAGCAGAAGGCACAGATTTGAAATGGGGGTGGGAGGCTGCAAACGTGGTAGAGAGCAAGAAAACTGGGAGTGCTGAAAGAAAAAAGTAGTTCCCTGAACGTGAGCAATAGAAAGATTAAAGTCATCCAGTCAAAAGGATGGTACAAAATCTATACTCCAGGTCAGGATCAAACACAAGAAAAGGATGGAAAACCATCAAATAATAGGCAATCAAATGAGGTTGAGAAGAAACTCAACCAATGGTAAGCGATGTGTTGGCACAAAGTCAACTGTAAGTTTTTGGCATTGTTCACAAGAGGTCTGTTGATATGTACTAAAAGTTGGCAAGACCTAAATAAAAAGTTTTAGAAACTTCCTGTGCTGAGGCCAAACATCTAGATATCATACAGCTTGATGACTCCCTACTGGAAGCATACAAACAGCAGTTCTTAGTAATTAGAGATGTTGTCTTGCCATTTCTAAGCTTAGTTGGGGATAGTAACTTGAATATTATACCAGTGGAATTCGCCTTGTGATATTGTCAAACGGGAAATAGACATATTCTAAAAATCTGATATGAAACAATGGGGATTTTCATTGATAACGACTCTTCATAGTTCTCTTCAAAAGACGGACCTTAACTTTCCCCTTAGGGTGGCCTGCTTCTTGAATGCCGTTTTTGAAAAGGAGGGGCCCCTGCCTAATGGGATGAACCCTGGCAAGGAAACAACACTTGGGGTAAAAAGGGGGCAAATTTGCACCGGGTTTTGTGCCTGTTGTATTAGAGAAAGAAAACTGGAACCTAATGACTAAACTCACACTATAATTGTGTTGATATACTCTTATGTTTTATTAAATTTTTATATCATCTTTTTTTATAGAATTTTTAGTCTTATTTTAATTTATTACATACAAAATTTCCAATACATATAATAGAATATGAATAGAAAGACAGTTAAATAATTTTAAAAAAATACAGAAGTGCATTCCCATTTCAACGCGTTTCAGCGTAAGCCTTCTTCAGGAAGTCTGTATTCATGCACAATTATATTAACTTATGACTGATGAAGCACAGTAGGTGACCAGAGTCTATGGTTGTATCGGTGACAGAAGCTCCCAAATGAGGTGTCGGCAAACTATTAATCACTCTGATAAAGGAGTGTTTGATTTCGAATAGAAAAACTCTGCACTTGTGGCGAACAGCGTAGGATTGAAGACTGACAACGCCCACTTGGGAATACTTCATAGAACGATTTGTTTTCACTGAACAGAGGATGTGGCAGGTCTACGAATCGTCATGGATACAAAGAGTGCTCCATCGTGAAATTAAATGACTGGATGCATCGCGTAGGCGGCCGTGTGGAATTCCGTCAAGTCAAACTGACTGACAAGTGCAGAGTTTTTCTATTCGAAATCATCAAACACTCCTTTATCAGAGTAATTAATAGTTTGCCGACACCTCATTTGGGACCTTCTGTCACCGATACAACCATAGACTCTGGTCACCTACTGTGCTTCATCAGTCATAAGTTAATATAATTGTGCATGAATACAGACTTCCTGAAGAAGGCTTACGCCGAAACGCGTTGAAATGGAAATGCACTTCTGTATTTTTTAAAAATTATTTACCTGTCTGTCTATTCCTATTCTATTATATGTATTGGAAATTTTGAATGTAATAAATTAAAATAAGACTAACAATTCTATAAAAAAAGATTATATAAAAAGTTAATAAAACATAAGAGTATATCAACACAATTATAGTGTGAGTTTAGTTATTAGGTTCCAGTTTTCTTTCTCTAATACAACAGGCACAAAACCCTGTGCAAATTTGCCCCCTTTTTACCCCAACTGCTTCTTGAATGCCTCCTGTGACATTCCAGACTCACATTGCGATTCAATTGTCAGGTCAAAGGAAGCTGTGTTCTAATCTGATTGGCAAAGTATCACAGTCACATGAGTTCAGCAGTTAATGCATTTTATAGCCATGCATTTAAAATAGACTTTAACAAAAGGAGATTCGTGGGCCAGAGTTTGCCTTAAACATTCAAGACTAAATTCCATTTTTATTTGAGTCTGAACAACTGGATAATAAAGTCAGAATAACATTCGTAATGTAAAATATATAGTTAAGTCCTACCTCTCCGAAGGTCTTCCCAGGAAAGCTTCATTGCCATAATGCAAAGTAGGTATTTTTGGAAAAGTGGACTTTAAAGTACAGTGCTATGAGTATTTCCATACAAATCCTTAGAAGTTATGGATAACCTTCCGAAGGGAGAAATATATTCAGGAATTTAAGTGTAAATAAATTCAAATTTGCAGCCCATACTTTCACCAGTTTTTCTAGGTATCTCCGTCCTACACAATTTGATTGTAGTGCATTTAAACAGATGTTTGTCGAGTTTGCAGCCTAGTGTATGTGTAATTAAAAGAATGCAGCATTTGGTGCTTATAACTTCTACCCAAAAGTCCATGTTGTGTCTATGGATGTCAATTATGGGTAGGAGTAGCCAAGAGTAGTAGTTGCTACCCCTGGCTTGCCTTTTTGTGTCTCTGACACTGCTGTTGCTATCCCTGAGCTCAGGGGCCATAAATGCCAGCGGAAGGCTTCGAAAGTAAACAGGCCTCTTAGAGCCCTGTCTCCATTTTGTAGTTTACATCACTATCCCCTCCCACACACCGAGATAAGACAAGCATTTACAATGCAACGGTTTCGCCCTTGGAAAAGTTTGAGCTATTGGCATTGTGAATGACAAACTTTTTATTTATGTGTTGGTTTTGAAAACAGATAAATAAATGGCATTGTCATTTACAATGGCAATAGCTTAATCTCTCGCAAATGCCATTTTAACGTTCCAAGCACATCAGCCAGCGTAGTGAGGCCAAGCTGTGATAGAAGACTGTCCCGGGAAATATGGCCCCTCAGGACTAAAGGCCTGCAATATTAACTGGACTCTTCCCAGGAGCGACTCGGAAAATAGTTGTTCTTGTTGAAAGAGATAACAACTACAGCACTAATACTCTGAAAAGTGGTCACCATGGAGAGAAAGCAGACAGAAAAAGTGGTAAACAGAGATTAAGCACCGCACCGAGTCTTGTCCAAAGACACCGCTTGTTTTTTTCCTTTCATTTGTAAAAAAAAAAAGTGAATTTATTATCCATGCTTTCTTTTACAAAGTAGAAAAAAGAGCGATGCAAGAAGTAGAAAAAAGAGCGATGCAAGAAGGGTCTGGAGAAATTTGGAGCAAATATACTGGCATCTGACCAATAATATATTGTATACATAAAACTGTCAGCTAGCCAGAGATATTTCCTCAAGCCTTATGAAGCATACTCGACTCTTTGGAAATCAAGGACCTGCCTGCAAATGAACAACTGGTCTGGCAACACTGATCAACCAAACCAGACCACCTTCCAAGTAGATAAACGCTTTTGGGTGAGGCACGGAGAACAGAAAATGGGAAACTGCTTGAGGACATAAGGCTGGTCCAGACCCTATACTCTTAAATGAGCTGTGTGACAGAGATGCTGCGGATTCCTTCTAAGGCGCAAAAAATCCAGATGATTGTTATAGATGTGAATATTAGCTCCTGAAAGGCTACGTAGACGATGATGTAAACTCATAAACCATTAAATGAAAATGCTGTCAGGCTCTCTAACCCCTCCTTTATGCTGATATGAGATATTAACAGAAAATACATATTTAGTTCAGTAATATTTCTCTATTGCAAGTAAAAGTGAGCAGTAGAAATAGAAAGCTTGTGGAAAGGTTAATATAGAAAAAAGGGATATGGGGATATGAAAAACAGTAAATAGGACAAAGTGATACGAGTGACTCCATGAAGAGATTTGTGCAAAGACTCCATTTCTTTTTGTGCAATCGACGGGAGGGACTTTTAATCCCATCTTCCCCTATTGACCACATTGTGTGATCCTGGACTAATCACTATATCTCTTGCACATACAATCAAGCGAATCGGAAGCCCTGTGTAATAACTACATGTTTACATGCAGCAGACGCAGGCTTGGGGCAAGAAGTCTTTTTTTTGTGTATTTTCAGGCTGTGTTCTCCTGCTCTCTGTTTCCATTAGCTTCCTTTCCGCATTCCTGTTCTGCAGCCCCCGGGTCAGTGGTGGACTTGTTATTTTGACTTGTGTTGCTGGTGCCTGCCTGTCTAGCCTCCACCTTGCCTGTAGCCGGGCAGGAGCAGGTGTTCACGGAAGGAGCTCGGATATGGGCTCAGCCGCCTGGTCTGCTTGTGCCAGAGACAGACTGGCATACATGCAACCCACTGGAATTATGCAGCAGTAGAGGTTCAAAATATGTGGTAGAGGTGGCTAATTTATGTAGCAAGAAAAGTCCAGTGCCATGTCGAACTTTTTTGTGGCAGTATTTCACTATTTTTTTTAATCTGCAATCACCAGCAGAAAGGCCACCAGACATGACGTGCCAGTAGTGTGGCCATGAAATCCAGACATTCCATCAGACTGTCACTGTCTGTTTTCTGATTGCTGGGTTGGGTCATTAGTAGTGTGTTAAATAAGCTTTCTTCGTGTTTGTTTGATTGTTAGTGTGCTGTAGTGATTTGCAGTGTTTGGCGTGGGTAATCGGAAGTCTTTAACAGTTCGGGGAAGTTATGTGTAGTGCGCGGCTGGAAGTGTGTCTCTGATGCAATTAAGAGCATTACTAAGAATAGATTAGGGTCATGGAAGGATCGGGTTTGGGACACGAGAAAGGGTTGTGTAAGGGTTAAAGGTAAGGGCAAGGTTAGAAATGTGGGTCAAAGTTTTAGTAAACTAAGAGATTATGGTTAGGACTTGGGCAAGGGTCAAAGGTTATGGTAAAGGTTGAGATTCACAAATCACAATTCAAAACTTTTTAGTTTATTAATTTTTTAAGGGAGGGCTGAGTATCGCACGTTTGGGAATAACCAGGACAAACACTGATTTTTAAAGCACATGTGGACATTACCATTGAACAGAACGGAAATAATTTAAAGATACTTGTACAGGAGTTGAGAGTACTATTCACAATATGGATTCGCATGAAGAGTGAAAACGAGCGGGATGCAAATTCCTCCGTTACCTTCTTCATGTACTGTGGCAATCTGTTGAGCACTTCTCCGGTCTCCCTCTTCAGCATGGGAGACCGGCAACGTCCTCCGCTTCTTCCGGGGCTCCCTCCAGGCAGGCCACGGGAGCCCCGCGTGGCCCGCCATCCTTCTTCTGGGCCGCCGTCTTCCTTCTTCCCCCGGGCGGCGGGGGGCGGGCACTTCCGGCCGGCCGCGCTAGGATTGGCCGGCCGGCTAGTCACTTCCGGGTCACCCTCAAGGCCCGAAGAAACCCCCGGGTGGGGATCGAGGAGGAAGGGAGGGAGGGGGGAGGGGGAGGGGGGAGGAGGAAGGGAGGGAGGGGGAAGGTCACTCACCTCCAGACCTGGGCAGCTAGGAACAAATAAGGAGACCCGTCCCGAGCAGCAAGGGAGGTGCCGGCAATGCCGGACCAGATTCGGGGGCGTTCCCGGCGTCGCGTGACGTCGGCAAAAGCCAAAGAATCTCGGGAACGCCCCCGAGTCTGGTCCGGCCATGACGGACGCCTCTCTGTTCCAATGGCTAGCCTCCATTTATGGAGCTAGCCAATGGGACAGGGGGGCGTATTCCAGAGTCACTACTGCAATCAAGAGATTTCTCTGGAGGCGGAGCCTAAAGGCTCCGTTCCCCAGCGAAACCTAAAAAAGGGGAGGGAGGGTGGGTTGAGAGGCTAGGTGTGGCACAAGCGGTTAACCCTGTGATATCGCTACAGGTTAAAATGTGTATGATTTTATTTGAACTACCCCTTGTATTTTGAACTTTCATAGTCCATGGGAACATTTGCATTTTTTTAAAAAGGGCGCATACTAAACACTAATTTGCAGTCAAAGCAGCAACCCTATTTGGTTGTCTGGAATACAATTTACAATAATGTTAGGGCCTGAAGAGTGAAAAGCTTGCTTGCAAACAGTGATCACAAATTAGGTTTTGTAGCAAGTCTCTAATTTTGCAATGTGACATATGTACTAATCGGTCACATCTCAAAACGCCAGTCAATGGGGATTACAGAATTACATTCCTGAGTAACATTATTTGCCAGGTCGCTATTTGAGGCCCCCCACTCCGGCTTGTGATTGGCTAAATGCAGAGAGATGGCGGCTTGCAGGGAACAAGGGTCAAGATTGATTTGCATATATCTGGGTCTGAACTGAGGTGGCAAAGTGAGCTAAAGAACGATGATGGATTCACCCCAGATCTGTGACTCAGGGTGAGTGTCTGAAAGGTTTCAGCGCTCCTCCATCATCTCCTTGTGTTTGCCTTGTTTTCCCGAAGTTGGCAGGGTATGCCCAGACATGGGTCCCTTGCTCACTTTGCCACTGGTTTCAAGCTAGCCTGGCTGATGAGGGTGTTACCCTGAAACAGGTCCAAGGATGCTCTTTTCAGGTTCAGGGAAGATCTGGCTTGGGAGTTCGGGCTTGACAGTTCCGATGAGGCACAGGGTCAAGACTGATTTGCATATACCTGGGTCTGAACTGAGGTGGCGAAGTGAGCTAAAGAACGATGATGGATTCAGCCCAGATCTGTGACTGGGGGTGAGTGTCTGAAATGTTACAGCGCTCCGCCCATCATCTCCTTGCGTTTGCTTGCACGGAACAGCAGACCGCCATCTATGAGATTGCATTCCCAAACAGGAATACAGGAAACTTTTTTAACCCCTTCCATGCTCATGTCGGCCAACGGCCGTCGGAGCACTACCTCGTTAGTGCTGTGCACGTCCGTTGGCCGATGCAGCCCCACCTACTCATTAGAACTCCCGCACCGAGGCAGAATTTGCGCCACGGTTAAGGAGTTAAAGCAGTCTGTGTTACTTAAAGGAACAGTGCCGTCTAAAAAAACAAAAAAACAAAAAACACTATCTGCTTCTCCCAAGGTTGACTGACAGCTTTCCCAAAGTGGAAGCCATCGAACAGGGATAGCTTTGCAGATCTGTCATCTGTAACCACCTCATTTGTAAGAGTCGTAGTGTTGTTCCAGTCCATTGGTCTATACCTTTACAAATTGCACTTTAGAGGGGGCAATTTGAAATGGGTTGATAAACCTAGTTTGCCTTTGGCAATGCACAGCAGAGATTGGACACAAGGCCTGATCAATGGCTAGGCCATGCACTAAAAAAACCTTTAGGAGACTAAGATGAAAGGGCTTGTTTTGCTGTGTAGCACTGGAGGCATTGTGACTGGACCAGCAATAGAGCTTGCACTAATCAGATGTAGAAACCTGGCGGGAATGCTTCAGTTCTAATCTTGGCCTCTCTTTTTGTTGATATCAAGGGCGCTCCTCCTCAATAATCTTTCTTTTCTTATCCTCTTCATCCCAGGATCTTCTTTAGGTCATCAAGACCGCAGAGTTCTGCACCCTTAGACATTTTATTATGGGATCCTTTGTGGAGGGATATGCCTGTCGAAGATTAGAATCAACTTTTTGAATAAAAAAAATGTTTAATCAACATGGCCACTCAAGGTTTGGCCTCTGTTTCTCTCTTCCTCTCCCCCATTCCCTCCTTCTCACTCTCACGGCAAGGGTTGTGACACTAGGGTTATGGTTACAATAATAACAGTTGCTACTATAACCCAATTTAATGAAGCTATGGTTGCCTGGGGTTATTATATTGAAACCCCGGGTTGGGAGACAAAACGCCTTGTACTTGAGGTAACCTGAGAGAGCTCTCGTAATCGGCTCCTTTTTTACAAGATGACCCCAATCAATTATCATACTGCAGCAGAGCCAGGTGAGTGGCTCCTCCTCGCCAATCTTGTAACTCTATTTCCCTTTTTGGAGTGAGATGCAGTAAATTAGCCTCCATATTGCCCTGGTGAACAAAGCAGGGAGCCTGGAGGCTACTGTCCGCTACAGAGACAATTTTCAAGGTGACCCCTGAGTTAAGTCACTGGGCCACCCCATCGATGATTAATGAAAGCTCCAACTCGGGGGGATTTGGGGGGGGGCGTCTTTCTTGCTACGTTTCTGTCTTAGTATTAGAACGGTCTTTCCTTGTTTAAAAAACATATTTTCCAGTCACAGCTGGTACTGAACCAGGGTGGCGGGGTGGGTTTAAAAAATAAATAGCAGTTACCTTCTAACGCTGCTGACTCCGTTGTTGTCTCTTGTCCGCTTGGTCTGGCGGAACAGGAAGCACAAGAAATGTAGAACTGCTTTTAGCAATGCATAGAAGGAAACATAAAATAACAACACAATATTGTTATCATTTTATTTTTCATGCTGAAGCATGTTTTGGGGCGGGGCTTGGCTGTCAACGCAGTCAGCAGGGTGTGGAGGATATACGTGCACTTAAGTGCGCATGATGGTTTGGTCAGCCTTCTTGGGCCAGCCATACCGTCAAGCCGAATTAGCATGTTCCCCACAAGGCTGTAATGCACAGCCTGGTGGAGAACAAGTGCCGAACCCGGCGCTCAGACTAATCACAACGCTGCATTGCAGTGGTGTGATTGGCTAGCTGAGCCTGTTTGTGCTTTCTGTTCTGCTGGACCAAGTGGACAAGAGACTATGGTGGATGAGTCGGCAGCGTTAGAAGGTAAGGGCTATTTATTTTTTAAACCCCTCTTCGACCCGCCAGCCTCTTTCAGGACACAGACCCATCTGACCTCCAGTGAGGCCACCCCATGCTCCATCGGCTCAGTCTGCACACATTAGGGTACCCGAGCATTGCCCAAACAAGTGCTTGCCTGGTGGGGGAAGGAGTGTAATGCCAGAAGCTTTCTGACCCCCCCTTAATTGCCCCCGTCCCTTCCCTCCAGTGCAGTGCAGACGGCCCTGTGTCCCTTCCCTTCCTCCTGGAAGCCTGAGGTGGAGGTGAATCTCCCCATACACAGGGACCAACGTTGGCCGGACACCACACAACTCCACCCAAGAAAACTGTCCGACAACAGGCCCTCTTGTTGGCCTTCGCTGCACCTGTGTGCATGCCTTAGCAATCTGACTCGTCATGCTTGAAATTGCGCACAATAATTGAAAGTTCTTGCGCAAATGAATACATGATCGCGATTGGAACCTCTTTGCCCCCACCCAAAGAGCATTCAAACTAAATCCCCAATAAGAGACGCAAGACCCCCACCCAGATACATAAGGCGATTGAATGGGAAGCTGAACATCAATGGACAGTTACACAAAAAAAACTGACTTTGTCCTCTGGTCACTGGACACTGTACACACTGCTGGCAGGACTGGTGGAGACGGCCTGCATAGCCTGTGAGCTATATACCTGCCCACATTTGCTTTATATTATTGTTTACGATTTCTGTAACTGTGAACGGTCTGGCCCTTTGGCCTTGGAAGACCGGCTGCTTGTAAGCGTTCTATTTTATGGCCCGCAACACATTCCCACGCCATTCCCACGTGGTTGTTTTGGTGTTCCAAATATAGCAGTCGGCACCCGTGACACTATTTTCCTAGCCTTAATTTGAGTAGCACAGACCTCCAATCATTCCTCGTTGCAAGGGTCTATGTTGAAGGCAATCACAGAATCTACATTTTCATTAAATGATAATGCCCAGTAAAGGCCAGCCAATTTCCACATTTTCACATGACTGCAATTGAAAAAACAAAGGCTTTCTTTTTATGACCAGAAAACGATGTCAACGTGGGCTCGCCCTAACACTCTGTACTAGTCGTCGTTTTCTTTTTATTTGTCGTGGTGAGTTTACGTCCATCTAAACTCTTGCAAAAAATTGTTGAATTTCAAACGTTGTGATGAAAGTTGCAGTCATGCGTGCCACAGATGGATGGCTTGAGACCTTCTCCCACGTGTGATTAATTAATGTCATCTTGATTTCCACCAACATGCCTGATAGGGTTACCTTGGAGATATGCCCTTGATTCAATGCGGTTGTATTATTATGACAAATTAATCTTTACTTGAGTGTAGGGAGGGAGCCTGAACCGGTCAGAACTCACTGTTCTCTCTCATAGCTGTTAAAGATTTCACAACCATCAAACCAACAGCACACATCTATATCAAGTTAGATTCAGGGCCACTACAATTGTATATGCATTGGGAAGGGCCCAGGTATGTGGCAGGGTGGACTGAATTATGCGACAAGAAACAGCAAATTATTTGGTGCAATTCGGCATATTTAGTGTCAGTATTACCTCATAATTTTGGCATTTTCAAACGTTAACACTATCTGGCAAAGATTTCACCTCATTAGCACCACTTTGACATTCAAACACCGACATAAACAACAGAAAGGCGACTAGTCAACTTTTACGAAGGGAAGTCCACAGATAATACAATAAGCCATTTGCATTCACTTTTTATCAGTTTGAGCTAGAAACAAAAAGTTCTAATTGAAAACAGCAGATCATGCAGCAGATGGTGGATTATGTGGCAAATGCAGCAAACCATAATTATGCGAAAACACTGCAGCCATAAAATTGCATAATTCCAGTGACCCTGATTATATTCCGACTTCGCCATACAACAGGGGTTCACATTATTCGTACCCCCATGCACTAGCATACTCACAACATGGCTCCAGTCTGTACAGATGGCCTCAACAGCAACTCCACATCAAATTATATTCGCACTGCCCCCTAGAGCAACTGGACTTTAAAAACAACACCTGGCATCCTTACACACACTGCGCAGCAGCAAAACAATATACATTCCTGTAACAAGGGGTGACAGAAAACTCAACCTGTAATTCTGCAGTCGAAGAATGATAGTATGAAATGTGGACAGTTACAATTTCTGACTAATCTAGTAATGGGGAAATTCAGAGGCTAATCATTGCCACCTCAACTGTGTCTTCATTCTCATAACTCCCTTCCTACTGTGCGTATAATCAGGCGCCCATTCAAAATCCATTACCAGGCTAGAGTCTTCCAACTGGAAATGGTACTGCTGTATTTCTGCTCAAGCTGAACGTTCAAAGGATCCATCCAAATGGTCCGTCTGCTGGACTTCTGACTTTGGTGCCGGAGACCAGGGTTCGAGCCTCGGGGTCTCGTTCACATCCTGTGATTCTGGGCAAATCACTTAGGGCCCGATGTAGGTAAATCCCATTTACCGATTTTGAAATACCGAATCCTACCGATTCGGTATTTCAAAATCGGTAAATGGTATGTAGTTCCCAACATCTGGATTCGTTACCGAATCCTTAACAATTCTTTAATTACCGAATCGGTAAATACCGAATCGGTAATGCCCATTCATTCCTATGGGCTTTGAAGCCCATAGGAATGATTAGGCATTACCGATTCGGTATTTACCGAATCGGTAATTAAAGAATTCACAAGGGTGCAGGGGGTGTCACTTTGACACCCTCTGGCACCCCCAAAACAGGCACAGGTGCCATGTGGCAGGCATACCTGCCCTAAGGGCAGGTCTGCCTGTCACATGACATAGGTGTGCATGCACACATGTGCATGCACACCGGAATCGGTATTTTACCATGGGTTTGTATTCCATGGTAAAATACCGATTCTGTAAGCCATGTGCAGAAGGTACATTGCCTACCTACATTGCATTTTTGGTAATTTTACCGAATCGGTAAATATTACCGAATCGGTAATTATTTTACCGATTCGGTACATATTACCGAATCGTTAAATTTACCGATTCGGTAATGATACCGATTCGGTAAAATTACCGAAAATGTGCACCTACATGTTAATAGCCCTTTACCGATCGGAAACGGCCGAAAATCAGTATTTTCGGCCGATTCCGATCGGTAAAGGGCTACCTACATCTGGCCCTTAATCTCCCCGTGCCTGAATGTGTAATGTAAATACGATGCTCATGTGAAGCACTCCATTACCTTCGGCTCAAGTTTGCGCTATATAAATATGCAACAACAAAAAAAAAAACTAGAACTCAACACTAATAATAAAACAATATCCAATCAATACATGTTTAAAAGCAATTTACAATTGTCTCAGTGCCTGAGCAGCTGACCAGCGGATTGGAATAAAAAGAGAGCACAAGAATAACCCCGCAACATTTGTGACGCGCTCCCCGATATATGGGCTTCCACTGTTGAAATACTACTTACCAGTTGTGGGGATAGGGTGAGTGACGCTGTTGTGGGGGTGCCCGGACTACTCCCCATTGTCGGATGTTCAGATCACTTCCTGTAGTTGGGGGTCTCCAGACCACCATAAGCATACAGTCTTGTATCGTGCCATTGTGCACAGCCCATGCAGTTGCCACTGTCAGGGTGGCGCAGAGTCCCATTTATGCACAATGCACAACATTACAGGTAGTGTAAGCAAAACCCGGGTTTGTACACGCCTTTGTCTAATAGGCCTCCATAATGTAATTTTGCACCATGTGTATCGCGTCTTCTACAGACAATTCAAACTTATTGCATGTGCACCTCTTGAACACTCAGCCTTGTTGAAAAACACTTTATAGTTGTAGTTCGCTCACAACGTGCAAGTCGCTGCGCCCCACTGAAACGACTCCCAAGGACAAGTGTCATTAAGGTGGTTCAACCAAGGCATAACCTTTTATTCACATAGTCATAAGGTATCAGTAAGAAAGGATAACCATATTTAAGCAGACATTATTGTTATGAAACTGCAGCAATATCAGAAAACAGCTCAAAGATTATACAAGCAATGCAACCATTGTCTCAGAGGTCCAGTGCAGCGAAACACTTTAGAATACAAAAGTGCCAGAATGCCCCTAATCCTTATCCATCACCCACACCCTCAACAAAGAGCATCCATGGCATACGTTAGTGGCAACTTCTCTTCCATCACACAGAGGGATGGGCAATACCCGCAATCCATAACAACACATACACCAGGACATCGCGCAGCACGTCCATGTATTCAGGCAAATCCCCAAACATTTTCAACTCCAGGCAGCCTTGGGTATTGAAGAAAGGTTCAGGTCCACCAGCAGGTCAGTCCACCTCCTGCCTGTCCAGTGGCCACACAAATCAAACCCCTCCAATGTGTAAGTTCAGTAAATCAGTAAAAATGTGGGTAGCCCCCTTTTTCTGCTACAAGAAATTCCACCTATTCTGTCTTCCTCCAGGAATGGGTGTGTGATGCGGTATGTTGGATACTGGTGCGTGGTGGAGAGAAAAGAGGCAGATCCTTCGCCTCGAGATGTATTACCTAGAAGAACCCTCTAATTTCTAAGAAGATTTACAAAAGACTCCAACTTGATTTACATTTTACCACTAGACGAATACTTTATCTCGAACAATTTGCCCCCCCTCCTGGTTGAGGGCTTGGGCAGGTGCTAACATCTGCCATACAGGGGTTCTCTCACAATCTTCTATGAGGGGCACGCTTATATGCACATATTTTCCTTTCCCCCTTGAGAGGTTCTGATGAGCGGTACGCTGGCCACGTGCGCACTGTGTGGCACCCCATGAGTTCTTTCCTCGGAATTGGTCCGCACTTCCATACATGCATCGCCTAGTAGTAATTCTTGGACCACTTTGCCTTCCACAGAACGAACGGTCTTTCCTTGCACGTTTTGCCGTTTCTCGATTGAGTCGGCTTAGAAAGAGAGATCCCGGATTGGCTACTTTTCGAACCATTGGCAAGCACTGATACACTGGTTCTGATGATGTAGACCCCCCTTTTGGTTACGTGTTTGCCCGCAGCGGTTTACAATATGGTACACTTGGTACAACTGTGGCGGTTTCCTATTGAGCCATCGGGCGCAAGCTAGTCTCTGATTGGCTATTTCCCGAACCAATGTCAAGATTGGTAACACCCCTCTGCTGGAACTGGCCTACTAGGTGGCTGTTTACACATCTTTGCTAATCCTCATTCAGGGCCAGATGTAGGTAGCCCTTTACCGATCGGAATCGGCCGAAAATACCGATTTTCGGCCGTTTCCGACCGGTAAAGGGCTATGGAGATGTAGGGGCACCAAAAATGGACATAATCGGTAATTTTACTGAATCGGTATTTTTACCGAATCGGGAAAATTACAGAATCGGTAAATTTACCGATTCTGTAAATTTTACCGATTCGGTAAATTTACCATTCGGTAAAAATACCGAATATGTAATTTGAGATGTAGGTAGCATGTCTAACAGTGCTACAGGGCATTAAGAATTCGGTATTTACCATGCAATACAATTGCATGGTAAATTACGAATTCATGTGTACATGCACATCTGTGCATGTACACCTGTGCCATGTGGCATGTCTGTGTGCCACATGGCGCAAAAGCCAGTTACAGGGGTGCAACAGGGTGTCAAAGTGACACCCTGTCCCCTTTAGCAATTCGGTATTTTTACTGATTCGGTAAATACCGAATCGGTATTTGCTATTAAATCCTATGGGCTTCAAGGCCCATAGGATTCAATAGCAAATACCGATTCGGTATTTACCGAATCGGTAAATACCGAATCTTACCGATTCGGTAAAAAATACCGAATTTTTCCCTACATGTCATTTACCGATTTTTGAATACCGAATCGGTAAAATTCGGTATTTAAAAATCGGTAAATGACATTTACCTACATCTGGCCCTCAGTGCTTTACTGCGGGCAAATATAACTTCCTTTCTGGTCCGCCTTTGCTCGTTAGCATTAGCACATCCTCACGCTGGAAGACGGTAACTTTTAACTATACGCTTCCTTCGTGGTCCGCTAACATTGCATATGAGCGGCTCGCCCTGTCCGTCACGTTACCTTCCCCTCAGCTCAGTAGGGGTTTGAGGTACCGACGGACAGGTGAGTGCAGCAGCTTTTTGGCACCTTCAGAACGGGCTTTTCGGAGGTCCTGTCATTCATAGCGGTGTTTGGGTGATTCTTTTTCATTACCGATTCTATTCCATTGACATTTTTTACGGACTTTTCATTTCTTAGATTATGTCCTGCTACCACTCCACCTTTCGCTCCCACCTTGGCTACATGTTTCCAACTAAGCACCATTTGTTATAGAGCATTGGTAGACCACGGTGTGAGTTTGAGCGTTAAGTACTTTTTTCGAGTGTTACCCCCAGTCTGTCCAGATAACTATAGTTGCCAAACGGTCAAGTGACAACCCTGTATACAAATTTGGTTTTATCAAATTCCATTTTAATGCCATCAATCATCAGCCAGCTAGGCAAGCTGAGAACTGCGTTTCTTTTCACGCCCATTCTTGACACCAGGATATCCGAATGAAGTGGAATTTATACCAGAAATGTGATTCAATAGGTATTTTTTATTTCCATTTATTCAGAGCGGGGCCTCATTACCTGAGCGAATGCCAGGCGAGGTGAGGCCACTCCCAAGTAAATTTTGGGTGCGTTATTAAAGAAAACATTACATGAGCAATGTCTCATTGGCTGTTATATGTCTTTACCATAATTTGTTGCTTTCATTTGTTATATTGTGTGTCCGTATACACTATTTTCATTTCAGGAGAGGAGTTTTCACAACCATGACTTTCAAAGCTACCGCCCACTACATAGGCAGATGGTAGGTCTTTTATGCATGGTATGTAGTCCTCACTACACTTTTGATCACAGTTGCAGTAGTGTTATTAATATAGGTCCTGAAGAAAGCCATTTTTTGGCTGAAACATGTCGACCAGTTAATTTACCATCAGGATAGTAATATTTGTCGATACAGTATCCACACTCTGTTTTTAACCTTGTCATCATGGTGACCGTCACAATAAAATTTATCTTTAGGCCCCATGCTAGTCAATTTTAACACACCACTTATTCCACAAACACACATGTTTTGAGCACTACAATTTTTCTGCCCACAGCTTTATACATCACTAATTTTTGGCTTTCCATCACTGGTGGATCCATTACTAGGGTTCACTCACGATAACAACAGTGAGTAACCTAGTGGATACCAGTTCATACTTCAAAATCCCAGATGATGAAGTTCCGCCAACGGGTGGGCTGATGGGTTTTCTTCCTTTGCCTCTTCTCACTCTTTAGTATACACACACAAACCCTCCTTGAGAGAGCAGACACTTTCTAGCCTTTTCAGGCCAGTAGCACCCCCTTGTTGTATTTGTTTTAAATAAATGCTGCCATCCCGGGCACCACCCGATGACATTACGGGCGATCCTCCTTCATAGCTAGAGGATGAGGTACTCTCCGCCTTGGCTCCTACCCATGTAGCAACTAATGGTGCCCACTGCTATTTGCAGGGGCGCCTGGCCAATTGTTCAAGCCACCCATAATTCCAAATATTTTCACTAACAGATACCAAATACACCATCAGGGTGCCAGCTATAAAAGGGTCCTAAGAACAGAACATTAAAAGCAGAAATCTTGAACAGATTAAATTTCCCTCAGAAAGCACAATATATAGAACATAAGATCTGGTAAGTAAGTTGGTGCCTGTAACTGGCGCCTCTGTACATGTTACTCCAAATGTGAAATACGTCGAAAATAACATGTGATGGAGACAAAATGTCTCACAGTGAAGTTGATTATGATTCTAACACATTGGTCGAATTTCCAGCTCAAGTAATAGAAACTTAGGGCATATTTATTAAAAGATCATGCAGTGCAGCAAAGCCATCTTACTGTGCTGTGTTATAGGAAAAGGGCAGGAATGTGCCATATTTAGGGGGTCATTAGGATGGAGGATTTTCCGCATCCTCCGGGCCGGTGGAAGCCACCACCGGCCCGGAGGATGCGGAAAATCCTCTGCGGACCCACCAGGACCCACCGCCACATTAGGATGGCTGGTGGGTCATGGTTTAGGTCCGCAGCTTTTCCGCCGCGGCTGGCTTACAACCGCGGCGGAAAAGCACTAAAATGGTGAAGGTGTCTCTTAGACACCGTCAGCCAGATTAGGATGTGCTTGGGAACATGCTTTTCCGCGGCGGCTTTTCCGCCGTGGAAAAGCATGTGTAACTGCACTGCAGGGGCCCATTGCGGGCCCCCTAGGTGTAGTGGGGGGTGGGGGTGCACATGGGGGGTACCTATGGTACCCCCCTGCATTTGCGTGCACAATGCAGCAGGCACCGCGCGGTGCCTGCCGCTTTGTGCACGCAAATGCTGTGCATGCATTTTTAACATTGCTGCGGGTGCAGCTTGAAGCTCCACCCGCAGCAATGTTAAAAATAGAGGATGTGACCGCCACCCTGGCGGTCACATCCTAATCTGCACAGAGGGAACGCCGCAGCCCATGCGGACGTTCCCTCATGCTCTGGGGTCGCGGACGGACTCAAGTCCGTCCGCGATCCTAATGACCCCCTTAATTTTATATGCTGCATTACTGTCTTTTCCCTGCACTGGTGCACAATTTGCTGCCTTGTGCCATCGCTGGCACCTTTGCACCTTAGTGCAAGGGTGCCTGTGTTGTAAACAGGAAATCTTTTGTGCAAGAAGGGTCACCTTCCTTCACATAAAGAATCCTGTGAGTCATTTCCTTCTTTCTGAGTGTGCATCAGAGTGAAGAAAAAACAAGAAGAGATAAAGATACTTCTCCTCTATACTCCTCCCCTGGTGATGCACAGCATTTTGGCAGATTCCCAGAGCTACCATTAATGCTAAATTTGTGGATGCACAAAAAATCCAGGATGGATGAGTGGGAACACCCACGCTCCACCCATAGAATGCCTCCCTGGGGTAGAGTAATGCAACACAGCGATTTGCGCTCCGTTGCTTCACTCTAGATTTATCAAGCCACTCAGGGCCATGCACTGTGACTTTGCATCGCTTGATAAATAAACTCTTGTGCCCTGTTACGTTGAACAAGGGCAACGCAACTCGTTGATAAATATGCCCCCTAATCCATTTCATATGTTTGCCAATCAAGCATGGGTCAGTTACTGTCAACATGTAGGCAAAAAACTTCACTTCATAAATGCAAATGAGTTAATGCCTTTATTTCAGGTCTTATTCACTCCTCTAAAATCATTTCGAAAAATCCCATCATGCAGTTTGAGACATCACTACGTAGGTGAAAAGTATGCTGACGCTAGTGCCTTGTTTTCGTTAATTTCTAAATGATATTTACGACTGGTGTACTCGGATTTTCAAGCCCACACAATGTAACTGAAGGACACTGTAGAACTGCAAATGTTGACAAAGAGAACAATGTTCTCATCTGACACAGAATGTCATATGGAGGACGTGCCTGTCACATGAAGCTTTTACTCTACTTGAGGGCATTCGGGGCCTTGCTTTCCATTGTTGTCGCATATATAATGGCCCAAAAAGCCAGCAGAATCATTGAAGCAAGTTTCCTCTTAAAGATGAGGTACAAAGGGGCCGGTTCACTTCTTGAACGGGACAGAAGCCAGGTATTATTTACACAGGTATGAATATGGCAATTTATCAATACAGGTATTTGTGAAAAGGCATCTCCCGTTAAACATCCACAAATGTGCAAATCCTTTTTAAAGGCTCACCTTCCAGCCTCAAGCACCTCTGTAGCTCCCTCGCTTTCCATCTGCTCTACCAACCCGCTCCTCCATTATTCCCCAAAACCCTTGTAAACCTTTCATATTTCTTTAATTTTATTTTGAAGGCTCAGCAGCTGCCACTTGGTGCCAGGACCCTGCAGAAAGCGCAAAAATGTTTTCATTTTGCTAAGTTACTGCTCCAAGTGGCATCCGCCCTATCCGACGGAACACGCTCAGAAACACCCAATCATGGTTGGCCGAAAATCACCTCAAACTTAATGCGCAGAAAACTGAGTTCCTTCTGATATCACCTCCTGCGAAAATCTCCACCACCCAATCCTGGCTCAAGCACCTAACCGCACTCAATATCCAACCCACCATCGTGGACTCAGCAAAATCCTTAGGCATCACACTTGACGCCAATCTCAACATGCAGCAGCATATCAGCAAAGCAACTAAGGGAGCTAATTTCCAAATCAACACTTTGAGGAAACATAAACCCTTCTTCCCAGCTAAGGACTTCCAAACCGCAGTACAAGCCCTAGTCATCCCACGCATAGACTACGGAATTGTGGCTCTCAGCGGACTCCCCCTATCTACAACCGCACCACTAAGAGCCTCCCTACAAGGAACAGGAGCAAGGTCACTGAGGAGCACCTTCACTCCACCCTCAACTGCGATGCCCCCTCTACCTCGACCAATGCCAATCTCGCAGCCAAAGAACTACACAGATGGATCACCAACTGCGCAGACGAACTCGCACCCCTACGCAACCCCGACAGACGGCCCCCCAGAAAGGCCACCTGGTTCACCGCTGACCTCCAAGAATCCAGACGCACCGGCAGACGTCTCGAGAAGAATTGGCGAAACAGCAAACCTTTGGAAGACAGCACCACATACACGAACATCATTACAAAATGTCCCCAACTCATCAGGTCAACCTGAAGGACCTTCTTCCAGAACAAGATCAACGCTAACTCCAGCAACACAAAGGAACTCTTCAGCATCATCCAAGAATTCACCAAACTCCCCAGAGAGGCCACGGACATCACCCACTCCCAGGACCTCTGCAACAAGTTTAGCTCCTACTGCCATCTGAAAATCAAGTCCCTCTAGGACAACCTCAACGGAAGGACAAGGCACTCCAAAACCTCTCCCTCTTCCAACAACGCCAGCCAACCCACCATTTCCGCCTGGGACCCAACCACCACTGAAGACACTGAATCGACCATGAAAGACTCTCCCACGCATAGACTACGGAATTGTGGCTCTCAGCGGACTCCCCCTATCTACAACCGCACCACTAAGAGCCTCCTTACAAGGAACAGGAGCAAGGTCACTGAAGAGCACCTTCACTCCACCCTCAACTGCGATGCCCCCTCTACCTCGACCAATGCCAATCTCGCAGCCAAAGAACTACACAGATGGATCACCAACTGCGCAGACGAACTCGCACCCCTACGCAACCCCGACAGACGGCCCCCCAGAAAGGCCACCTGGTTCACCACTGACCTCCAAGAATCCAGACGCACCGGCAGACGTCTCGAGAAGAATTGGCGAAACAGCAAACCTTTGGAAGACCGCACCACATACACGAACATCATTACAAAATGTCCCCAACTCATCAGGTCAACCTAAAGGACCTTCTTCCAGAACAAGATCAACGCTAACTCCAGCAACACAAAGGAACTCTTCAGCATCATCCAAGAATTCACCAAACTCCCCAGGGAGGCCACGGACATCACCCACTCCCAGTACCTCTGCAACAAGTTTAGCTCCTACTGCCATCTGAAAATCAAGTCCCTCTAGGACAACCTCAACGGAAGGACAAGGCACTCCAAAACCTCTCCCTCTTCCAACAACGCCAGCCAACCCACCATTTCCGCCTGGAACCCAACCACCACTGAAGACACTGAATCGACCATGAAAGACTCTCCCCCACCGCATGGGACAACACATGGTGGCCAACCACCACTGAAGACACCTAATCAACCATGAAAAGACCATCCCCCACTGCATGGGACAACACCTGGTGGCCAACACTGCGGCCAGACTCGTCCTTGACATCCCTCGACAAGAACACATCACCCAACAACAGCAAAACCTCCACTGGCTTCCCGTCAAGAGGAGAGTAACCTTCAAGACACTCACCCACGCATACAAATGCCTCCACAACACTGGACCCCAATAACTCAACAAGAGAATCTCCTTCCACGTACCCAAGAGAAACCTCTGATCCACCGACCTCGCCCTCGCCAATACCACGCACATCCGTAGAGCCAGAACGGATGGAAGAGCCTTCTCCTACATTGCGGCCAAGACCTGGAACGAGCTCCTGATAGACATCCAGACATGCCCCCTCTCTGCACATCTTCAGAAAGACCCTCATGATCTGACTCTTTGACTGACTGGAGCTGCTTAACCCCCTCTCACCCCCCTGCCTCCCACCCCAGCGCCTTGAGTCCCTCACGGGTGAGTAGCGCACTTGACAATTCCCTGATTGATTGATATAAAAAGAAATGGCAACATAACATCTTTTCAACTTTAATGTATATCCATATCCTAGCGGTTATAAAACTTTGTACATTAGCAAAATGCATAAATGGTGACCTAAAAGGGTTTACAATGCGGACAAGATATTTATTTTAATCACCTTTGGACCAAAAGGATGTGACAGTATTCTATAACCAATCACCTCAAATGTGGACATATGAAGTTTTCAAAAGATCAAGCAAATGCAAACTTAAGCATGTGTGTCCTAAAGATTAATCCAATCCAATCCAATCCAATCCAAAATAAATTTATTTCAGCCATTTAGGCCATAAAAGATGCATAAAAACATACAAACATACAATCATTTGATGACATTTAAAATTTGGGCATATAAAATACCTAAAAACATACAAGCAACAATCATTTCATAACATTGGGTGTGAGGGTAAGACATAGTGTATTGGGAGACATTGACCGCGAAAGCTAAAGGTTACAATGGCACAGGGGGGTAGGCATACAGTCCAATGGTGGTCTTGCTTTGAGCAACTTGGACCTAATGCGCCACATGGCCAAAAGATATTTTGCAACTGCGAATACAATGTGAGGGGAGGAATCAGTTTTCAGTATTCTGAACGATGTTACACAGTTCCTTATACCCATGTTCCTACATAGGGGCACAAGCCAATGTTTCCTAGGTGACTTGTAGGAAGGGCAGAAAAACAGAACATGGATTTCCTCCTCATCGCAGGAATTACAGCCAGGGCATATTTTGTCCCCTCCATTGGTCCATTTGCTAGTAAAGGATTTAATAGGTAGGGTGCCAAACCGCCACTGTATAAATAGCTTCCTTGCCAAAGTCGGGTAAATAAAGTCCATAAAGGTTTCAAACTTATAAGAATTTTTGGATTCAATAAAACGTTGGGTTAAAATACCAGTGCGGGGTGCAAGCACATGGGAGGCAAGACTTTGTTCCTTGTAAGCTTCTACGAGTCTTTTCCGGGGGACCCTATTACAGCCTAATTCCGGGGCGTCCCACAACTCGTTGAAGCCCAGCCGGAACAGTTCTTGCTTGACAAAGGATAGCCAAGGGATCTTGTCACTATGGTTTAAGTTCATGACATGCACAAGATCTTGCCTGTAGTGTTTTAGCTCATTTGTTGACCAAAGTCTGTGCCAGAATCTTAATGGTTTAGATTCAAGGTCCTCCCTAATAGACGGTAGACCCAAATCTAGGCGTAAGGGAAACAAAGGAGTTGCAGTTGGGAGGGCCAGAAGACGCCTCAGAAAGTTATTTTCCACACACATCAACTCATTTGCAGCTTGATGTCCCCATAGTTCGTTGCCGTATAGTGCAGCTGACTTCGCTTGTGTTTTATACATTTCAACTGCAGGAGCTATGGGTTTATAGGTTGAGGTGTTCGTGACCCTTAAAATAGCCCCGGACAGTTGAGAAAGCCTTATTCGCGAACTTGAGATCTGTGGTCCCCAGGATAGGTTCTCATGCAGGGTTACGCCCAAGTACTGGAATGTTTTTACCCTCTCCAGTACTGTGAAATTCAGGGATGGGTTGGGTCTAGTTGTGGGGGAGGGGTTGAAGATCATGAATTTGGTCTTCCCTGTGTTGATCTCAAGACCATACTGCCCACAGAAAAGACCAAATCCATCTAGGATTCGCTGAATTCCCATAGGGGATTTGGAGAGCAGGAGGGTGTCGTCAGCAAACATGATTGCCGGCACCCTCCTGCCCGCCAAAACCGGGGCGTCGTTGTCCCTAACGTTAACTAAATGTGTGATGACATTATTAACGTAAAGGCAAAAGAGTGTAGGCGCCAGGACGCATCCCTGCCTAACCCCCCTGGAAACAGGAAACCTTTTTGACAGAACTCCACCCCTTCCACATCGTACCTGGGCAAAATTACCCTCATGGAGTCTTATTATGGCCTGTAGTAGGTGGGTGGGAACTCCCATCTCCTTAAGGACCTCCCAGAGTTTTTTCCGTGGTACCAGGTCAAATGCTGACTTCAGGTCTACGAACAAGATGTACAATCTCCCTCCCTCAATCCTCACCAATTTCCAAAAAAGGAGGACGAGGCGGAAGATTTGGTCCATGGTGGACGTATTCTTCCTGAAGCCGGCCTGGAGGGGGCTTAGGATGTCATTCTCCTCCATCCAGTCCAGGAGTTGGTCCAATAGAAGTCGAGAATAAAGCTTTTGGGGGACATCTATGAGGCTGATCGGCCTGTAGTTGGATGGGAGCAGAGGACAGCCCTTCTTGAAGATAGGGACTATCTCTGCCCCCAGCCAAGTACAGGGGATCGCCATTCCACGTGCAATTGAATTGAAAAGGATGTGAAAGTATGGCGCCCAGATCTCTGGTTGGGACCTAAAAAGGTCACCTGGTAATTTATCAAGGCCCGAGGCCTTTCCCAACGCTAGGCCGTCTATTGCACTGGCCACTTCCCCCAGACTGAACTCCAAGATGTCTCTAGGGAGGGATAGGAGTGCTGCGACAACATCATTGGTATTCTCTGAGCTATCTGCGTAAAGTTTAGCAAAGTGATCTTCCCATATGGACGCTGCAATATTGGGCTCAACTGCAGCTTTGGGTTCTCCTGAGCCAGTATTAACTAGTAACCAGAATCTTCTAGAGTCCTTGGTTCTTAGGGCTGTTGAAAGGTCATGCCATCTATCCCAGTCCCAATCTGACCTCGCACGGGCCATTGTGGCTTTATACTGGCGCCTCAGGTCGGCCACCCTGGTCCGAGCAACACCTTCTTTAACTGCGGTGATTAGGTCAGATTTAGCCTTTTTACATTCAGAGTTATACCAGGAGGAGGTTCGGGTCTTTTGCTTAGGCTTCACCACCTCAGGGTAGAGAACCTCACCTAGAGCTCACACTAGGTCTTCATGAATAAGAGCTAAAGTTTTGTCAAAATCCTGAGAACTAGCTTGGCTAACTAGCTCACCCAGAGCCTCAAATTTTGGCAGCACAAGCTCATAGATTTTCCTAATATTTTCTTCGGAATTTGAAAATTTCTCCCATCTCACCCTACGCCTATTGGAGGTTAATACCAGATTACCCAGATCATCTCTATCCTCGAGGGGTAGAGGTCCGGGATTTGCTGGGGGATGAACCAAGGAGAGTAGGAGAGCATTGTGGTCACTATCTGTACGGGGGATTATTTTAAAATCCTCTACCTTTGGCCAGAGACTAATATCTACGAAAATGTAGTATAGTCGTGACTCGTGATTTTTCCTATTGAATGTGCATTTTGAGGGAGTGTCTGAGGCTGTTCGTCCATTGCAGGCTCTTAGCGCAAAATTGAGGGTCAGGGACGTAATTTGGACCGCAAGTGGGGACCAGGATCTGGGGTGGGGCGATTGACACACTGGAATACCCCAGAAATCGTCTTCTGCCGTAAGAGCCCCTTCCCTCAAGCCCTCTAAGGGCTCGAAGTGGCAGTTAAAATCTCCACCCATTACCACCTTATAATCAGTCGGCAACTGACCCAGAAAGGACGAAAGATCTTCTAGTGTGGTGGACTCCGCCGTAGGGCCAACAGTGCGGGAGTAGACATTTATAATTGCCAATTTGGGGGCACCTGGCCAGTTCAGTACAACACACTGAATGTCTTGCGAGGACGTGGCTATGGTCTCCGCTGTGCAACCAATGTGACAGGCTATCCCCACCGCCGGACCACCAGAGGGCCTCCCCTTACCATTCCAGGTAGCCTTTATTTCAAAAATTGCGTAGCCAATTTTAGACATGGGTTCCCTCGCCCATGTCTCTTGAAAGAGACAGATGTCACTATTTATTACTGGGGAATCCCAATCTTCAGTGTGTATTTTATTGGCGATGCCTGCAACATTCCATGACAATACCTTCAGGACTTTAGAAGGAGTATTAGGTTTGGGTCCCTGCGTCCCCGTAATACCACTATCATTGTTTGCATGCAAGATAGAAATCCCAGGAAGAGGAGATGGACTCTGGTTAGATGGAGCTGGAGGAGTTGGAGTCGGGCCAGGGGAGTCACATAAAGTCTGTGGAGGGGAGTGTACACCAGAGAAATAAGATTTATCATCTTGTACACATAACCCCCTCACTGGAGCAGGGAGACTAGGGGAGGTGCCCAGGCGTCAATCGCAGGAGTCCAAACCAGAAAAAGCTTCGAATCTATTGCTAACTTCCAAGGGAGTGAAAGGGAGCAAGTGATCCATCCCCCCTGTTTCAAGAGCATAGTCCGACCTCCTTAAGTTGATTCCATAACCCCTTTGCGGAATGGTTTCCCACCCAGATACATTCTTTGGGGCCATGGGGCCAGGCAACGGGGGGAAATAATGATTGTTATGTTTATGGCCTAGGGTGCCTGGCTGGGCCATAGGTGGCCAGGGGCATGACATGGGAGCTACTAAGGCTCTTGGATAAAAATAAGTGATGTCACAGGGCATAATTGATTTGGCTAGGTTCCCAGGCATCCAGCTCAAAATATGCCTAACAGCTTCAGGATCCCTAAAGTTGACCACAATCAAATCGCCCTCAATGTCTTTCTCCCGCCCCCCCAACCAGGGGAGTCGGCGCACGTGCACAATGTCCCCGTTAATATTGCCCGGGAGTGGTCTATTCTTGGACAACCAGTACATAGTTTTATTTTTAAGCTGTTGAGGACCTTCTCGCTTGTCTGGGTCAAGTGTGGGAACACTCTTGAGCACCACCACATAAGCTAGTGCTTCAGGAGGAAGTTCAACCTGAGGAATCCTACGTTTTGCCACTCTACTTAGAGATTCCCTCTCTCCAGCCAGCCGCAATGGTCTTGCAGCCGAACTGTTTCCACCCTTCGGGATGCCACCATCAGCTTGCGTGGCTGGTCGGGATGGAATAATAGAGGTTGTAGTCCCTTGAGGATTGTGGGTCACTGTTTTGGTAGGAGCATTAGGCTTTGGGAATAAAACCGTTGTGGTGGTAGTGGATACAGTGTGAGCCGCCTTGGCTGAAGTAGGTTTTAGGGTATTGGGTAAACCAACCGCAGCCAATGCTGGACTAGGAATGGGAGGGGCCTTCTGTTTGTCCGGTTTGTTAAGAATAGCCAGTTCCAAATTCCCCAACCGGTTTTCGATAGCCAGTAATCTGTCTAAGATAGGAGAAGTGAACGTCCTGAGCATTTGCTCAAGAAGCTCCAGGGTGGGGGCAGTCGGCTGACTGTCCGTGATGTTAGCACTTGTAGAGGCAGTGGCGATTGTAGGTGGAGTTTCTTGTGGAGTCACTAAAGTAATTTCGGATCTTGTGTCCACTATTGGTTTTGGGGCAGGAACTAATCTCCCCCCTTTCCCCTTGCCGAATTCAGAGTGGCTAATTCTGCCCTTTTGAAGAGAACCCCCCTTCCTCCTTCTCTTATTGGGAGGTGGACCATGAACTTTCGGGACCTCTATCTTCCTTGATTGATTTTTAGCGATGTTTTTAGCAGTGTGGAGGGCAGCTGATGTAACTTCCTGGCCAACGCCAGAATTACAGGATGGAGAGGGAACGGTAGTAGGGGAGCTATTTAGGGCCCTAGGTAAAGATGGTAAAGGAGAGGTGCCCCTTAGGAGTTCAGGAATTCCCTGGGTTGCAAAAGAATCCTCAGTGATAGGGGCCACCCCTGAACTAGATGCTAAAGTAAGCGGGGTTGATGTCAGAGAGAATCTAGCTTTATAACCTTCGATGGAACGGCGGCGCTCCACCCTTCTCTCAACTAAGGCTTCTTCCCTGTCTATTTCAGAATTCGATTTCTTAAAATAGTTATCTAAGGTGCCCTTATTGAGGTTTCCCCCCGGAGTACTAGGTGAAGCAGTGTCCATATTGGCAGGGGATTACACGACTATGGAAATGCTGGAGCCTGGGCAGGAATATCAAATCAGAAACACAGAATACTTAGAAACTTTGGCCCACAGAAGGGTAGAAGACAAGGGAGAGAAAAACCTATCCGAACAGTGGTACTGAGACAAAAACTAGCCCAGAATAGGTGAAATCACCAAACGAAATGCTACACACAGGATAATGAACTCAGGTCTATGGGGAAGCAAAATGGGGGAGAAAGAGACAGGGCCCAGCCCAGCCTCCCTCAGCCACCTAACGGCCACACAACGGCCCGCCCTTTGCCCGGGCTTAGCCCCGGGCGTCCCGCACGCGTCCCGCGTAGCGGGTGTCAGCTGCTCCTAATAAGCAGGTGAGGTGGTTGGGGGCGGGGCAACCAGGGAGAGCGTCCAGGTGCAGGTGATGGCAACACAGGGACTCCTGGGAAATGGAGTCCCTGTCCCTCACCTGGCGCTCGCAGCCCTGCAGGAATGTTCTCTTCCCGCCCTGTAATGCGGCCAAAGTCCCAGCGAAAATCCTGCTCCTCAGCAAAGCAAAGCGCCCAACAAGGCGGCCGATGCGGGACCCGGGCAGCGGGTACCGCGAGGTCCAGAAGTGACAGAGGTGATTGCACAGCAGGTACGTGGCAGGGATTAAGCAGCAAGCTCCCTGATCGGCGATTAAAAGTTTAGGCATCTCCCAAAGACTCGAAGCCGGCGGCACCTTTAGCTCGGTGGTCAGGGGCGGGGCAACCAGGAAGAGCGTCCAGGTGCAGGTGATGGCAACACAGGGACTCCTGGGAAATGGAGTCCCTGTCCCTCACCTGGCGCTCGCAGCCCTGCAGGAATGTTCTCTTCCCGCCCTGTAATGCGGCCAAAGTCCCAGGGAAAATCCTGCTCCTCAGCAAAGCAAAGCGCCCAGCAAGGCGGCCGATGCGGGACCCGGGCAGCGGGTACCGCGAGGTCCAGAAGTGACAGAGGTGATTGCACAGCAGGGACGTGGCAGGGATTAAGCAGCAAGCTCCCTGATCGGCGATTAACAGTTTAGGCGTCTCCCAAAGACTCGAAGCCGGCGGCACCTTTAGCTTGGTGGTCGGGGGCGGGGCAACCAGGGAGAGCGTCCAGGTGCAGGTGATGGCAACACAGGGACTCCTGGGATATGGAGTCCCTGTCCCTCACCTGGCGCTCGCAGCCCTGAAGGAATGTTCTCTTCCCGCCCTGTAATGCGGCCAAAGTCCCAGCGAAAATCCTGCTCCTCAGCAAAGCAAAGCGCCCAGCAAGGCGGCCGATGCGGGACCCGGGCAGCGGGTACCGCGAGGTCCTGAAGTGACAGAGGTGATTGCACAGCAGGTACGTGGCAGGGATTAAGCAGCAAGCTCCCTGATCGGCGATTAACAGTTTAGGCGTCTCCCAAAGACTCTAAGCCGGCGGCACCTTTAGCTCGGTGGTCGGGGGCGGGGCAACCAGGGAGAGCTTCCAGGTGCAGGTGATGGCAACACAGGGACTACTGGGAAATGGAGTCCCTGTCCCTCACCTGGCGCTCGCAGCCCTGCAGGAATGTTCTCTTCCCGCCCTGTACTGCGGCCAAAGTCCCAGCGAAAATCCTGCTCCTCAGCAAAGCAAAGCGCCCAGCAAGGCGGCCGATGCGGGACCCGGGCAGCGGGTACCGCGAGGTCCAGAAGTGACAGAGGTGATTGCACAGCAGGTACGTGGCAGGGATTAAGCAGCAAGCTCCCTGATCGGCGATTAACAGTTTAGGCGTCTCCCAAAGACTCGAAGCCGGCGGCACCTTTAGCTCGGTGGTCGGGGGCGGGGCAACCAGTGAGAGCGTCCAGGTGCAGGTGATGGCAACACAGGGACTCCTGGGAAATGGAGTCCCTGTCCCTCACCTGGCGCTCGCAGCCCTGCAGGAATGTTCTCTTCCCGCCCTGTAATGCGGCCAAAGTCCCAGCGAAAATCCTGCTCCTCAGCAAAGCAAAGCGCCCAGCAAGGCGGCCGATGCGGGACCCAGGCAGCGGGTACCGCGAGGTCCAGAAGTGACAGAGGTGATTGCACAGCAGGTACGTGGCAGGGATTAAGCAGCAAGCTCCCTGATCGGCGATTAACAGTTTAGGCGTCTGCTCTGGAGCATAAATGAAAAAATCTGTTATTCTTTTTTTCTTTGACCTTGCACCTTCAGTGTGTTAAATGGGAAGGTACAATGAACTTAAAACATAAAAAGTATTTTTACATTTTTACAGGAACTTTTGCATTTGAATAGACGGTCGCCTTGTGGAATAAGTGTGCTGGACACAGTTAAACTCTTTATATGGTAAATACAATGATAGATAATTTAAATGAAAACATATGTTTGCAGTGGTTTTTAAACCACTGTTGGTGGTTTGCCTAAATATCAAAGGATCCCAAATCGCAAAATGGGGTCCTTTCATTGGCCACACCAAAGAACCACTTCACTTGCTTCAAATCATACATCTTGTAGGTGAAAGGGCAGGATACTAACTGATCAGTCCAGACTTAGTGGCGTATAAGCCCATTTGGCAAATCTTCAAGGCGGACATGTTTAGGGCCAACTTGAGTATTTTGTACTCTGCTACATACAGGTGAGACCTCCATGGCCTGTGTTTATGGGGCCTATGTGCGAAGTGTGCCTGCATGACCTGTTAGCCACATCAGGAATTCATCTAGGTGTCCTGTTCTAGTGGTTAAATGAGTATGTCAACTGCTGATGTCGCACGCACCTGGAGGTCGGGCGCAACCTCCAGGATATAAAAAGAGAGTTTTGACTGCTCAGGGCAGAGTCTATAATGTCAACAGATTGCGCAGTGCTTGTTTATTGCTTGTGTCTCCAGGACTCTCAGCCATTCCTGCACCAGAACAATGGCGACAAGGATTGGCACACTGCACCATCTCGTAAGTTCAGTGGATGCCCCGCCTGACTGTGCAAAATTGACAGTAGCCCTCGTGAAGCTCTCCCGCAGACCTTGCTGCTGCCCGAGCGGAGTACCTGAGCATACTGACACTATCCGCTGGCACCCACATGGCCCACATTTAGAAGTAAGGGTGCCCTCCACTGGGCATCACCACATCCATGTGAAGCGACGGAACAGACCCGCTCAATCCAGGCCACCCTGTGCTGTCAGATCATCCATCTCTGCCAGTCTCTTTGCCCTTTGAGGGGGACTAGAACAACCAGCACTCCAGCAGCCCCACCCCCTCAAAGCACATGCACAGAAGGGGGCCTGCTTAACACGCATTGCTGACCACCAGCATGTCAGAGACAGAAAAGGAGACCTGCTGCTTGCACTAGTGAGTAGTACCATGTCCAGACAAGTGCTACTCTTTGCCTGCGACCTGCACTCCATGCACAGCCATGATGTATAGAAACACAGCGTTTGTGGTGCGACAAGATGCTCCAATATAGCCTACAGCAGCCCACTCCACCACAATTACCATGTCACAAGACCACCATTGAAGTGTTCGTTATTAGGTAGCAGTATCACAGGGCTATATCTCTTGTAGTACGAGGTGCGGTCCAGGTATGACATTAGGACAACCCTTTAATGGTAATTTATGTGGCGATGAAGGGTATTGTAAGCAAATCATTTGGTGCTGTAATTGTCAGTACTTGTGTGGGCATTATTGGCGACAATACTCGTTCTTTCATCTTGTAGTGGGCCATTGCGCATGAGCGGGGGAGTAGTGCACCCGAGTAATGCTCATGCGCAATTTACTTCAGCGCTCACTCATGCGCATTCAGTTGCTTTTCTCTAGGACTACCCGGAAAAGGATACTGCCTAACACCTGACCCGGTCCGTTTATTTAAACCGGCGGTTTTGCCGATGCTGATTTTCTTTCGGCAGATGCGTGGACATGGATAGGTTGTAAGGAGGCAGCACCCGCACTCATTTGTAAGTATACCATAGATGCAATGTCTGGCACTGTGAGCACTCGACCCAGCACTTTTGATGATTGGCTAATGTGCCTCTATGCTCCTGTTTATGTGCTTATTGTTTCCACAGCCCGGCTACTCGCGGGCGTCCATTACTCTGACCACGTTGGATCACTACACGCAGTGCTTGGTGAGCATGTTCTTTGAGTACTGTTAATTCTACAGTTTGGACGCTTGTTCTAAGTAAATAAACTATGACAGGATGTTTTGTTTTATGGGGCACATAATGCGTACCGAACCAGATTGAGGCCCACGTAATCCCTCCTCTCCTCGCTACATGCTTGTAGGGTAGGGCCCCTCCCCCCCTTTTTTCTGCCTAGTTACGATTGACCTGTCTTGTGTGCCTATCTACTCAATTGTTTATGTGTAATTGATGTACACACAGAAGTGGTACATGCTGCGGCATCAAGTTGGTACTGATGCTGAACTATTACTTTGTCTTTCTTTTATTTTCCATTTCCTAGGTATCATTCAGGAGTAGCTTCCACCGTGTAGCTGCGACCATTATAAGGGTATACAGGTTTCTACTCCGCCCTGATTGAGATAAGAGGGTCATTTTTACACTCATTATTTCACGTGCACTTTATTTTTACTTGATGGTCCTGACGAAGCGCTAACGACTTATTGGCAACGGAAGCGCGAAACATGTTGTCCATGACAATTGACACCTAGGCAGAATAGGCCTCTTGGGTCAATAATTTCTAGCAGTATTGACTGCCAAGGGTATACTTTTGAATCTTATCGCTGCATGTTTACCCTTACATTATTTTAAAATTATAACACTGGCACGAATTTTTATTACCCTCCTTTTGACCCATACCCGCACACCTGCATGCACCATCCGGCATTCCTCTAAAAAGATCTCCGACAAAGTGACCCTTCGGGGGACCCGTAGGGAATTTCAGCGCCGGTCCTACGAGGAGCAAACGCCCGATGATGAAGCATGACACTCTTCGGGGTGTGTGAGGGCAACAGAGGAAACAAAGTGTCTTTCCCTCTCACAGTTTTGGGGCTTCTATTCCTAGGAATCACTTTTTCTTCTATCTTTTTAAAGTATGAGTGACTTTTTGCACCACGATGCATGGGTGACTTTTTGCACCCTGGAATAGAAACTTTGTCCTCTTTTGTTAAATACAAGACCACCATTGCCAATATTCTGCTGCTGCAACACCAGCCAATGGGGGAGACCCTCAAGCAACAACCGTAAGTGCGGCAGGCATGAATGCACATCCATGTACATCCACCATTCAGTGAGCTAATTGAACCGGCAATGGTAGTGGGCTGTTGGACTATGTAGCTCAGCAGGATAACAAACTACTTTCACACAACTCTCAAAACTAACCCAGTCTACCTGCTGCTTCACTATGCCGGAGAAGTATTTGAAGTATTTGAGAAATTCCCAAATGAAGACAACTATGACGACTCAATAGTAGCGGTCAATGCACACTTTGATTTCCAAATCAACCCAGTCTTTGAGTACTTCAAGCTTCGACAAGCACTACAGAGAGATGATGAGCCTGTAGATGGCTTTTAAACATGGCTACCAGAAATGGCGAATACGTGCACAGATAACCACCTGCAGAAGGAAGTACAAGCCCAAATAATGCAATACTGCAAATCAAGAGTACGCTGATATCTCATACCCAGGAAGACCCCGGAATAAAGTAGGAAGACATTCTTGTGCTAGGCTGAGAGCATGAAAAGTCAACAGCATAGCAGAAAGAATAGAAGAGGCCCTGGAAACAGGGAGTGTGACATCTTCACATGAGCTGGAAGTCCAGGTGAAAACCCAGCCGCAGCACACCACAACAGTCGACCACGCCCATGGTGAGTTGTGATTTCTGTCGCCGGGACCCTAATGTGTCAGCACAATTCCCAGAACATGGGAAAGTCATGGCCACAAATGTGGCCACGAGTATGCTGCAGCAGTGCCAAAGGAAGATGAGGATGAACAAAACAATTGCCAGTACTGTGCACTAGTTTTAATCCAAGTGAAAGAAGAAGCTCCTAGTCGCTGCTTCCAAAAAAGACCACTCTTTCAGTCGAAGTTTCTAGTAGAAAAATTAGAACTCATTTATTTATTCTTTCTGATGTCACTTTAGTTTGTTTTTTATGTATATTTTTTGCAAAGGAAAGATTTTTCACATATAAATGTACATACATGTATTTAAACATCAAACATTTATCATATATAGAAAATGGAGGAGTAAAGCTTTTTGAAACAGGGGGAATGATGAATTGTGGAGACACTAAAGAGACAAATAGACACACAACACGTTTACACAAGACAGTGAATATATAACTAACATTTCTGGGGCGCGGTGGTAATTGGTGATATAGTTTTATCAAAAATCCTCAACTAATTAGGTTGCTGCAATTTATAACGGAGCTAAATCCTAATCCTATTAACAATCACAGGAGTGGTAACATACAATACATGAGCTCCAAAAAAAACCACAAAAGTAACTAAGACCAAACACTATTTCCCAATATTTTTCTATCACTCTTATTTAGAGCACAATTTGATCTAAGGCCAACAACTTGGCACGAACACAACTACCACCTCGGTCAAAGGAAGATGAGGAAGCACCTTGATTTCAAGCCTTGCCCAATCCCAAGCAATTGATGCGGTAACACCTAGCAGGGCCACGCATTCTCTGGCTGACCACAACTCACAAAATGACAGTGAGAAAAGCAACTGGAAGGTCTTCTTCCTCCAGTACATGACAGTTAAGACGCCACGTAAAAAACCACAACCAGTGTGCAAGATCTACATAAATAGGCAGCTCATCCCACTCTAAGTGAGATAGGTGCATCTGTCATGGGACATGTGTCTAAGTCTGAGAAAAAAATACCCCTAGCCGGAACAAAGACCAAAATCTTTGGATATGGGAGCAACAACCCCCTCCTTCTAGCTGGAACATTCATCAGCATTATCAATCACAAAGACCAAGAAAAAAAAACAAAATTTCATATCGACATGAAGGTTGGCAACACATTGAGCATCTGCCAGACAGCTGAAGAACTAAAACTAATAGCTTTCGCCACAGAGGTGCACCATCACAATCAGTTAGAGCTCATCCTACACAACATCCAGCATGTATTCATAGGACTAAGGTGTCTGAAAATCCACCACGTCAAATTGCACAATGATAAGACCATTAAGCCAGTGGCCTGAGACACCACTGCATTCCATTTCATCTCCATCCACAGGTCAAAGAAGAGCTCATAGGACTGGAGACACTAGGAGAGGTAGAAAAAGTGACATGCACGATATCATGAGTCTCACTAATGGTCATCGCTCCAAAGCACAAAGAGCCTGGGGCAGTCAGGATCTGCATAGATATAAAAACTCGCAAATCAAGTGGTCAGGCATGAATGTCACATCACACCCCCACGTAAACGATATAATAGCCAACCTTACATGAGCCAAATGGTACTCCAAAATCGACCTCCATTCTGTATACCGTCACCTAGACCTGAAAAGTCAATATATTACAACTTTTTCCATGCACCTCAGACTGCGGAAATACAAGTGGCTGAAATGCAGGATGACATCCACAGCAGAAGTATTTCAAAATGCAATTCAAGAAACTCTCAATGAACTCCACAGCTCACGAGTGGAAATAACATCGATCTTTTCCACAAAGTGGTGACTATGGAGATAGATAAGTGGGATAAATACATGATTAAAAACAATATATTCCAAAATCACGTAATCTGACTTTTAAAGAACAACATGCCCATACTACTTTATCTAAAGATCCTGACCTTATAGTGAGGAAAGCTGATAAAGGGGGGAACATGGTTGTAATGGATAGACTTAAATATGATACAGAGATCATCTAACAGACCTGTTACAGAAAGCTTGATAATAATCCAATGTTTGCTATTATGAGAGCAATTAACACTGAGCTCCTTAGATGGCGTGAACATGGCCTTTTATCTAATGAAGAGTTCCTATATTTGAAGACAGATAAACTGTGTTCTACTTGCCTGTACACGCTCCCAAAACTCCACAAAAATTTGACTGTGCCCCCAGGTAGACCAATATTATCGGGGATTGGGGGACCGACAGAAAAGATAGGAGAATTTGTGGACACATTTTTACAGATGTATGTAATCAACCTGTCGTCCTACATTAGAGACAGCAAACATGTACTCAAAATTTTAAATGACTTAACCTGGGATCAGGGTGTGAGATTTGTTACAATGGATGTGAGTTTGTTGTATACAAATATTTTACATGAACCGGGATAGAGGCCTTGAAATAATACTTATTTCGACGTCCAGTTGAATTACTTGAACACTCTGAGATGCTCATTGAAATGTCACGACTTAATCTTAAAAACAATGCTTTCCTTTTCAACAGCGATTGGTACCTACAGATCAGTGGTACTGCGATGGGTTCCAGATTTGCTCCGTCTTTTGCCTGTCTCTTTATGGGATAGTTTGAGGCGGGACATATCTGGGGCCCATCTGGAGCAAACTGGCAGGAATCCATTCTATATAATGGTAGCTATATTGATGACTGTTTGTTAATTTGGACGGGTACTGATCAGGAGCTGTCAGACTTTTTTTTACCAGATGAATAACAATCAGAATAATATGACATTTACAATACAATCAAACCCAAACAGTATTGGTTTTCTTGATTTAGAAATATTTCACTGTGAGGTAAGAATACAGAGCAGAATGTACAGAAAAACAACAACGTGCAATGCCTTACTGCACGCTAGCAGTGCCAATCCAAGAAGCCAGATTAATGCTATCCCTTATGGGGAGATGTTGAAGGCCCGCAGAAATTGTAGTAGAGATGAGGTCTTTTTAATTAATGTGAGAGACATTGAAAAGAGGTTTTCTACCAGGGGATATTCTGGTGAAACAATAAGAAAAGCTAAAGAATGAACTTTAAAATGGAAACGTCCAGAACTTTGAAATCTGTCTCTAAAGCGGGAAGGAGTAGGAATAATAAAGTCCGTTTGGTGACCAATTATCATCCTTGGTCGCACAAACTGTTTATGATACTCAAACTGAATTTGCATCTTCTAATGGCGGATAAAGCTCTGGGACGATACATCTCCAAATCTCCTAGCATAACATACAGAAGGGGCAAAACTATTCAAAGCCTTATAATTCCTATCTATCCAACACAATCAAAGGCAAAAACAACCTGGCTTAGAGAACTGAATATTGTATCCAATGTATGTGGCAACTGTAGTATGTGTAGACTGCCAAAGGAAGGAGTAAAGTAATTTGATTACAATGGATGATGTATATTTCAGATCTGTGAACACATAGACTGTTTGACTAAATATGTTGTCTATGTGATTGAATGTGAATGTAAAAAAATCTATAAAAGCAGTACCATCCGCCCATTAAAAGAAAGAATGGCTGAGCATTTTCGTGCTCTAAAAAATCTGGATACTAAATATCTGATAGGATGTCTTGCGGCAACCTGCCCATATCAGAAGACGAAACTAGGATTCCAATTTCATGGCATTGAATTTGTATTTAGCGATCCCAGTGGTGGAGATAGAGAGCCTAAATTGAGACAATGCAAAGCACAATGGATCCTGAGGCTTCAAGCGGTAAAGTGTGGAATTAATATAGATCAGGAACTGAACTATTTTGTGGGAAATAACATATGTGCTTTGAGTGCTCTTTATGTAATGGAGTAATTATGATTTACTGATTTTTTCAGATGTGAATGTCCATTAATGATGTGGTGTCTATATCGTCTGTCCTTTATGAACTGATGGACATCTTATTTTACGTTATTATTTTGATTTCTATTTTTATGTTAGATACATGTAATTTTGTGGTTTTGAATTGATAGCTTTATTATATGTCTGAACAAATATTGTTTTTTATATTCAAACTTTAATATAATTTAGTGAATTGGAGATTACTGTTGTGCACGGTAGTGTAACTCTGTACCCCTTTTTCTCCTCTTCTTCTGCTCTTTGTATCTTTCCCTTTCAAATTGAAAACTTCACAACCCTTAGTAGTTGCTTATGACTATCTCAGACCCTCACAGGGTATTCAGTATACATAGTGGTGATTAGACTTTAATTTTGTGTAGCGAACAATATTATTCTTAATTGGTTTTGTCATTGAATCCATTTTTGAGAGACAAATTTGTATCAACTGTTATATGAACTTACATTAGTTGGATTCCATATAGTTAGTTATAGTAACCATATTTGAGAACCGGTTATATCGTAAGAATATTATTTTAACTGACCTTCGTAAATATTGATGATTGAGGATCTATGGGAGCTGGATGCATTACAAGAGGCGAGTATGTATTTTACTTGCAGTAGAGCTCGGACACATGGTTTGTATTTATCACGTTCGTAATATTAATTTTGTGCCTTTTATTACGTTTGTAATATTAATTTCGTGCCTTTTTTTCCTAGTTGATACGCGGTAATGAGATTGTTCTTTGATTATCCTTGATATGGCGCCTTTTAAAGATAGTGTTGGCGTATTTTACCACTCTAAAATGGCGCCCATTAGTGATTGGGACTTGGCAATATAGTCCGTTGTCACTTTCTAGACCAGAAACTAGTTACCAGTGCCGGCTATTTTAACTCGAGAGTTTCAAAGTCTCGGTTTACTTACACGCTGTACACTGAAGAAGACGATGGGAGTACTCTCCCAGGTAAGACCGCTTGCATATTATAGATAGTTTACGGGCATAATATTTGAACTTTGGCTTTAGTTCGCGTTATGCTCGGCAAGCTTTGAATCTGTCGCCTCTTTAAAATTGTGAATGTGCTGATTATAAATATGCCCCCTGCCATTATATTGGGTGTGCTTATTCGTCACGTTAACCAATAGTGGAAGTGCATACACTTTTATGGCTGTGAATTTTTATAGGCACCTCTTTATCAGATTTATTTTGAGTGCTGAATTATTTTATGTCTCGTATTTCGTATTTTTCTAATGTATCCATTTTGAAGGAACATTTATTTTATATCTATAGCTCTTGAGCTTATTCGGATAATAAACCCGGAAGTAACAACTGTACTAGATGTACGGGTTTAAGCTCAATAGAAGAACAGGCAATATGTGCAATAATGAAACCGCTGGTTTTTTTTGGAATCTGACCAGCATTCGTATTGTGTTCAGAGTAACTAAAATATTAGAGAATCGTTTCAGAAATGAATCTACTTTCCTCTGGACTGGACCTGATTTATAGTCCCATTGAGGTAACTTGATTAGTGATCTGAGTGACCTTATATCACACTGAGTAGGCCTGGGTAGCCTTAAGTTTCTCTCGTTCCATTGTATTTTATCTTATTTAATTGCGATTGAAGTGAGATGAATATCTCATTTGTGTATGAATTTCTCTTTACTATTAGGATTTATGTTTGATTATACGACCATCTGGGATGTGCACATTTGTCTATTGGAGCAGAAATCATTGTTGTATTTTCTTCTCTTCAGATTTTTGCCAATATATTAGGATATACGTCTAAATGATACATGACCTATACGAGGAATACTAATTATATTTAGGTATACAGGTTTATAATTAATTATTGATGGATTAGGACTGAATATTGCTCATGAAACTGTAGACTAAAAACATAGTGAATTATAGATTCTTATTGAAGACCCTTGTATATTTTTTTCTTTCTTTTATTAGTCCCATGCTGTATGGGACCACAGACAGGTTATACCTGGAATGTGGAGAATTCTATTGCAAAGACTTATTGTGGTGATTGATGGAACTATGTGCTTCCTCTTGAGTTTACTAGGACTGGTTTCTTAATCATTTGAATGTAGCCCTTTTTTTCGTGTACGATTGGACTTATCAACTCTTTTTTAGAACCAATGAACCTGTAGCATAATTGGTGCTTCTAACCATTGTGTTAGCTCGTAATGTTGGCACTGCTCTTCAAACTCAGAAGTTCCTCTTTTCCCTTTTTCTTTGTGACTTGAGCTGTAGAGTCACATACTTTATAATTTTCACTGGGTGATTTTTGGTGACTTTTGACTCTTTTTTCCTTATGTTTACCTTTTTTCGCTTTATACATTGTTGGTGGTGGTGAAAAGTTGGTTATGCATGACTGATTAGAAACTAATGTTAAGTGCAAACTATGTTTCTGTTCGTTTCTGTATCCCTGATGAAGTCATCGGGTGATTGTTCCCCGAGACGAAACACGTGTCAGCTTCCTGGCTACATTATTTGTGATTCCAATCAACTTATCGACAAGAATCATCATTCTTTGAAATCTCTGCATTTGTGAAGAAAAAAGAGAAATAAAAGAATGTACTGTTTGAATATCTAAAAATCGGATATATTCTTGGACTGCTCTTTTCTTTGAATTGATATATTCAAAAAAATTCTTTATCTGTGTTGTGCTCGGAAACAATAATTTGTTTATTGCTAATTCACTGTGTTTGACACAGAGGATTTTTTGGAAAGTGGGTGGCCATTGCCTTATAGTTCCCGGGAGCAATTTTTTACAGGATTTGTTACTAGTGTATTGGCTTTGCACAAGGTGTAACCTATCCACGCTTCACAGGTCATTGAACTTTAAGGTGGCATCAACATCAGTTATGACATCCTTATATATTTTGAGACAAAAGAAGAACACTACTGGCACCTTTATGCTGTCCTCCAAAGAATATCAAACAGTTGCCTCACATTAAACAGAGTCAAATGCTCTTTCTTTGAACAAACAGTTTAATTCTTCTGCTATGTTTTCTAAACTGACGGCATCAGTGTAGCAGCCCAAAAAATGTGATGTAATTCGTAATGCCTCGGACCAACAACAGCTTCAGAGATATGGAGTTTCCTGGGCATGGCAAACTATTGCAGCCTATTTGTCCCTAACCTGGCCACTCTCACAAGCCCTTCATGAGCACTAATGAGGATGCACGCCAAGTGGGAGTGGGGAGAGACCCAGCAGATGGTTTAAAAAAAATCGAAGCGCCCTCTCCATGATGTATCAATATCTTAATTTGATTCCACATTGGAAATGAAACTAATTGTCGATGCCAGCCCCATAGAGTTAGGGGCAGTTCTTGTCTAACAAAAAAAAAAGACCAGTGGGTGTTTGCAAGCACGCTAAGCCCAAATCGAACGAGAGGCCCTAGGCATCAAATGGTGCTGCACCCATTTTCACCTGCCTCTCACAGGACGCTGTTTCAAAGCCATCACAGAGCACAAACCTCTATCAAGTGTTCTTCAGGTCACATCCAACTATCCAACAGTACTACTTTCTAGACACAAGCCACAGAACACTATCTCTGCCTCATTTCCCAAGCAAAAGTGTTAAAAGAAAGTGATGGATGGAATGCTTGAAATAATCTCAGCCACTGGTAAATACTCAGGGTCACATCCAAGTCCCTCGTTAAGTTGCACACCATGTGATCTCAGTTTGGACCTAACTATATGCAAACCAATCTTAACCCTGCTCCAGTGGAAATGATCCAGCCCAAACTGCCAATTCAGGTCCTCCCTGAACCAGAACACAAGCAACCCAGGACCAGTTTCGCCCTAAATAGGGCTCATCAGCCAGGTACAACTTGGTTCCAGTGACACAGTGTGTACAGGATCCTAGTCTGGGCTACCAGCCCCACTGAGGGTGACAGACTAAAGTATAGAAAAAAGTTATTTTTGGAATGCTTGAATTTTAATCTCAATCACTGCCAAGCCAGGTCCTCCCTGAACCAGTACCCAAGCAACCCAGCGATTGCCAGTGGTTCAGATTATTTCAAGCATTCCATCCATCACCTTGTTGTTGTTGTTGCAGTTGATGCCAGAAGTGCTACGGGTATGCCCAGACCTGGGTCCCATGCTCACTGTGCCACTGGAATCAAGCTATAATTGGCTGATGAGCCCTTATCAGGGCAAAACCAGTCCTAGATTGCTTGTATTCTGAACCTGGTTTGCCATTTCAGGTTGTAGTGTTACCATGAGGAGCAGGGTCAAGGCTGATTTGCATATGGTTGGGTCTAAACTGAGGGGGTATGGTGGGTAAAAACAATGGATTGGGATGCGGCCTGAGGGACTGCTAGTGGTTGAGAACATTTGAAGAATTCATCCATCACATTGATGCTGTTTGATTTCCCAAGCAGCCTACCCTCTGATGAGCTTGTCCATGCATCACAAAAGGATGGCTGTCTGAACAGTAAAGCAATAGGATACAACAAATGGGTAACATTCCTGGTGAACTCCTGGTCGCCTGACTGATAGTCAAGAAACGCTCTCTAGAGTACAGGCAGATTTCAGCATGACCAATGAAGGTCTAGTCTTAAGAGGTCAAAGAATACAAGTGCCTAGAGCAATGTAAGACCTAGTAATAACGCTTAGTCACCAAGTCCACCAGGGGGTGGCCAAGACCAAAGCATGGCTCAGGAGGAAGCTGTGGTTCTCTGGCATGGTAGCTAAAGTGGCTGAACTAGTAAAACAATGCATACCCTGACAAATTCACTGCGAACCAGATCAGCCAACAATCAACCTCCAAGTCACAAAGTTGCCCATTTGGCCAATGTCATAGAGACCCAGGAAAGACAGAGCCAATATTATCTTCTGAGGCCACATCCTTGCCTCAATACAAGGCTAAAGGACTTTGTTATAAGTGACAAGATGGTAAAGGAAAAAAGGGCAACAACATGGAACAACTTGGACAACAGCATCTAAGTTGGGGAGGGATGTACTGTTCTAGTAGTTAAGTGAGTCCATCAGTTGCATCCAAAAGGAGCAGTGTATGTGTATCCTTTGAAGATACATGATTGAGCGTGCATGTAACTTCTCCATATTCATTAGAGAGGCATGCTGTGCACTGTAATGCTCTGCTTTCGCCCCCTTGCCCCATTTGTGAATATGGACCTGCACACTGCACACATTGTGCGATTGATTAGGAAGCATGATTTGTGTTCAATAGAAATATGCAAAATCTTTAAGAAGTAGCATGATAAGCTTTTCACTTAAAACAGGTATTATGCACAGTGTGTTATCTATTTCTATAGCCAAACAGAAGTAATTTTTTCGGTCTGACAAAGTGTATTACCTATTGTGCATAAAATGGGCTTTAAAATGGCTCAGCCACAAAATGATTAATGAATACTTGAAAATGAGATGAGAATAATTTCTTAAAGATGCAAATTCGAATTAAACTGAAACAAAAACAAAAAAAACAAGCACCTGTATTTACTACAGTTGGTGCCAGGCAGATATTATTTGGCACCCTCAGTGAAGCGACATTAAGGGCTTCCCCTCTCCTCTCCTTCAGGCATTATAGATACTGTGATAACAGTTACTGGCTGAAGGGATAATATTCTGGTTTTCCCTTGTCTTACCCTAGAAACCCTTTCTGAGAAGAAGGCCACAGGATTTAACTACACAGTAGTAGGAGGTCGCTGTGATAATTGCACCTATTGAGAAGTCAGAAGCATCAGCTTCTACATAGAAGGCCTGTCTTGCCTTAAAATTGGTGCTGTAGTGAAACACTCTTAATTTCTTAAACGCATCTTCTGCTTCAACTGTCCAAAGATATGGTCTATCTTTCTTCAATGATCATATGATGATGTTCTTATGTTTGAGAAACCTTGTAAAAAGTGACAATAAAAATTAGCAAAACCCAGGAAGCTTTGTATGTCATGAATTGGCTTTGAGAGGGTCAACCTACCACTGCTTTAACACTGTTCATATATTTCGTTTAAACCCATGTGGAGAGATGACAAATCCCAGAATTCCACAGTTGTTACATGAAGCCACACTTTTAGGGCTTTGTAAAAAGATGATTCTCTCTTAATATTTGCAACACTATGCATACATGATGGACATGTTCAGAAAAGGTGTTTGAAAGAAAGTATGTTGTCATAATATACAACAATAAACACATCTTATACATTTTTAAGTACATCATTTATAAAAATAAAAAACCCTGGAAGACAGCTGGGGCATTACAAAGACAAAAAGGAATAACTTGATATTCAACTAGGCCAAATCTTTTCCGAAAGGCTGTCTTCCAATCATCACCTTCAGGAACGCAAACTAGATTAAATGCACTATCAATCTTAGAGAACACTGTAGCCTGCTTAACCTGATCTAGCAATACTGTATTCAATTGCAAGGGGTGTCTGTGTTTTTATGGTAATACGGTGTAATGCTCTCTAGTCAATGCACAGGCACAGCTTACCCCGTTCATTGGTACGAAAAAGAGTGGAGAGACTGCAGGAGGCTGAGAGGGTCTGATGAATCTGTTGGCTAATTATACATAAAAATATTGTCGCAAATGCTTGGTTTCTTGATCTATTAATGGGTAGATGCGGCTACATGACACTTGTGCTGCTGGTTTCAAATCGATTTTGCAATCATATGAGTAATGGGGAGGCAAGATCTCTGCTTCACTCTTGCTGAAAACATCCAGAAGATTATGGTACTCCAATGGAATCATTTGATGCAGAGTCAAGGGTGTTTATTGCTGGGTATTTACTGTGGTCGAAGCTAAGAGAAAACAAGTACTCTGTGCATCCCTCTCTCCAGAATATATTTTATCAGGCAAATGTGCATACAATCAAGCATGTTAGGATAGGTTGCAAGAAGATATTTTATCAAGCCTTGGTTAGATGAAAATAGGTTACCTGAAGAAGTGTTCCATCATTAAAAGAAATGTTGAAGTCAGGAACAGGGTTTAAACGTGATTACACAAGGCTTTTCCTTTTCTGTCTTTCATTTCTGGTAGATTGCACTGAGTGTTTAAACTAGACTGGTAAATGAACTAGGTTTGGATAGTTGTACAAACACATGTTGGTTGTATCTCAAATGTTTTGGTCTTGCCTGTGACAGCATATGCACTGTCACTTGAGAGTCCTTTTACTAGCTTACAGTGAGCATAGAGCCTGCCCACTGATTATCACTGGTTGACTTCACTGTCACTCTCTTTCCCAGCTTAACATTTGTTAGCTTGTGCAAACTTTTTTCCCACTTTGTGTGTTTGTCCCTCTCGTGGAGCAAGGAAGCATTACTTGTGGTCTTCTACTGCTCTCTTCTTGGACACTACCTTTTTAGGTTTTGCCTGGCGAAAGCTGCGCTCTGCGCAGCTTTTTCGCGCAGGCGAAAACCTAATGAGAACTGTAGTGTGGTTTGGGATCGGCCCTCGTCATTTATTGGTTGGCTCCATAAATGGAGCATAGCCATTGGACGACGGGCCTGTCCGTCAATGCCGGACCAGATTCGGGGGCGTTCCCGAGATTCTTTGGCTTTTGCCGACGTCACGCGACGTCAGCCAAAAGCCGGGAACGCCCCCGAATCTGGTCCGGCATTGCAGGCACCTCCCTTGCTGCTCGGGTCGGGTCTCCTTATTATGCCCAGGTCTGGAGGTGAGTGACCTTCCCCCTCCCTCCCTTCCTCCCCCCCCTCCCTCCCTCCCTTCCTCCCTTCCTGCTCGATCCCCGCCCGGGGGTTTCTTCAGCCGGCCGGCCAATCCTAGCGCGGCCGGCCGGAAGTGCCCGCCCCTCGCCGCCCGGGGGAAGAAGGAAGACGGCGGCCCAGAAGAAGTATGGCGGCCCACGCGGGGCTCCCGTGGCCTGCCTGGAGGGAGCCCCGGAAGAAGCGGAGGACGTTGCCGGTCTCCCATGCTGAAGAGGGAGACCGGAGAAGTCAACAGATTGCCGCCGTCGCAAGGAGCCCCCGCCAGGACGGCGGCCCAGGACAAGAAGTATGGCGGTAAATGCTCCACTGGGGCACATTTGGAATGCATGCACCGGGCGGGGGGTGGGGGTTCTGCCACAACAGCTCCGATCAGCTCCATTATGCATGCAATCCGCCCCCTTTTATTTCTTTTTTTTAATATCAAAACAAGTGTTTTAGTTGATCCGCGAAGGGAAGTTTATTTGAGATGCCCTCATTAGAGTCGTGTACATACATATGTTTAGTCAACATCGGGGTAAGCTGAGAGGACAGGAGCCCCCATAAAACTGAAGGGGTGGGCGTCCGGGCTTCAGACGAGGAAGGGCGCACCTGATCCCGCGGGCACAGCCACGTTTGGTGCTCCCTGTTGGCACTTGGCGTCAATTATGTTTCCTTCTGTGCCCTCCACTGTGCTTTTGGGATGGCAGTTTAGCTTCTTCCCTGAGGTGGTTAGGTGTTTAATTATTTCGATAATTGCTAAACGTTAAAAACACGCATTTACGGCTAAATTAAAGCTATTGCTTGCTAAACTCTTACTGTCAATACGCGGACCGGAGAGCGCGGTGAGCACAGAGCAGGCAGAGCGGGGCAGTGTTGCTGAAGATTGCACGCGCTCGTGCTGCATGACGCACCCATGAGCAAGAGAGCATGGATGGGCAGGCAGCAGACAGATCCAGGAGTGGTGCTGAAGCTTGCACGGGATCGTGCTGCTGTGACACATACAAAGGCAGGAGAGCACGGGTGGGCATAGAGCGGGCAGATCAGGGCAGTGTTGCTGAAGCTTGCACAGACTCGTGCTGCTGTGATGCATTCATAGACAGGGCGGGTGAGGAAGACGGGTGGGCAGAGAGCAGGGCAGGCAGCGCCAGGTATTGGTACTGAAGCTTGCACGGGCAGGTGATGTTGTGACGTATTTATGGGCAAGTGAGAATGGGTGGGCAGAGAGCAGGGCAGTGGTGCTGAAGGTTGCATGGGCTCATGCTGCTCTGCCCGCCTGGTGGAAGACACTTGTTGCTGTGTATGACTGACGCCTTCTGCAGCTTGCGCGAGCCCCCGCGCCCCCCCTCCTGCTTTAATGATGCATCTCTGACCGGCGTGCATCAACAGATCCCCCCCACCTGCTGCACTGGAGGCCAGGGAGGTGGGCTGACACTGCATCTTCGGCACGCGCTGCTCTTGTGTGCACCTATCTGTGCCCAAGAACATGAGTGCACTGCAACAGCAGGTGTTAGTTCGCATTGGAAGAGGGTCTCACATGCCATCCATGAGGCGTGTGTCTGTTTTAGGTTGTGTGCCTGTGCATCTGTGTGCAGCTGCATCTGTGCTTCTTTGATGGCTGCTGACTGTCCTGCATACTTGGTGGGGATCCGGCCGAGGGTCTTTATTGGCACTGATGCCGGCTGCAGACACTGTGCAGCGTGGTACGGAGACGTGTGCGCATAGGGGTGCAGTGGCATCACGAGGGTGCTAGGCAGGACACTGACAGCCCGTGTGTTTATTATCCTCTGCATTAGCAGACGCTGTGTGTGATGTGCACTGTGGTTGGAGGCCTGGCACGGGTGCTGTGGTGGGCGGTAGACATGACACCTTTAATGTGCGCCTGCGTTCACCATTCTTGGCACTGAACTGAGGGCATAAGACACCGTGCAGTGTGCTGTAGAGTCAGGTGACACACCACTGTGCTGCTGGCCGGAGTGAGACCTGCAGGAGGGAGAGGGCGGTCGCCAACCTGACATCTTTCATTTGTGATTGTGGGAGCGCTCATGTGTGGCATCCCATGGGCTCCTGTCCAGACAATGCATGATATGGAGTAGGGTCAGGCATTGCGCGTCGAGGACATTAGTGGGACGCCTGTGTGTGTGTGTGCTCAGGGGCGGCCTTAGGCATGTGCAAGCGGGGGGTTACACCCTCCCTAATATATGTATCTCCTAATAGAATGGTAGGGGTGCTTTAAGTCGGGTAGGTTGAGAATGAGATGCCAGTTGGATTTCAGCAGGAATTTCTACATACCCACAGACAAAAACGCATAGGCACTCCAGTTTTGAAAGTCTTCAAAAATGTTTTTTTTATTTTCAAAATATTGTGTTCTCTTTCCTAGTACTCCTACCAAATCGCATTCCTCTCCCTTACCCCTTGGACGCCTCTCACTTTTTGTCATATAATTTATTTAAAAGTTTTATAACGGCAAGAGTGTCAGAAAATTTGAATCCCCCACTCAATGGAACGGGGAGGGGGACATGCGTGCGGGCTTGGACTCTTCCCACAGGCAGGCAGCGGAAGGATGGAGGGATGGACACGTGAGCTGATGAATGGATGGATGAACGGCGCATGCTTTGATAGATGAGTGGCGGGAAGAATGGGCGGATGGGTGAGTGGGTGGGAGGATGAGCGGATGAATAAGCGGGTGGGAGGATAAGCGGATGAATAAGTGGGTGGAAGGATGAACGGATGGATGAGTGGGTGGAAGGATGAGTAGGTGGAAGGATGAACGGATGGATGAGTGGGTGAAAGGATGAGTGGGTGGAAGGATGAGTGGGTGGAAGGATGAGTGGGTGGAAGGATGAGTGGGTGGAAGGATGAGTAGGTGGATGGATTAGTGGGTGGATGGATGAGTAGGTGGAAGGATGAGCGGATGGATGAGTAGGTGGAAGGATGAGCGGATGGATGAGTAGGTGGAAGGATGAGCGGATGGATGCGTGGGTGGAAGGATGAGCGGATGGTTGAGTGAGAGGATGGATGAGTGGGCGGATGGATGAGTGGGGGGATGGATGAGTGGGCAGATGGATGAGTGGGTGGATGGATGGATGAGTAGGTGGAAGGATGAGTGGGTGGATGAGTAGGTGGAAGGATGAGTGGGTGGATGAGTAGGTGGAAGGATGAGCAGGCGGATGAGTGAGAGGATGGATGAGCGGGTGGAAGGATGAGCAGATTGATGAGTGGGCGGATGGATGTGTGAGCGGATGGATGAATAGGTGGAAGGATGAGTGGATGGATGAGTAGGTGGGCAGCTGGAGGGAGGGACGAGGGAGCGGATGTATGATGAGGTCGGCGGGCGCCTGCTTTGATAGATGAGTGGGTACCAGAATGGACAAGTGGGCAGCTGGGTGGGTGAATGAAGAGATTGGCAAGTGCATGCGTAGATAGATGAGCGGGTGGATCAGTGGCTGGGTGTTCAGATGGGTTAGATGAGTGGTTGAATTTGCTATTGTAAATGACAATGCCATTTATTTATGTTAAAAAACAACAAATAAAAATAATGTCAAGAGCAATGCCAATAGCTCTAACTTTAACAAAGGCAAAACCATTGTATTGTAAATGCTTGTTCTTTTTGTTTAAGCGCTCCCCAGTCTTTTCCAGCTGTGTCCCTCATGTGCTCTTTTCCCTCTGCCATGCTCATGTTTCTGTTGCCCTAACTGGGTGCTTCTCTTCCACACTGACTTCCTCTGCAACCACTAAGTCCATCACTGTAAGATATTGGTTTTAGAAATAACTGTATGCTCTATTTTCCTGGTGATGACCACACAACTGTATCAGGGTGGAAACATCATTGACACTCTCTGGCAAAAAAGACTCTTTAAAAAAAAATAAGGCCACCAAGGAGTATTGATCTTTTAACTATTTCACAATAATCATATATGCTCCATTGAATACATTTGGTAAGATTGTTTCTCCCCAAATTTTAATCTGATTACTCTCTACCGGACTTACTTGAGCTTTTTTTCTTGTTCCATATAATCACTTATACCATTCAGAACTGTTTTAATATTTTACTTATATACTTTAGGAATGATTCTTTAAAAAATGTTTCTCCTTATGAAGTCATTTTTGTTGCATATACAGTCCCTTTATATAATCATTGCGTATTCCTTGTGTGCCATTCCGGCGGACCCATGGCTATTTCACATAAATTAAATTATTGTTTTCATTGGTACCAGGCTTGACACTGTTGCTTTAACATATGATAACCCTAAGGAGTTAGGTCTTTGCATTAATCCTGTGGTTCATTACAGACTTCAAACAAGCATTTGCAATGCAATAGGACTCGAATTTGTGAAAGTTAGAGCTGTTGGCATTAAAAACAACAATGTTTTCTACCTTTGTATTTACATTTACATTTACATTTTGTTGTTTTGCTTGCAGACAGTCAGATGGCCATGAAGGCATTTTCATGAAAAGCAAGAGAGGAACAAGGATAGAAGGGATCCTAGGAAGTGAGAAAAGTGCTTTAAGTGAGATGAGAAAAGCTGCGTTGGGCTCTAAAGTGGAGTCGTTAACGTACCCCAAGGTGTGGTACTGTGACATTTAGCTATGATATAAGAGTAATTGTTTTTGGAACGTCCAAATTAGTCAGTGACCACCCACTTTTTGTCAGTGTGCACAGCCTGCTAGTTATCATGCAGCAAGGAAACTGAGCTGCTAGAGTGCCTTGGTGTGTTATAGCAATAGCCTGAAACAAGGAAAGGTGAAGCAGCGATTAGGGCAGTGGTGGGGGAAGCGGTCAAGCTGCAAAACAGGAGGGTGTTTGGAGACAGGATGTAACAGGCAACCTCAGAAAACAATTCCGTGCCTACAAAAATGTAGAGAAAGGATGAGCAAAATTGGAAAAGCTGGACGGGGGTCAAAAGAGCACATTTGCAACACAGTAAAATGTATATAATTGAGGAAAACAAAACACGGCAAATAACAGTAAGGACAGCACGCAGCATGATTTATTTACGATAAAATGTATATATAAAACAATTTTGCAGAAGTTCCTAAGAAAGGGTGTGGCTCAGTTTTGAGAATACCACAGCTTTAACAAGAAAAGGTCAAGCAGCGATTAGGCAGGTGGTTGGGGGCTCCAAGCTTCTAAGCGGGAGGGTGTTGGGAGGTGGAGGATGGAAAAGTTGCCCTGAGAAAATAGCGCTGTACCTACAAAAATGCACAAAAAGCACAAGCAAAATTGAAAAAGCAGGAGGGGAGTTAAAAGAGCACATGTGTAACACAGTAAAATGTATATAATTGAGGAAACCAAAAAAGCCAAATAACACGGATGACAGTACGCGGCGTGATTGATTTGTGAAAAGATGTATATATAAAAAAAATGTGAGGATGTTTTTATCAATGTTCGGCACCATTTCCATATTAACCCAGCTTCATTGTTTTTCAAAAAATGCAGATAAAATAAGCATTCAGACGAGATAACACCAAGGATTACAGACCTGTTTACAGAAGGGAACCTTCCAAAAAAGACACTGCTGCTTACAACAACCTTTGAGCAAGAAAGAGCACCCTGACATGAAAGAGGTTTTTGTGTGTTCTCGATATTAGCTGCTGAGCGAAAGCCTCCATTCTTCCGCTCAGGAGTGGAGCAGGACAGGGATGAGGTCTGTGACATGGGAAGTGAGGTAAAAGATCCATCTGTGCGACCCCCATTGTTAAAGCTAAAACGCGGCGTGCCATGCTGTGTGCAGTGCGAAAAATGATTTGGGTGAGCTGCTCATAAGAAAAGAAATGTTCAGCCGCCAGTGTTAAACCTGAAGCGTGCTGAGCAATTGAAGAAATAAAATAAAGCACTGAGGGCGAGTTGCTTTAAAAAAAACGCCGAGTGCTGTGCTGCTTTCAAAAAATATGTTAGGGTGTATGCAGCGTTAATGGCGTGGCAAGCATTGTTGAGGCAAAAACACAGAAAAAGATAAAGCTCAGCGTGCTACACTGCTTAAAAAACAGAGGAGGAGAGCATCTCCTGCGAGCAAAAGTGGAAAGTCATTTAAGAAAATAGTGCTCAAAGATTGTAAAGAGAATCAACACATGTTACGAGGCAGTCCTCAGGAGAGGATACATAAGGAGAAAAGGAGGTACTAAGGAGGGACTACTAAACCAATTCATGAATAAAAAGCCAGTATTTACAAAGGACAGTAACAGGAGCCAATTGAAAAGATGGGTGCGAAATGGGCAGAGCTTCAAGTCCATACCTGAATCCAGTATGTCTCGAAGAGATAGTGTAGCGCAAGACCTAACAAGAAGGCCAACTGCCATCATATGTTATGTTTTGGCTCCCCCTTTCTGCAGGTATTCAACATCCCAACAGTTAATGCACACAAAGAAGGTAAAACAAAAAACAAGGCAGCAGCCCTTATCTACCTATGCACCCAGAACCTGAAACACCATCCCTGTATTCATCAGGACCACCTCAATGCTGCTCCAGTTTAGGAAAGAGCTGAATATGTGCCTCTTTAAAAAAAAAAACATCACTTTGAATTAATAGTTCACAAACCTGCTACCTCTATTATCACATGCTCACTTTATGCTGGAGTTTGACTATGTAAACATTTCCTCTACATTTTGGCAAAGTTTGTGCTATATAAGTACCACACACATACATACCTACATACATCTGTGCTAACATGAGTGGTTGGAATAAAGCCTGCCAGGAATGTTACTCATTTCTCTCATAGGCTGCCAAGCAATTACGGGATCACCATGACTGTGACTGAAAGCTATAGCCCTCTAGCACTGTTTTTCCAGAGCAACTGGTTGTGTGTGTTGCACAAGTTTCACCTTGATGACAATATTGGACGCATACATGCGCTAGAAGGTAATTTTTTGCATTCTATGTGAAACAGTTTCATCTTGCTCTTAATCATTTCGGACTTTCCTTTTTGCTGAACTTTTTTGCAAAAACAATGTCAAGCAAGTTCTGAAAAGTGTCTGAGTACTTCATGCCTGCAGCTATTTTTCATCTGGAACACAAAGGTAAAAGTACAGAATTGCGAAATAGAGACAGGACACACTTCCCCCCTTCCAAGAACCCTGTCACCCATAGCATACTTTGATCACCACCATCAACCACCTAACAACACTTCTTTGCGTGCTATGATGCACTCACAGAAGGATGCAGTTCCATGCTAAAAACAGATAAAGATAAGCCACTTATTGTATTTGAACCACATTTTGAATGAAAACACGTAATCTACTCATGCTCTTGACTAGAAAGAAGATAAACATCCAACCCTGGCTCAGACATAGAGTTTTATGTAACCAGAGAATGGACTCAGTGTTGCCTTTTTTCTTTAAAATATTACCATAATCCACGTTATTTTACACATTCATCACAAAAAACAGTAGAAATACTGAGTCCTCCTCCTTTGCAGAAACCAACTCCTATGGGAAGGTTAAATTGTAGAAAAGACATAGATGGCCCACAAGTAATCATTGTGTTCCTCAGTAATAGGATTTTTTTTGCCTGGATGGTACTACGCCATATTTGTGTTTTGTACAGAGAAGAAATGGATAGTAACTTGTTGTGCTATTTGTTACTTAAGAAGGGAGCTGTCTAGTATCCTGTGTTTCACTTCAAATGTCAGTGTGCAGCTTTGTGAATGTCTTTAGGGTTTCTACGCTCCTCTGAGGCATGTAGTAGCCATCCACTGGTCCGTATCGGTTCCTACTTAGGGATCGATTACGATGTTGTTCGGAAGGGCTCCGAATCACATTCAGGTTTGCCAAATCCAATTCAGAACCCTTATTTATTTATTTATTTATTTATTTTTTCCATATCAAAACTGATTTTTTTGTGCAAGTAAACCATAGTTTTTGAAGATTTGTGCACTTTCCCAGGCTCATGGATATTAAAATCTAGCACATAAAGCCCATTACTAGAGGTAGAAATACAGGCAATATACTATTACAGCAACAACCATCGATTCCATCAATTCAGAACCCTTATTTCCGACCAAATCGTACACAGTTTTCAAAAACCAATTGCGATGCCAGGAAACCGCTCCGGCTGTCCGAATCGGTTCCGAAAGGCATTTGGACAGGTCAAGTCTTCCGGAGCCAAATTGTACAGCTCTATGGGCAAGGTTTCTGAGTGAGCGATTATGATGACTGATTCGGAAAGATGATCCGAATCGGTGTGCCCGAAACTAAATGGCTGTCGGAATCTGTCTTTGTGGCCCTGTAGCAGGCCCCCCTTCAACCAGGGCCTTCCGAATCGGGCCCATGGGGGTACCCAAGGGACCCCCCTTTCCAACCATGCTCAGTGTGGCAGGCACCATGGGGTGTCTGCCACAGGGTGCATGATTTTCCCCAGCCACCCCTTTCTTCAATTGGAGCCTGTGTTCTCGTTTGGAACACAGGCTCCCATTTAAGTTAATGGGAGTCCAACCGAATAGTATCCGGAAGCATCCGGATGCATTGTAATCGGTCCGTCAAACTTGCAGATCCCGAATCGTTCGGAAATGATTCAGAAACCAATTTGGTTGAAAGAGTTTCCTAACAAGATCATAAGCCCCTAGAAGTCCGGTCAGTTGATACTATGGGCGAGTAGGGGAAATAATGCCCTCTGTGGGACGTATTTAAATAGAGACCTTTCTGTATCATAATTAAAGAAGATTTTATATGTGACACCTGAGTGACAAAATATTTGGAGTGTTAATGGTCAGGGTAGCCATGTCTCTTTGAAGAAAAACACAAAGCACCTAATCTTAATCAGTATCAAAGAGAGGTGTCCTGAATTAACCCTCTAGCTCTTAACTCTATAATTCCACCTTGCGTGCTCTGGTTCTGCCTCATTGCCAGTGACGTTCCACTGAGACACAGCTCGGAGATCGAAGTGACACTCTGAACAATGGAGTCCTGCATTTCTTGACCTAATGAAAAGTTTGACTGTTTGGAAATTAGCAATAAGGCTCGAGTGATGCGTTTTATAATTAAACACACATGAGAACTCATATTCCGGCAGCTGGATTGATGCAAGTCGCAAATCACTGTTGTATTCAGAAAAGCACAAAATACATTTCCTCAGTGATCAAAGGTAGGTGAGCAGAAAGAGTAATTTTGTAGGATCGGCTTGACACTCATCCTTTTGATTAAAATATAAGTGAGCTCTCTCTACAAGCTACTTGGTTGGAACAACATGTCATCACTCGAGGCAGAGAGCTACTCTGGAAATACGAGTATTCCTGACTAAATGACTTTGAAAGCATCTGCGTGACCCGGGGGCGCGCTTACCATTCACTGATACTGTGCTGACCCCGACTAATAAGAAAGTGAGAGAGCGCAAACTGACCTGAATGTATAAGTATGTCACACTTACACGTAGTAAGCACAAGTCATGAAGAGAAATGCCATGAGTGCTGATATTATACGCATCTATATTCTGAAATGTGTAGCTAATCTAGAGATTTATGTAGAAGTGGAACTAATGCAGAAATGTGTGAGATGTATAACCTTATTAGACGTGATTAATCTCGAATCCATGTCGTGTAGCTGCTAAAATGTAAGGACAATATTTGGTTAAACTTAGAACGCGGTAGGCCTCAGGGTCAGAGCTGAAAGGAACGGGAGAGGGTTTCGTTTTCACGACATGGATTGCACTAATGTCATTTAGTAACTAATAGTAGGATATGTTTTATAGATGTGTTTACCTAATTATAGAGTAGAGTATTAACATGCCATTAATTAATGAAGGATTTGAAGAGTATAATCATTATGAGAAATATTGTAGGCCTGAAATGTTTAAAACCACTGATTTACACGTATCTAGTCTGTGCTGAGAATAATATTGCAACTTTGGCTGGAAGTCTATGAGAATTGGGATCTTGGCTGCAGGTGTCTGTCTGCAAGAGAAAGGGGGGATTCAATTATAAATGAAATGAATAGAGGGTGGTTCAGGAGCCGGCACAGACATGGAGGAGGGTTCCGGAATGTTTTAAGGGGTATCAGCGGGCCGGAGAAGAGTCTGAGAAGCAAGGTCAACTCTAACGCACGAGGCCCAACACAAAGCAGCATGGAAAAAGCCAGAAGCTACACCACGTGAGGGGCGTCTCACGAGGGGCGTCTCAAATGTTGTTGACTGTTTTGTATTAGGGACAGCACCCCTGGGTGGAGTTAGAGCAGATGCCTGAGGACCCTTTAGAGAGCGGATGGGTAGGCAGAGAGGGGCCATGACTGGAGAACTGTAGGTTTTCACCAAGAGACTAAGAGTGGGTGACCTCCCTAGGAAGTCACTTACCGCTGACACCTTTTGATAGGTTGGGATTTGTTAAGTAGGGATACCATCCAGAGCAGGGTAGGGACAGCCTAACCTGTGTTTTCCCTCCAGCCTTAAATGACGGAGAGATCTCAATACGTGTCTATGCTGATAGCTTTGTTATTCCTAGAACTTGTACTCGTAGTCTTCTTTGCTCGTCTGAGGGTTTTCAGAGAGCACATGTATGTAGTTGGGCCCGTATATCTTGTGAATCTCATCTTGAGATGCCTGTACTTGCAGCTGATCCTAACTTTATAATAAACCTTTGAAAGCTAGAAGTTGTTTGTGATCCTTCGGAGCGGAGTCCATTATTGGGTGAACTAACTTGGTAAGAGATGCACTTTCTTCCCTCAATGACAGGCAATAAAGGTTCAGTCGACCAGAACGGGGTTTTAGATCAAGAGTGATAAGGGATCGATCAAAATCTCGCCCCCGCAGTTGGTAGCTATAGAGGATGGTTGCCTTCTTGAGGAAGGTGATCTAGGCCAGGTTAGATTACCCCAAGGCCCCTAGAGACCGATGATCAGAAGAACCGCCCGCCGAAGAAGGTCCGGATGACGTGAGACAGAAAAGCAGCAGTATCGGTCGAGAGTGAGTATAAAGGGTCATGCGTGTTAGATTGCGGTGTTTTTGTATTGTATCTATGTTGTAATGTCTGGCGGAGTTGAATGCCTGTAGAGTGACTGTGGAACAGGTTGTGAGCGCGCGCAACCGGTGGAAATCTTAAGTTCAAGGAGAGCTTAAGTGGTTCGGGTGTATCGGACATCCAGAGTAATTGTCAACCAGTGTGAAGGGGGTCATGAGGTACCATTGATCGCCCGCAGGACCGAGATAGGGGGAACGTAAGAGTGAGTGCGTGAGTAACGGACGCTGGTCGGAAGTTACTGTGTGTGTAAGCAACCTATCAGAGGGACGATAGACATTTCGTCAGTTGTGTTGGCAATTACAGATAGACTGTGGACGTACAGTCGAGGGAAGTGACCGCTTGGTCGGAAGTAGTCATTTTTCGGAGTATGAATGGGACGCATGCATGACCGGGAGAAGAGCGGAGAAAGGAGGGGTGCTGCTGCGAAGCGGAGACGAGTGACGTCACAAAGTGCCGCGCTGGGATTGGCCGGCCGGAAAAAGACAGCGCTGCGATAGGCCAGCTAGCAAAGCCGCGCTAGGATTGGTGGATTGTCATCAGGAAGTAAACAGAGTATTGAGGCTGGAATTTGTGCGTATAATCATGAAGTGTTTTAAATGGTTAAGAGCGGCTTTTAAGAAAGAGAGGCGGGGATCTTATGAAGGGGAAGAAGCCCCGCCGGAGGGTACGCCAGCTCGTTATATGGCGGAAAATGTTGGGTTGCATACGATTTTGTGGATTACAGAGTGGAGTAAGATTACAGAAGGAAATGAGGAACTGACGTTTCCGAAGTACGGGACGTTCAGATTAGAGGTGCTACACCGATTAAAAGCAGTTATGACCGCAACGAGACCCTTGCCTAGACCAACCCAGTTTGAAGCTCTCAATGCATGGATTAGGGCAGCGCACGAGAAGAACTTGAATAGACGACAGGAAAGGGTGAAAAGATCGGTAAGAGCAGTGCAGGATGCCAAGTGGGATGCAGATGCTAAAAGATGGAGAGTGCATAACATGGAAGTAAATAAATTGTACCCAGTGTTAGAGGTGCCCGGAAACAAAAGCCCCCTAGAAGAAGATGATGAGAGCGAAACAGAGGACAGCCTGATAAACAGATTATTGACAGATAGGCCACCCCCGTATAACAGAGCAGGGGGAGAAGGCGAGCATAGTGAAAGGGAGGGGGGCAACGTAGGAGAGAATGGACTGCTTCCCAGTTCAGATTGGGATCCCGCTGCAAAGAAAGAATTGTCACAGCCTAGTCCGATGCAGCAGGTAGTTGGGAGGTTTGTGGTACAAAGAGTGCCGGAAACGGAGTGTGCCACATCCTACGCACTGCCCGATGCCCTACAAGTACCTGTTACCATAGGTCCTATAGTATCGATTTATGACCCAGAAAGAGCTAGAGGGGAGGAACGGGTACGGAGGGACAGAGAAAGAGCAGAAATGGCAAGGAGGAACGATACGATCAATTCCCCAAGTCAGATGCCGATACCAAGAGAGTGGAGCACCCCGGTACACACAGCAGAGGATCCAGTGGGGGATCCTGGGGGCCATAGATGGCCAGTGGAGATGAGGGGATCTGGACGGAAATCCTTTCAGGAGCTAAACGAGTACATGAGGAAGTGGGATGAGGCAGTAGAGGCTCACAAGAGCATCATAGCTGCGGAAGCTGAAAGGGAAAGCCAGGATAGCGGAACCCGGACTCACTGCGGGGCTGGGGAGAGCAGCCCAGAGTGGGACGGGAGGGGGAAGGGCAGTAGGGGAGTCACCCACTGGGCCCAGAGTGGAGGTAGAACAGACCTGGAAAACGGGGGCCCCGAGAGTGGGGGGGTGTCCCGCCCAATACCCAGTGAAGGAGAGAGGAGAACGCAAGAGTACAGAGACAGCTTTAAGTGTACCCACTGTGTGCCCGGCACTAGAGAACAGAATGGGAGTTGTGAGAGGCCGCGCCACAATCCCTGTGATGACGGACATGAGCGCAGTCCAGGGAATATGGGGAACCAAGAAGGATCATATCAGATACTGAGTGATACTAGAAAGAGAGAGGATGGCAACCGGAGGGAGAATAGCAGAGAGTCCTACTGTGAAAAGAGAGAAGAAAGAGAGAATGGGCAGAGTAAGATTGGGGGTAACAGGCCCGTGTTCCATCACCTTCCAAGATCGGATGGCCGAGCATGGGACCTGGAGAGATGGGAGCAAGGGAGAACACTCCTTAACTCTCCCGAACCCAAACGTAGGGCTCGGAGTTGGGATGGGAGAGAAACTTGTGAACCCCCTTCGAAAGACATATTGCGAGCTGAGATAAAAGCCAAGAGACTCGATGTCGCCAGCTTAAAGTCAGATCTGGATGACATGGTAGATGGTACCCTGCCTTTAGAAAGAATGGAAATGTATGAGCAGGACGAAATACTGTTCATGGCAAAGGACGTTACCCGAAAGGCGAGAACAATCCATGAGAAGTTAGTCGAACTAGCAGGCAAATACATGGTGGACCTGTCAAGGACCAAGGCATTACAGGGGAACCACAGGCTACATTATTCTGATCGAGACCTAGATGAGAGGCGAACAATCGGATTGAAAACACACATAAGGGAATTGATCACTGGAATAAGGACGTGGAGGGCACTAGATAAATGGGAAGAGAGGTGGTCCAAGAAAGGGACCGTCAGGAGAAGCATACTTGGTATGACTCCAGGAGGACTGCAGAGAATAGAGGCGTACCCTTTGCGTGAAGTTGCAAATGGGAACTATGTACACGTCCCATGGAGTAGGGGAGATTTAGCTGCTTTTACCACTTCCTTCCCCAAATTGCGGGAGAACCCAGTGGAGTGGTACAAGCAAGTTGAGAGATTCGTAAAAATCTCAAAGGTCCTATGGATAGATCTGAACACACTGTTTGACATTGTAGTACCAGGAGATTTGTGGACAGCATGCAAGGTTAGCGCCGAGTGGCCCACAACAGAGCCAGAAAGGGATGCTAAGACTAATGGGCCGTCCGAGACCGTAATGGCAAAATACGAGAGAGTGATGACTTGGCTAAAAGACAAGGTGCCAATGCAGGACATAGATTGGGTCAAAATAGATCGAACTAGACAGGAACCCAAAGAGACAGTTCACGAATACTATGAGAGATTGCTGAAGGCGTTTAAACAGTATAGCGGTCTGGATGTAATGGATCCAAAGGACATAGGGCAATTTGTGTCCAAATTCGTCCTGGGCCTGAGACCAGATATTAGCTTAATGATTCAGCAACACTTGATTTGTTGGCAAAATAAACCCTTAGATGAAATCCTGAGGTATGCCAGGTACTGCTGCGATGAGATAGACTCCAAGGCAAAGAAACTAAAGGAGAAACTAATGGTGGTTCAGATGCAGGCAGCCGGGAAGGGGGGACAGCAGCAACAGCAGCAAGGAACCGGTACTGGGGGAAAGAAACAGTATAGCCAGAACAAGGGCAATGAGGAGAACTCCACCTTTAGACCCAGAATAGACATAGCTGCCTTGAAGAAAACGACTCGGTGCCACCAGTGTAACGAGGTGGGGCATTGGAAACGCGAGTGTCCCTACAATGTCGAGATAGGGGAACAAGAGGTAGAGGAGGAAGAGGTCCAGAATACACCTGTGAGAGGGGTAACGCAATACCAGGGAAAGGTGCTCAAAGGGGGGACCCCTCCTCCACGAGCCCAGTTCCCACAGCCCCCTAGAGTAGGGACTATGGGTAAGACATATAGACAGATGCCCCTGTTTGTAGGAGGAGAGGAGTGCTATTACGTAGACCCACTAACTGGACAGAGAGTGGAAAGAGAGGACTGTACCCTCGGGCCGCCTTGGAGGTGGATCAAAGGGGACCCTATGTTGAGGCCGAAGTAGCAGGGTGCCCCACGACATTCCTAGTGGACACAGGAGCCACTCGATCCACGATCAGATCAGCCGCAGTTCCAGGCCTGCCCATGTCTGGAGAGACAATACAAGTGGTGGGGGTCGCAAACAGGAGAATTACCAGCCCATTGACTGAACCAGTGCAGGTGAAAATAGGGAAGTACAGCGATGAGCACCAGTTTGTGGTTTGCGATTCTAGTCCTGTATGTCTGCTAGGGAGAGACCTTTTGTGCAAATTAAATTGTACCATATACTGCACACCGCAAGGAGTGGAGGTATTGACCAATGACGATGATGCCGACTTCAAAGTTGCAAATTCAAGAATCTGTGTGGAGTTGTACCCCACTCTGACCGTAGACGAGCTCCCCTGGGATCTGAGAGAGACAGTGGCACCAGAAGTGTGGGATTTCACCGGGGAAGAGATTGGATTGGTCAAAGGGGTGGACCCAGTGAAAATTGTAGTGAAACCACATGCTGAGTTTCCGAGAACACCCCAATATAAATTGACTCCAGAGACAATTGCAGGTATAAAGCCCTTGATTGAGTCCATGATTAAGCAGGGGATACTGAAGGAAATCGTGGGTAGTCCATGTAACTCCCCGATTATGGGTCTGCAGAAACCAAATGGGAAATTCCGGATAGTGCAGGACCTCCGAAAGATTAATAACATTGTTGTTTCATGTTGTCCAGTGGTACCGAATCCATCAGTGATACTGTTTCAGATACCGTTCCAAGCTGAGTGGTTCACTGTGATTGATCTTTGCCAGGCTTTCTTTTCGATCCCTCTGGACGAAGAAAGCCATTTTCTTTTCGCATTTAAGCTGGAAGGTCGCGTCCTAACATGGTGTCGTATTCCTCAGGGGTATACAGAGAGCCCATCGATCTTCAACCAGCTTCTGAAGAAAAATCTTGAAAGTCTAGTACTGCCCCAGAGGTCAGTTCTGGTCCAGTACATAGATGACCTCCTTGTGGCGTCAGAAACAGAAGAAGCTTGCAGGGAGGACTCCATTGCTTTGCTAAATCACCTAGCTGCAAATGGGCACAAGGTGTCTCCGGGAAAGTTACAGTACTGCCTGACAGAAGTGCAGTATTTGGGGCACAGAATTGAGAAGGGCAAACGAAAGGTGTCACCAGACAGAATAGAGGCGATCATGAAGATGAATGCGCCCAAGACACAGAGGGAAGTCAGGATGTTCCTAGGGATGGTGGGGTATTGCCGACAGTGGATCGCGAACTTTTCACTGAAAGCAAAACCCTTGCAGAAACTGGCGCACAAGGAGGTGAGCGATCCGGTACCATGGGACAAAGACTGTTTGATGGCGTTCCTACAGCTGAGAGAGGACTTGTGTCGTGCTCCAGCTCTGGGAATGCCGGATTACGATAAACCATTCTTGCTTTACTGTTGTGAGAGAGAGGGTTGTGCGTTGTCTGTGTTAGTCCAAATTCAGGGGAATGCCCGTAGACCAGTCGCATATTTCTCGGCTACTTTAGACCCAGTAGCCGCAGCGTTGCCCGGATGTCTCAAATCCGTTGCCGCAACAGGTGTCAGCATCGAGAGGTGTGAGAATATCGTCATGGGGCATCCGTTAGAGGTGTACGTGCCCCATTCCGTTGAACTGTTAATGACCAGGACCAAAACACAGCATCTGACCAATAGTAGGCTCACGCGCTATGAGCAAGTCATACTTGCTGCAGAGAACGTGACCCTCAGGAGATGCTCTGTTTTGAACCCTGCCACCTTGATGCCACTCCCAAATGATATAAATGATGATGAATGTACAGACCATGACTGCCTCGATGTGACTGAACTATGCACCAAACCTAGATTCGACATCGTGGATGAGCCACTGACTGACCCAGATGAAATTTTCTTTGTCGATGGCTCATGTGTAAGAGACGAAGTTGGGCAGTTGAGAGCAGCCTACGCTGTTTGTACCATTACCGGAGTTGTGGAAGCTGGATGCCTGGAAGGAGTACACTCCGCTCAGGTAGCCGAGATTATTGCCTTAACGCGTGCCTGCCTGGCAAGCAATCAGATTCGAGTCACCATATACACCGACAGCCAATATGGTTACGGGGTAGTTCACGATTACGGGCAGTTGTGGTCTCAAAGAGGTTTCATGACTTCTTCAGGCTCTCCCATTCGCAATGGAGAGTTTGTGCGCTTGTTGTTAGAGGCGCTGCAATGTCCAGCAGGTATCGCAGTTGTGAAATGCACCGCACATACCAGAAACATGGACTTCGTGTCACAAGGCAATAGATATGCCGACGAAGTCGCACGGTATTGCGCGGAACAAGGGTACTCTTTCACAGAGGTGGAAGTGGGTGGAATAAATGTAAGAACTGAATTAGCTATGATACTAGAAACTGTTGACTCTTGGGACGAACTAAAGTGCATGCAAGAAAATGCTCCTGATTTTGAAAAGCAAACATGGGAAAAGGCAGGATGTGTGGTGGGAGAGGCTCATTTCTGGGTCTCAGCAGACGGAAGAGCAGTGTTACCAAATGAGATGGTGAGCCCAATGGCAAGACAAATCCATGGTCCCGTACACCTAGGGAGAGACGCTATGTTGAGAGTATTTAGACAGACTTGGTATAATCCTAAATTCAGGGTAGCAGCCGAAGCAGTGTGCCAGCGCTGTGTGACTTGTCAGCAGCTGAATGTAGGGAAAAGAACACCAGTTGCACTGAGTCACATAGGGAGGTCGGGGGGCCCATTCAACCGCATGCAGTTGGATTTCATCGAATTGCCGAGGTGCAACCGCCTCCGTTATGTCCTGGTGGTTGTTTGCGTATTCTCCAGATGGGTTGAGGCATACCCTACACGTAGGTGCGACACCCTCACAGTAGCCAAGTTACTGCTTAGGGAGCTCATTCCGCGCTTCGGGGTGCCGGCCTCTTTGGAATCAGATAGGGGAACGCATTTCAACAGCGAGCTCGTGAAGATGATTTGTGCGGCTCTGAACATAGATCAGAAATTACATTGCAGTTACCGACCAGAAGCCTCAGGAATTGTGGAGCAGATCAATAGCACTATTAAGGCCAGAATTGCAAAGGTGTGTTCGTCAACGTCCTTGAGTTGGCCTGACGCGCTGCCATTGGTCCTTATGAGCCTCCGTAGTACCCCAGACAGAAGAACGGGGCTGTCGCCTCATGAGGTGTTGATGGGGAGAGCAATGAGGTTGCCATCTGTCCCAACTGCTGCACTGTTAAACATCACAGATGATATGATCCTGGACTATTGTAAGGGGCTATCTGACGCCATTCATTCTGTGTCCCTTCAGGTGCAGGCTGCCGAAGTTCCGTCGTGCCAGGACCTGTGCCACGACCTGTGTCCTGGAGACTGGGTGCTTGTGCGAAAGCACGTGAGGAGAAGCTGCTTGGATGTTCGTTGGCGTGGGCCCTTCCAGATCATCCTGATCACGAACACCGCAGTGAAGGTGGGAGGCCTGCCCAATTGGATCCACGCGTCGCATACGCGGAGGGTTCCAGCACCTCTGGAAGAATCAGCTCCTCTCTCGGATAGACGTCCAGCTGAGGACCGAGAAGCCATAGAGGGGGCCAGCCAAGCTGTAGAGGTGCCAGCAGAAGCAGGGAACGAGTCTGACCAAGCTGAGGACGGTCAGTACAACAGCGAAACAGACGACGCTACTGAAGGAGAAAGTAGCTGGGAGTACGAGTCAGACACTGACCAGTCTGACAGAGAGCGTGAACAGACAAGAAGGAGAAGGAGTAGAAGGGTACGAGGAGAAGCTCATTGGCCGCAAAGAAGGAGCTCTAGTCCGAGGTCAACTCCAGAGAGAACCCTTCCTCCGATTTCAGAGGACTCAGACCCAGAAGAAGGTGCTCAGGGCGCTGAAGCACCGGACTTGAGAAGGTCAAGAAGAGTGCGTGTGCCTAACAGAAGATACGCCACCCCTGAGTGGACATATCTGGCGACAGATGTCTTTGGAACCGGAGACAGGGAGGATACGAGCGGTGGTGGTGTCCAGCTCTGAGCCCATCATCACAGTGGAAGTACAACTGTTAGTACCCGGAGTCGAGGCAGAAGGGTCACTAACTTTTACGCTCCCCAGCCCTCCCCGCCTCAGCAAGCTAAAGCACATGTTTTTCACAGAATTACAGTTCCCCGACTTTGGTACTAAGATAACAAGCCATGAAGAGCACATTCTTCGTTTGGAAATATTGAACTATGCTGTCAAAGCTGCAGGCACGAGCCTGATTGTAGATGCTTAGAGACTTTGTAAATAAGCAAGAAAAAGAAGATTACCTAGCGCCCAGGAAGCAGAAAATCTTAGGGACCTTCCCTTGAGTTGACGGAGAAGGGCTAGGGTTGTCTAAATTGAATTGCTAAAGAACTTTCTGCAAAGAGGTTGCCAGCTTCCAGATGTGTGGTTCCAAGTACAAATAAAGTAATAAGGACTGTAAAGGAACGAGGAGAAAAAGAACTTTGTACGGAGAAAAGGAGAGAGCCATACTGTCTGACGAAATGGAGGACGGCACCCCGAACCGCAGAGCTAAATGTATAATAGGCACACTAATAGTAGGAGTGATAATATTAATAGTTTTAGTAGTCACAGTTTCTTATGTAAAGGGACAGGAGGATGAGGCAAAGGTAACCGATGTGAAATCTGTAGTGACACCTAAACCCACTGTTGCAGGTGAGAAAGGGGTAAACATACAGGAAAAAGCGTTATTAGCTGCAGAAGCCCGCAGGTTACATGTGGATGAGTCCCAAGGCGACTTTAGGTCAAATGCTTATGCTAAACTTCTGTATGAATACGTGGATGCCATGGAGGTTAAGGACTGCTATGTTTGCATGCAGTTGCCGGCGTCTGTTGATGAAGGCATTCGATATCATCACCTCCCGTTGACATATGGCATCACATGTAGCTTATTGCTTAGTATATTTTATGGGAGAGATAGTTTTGAATACTATTTCTCAAATTATGACTCAGTGTTGCCAGAAGTCCCAAATTATAAGCAAATGAACAAATGGGACTACTGGAAGAGTGAAGACAGATTGGCCAAGTTTTTCATTCCTTGGATTACCTTAGATACTTCACATGCCCGTAGAAACAACCTGACATGCAAGGTGTCGGAAGTAGAGAAGAAGTTTATAGGGCAGGTGGATGATCGATACAGGAGACAAAAGATTTTGAAAAAATCTGGACAATGGAAAACAGATTGGACCGAGGAAGAGAAGGCACATAAAAGAAAGGGTAGTAGTGGTCCAATAGCTTTGGATAGAACGCAGAGAGGAAAGCTATGTCTTCACCGAGCCAAAACGTATTATGAAAATGTATACGTGGGAGAAGTCAGCTGTGAACATGCTTTCAATTTAGAGTACTATACCAAAGATTTCCTGAAGGGAATGCAAGTAATTCCAAATGTATATTTTGTTTGTGGAAGAAATGCCTACGTGAGACTACCTGATAACTGGTATGGATCATGTTACCTGGCAATTATCTTCCCCAAAATATATCATGCCCAAGACTTAGAGATCATCGAGGGCAAGGCATCAGCAAGAGGAAGGAGAGATATAGGAGATGCAGAAATGGTCGGAGATGTATTTGGAGCTGTGTTCCCTATGTTGGGACTAATCCTTAATGATGTCAAGATTAGACGACTGGCAACAGTCGTAGACAGGTTGTCTGCCAGCACTGCTCAGTCCTTAATGCTGGTGGAGGGAGAGATGCAATCGATAAGGGCCATGGTTCTTCAAAACCGTCTTGCCTTAGACGTCCTGCTAGCAAAAGAGGGCGGAGTCTGTAAGGCTTTGAAGGTCCAGGAATGTTGTACCTACATTCCAGACAATTCCAAGCCCCTTGAGAAAGTTATTATGAACATAACTGATATTCACAAAGAGATCGAAGACCTGAGTAGAGAAAATGTTTGGGAGAAGGTGGGCCATGGAATGAGTGAAGGTGGAGGGTGGTTTGCCAACTTAGGGAAAAGCCTTGTGTGGTATGTGTTGAAACCTATCATCATAATATTGATCTGTGTGATCATGTTGTGGGGATTGGTGAGGGCATTCAAATGGTACAGAGCCAGGAGAATTGAAAGAGCTCGGGAGGAACAGCTGCAGAGATTAGCTGCCATACAAGACAATCAGTACAGGAGCCTGAGGGCTCTGGAAACGCGGAAACGAGGTCCATTAGCGATTACTTCAGTTTAAATGTTAGTGATGACCCCGAGAGGTCATCAAAGGGGGGAACTGAGAGAGCGCAAACTGACCTGAATGTATAAGTATGTCACACTTACACGTAGTAAGCACAAGTCATGAAGAGAAATGCCATGAGTGCTGATATTATACGCATCTATATTCTGAAATGTGTAGCTAATCTAGAGATTTATGTAGAAGTGGAACTAATGCAGAAATGTGTGAGATGTATAACCTTATTAGACGTGATTAATCTCGAATCCATGTCGTGTAGCTGCTAAAATGTAAGGACAATATTTGGTTAAACTTAGAACGCGGTAGGCCTCAGGGTCAGAGCTGAAAGGAACGGGAGAGGGGTTCGTTTTCACGACATGGATTGCACTAATGTCATTTAGTAACTAATAGTAGGATATGTTTTATAGATGTGTTTACCTAATTATAGAGTAGAGTATTAACATGCCATTAATTTATGAAGGATTTGAAGAGTATAATCATTATGAGAAATATTGTAGGCCTGAAATGTTTAAAACCACTGATTTACACGTATCTAGTCTGTGCTGAGAATAATGTTGCAACTTTGGCTGGAAGTCTATGAGAATTGGGATCTTGGCTGCAGGTTTCTGTCTGCAAGAGAAAGGGGGGATTCAATTATAAATGAAATGAATAGAGGGTGGTTCAGGAGCCGGCACAGACATGGAGGAGGGTTCCGAAATGTTTTAAGGGGTATCAGCGGGCCGGAGAAGAGTCTGAGAAGCAAGGTCAACTCTAACGCACGAGGCCCAACACAAAGCAGCATGGAAAAAGCCAGAAGCTACACCACGTGAGGGGCGTCTCACGAGGGGCGTCTCAAATGTTGTTGACTGTTTTGTATTAGGGACAGCACCCCTGGGTGGAGTTAGAGCAGATGCCTGAGGACCCTTTAGAGAGCGGATGGGTAGGCAGAGAGGGGCCATGACTGGAGAACTGTAGGTTTTCACCAAGAGACTAAGAGTGGGTGACCTCCCTAGGAAGTCACTCACCGCTGACACCTTTTGATAGGTTGGGATTTGTTAAGTAGGGATACCATCCAGAGCAGGGTAGGGACAGCCTAACCTGTGTTTTCCCTCCAGCCTTAAATGACGGAGAGATCTCAATACGTGTCTATGCTGATAGCTTTGTTATTCCTAGAACTTGTACTCGTAGTCTTCTTTGCTCGTCTGAGGGTTTTCAGAGAGCACATGTATGTAGTTGGGCCCGTATATCTTGTGAATCTCATCTTGAGATGCCTGTACTTGCAGCTGATCCTAACTTTATAATAAACCTTTGAAAGCTAGAAGTTGTTTGTGATCCTTCGGAGCGGAGTCCATTATTGGGTGAACTAACTTGGTAAGAGATGCACTTTCTTCCCTCAATGACAGGCAATAAAGGTTCAGTCGACCAGAACGGGGTTTTAGATCAAGAGTGATAAGGGATCGATCAAAATCTCGCCCCCGCAAAAGGCTGCCTCACAAGAATCTTGTGCTGGCTGAAAACAGCACAGACAGTTTGTATCCTGTTAAACTATTATTTGGAACTAGCGGACTCTCTCAATAGTCTGGGCATTATTTATTTCAATGATAGATCCTTTAAATTGTGTCCGCAGCATGTCTGCTTCTTAAGGATGCAATAAGGGGCAAGACAACTGCAGGGCCAGACCGACAATTTATTTGAAAGGCCATTGCCTCATAGGACTGGAGTCATTAGCGGGGCCAGCTTTAGAGCTGGTGGTGCCCGGTGTGACAATCACTTTTGGCACTCCTTCGTCCCTTAACCCCATCCTCAGATTCTCTTACTACCACCTGCAAAGTGCCCCTCATCTCTCCTATCATAACATATTGCTAAGCACAGCGCCCCCCTGAGGTCACAGCACCCCCTCCACAGGTCAGCGCCCAGTGCAGCCGCGCCAGTCGCACTGCCCTAAAGGAGGCAGGTTTTAGCAGCCTAGGGCCACTGCTGGCGACTCTGTCACTTTCTACAGATTCTGGAGGATAATTACAGCAGGGAGAGACAGAGAGAGCGCGAGAGAGAGAGAGAATGGATGGAAGGGAGTACAAGAGAGCAGGGCTAGTTTCAACATTTTCGCCAGAGCTGCTTTTAGTTTCCAGGCAAGTTCAATTTTCCGCTTTCCTCTTTATTTTGAAACATACAGGTGAGAAAGTTCCATAGTAATGAGTCTTCAGTGGAAATACTTCCCACTGGACAATTTGTAGGACACCTAGCAAAATAAGAATCTATCCAGGGCATAAAAACTTAGGAATACGGCATGTGGCTTAAGCATGGGCTGCAAATTCGTTCCGCTCGCGGAATTTGCGGATTTGCCGCGATTTCGCGATCCGCAAATCTTGCGAAATCGCGGTAAAATCCGCAAATCAGCGGGACTAATTTTCAGCCAAGCACTTACAGGGTTACAGCAGCAGGTGCAAAAGTTGAAGCTAATTTTTTGTAACCTTTTACAAAAGGGTTACAAAGAAATTTACTTCAACTTGGGCACCTGCTGCTGTAAGCCTGAAAGTGCTTCCCGGCGCCTCGTTGCCTACTTGCAACTATTCTCTGACCCTGCTCTGACCCTTGAAGCAGGGTCAGAGAATAGTTAGAAGTAGGTAATGAGGCGCCTGTCACGAAAATTAAACCTCAACAGGAAGCACTGACAGATATAAAAACAAGCATTTGCAATGCAATAGGTCTCGCATTAGGAAAGTTTGAGCTATTAGTCTTGTAAATGACAATTTTTTTATTTATGTGTTGGTTTTGAAAATAGCTAAATTAATAGCTTTGTCATTTCTAATGCCAATAGTTATAACTTTCGCAAATGTGTCACCTATAGCATTTGTAATGCAACATGTTTTGTATTTACGTGACTTAGATGTATTGATATTACAAATTACAATGGCTTTTAATTTTTTTAAATAATTAATGCTTAAATAAAAGTGATTTTAATTTATAATGGCAATAGCTTAAACTTTTGTAAATAACTTTTGTGAAGATTATGTTTAGTGTGACGAAAATCCAAGAATAGAAGTGAAATATTAACATCTTTTTGTGGCATTTGTAATAAAGCTTGAAACATTGAGAGAACATATTTGAACCAGTTGTTGTTGAATGGTTGCGCAGATTGATCCTGGGTGGCGCTGAGTGGTGCTGTGGTAGTGCTGAGCGTTGCTGTGGTGATGCTGAGTGGTGCTGTGGTGGTGCTGAGTGATACTGGGATGGTGCTGAGTGATGCTGGGGTGGTGCTGGGTGGTGCTGAGTGATGCTGTGGTGGTGCTGAGTGATGCTGTGGTGGTGCTGAGTAGGGCTGTGGTGGTGATGAGTGATAATGTGATGGTGCTGAGTGATGCTGTGGAGGTGCTGAGTGATGATGTGGTGGCACTGAGTGGTGCTGTGGTGGTGCTGAGTGGTGCTGTGGTGGTGCTAAGTGTTGCTGTGGTGGTGCTGAGTGTTGCTGTGGTGGTGCTGAGTGGTGCTCTGGTGGTGCTAAGTGATAATATGGTGGCGCTGAGTGATGCTGTTGTGGCGCTGAGTGATGCTATGGTGGGGCTGAGTGGTGCTGTGGTTGTGCTGTAGTGGTACTGAGTGATGTTGTGGTGGTGCTGTGGTGGTGCTGAGTGATGCTGTGGTGGTGCTGAGTGATGCTGTGGTGGTGCTGAGTGGTGCTGTGGTGGTGCTGAGTGATAATGTGGTGGTGCTGAGTGGTGCTGTGGTGGTGCTGAGTGATAATGTGGTGGTGCTGAGTGATGCTCGGGTGGCGCTGAGTGATGATGTGGTGATGCAGAGGGCAGAAAGGCACAAAAGCAGTCTAACGAAGGGCAGAAGGGCAGAAAAACAAAGAAAAACGAGTCTAACAGAGGGCAGAAGCGCACAAAAACCCAGTCTAACAGAGGACAGAAGGGCAGAAAAACAAGGGAAAAACTAGTCTAACAGAGGAAAGAAGGGGATAAAAAACGAGTCTAACAGAGGGCAGAAGGGCAGAAAAACAAGGGAATAACAGAGGGCAAAAGGGCACAAAAACGAGTCGAACAGAGGGCATAAGGGCAGAAAAACAAGGGAAAAATGAGTCTAACAGAGGGCAGAAGGGCCCAAAAAACGAGTCTAACAGGGGGCAGAAGGGCAGAAAAACAAGGGAAAAACGAGTCTAACAGAGGGCGGAAGGGCAGAAAAACAAGGGAAAAACGAGTCTAACAGAATACAGAAGGGCACAAAAAACGAGTCTAACAGGGGGCAGAATGAATCCCGCCCTGCGTGTTTCTCCACGAAGATGCCACCGTTTTGGCAATACCTCTACTCAACTGGAGTACTTTCTACTGTCTAATCAGTAAGTGCTCCCTCGTTGGCTAAATGTATAGGGGCAGATTTACAATAACTGGCGCATCCCCAAGGATGCGCCAGTTATTGTGCGCCGCAGCTTTGCCACCCATGGTCCGCCGCATTTACAATGAGGCGCACCATGTGGCAAAAACGGCACAGATGCGTCACGCATCTGTGCCGTAAAAGCAGCGCATTGCTGGAACTGCGTCGCAAGCGCGACGCAGCTCCAGCAATGCTCTGGGGGGCCCTATCTCCCCAATGCTGCGTAAAGCCTAGCGCCTGCTTCAAGCAGGTGCAGGGTTTTGACGCAGCATTGGCCTAAAAGTGACTGAGTGAAATCTTGTAGATTCACTCAGCCACTTTTAGGAGGCGTTCCTGCGCAGGAATGCCCTCCCCTGCGCCGGAACGCCTCCTGATAGCGCAGGGCTTTACAACGTGATGCATCTCTCAGATGCGTCATGTGGTTAATACCCAGCACCACGACGCATCTTTTGTGCTGCCGCTGCGTCACAAAAGTGACGCAACTGCGGCGCAAAAGAGGCGCAAGCGGCTTGTAAATCTGCCCCATAGTGCTTTTACTACACTGTAGCTGCGTAAAGGGCCAGAAGATGTGTCTCCAGTGACCATTTGTGTTACAGGCACACATGGTCACTGGAGACACATCCTCGTGCCCTTTACGCAGCTGCAGTGTAGTAAAAGCACTGTACATTTACCCAATGAGGGAGCACTTACTGGATTAGCCAGTAGAAAGTACTCCAGGGCATATCGCAAAAAAATCTGCCATTTCGCGGGAAAATTAGCGAATTCGCAGATTTTTTTGTGATTTCCCGGGAAATCCGTGAATTCGCGGAACGCGAATTCGCAAATTTCGCCCATGCTTAATATGGCTGTGAATGCACCACCTTTGACAGATACTGAAGTGCACGTTCTAATGTTTTGTGTATGAGACCCAAAAAGCGTGATAATTATGCTAATATCAAATTCTTGCAATATACTGTGGCTTCCGTCAGTCTGATTGCAATATGCTTGACTCATAAACATTTTTCATATAAATTATTTGTACAAATAACCTCAAGTGCGCCATAGTAGGGTTAATTGAAATTGAAAATTGAAAATGCCATTTAGCATGGATAACACTGCAACCGCTATGAGCGATCTAGTCCCTGCTGCAGCAGAGCTATGCAAAAGTTTAATTTTTTACCAGTCACTCGTTACCTTTTCTGGAGCCATTGAGATCAAGGGTCACATGAACAAGGACTAAATTGGGAAGTTGGATTTAGCATGTCATAGATAGACACACATCTCCAATCTGTGCTGACAGAAATTAAAGTACATTTCCACCCAAGTGAACAAAGACAATAATTAAACAACCTAAAATGTGGTCTAAAGTGCACTAACACTTGAATCACAGAGGCATGCACGCGACACGGACAGATGCAAAATCTAGAATGCACAGATATAACGTTTTTTCACCCTCCCGCTTAAAAAACTATTTCTGCAATGCAAAGAGCAGTGAAACTAACCTACCACAGGAAGGAGCAAAGTACAAAAAAGGTACTTTATTCGGAAACCAGGAACCACAGAAATATAAAAAAAACAACACATCCATAGTTAACAAACCAGACAGAGCTAAAATTAACGGTTTACAAAATCGACAATCAGCCCCAACTGCCACAGTACCATGAGTACACAACAGATCACAAGATGGCATGGGCCTAGGGACGCTTATCTGCAGCGATTAGAAAAACACAGCCAATAGCCAAAACCCCGCACACCCCCAATGCATGGATGAAACCACACACCAGGAGCCCTGCTGATGCAAATAACCTGTGGGAAGTCCTTCGCATTTTAGAAATGCAGCTCTGCTTTGCTTGCAACTCAACAGGATGTGGCCTAACGGCTAGAGCAGTCGACCTTGAATCTGAGGAACCTGGTTCGATTCTCGACATGGACACTCATCATCCTGTGATTCTGGGCAAATCACTTAATCTCCCCATGCCTTACAAAATGAATGTGTCCGTCTGGAACGCAACTGGTGCTCATGCAAAGTGCTCTGATACCGATATCTTCAGTTCGAGTTTGTGCTATATAAAACTCCCCCCAAAAAACGAAGAAAAAGGCAATGAAGACTAAGCACTACAAAAATGAATCATCAGTAACCTCCACCACTCACCCTGCCCTACTTCACATCTGAAACAAACAACGCTTCCTGTCATGACCACAAGGACAACTCTGCTAACTGCAGGATGCTAGTGTGCTTTTAGGGCCTTGCACACATTTACCAGAGACACCATGCCAAAAACCATCTTCCTGTGTTCAAGCCTCATGTGGCACACCATGTCACCTTCCTACCACAGGATACCGAACAAGACATTTGCACTTCTAGGATAGTACCGACGTCCCCCTTGCTACCGGACCCATCAACTACATGAAATGTAAAGGACACATTTGCCTCAACTCAGTGTGACTAGCATGAATCATGGCTGGTAAAAGTTGAGACTGCGCTATTGTTACGCCATAGGTATAACTAAAATGGCTGTCTTATGCAATTCCAAGAGCCCTTTAAGTTCAGCATCAAAGTGGTTGCAAAGCAAACAAGCACTTGCAATGCAATTGGTCTCGCATTTGTGAAAGTTAGAGCTATTGACGTTGTAAATGACAATGTCTTTGCATTGGAGTCAACATTTAGAAAAAGTGAGTTAGAGCTATTGGCGTATGTAAAAATGTTTTTCTTATGTGTTGTGGAGTTTATGTATGAGGTGTCCAGTGGATTTATGTGGATAGAAATGAAGTGGTATTGTATTTTCTGTTGTGGAGTGTTATGTAGCAGAGTTTGATTATGTTGAGTGTTGTTGATTTCTGTGATGTGATGTGGAATTATGTGATGTGGATTGTATGTATGTGGTGTGTTATGTAATTGTGTTGCTGATTTGTATTTTGTGGCTTTTTGCTGAATATTGTGGTGTGGAATGGAAACATGTTGAGTTGATTTATGTGCATTGGAACTGTGTGGTGTTCAGTGAAATTATGCTGAATGGTATTATGTTATTATAAACTAATAGGGTAACACAATTCTGTCCACTGACCTGGGTATCATGTATTATAGAAAAACAATGGTCCTAGAACTATATATCTTGCAATTAAGTGCAGAGAGTGTAATGATTCTTAATACTATTTTAGGCATGTATAGAATCAGCACAAGGTATTAAATACACTCAGAATTCTGAAATTAGCACCTTCAGAAGAAAGAAAAGGAACACTGGCACCCAATGGTTCTTCAAGACAAAAATATCTGTTTTATTCAGAGACATATTAAAAAATTAAGCAGCATTACTGTGTGATATAATAGTTGTAGGAAGGATATTTGAAAGGAGGAGGGTGAGAGAGTGGTGCTCATGTGTGATATAGATAAAAAGGGAAGGTTTCACAGAGTGAAGATAGTTCAAAAATAGAAATCACAATGATTTTGTTCGGAACTGGTTCTAAGTCATGAAGAACATGAAAGGGCTGAGAAAATAAGGAATTGGTAAAAGAAAGGGAGCATGAGGCAAAAAGTGGTGTAGAGGTGATGTAAGTAATGAAGGGAAGGAGTTAAAAAAAAGTGAAAGGAGTGAAGGAAGGGAAGGAGAGAGAAAGGGAGCAACAGTAATGAAGGAGTACCTGATGGAAGGACAGAAGGCGGCAGAGCGTGGATGCAGTGAAGAATGAAAGTTTAAGAGAGGATTAGAGGATTGAATCAAAGAAAGACAAAAAAGGAGGCCAGTAATGCTGTGGTCACCTGCAATATACCTGCTGTACATGTCTGTGGTAGAATGTGTTAGTCGTCTTTAGCTTAAAATTTCAACAATTTAATATGCATATGTGTGAAATTAAAAGTCTATCAGTAGCGTCTGCTCCCTCTGTATAGTGAAAAGTAATGTTTCATTTCAAACAAAAATGTACAGTGACATGTGCGTCAGCTGTATAGATGATATTGCAGCCTCTGATTTTTGCACAGTATGGAAGTTGAAATTGAATGCAGGCATCAAATATGTCCTTAATATGGAAGCTTCCTATACATGTCAATGTACAAGCCTCTGATATATGGCTAGTACTCAAGACTTAGTAATAACTTATTTATTTTCCAGAGGTTTTTAACTGTTGTAAATAACAGCTCTTACCCAATGTAATGGCGCTCAGTCTACTAATCCCAGAAGACTGAAAGCAGTAGGATGGATTTGCAGATTATGACAGATGTTGGGGTAATCCACGAGCTATGTTACATTGCTATTTCAACAATATGCTTTACGTAGCAAAACATTTACATAAAAATTACCAGGAGAGAATAAAAACATAATTAAACAAAACAGTACAATTAGCATTGTATTTTCCTTAAACACAACGACTCTTAGAAGCATATTTGTAAAAAAAAAAAAAACTGCTGACCTTGTTCTAATGACCACGAGCAATTCTACCCATGAGCCTGTTCTTTACTTCTCTTATGTGTTTGCATTCACTGGGGGTAATGCCCACTAAACTCTATATTCCTGGCTAACGCCCTGCTTCTAGGACTATACACGAAATGTGTGCATTAGGTGTGCATGTGCAAGAGACTCTCAGGTATGCATGTTTTAGTTTCACTTCTTGGGCTGCTCTGTCGCAGATCCTTCTTGGAGCCATGCATTTCTTTCATGAGTGCGGTATAGTCAGGACAAGTGGGGACAAATAATGGAACAAAAAAATAACTATCTAATACAAGGGGCAGAGAGGCTCTTAGAAACATTCTCTACAGGTGCCACAACACGCTGTGTCGAAAAGAGGAATATCAGATGAGTGATGTGGAGGGGGCGAGGCCTAGCAGGCTACGATGGTAGCCGTGTTCTGCTGAGGCTCTGCGATCAGGCCAGCATATTGCCCGTTTCCCGGAGTCATTCCGAGCGGCAAAGACGACATCCAGATGCCGGATTCTGCCCTGAATCCACCAATGCCCCCATTCCATTGAAATTGAGTGCCCAATCTGCAGCAACACGAAAACACCAAACTCGGGCTCCCAGTGGCAAGATGGCCCCTGCTCATCCCTGACAGTGTACCTAGAGAGACCAGACCGGTACCGCGAGACCCACGCCTGAAAGCAGGCGCGACAAACCCACCCAAGGCGGAGGCGAGAGCGAGGGGGCCTCACATCGGGGCAGTAAATCAGCGATAGCCCCCACCACGCAACAGAAGGCGGCATCGGAGGGGAGCGACTGGTGACAACCCGCCATTTCGACTGGAGAGGTCCCTCTCGAGGGGAGAATATCCCGAAACTGTGCCCCGTTGTGCGGCGGCCGGGGGTGGTAGCCCCTTCCACCAGTGTCCCGGGAACCGGGGGCCAACTGATACCTCTGGCCCAGTAGTGACTCCCTGGGCGGCCCCCTGATTGGGGCCGCCTGACTTCAAGATGGCGCCCGGAGTCCGCAGCGAATGGCGGGTCTAACATCTGGGGATCTCGAGGGATGCATACCGGTGGCAGAACAGAGGTTAGCAGCGATTACTCCCCCCCCCCGCAAGAGGAGACCTCACAATTGAGCCCCCCCTCAGTTTGCGGCTAAAAGAACTGGGCACATTGGAGCTGGAGCCTGCCTGACTTTAACATGGTGGCATAGTCACCCTGACTGTCCTTGCACCAGTACACGTAAAACTGTAACAAAGAGGCGTGAAGCCCAGATCCTGAACCATCCACGGCCTCCGCAAAGACCCTCTCCCTGTGCAACACGCAAATTACGTTTTGGCCCTCCTGGCAGCGCTCACCACATGAAGTGACTTGAACAATAGTGCAAACCCCTCCCCCCCCGACTGGGCACCCACCGAACGGCTTCACCCCCTTCCCTTATGAGTGCTGCCCCCCCGCGAAGACCGCCTGACCCGGCGTGGGGCCTATCTATCAGCGAGTCGCAGACTTCGCAATCCTTGCCAACACTTTCAACACACGCAATCTTCTCAGTCATCATCATGGGGAAACCGAGGGCGAGACAGCATACATCAGTGCCCAAGACTGCCCCGGAAAACATGCCGAATACCCGGGCATGGACAAACACTACGACGCCACACTCTGACTCATCAATCTCAGACAAACTATACCAGGTATTGGCAGCCATCAAACTCTCCAGGATGTCCATGGAGGAACGGCTTGGCACCCTGGCGACAGATATCAGCCTTATCTGCGATGACCAACACAAACTGGCAGACAAAGTGAAAGACGGGGAAAAGACACTTGCTGACCTACAACCCACGGTCAAGACGCACCAGAAGACACTACAAGATGTCATGCCCCGCTTGACCGCCATGGAAGAACGCACAGACGATTTGGAAGGGCGATCGTGATAGTGTAACATCCGCATGCTGGTTCTGCCGGAGGGAATTGAGGGCTCGAACCCGCTGAATTACATGGAAGCGTGGGTGAAATCCTTCACCCCGATGACGAACGGGATGGCATTCTTCTCCATTGAATGCGCCCCCAGGGTCCCGGCCCGCAAACCGCTACATGAGCCGCCTGAGACAGATGTTGCCGAAATTACATTTTGTGACCGGGACGCGGTGTTGCGTGCGGCCCAACTGGTAAGTCCCTTACAGTGGAAAATAAACATATAATGATATTACCTGATCACGCACGAGCGGTGCAACAAAGGTCTTCATTTTTGGACGTGAAACGCGACTACAGGCAAACAATATCTAGTATTCCCTGCTCTTCCCAGATCGCATCAAGGTCCTCCATAATGGCTCCGCCATCTTTTTTACCACCGCTGAAGAAGCGCATGACTGGGCTGATCATCACTGCTCACGGCAATCCAGAGCTGAGACCACACAAGACCCCAATCTTAAAACACCGCAAACCAAAAGGCGCAACCCGAAACAACAATGTGAGGGGGCAAATAACGTGACCGGGTCACGCACCCAAGACTCTCCAGACTTGTAGCAAATCGTGAAGGAACGACGGGAGGCCCTACAGGCAGTGATCGACCTACAGGCATCCCCCCCTTACAAAGGACATAGATAGACCCACACACATCTTCTCATCGGAAGGGGAGAACGACAGCGATGGAACACTGTCTGGCGAGGACTCCATTACACCTCCCCTGGTCACTCCTCACAAGGCTGACGCCATCCTGATGGACAAATGAGCACCCTCTCGACATGAGATGTTCTCACTGGGAATTCGGTGAGGGCCAGCGCAACCTGGACTCACTCACTAAACATGCAAAATTGCCATATTAAGGCATGCCTTGGGCAACGC